>NC_080087.1:86935198-87599643 GCF_950005125.1 Chionomys nivalis
ATCTTCTTCATTTCTATATCCTAATAGTTAATAACTTTTCTGATCACATTTACTTTAAAAAAGTTTTCCTATTCTTTGAATTATTTTCAAATAATTTCCTATTATTTTAATTGTCTGTGTGTGGGAATGGGCATATGAGTGCAGTATCTGTAGAGGCCTGAAGAAGGCACTGGGTCCCCCGAAGCTGGAGTTACAGGCAGTTGTGCGCTGGCCACCATGGGTGCTGGGAACCAAACGAGGGTCCTCTGTGTGAGTCATATACACTCTGAACTACTGAACCACTTCTGCAGAGCCGAGCCCATTAAATTTAAAAGCAATTTTGATGAGAAACTGACATTATCAAAGTATCTGACTTTAATTTTTGCAAAGTATCTCTTTTTCTGTCTGTCTTCTTCGAGGGCTTTGTGCAATGCCGGGCAAACACCCTACTGTCAAGCCACACCCCGGCCCCCTTGTGGTTGGGCTCTGTACTTACAATCAGAAGCAGAGTGTGTACCCAGAATCTGGGTTGGGCTAGGACTGGAGCCTGGCGCCAGGAGTGCAGGCACAAGGCGGGCCACCTGCCGGATTGCAGCAGGTGGCTTCCAAGAGGGCTGGAGACTTGAGGCTCCAAGGAGTCAGAAGTGGCGTTAATTAAGAGCACTTCTGTTGTACTTAGAGGTTCTTCCGAGAACTCAGAAGCAAAGCCTAGTGCCTGTTCTATCCAAAGCCACAACTGAATGTTATTACCAAGACGTAACGGTGCCTGGGTCTGAATGTCAGGCAGTGAGGCCTACAGGGCTCTGGCTTCAGCCTGCAGGGCGTGGGGGCAGCAGCTAAGGTGGGCCCTCTTTCCTCCTGTGTGCTCGATGACAAGGTCACAAGCTATAGTCCAGATCAGAGCTAAAAATATCAAACGTGATTCACTGAAAGATTTGGTCACCAAGAGTAAAAACTTGTCCTGTACACATCACAGTGTCTCGGGGAGAGGCCGAAGAGAAGACTGGTTTCGGCACTTCTCATGATTTAGGAAACGGTCTGGCAGCAATGGTGCTGTGGAGAGAGCCAGCGCTGAGAAGCATGACTATCACCACGGTAAGGATGTGTTTCCAAGTTAAGTCCACGGCTCTTGGATACGTCACAGAGCCAAACACAGAGCGATGAGACAAATACATACAGGAATGTTTAAGACAGATGCAAACTCACCCACAAAGTAACAGTCATGAGACACTGTGCCTTACCTGCGCTGTGTTCCCTTAAGAGTAAGGCACTGGCCCAGAATGTTCCACCAGTGCCGGCAGCCGTGGCAGGCATGCGACATTGCTGGCTTCATTAAAGTTTTGGCATTGATGAACATGTTCTCTTGCTGTGTTACCCCAAACTGTAGTGGTCTCCAACCTCAGGGATCCAGAAAAGGCAGGACTCCAAAGTTCCAGTGGCCTAATTTAAAAACCTGGCTGTCAATGTTTTATTGAAATGAGTTTTGCATAAAAACCCTGAGCCTGAGGAGACAATGAAATGCATTTCTGAAAGCTACTTAAGTAGCAACCGAGCAGCGAGTCATTGCATGCGCTGCTCTCCATCCTGGTGCTCAAGGGATTTATTGCACTGACATGAGGAGAAACACTTAAATCACTTCCAAATGGCAAGAGCAGGAGAGAAAGTTAATTTCATTAGCTATCTTGATTTAATTAAGTGGACAATGTGCCTCTATCAGCAGCTTTTACATGCCCCCACCATTAGAAATGAATTATAAAAGCAATTATCAAAAAACTCCGAGCAGGTAACCACTCCTCTCCGCTGTTTACGGTCGAGCGCGGCTCAGAGGCACTTGGTCACCTTAGGGAGGGAAGTAGCATCTCCGGGGCTGAGAGGGAAGGCTGGAGTCCACAAGTCAAAGGGCATGAAAATGCCACACTGAACTCAAGGGCTCAAGATACAGCGTCTTAAAAAGCCCCCAGACCTTGCAAGTTTCTAGGCTATGAAAAAATACAAAGGCTAAAAACACAAAAAGTTCATCAAGTTTTGCAAACCCAGTAAATTGAAATGCGTAAGAAATGAAGCAAAACTGTTTTACTTGCAAGAGAGACTAAATAGCACGAACGGGCTTGAAAACGGGCCTGTAACAGCAGCACAGGCTACCAGGGTCCGTGCACTTCTGCCCTCGCAGACCTGGATGAGACCTGTGGCACCTGCTGCTTTGAGACAGGCTCTCTCTGCACAGCCCAGGCTGGCCTGGGTCTCGCTATATAGACTAGGCCGGCCCTGAACTCTCAAGAGTTTTGCCTGCCCCTGCCTCCGAGTGCTGGGATTAAAGGAGTGCGCCACTACACTTGGCCCAGGAACACCCGGGCTTTGAGTCCAGAACTAAAACAAACACACACTCGAAGTCTGCCCCACACTCTGCACACGCGACGTTTTAGAGCACAAATGGAACATTTAAGATTTAAAGACCTAACGTGATTTGTTTCTTCACACGTGAAAGCATGGCAAATTGGAAAATGTTATAAAATTTTAACGAGACGGGACAATAAGCTTTTAAAAAGCCACTGACTGGTCTCAGTGGTGAAGAAATATCAATGACTGAGCCCTGCAGCCTGTCAACTACGCTCACTCATAACTGGCTCAGGTTCACTGAAACCCCAGGCATTTCAGTCTTAAATAGGCTCTCATTGTCCGGGCCAGCAGTGGGTCCCACACGACGCCCTCAGGCGTACATCCCCGAGCAGTCTTGGACAGGTGCACGCAGTTAGGCTAAAGAACACTTGTGGAAAAGAGACTGTCGGATGACGGCGGGACTGTCTGCAGCTGCCTGGGACCCCAGTGTTCATGCCCCGCTCCTGACTCACAGACACGTCTCAGTCAGCTGTGGATGTGCTGTTGCAGGAATGGACATGGTCACTTGTTTCTGGAGAGTCTGTAGACGTGGAATGTCTTGTTCTGGAACACTCTAGTGAAGTGAGCTGCATAGGACGGCAGGTTCCTCTTAATCTCCTCACAGAAGCGAGGGTGATCTGCAGGCCTCAAGTCGGGGTCACTCTCTCCTGGCCCATCCATCTCCTGAAACCAAACCAAACCAAACTCAAACACAACTTGAGTGGTGGTAACCACCCACCCACCTACCCACCTACTCACCCACCGTGGTTTTTGTTTATTCCTTTGCTTAGTTTTGAAACGGTCTTTCTGTGTAGCCCTGGGAAGCCTGGAACTCCAGATATAGCCTGCCTCTGCCCCCTGAGCACTGGAATTTAAAGTCGTGCGCCACTATGTCCAGCCCATATCCTGGTTTTTGGGGACAGGACCTCACTATGTAGCCAGGCTGGCTTAGAGCTCTTGATCCTCCTGCTCTAGCTTCACGAAGGTTGGTTCTTAAGGCATCGGTCCCCACACCAGCCGGGGCAAAAAATCACATTTATAAAGGCCACAAAAATCAGGCTAGGCACTGGATGCTATCAGTTAAAGGGTATTTCAGGACCAGCCCCGCTCGGAGATCAGACGGCCGCCTCACTCTCCTCCCTCCAAAGAGCAAACCAAGGCTGGCAAGAGAATCCTGTGTCGTGAGACTGTCACTGCCAATGGCAGATCAGGAGCAGAACTCAGATCTCCCTGGGTGCTGGCTAGTTTTCTGTCAACCTGGCAAAACTAGAGCCATCTTCCGGGTGGTGGTGGCATACACCTTTAATCCCAGCACTTGGGAGGCAGAGGCAGAAGGATCTCTGTGAGTTTGAGGCCAGGCTGTATACAGAGTGAGTTCCAGGACAGCCTCCAAAGTTACATGAAGAAAACCTGTCTCAAAAAACCAAAACCAACCAACCAACCAAACAAAAAACTAGAGCTGTCTAAGAAGAGAGGATGTTAAGAGAGGGACTATCTTCACCAGATTGCCTGTAATCAAGTCTCTGGGGCACTCTGTTGATTGACGTGGGAGGGACTAGCACTGAGGGTGTCCTCTGGGCCATTCCTGGGCTGGTGGTCTTGGGTTCTGTATGAAAGCAGGCTGAGGGTGCCATGGGGAGGAAGCCAGTAAGCAATGTTCTTCCACAGCCTCTGTTTCAGTTCCTGCTCTGACGTCCCTTCAGGAAGGGCCGTAAGCTGTAAGATGGAATAAATCCTTTCCCCTTGTCTTAGGCAGGGTTTCTAACGCCGTGAGGAGACACCATGGCCATGGCAGCTCTCATAAAGAAAACATTTAACTGGGTCTGGCTGGCTTACAGTTTCAGAGGTTCAGTCCATTATCACCATGGGGGGAGCATGGTGGCATGCAGGCAGACATGGCGCTGGAGAGTGCTACATCTTGATCAGAAGGCAACAGCAAGTGGCCTCAGTGTCACACTGAGGGATGTATGAGCAAAAGAGACCTCAAAGCCTAACCCCATAGTGACACACCTACCCCAACAAGGCCACACCTCCTAATAGTGCCACTTCCTTTCAAACCACTGCACCTCTCAGGTATTTGCTGCAGTACTGAAAGCTAACTGAGCCATGCTGTTCCTAGAAGCACGCTATCCTGTCCCGTCCACAGAAGTTAAGCACAGAGAGCTCCATCAACTGGAGTCAATTCCCCAACTCAGATGCCGAGTAAGGAAAAGCGACATGCAGACTCACACACAGGCAGGTGCGGGTTCTGCTCAGCCTCCGGGCAGTCGCTGCTTACTCCTTTCCTTGGGTGCGGAACCTCTACTTTCCACCTTCAGGTTGTTTGTGGATTTAGGCTGGTTTCCACACACCATCAGCCACGCCACATCCCCAAAGGGACAAAGATCCCATTTACCGTGACCTGGCTCAGCTCCCAATTTCCCTTTCTCTAAGGGAAACACAGCTTGTTCTGCTGTAGAGGGCAAGCTTAGTTACCCTGAGGCTGCGTGTGTGGTGGACAAGAGGGAACAGGATGCATGGGTCACAAAGCCTGGGAAAAAGAGGGGGGCCCACTGCCTTGTATTTAAAGATGTGCCAACAGGATGCTTTGGAACTGTGTTGATAGGCAGGTACGTTGTATACAGCAGAAAGATATTCTTTACAAATAAAATGTATGCAGTGTGGCATCATGCCAAACAGCCAAAGGCAGAGAGGTGCTCTGGACCCTTCCGGTCCCCTGGCCCAGTCCCTGCTGTCACTAAAGAGCAGGTCTACAAACGTCTGCTCATAATGCCATTCCCACATGTGGTCCAAAGTGAAGGGTACCACTTGGGATTCATCCTGGATTTCCGCCCTCTCTGAGGGATCCCCGAGATGAAGAAGCAACGTGCTCACGTGTCCATTGGCGACGTCCAGCAAATCACGGAGCCGGCAGCCCCTTTGGTGCCTGCGTTCATAGCAGATACTATCTTCTAGGATCACAAAGTCAGTGCCGAAGGACCTCAGGAGTGAGTGCACTTCCTCTGGGGACCTCTTGGCGTAGATCTGATAAACCTTCAAAATGAGATAAAAAAGGAAAAGGACACAGTCTCCCAATTGCCTGGGAGTTAATGGAGGAAGGGAGGAACATCCCCATGGGGGCGGTGCTAAGACCTGACACTCAAATCCCCATGCTGCCCAGGCCACTCTTGTCCTGTCAATCACAGTCTGGAGTAGGAAGGTAGAGAATTTCCAAATAGATACTGTAATTATCCAACAGGAAGAGGGAACAGGAATCACAATGAACACATCTAGCTTAGATGTAAAGAAGACCTGGACCCAGAGTTAATCATTGTAGGTTTCGAATATATTTATCAGATGATAATTCTAAGAATTATTAAACATGGGTGAGTCAACAAGACAAGCAGGTTGGTGGTACCATTGGTGCATGTGTCTGAGAGGGAGACCTGGCTTCCCATCACAGCAAGTAGGAACAGGAACCCAGGGAATCTGCAGTAGCGGCCTTTCCCTGGGGTGCCCTGCCCTCTTCAATGTACCCTGAGCACACACTTCTGGGAGTAGGCATCTTGGGGCACAGCATGGGGATGTGAGAGGTGCTGCTTTCTCTGTGGCCCTGAGTCCTGATACATGGCTGTGTGAGAGGGCCTGATACCCCAAGAGGCCTCCACACCGCTCAGGTCAGCAGTGGGCCTCGGCTGAAGTATGCCGAAGATTCTAAGTTGCGACTGGTGGCAGGGGCTGGAGAGAGGGCTCAGAGGTTAGGAGTGTACACCGTTCTTATAGCGGGCTGAAGTTCAGTTCCCAGCACCCATGCTGGATAGTTCAAAATTGCCTGTAACTCTAGTTCTAGAATCTGATGCCTTTGGCCTCTATGGGCACTGTACACACGTGCACAATCAGCAATACCCACAAAGACCCCATCTATACATAATCAAAAATAAACTTTAAAAAGAAAAGTAGCGGTTAGTATGAACCAGGCACATGAGGACTAGTAATCCTAGTACTCAGAAGGCTGAGGCAGGAGGATGACAAATTTGAGGCTAGCCTGGGCAACAAAGTGAGACCCAATATAAAGAATTAAGAAAAAAAAAAGGTGAGCTTTCTGAAACATTCAGCAGTATGAATCCTCAGTACTCGGGTAGCAGGTGCCTTCCTGTACTGCTGACTGACACAGAAACAGAAAAGACCTGTTCAGAGGGCGCCCTGATAGACCTAAGAACCTGACATGCCAGCAGACACCACACAGAAAAGACACACTCAGTTTCCCTCTCTCGGCCACTCTGTGTATGTTCATGCAAGACAGAAACGGCCAAAATGATTGAAGAAACCCGCCACACCCACTTGCAGTATTTACAGCTTTAAAAATGGCCAGGAGGGCAGGGTTGTGGCTTGGTAGCAGTGCTCACCTTCCTCTAAGCCTTACTACATACAGTACCACTGCACTGATGTAATTATCCCCAGAATACAGTGTCAAGAACAAGGAAGGTGGCCTACAGCAGTTCTTTGTAAGGAGACTAAGAAAGGATGGAGAGATGGCTCAGTAGTTTAGAGCAGGTACTGTTCTTGTAGAGGATCCAAGTTCAGTTCCCGGGACCCACATCAGGAGGCTTATAACCACTTCTAACACAGGCTTCAGTGGGAATGATGCCCCTTTCTTGCCTCTGTGGGCACTGCACTCAAGGGCACGTACCCACATACAGGCACACACAAACATACATACATGCTATTTGTTTCCTGGGAAGGCAGTGGATAGTAGCTAGGATACAAAGATTGGGCGAACATGCTTCAGGCCATTACCTTCTGTATAGTCTGAACTTTGAACTATGTGGCTGTATTTAAACAAACAGCAACAGCGAATACCTCCAACATGCATGCACGCACACACCGGGAGTGGCCTGCAGCTGGTTTATGAGGCATGATCAGTATGTCTCCATTTCTTTTTTTTTTTTAAATATTTATTTATTTATTAATTATGTATACAATATTGTCTGTATGCCTGCTGGCCAGAAGAGGGCACCAGACCCCATTACAGATGGTTGTGAGCCACCATGTGGTTGCTGGGAATTGAACTCAGGACCTTTGGTAGAGCAGGCAATGCTCTTAACCTCTGAGCCATCTCTCCAGCCCCCTATGTCTCCATTTCTATTCCTTCCCTTCCAAAACCACAAGCTCTAAGAGCCTTGGCCTAAATGCTGACTCCCACACATCCTAGGGTGTTTATTCTCTTAGCACTTTCCCTACCTAAGAGAAGTACGTGCTGTACCCAGCCCCAACAGGCAGAGTCAGGAGACACCCATGCCTTTATGATCTGGTTCCTTTCTAAGCTACAGGCTGGAGGTGTGTAGCATGCAGCCCCTCATCCTGGCACAGGGAGACACATCCTCTGCCCTCAGTGGCAGCACAGGGCACCGAGAAGTGAGCACAGGCAAAGATGGGCCTCACCGCTTGGGTCCGCTCTCTCAGGCTTTTGTCTTCATAGTGTGGGTGGTTGGTGAGGGTCCGTCCTGTGCACAGCTTGACTCCAGCCAGCAGCTGCATGCTCCCAGCGAACACAGCCTTTCTTGGTGTGTTAGAGCTACAAGGTTTGAGAGTGTGGATTAACCCCAACACAAAAATTTCCAAGAATCACCCAGGAGCTCTGAAGGAGAGTATGAAGAGGGGAGGGGTGTGAGGGTGGGGGAGGGGGGGGTCACACAAATGACTTGAACTGATTTACATCAAAGGTATTTTATGCAAACTTTAATTATTTACTTATTTTGAGACAGTCTCATAATATGTAACCCAAGCTTGCCTGGAGCTCAGGATCCTCCTGCCTCAGCATCAGCCAACTTCTTGTTTTCCTGTTCACTAGAACAAAGGCTAAGGAGTGTCTCGCTCTCCGTACTTGGAAGGGTTGACTTTTATGATGGATGCACTTTTTTTTTTTTTAAGATTTTATTTATTATGTATACAATACAGTGTGCTACCTCCATGTATAACTGCATGCCAGAAGAGGGCACCAGATCTCATTGTAGATGGTTGTTAGTCACCATGTGGTTGCTGGGAATTGAACTCAGGACCTCTGGAAGAACAGTCAGCATCCTTAACCACTGAGCCATCTCTCCAGCCCTGGATGCACTGTTTTAGGAGGCAGGTAGCTAGCTCCTAAGGCCACAGTCTCTGTAGGAGTCTCTTCCCCCACTGCCTAGAGAGGTGCAGTCCAACACAAAATCTCAGGGGCTGCAGTGCTTTTTGAGGTAAACTGAAGGGCAGCTGAGAGTGAAGACATGAGACATGTCTGGAGAGATGGCTCAGTGATTAAGGACACTGGCTGCTCCGACATGGCACCCAGGTTCAGTTCCCAGCATCCGCTCAGTGTCTCAGAACTGACCGTAACTCCCATTCCAGAGAATATGATTCCCTTTTCTGGCCTCCTCAAGCAATGCATGCATATGATGTCTATATATGCACCATGCACGCATATATGTGTATATATGTGTGTATAGTTATATACACACATATGTGCAGAAGCTCATATACAAAGAAGTTTTTAAAAATTAATAAAATATGTGAGAAATCAGGGAAACATCATTGATCGTGACGCAATTCCATGGGGCTAGAAGAGCAAAAAGAAACAGAGCCGGGCGGTGGTGGCGCACGCCTTTAATCCCAGCACTCGGGAGGCAGAGGCAGGCGGATCTCTGGGAATTCAAGACCAGCCTGGTCTACAGAGCTAGTTCCAGGACAGGCTCCAAAACCACAGAGAAACCCTGTCTCGAAAAACCAAAAAAAAAAAAAAAAAAAAAAAAAAAAAAAAAAAGAATCAAACAGAATCCAGTATTACTGTAGATGACATCTGAAGAAGAAAGCCCTGCAACCATAAATGCAAGAGCTGGGAAGAAGCCTGAGTAAACCCACCACCCAGAGAGGACATGGGAGCATTCTTCCTCTTTAACCCTGATAAGGAGAACTATACACAAGGCCAAAGCTTAAGCAGCGTGGGTACCCTAGCACTATCCCATGAGCTGATTTCCCAATGACCACCAAGCTCCTCGTGGGCCCTGAGGAGCAGTGATGGAGAGCGTAGGAAAGACGCCACATGGAAGGGACTTCCTTCCCTCAGCCCTGGAGAGAAAGGATCTTTTTTCTTTTTTTAAATTTTACCACTGAATCTTGCTACATAGCCCAGGCTTGCCTAAACTCACTACTGTCTTGTCTCACCTTCTTGGGTTATGGGATGACAGATGCATCTGGTCAAAGAGCCTATAGCTGACTCAATCCCCTTCTCTCTGGGGAGAGCTGGGAGCTGCTATGGGAGCTCCCCCAGGGCTCTGCCTCAAAGGATTTTCCAGATGCTCACTAGAACATCCCAAGTTGTGTTTATCTTTGAGTTAAGGAATAGGAGGGCAGTTGGCATGGCTGTGTACACGCCCTTAATCTCAGCACTCTGAAGACAGGTAGAGGCGGGTGGATCTCTGTGAGGTCCAGGCTAGCGGGACACTGCATAGCAAGCCCTTGTCTCAAAAACAAAACAGAACAAAAGACTAAGAAGAAAAGAAACATGGGGCTGCTGGTCTGTGCTAAGGCACGGAGGGAATCCCGCAGACTATTTGAAATGTAAAAAGAAAGCCAGAGCAGGCGGCTGCAGTCTTCAGAAAGCAGGGCCGCAACCTGCTCTGCTGCCGAGAGAGTGCGCGGGCTCTGAGACATCTCACACTCCTGTCTTTATTCCGACTCAACACTAAGAATGCGGCCTGAACACAGGCCAACAGAGGCCCGTGGGTGTCTGGGGGCAAGACACGCCGTGCTTCGAGTGATGACACTTACAAAGAAACTACGTTTAGAAGATTCGAGGTTTCTTTCTAACCGTGACATTCATCTAGTGTTGCATTCCAATAAGGCTTCTCAGCTGAGGGGAGAGAGGCGGATGGAATTACAATGAGCAGGGAAGGAATGACAGACAATCTTCTACACCCGCCCTCGCTGAAGTCTAAAACTTCCGCATGAGCTTGGCTGGCCCGACGGCGTTGTCAGCATTCTAAGAAGCAGACTGGGGAACACAGACCGGATAGGCGGTTGCTCTGCCCCCCACAGATCCACAATTTACAGGAAAGTCTGACACTGGTCCCACATGGTCAGAGGAACTGGAGGGTTACGGAGGCATGAGAGGGTTTAAATAAAGGCATGCGTGGGTAGAGAACGCCTCAGGACAAGAACTTGGGGGAGATTCAGTTTACTCCAATTATGGCTCACTGAACACTTATCCTGAGTCTTGTCTGTCTTCCACCCTCCATTTAGAGTCACAATTGTAGACTGTACCACAGTTGCTAAAGGGAATAAACATGAATGAAAGGCAGAGAGAGCTGTTATTTTCCCAGCCTTCATTCCCCTGGATCCTCTCAATGGCACAAGGCAGCCCACTGCAGTAAGCCTACAGCAACGCATCTTCTGCACGACATAGACTGAGAATACATGGGAAGGGGAGCCTTGTTTCCATGTTTGGCAAAACAGGCGATACTGTGGCCCCAATTTCATTTAGTCTTGAAGTGCCAAGCACCAACAGGTTAATTACTGCTGAACTAATGGGCTAACTGAACATGAATACTTCAATTAATTTACAGAATTATGCAGATAGGATAAAAGGCTTGGGGGTGGAGTGCTGAAGTGGTCAAGAGCACTGGATGCTCTTCCAGAGGAACTCGGTTTGAGTCCCAACACCCACATGGGAAACGCATGTAACTAGAATTCTGGGAATCTGACATCCTCTTCTGGACTCTGAGGGCACTAGATACATATGGTGCACACACATACATATAGGCAGGCACTTATGCAGATTTAATAAATAAGAGGCTCACCAGCACTTAAAGTCTGAACTTAAACCTCATCTTTAAAACACAAGCAATTCTTTCTACTCTGATTAAAAGCAAAAGAAATTCCGGATGTGCTTTTCGGTTGTGCTGAGAACATTCTATACATGGCAAGCTTCTTGATTGCTAAGAGACAGCTTCTAGTGAAAAATCTCCTAAAAGCAAGCAATTAAAATGCCATCTTTCAAAATAATGCTATTTACAGATCCCTCATAATTGAACAAGAAAACTTCCAGGAAACAAAAATACTGCATCCAGGACAGACTGGCACAAGGCAGGACCCGGCCAGGCAGCTTAAGTAAACAAGCTTTCCAGCCACACCTAGAGCCTATAAAGGCACCCCCTGGTTTAGAAGGCAGAGGGCCCAGGGATGGAATCTCTGTACCCAGTGTCAGAGGAGGGCACTTCCGAAGGCCTGCTAGGAGGGAAGGCACACAGCACTGAGCACAGGGGCGGGCTCAGAGAGGGAGACAGTGGCAACAACCCCCCCCCCACTCACGTGGGCACTGGGAGGCAGCTGGGGCTACATATCCAGGGACCTGATCTCCACAAAAGGTCCTTGCAGGCTAACGTGCTTTCATATAAATGTAGTTAATTAAAATCCGCTGAGAACTGTGGCACAAAGCTAGGGTTACAGAGCAAGGCCTCGTCTGGAAGAAAGGAAGGAAGTGGGAAAGGGAGAGAATTAAAAGACTCTCTGTGTCTCTGAGACAAGGTCTCAGGTAACCTAAGCTGGCGGCCTTCAACTTGCTGTGTTGCTAACAATGACCTTGAGCACTCCAAGTTCTGGGTCCACCTTCAAGTGCTAGGAATATGGTGAAGCGCTAGGGTTGCAGGCCTGGGTTCTCTTGGTTTATAAATTCACCTGTCCTTTCCATTAGGAAACTAAACCCCAAACACCTTCCAACCACACTTGGGAAGCTTACAAGCTGTGAGGCTGAGTGAGGTGAGAGCATGGGGAACTGCCAGGTGGTGGTGGTGCACGCCTTTAATCCCAGCAGGTAGAGGCAGGTGGATCTCTGAGTTTGAGGCTAGCTTGGTCTATAGAGTGAGTTTCAGGGCAGCCAGGGCTACATAGTGAAACCCTGTCTCAAAAAATCAATAAAAAAGAAAAGAAAAGAAAAGAAAAGAAAAGAAAAGAAAAAGAAGATGGAGAACACACAGGCAGCAGGGCCAGAAGAGAGACCCATAAGTTTAATGAAGTGTGACGGCCGGCCACTAGCGTCCACGCATGTACTCTGGTGTCCTGTGGGGTACAGCTGGTGCTCACGCAGAAGCTAGTGAACTGAACCAATAAGCATGCAACCTCAGGTGTGAAAGCTTTACAAACTTAAGGCTTCCAGCGCTTTCACAGGACTCCAACCCCTTCAGCCCCTTTCATGAGTCCTAGCGTGAAGGAAGTTCTTGAGGTTCTCTCTCTCTAGAAGCCCATAACTGGGCTCCTTTAAAAGATGGGACAATCACTAACTCCCACCAAGGCGATGGCCTCTTCCAATGTGTCCTTAGTCAACCTGCAGGAAGCTCAGATCTATGGGGCCTTGCAGTTTTGCAGTGAAGCTCAAAGCAGGTGTGTGGCTCCCACAGAGCAGGGCCTGAGGGGTGGGGTGGAGGTGGGGCAGTGGTGACAGATTGACAGGTGAGCCTCCTCTCCACACCCTGTCACAGAATCTTCTTACACTACGTGGAAGACCACTGGAGGTGCCCCTGGATTTTTCGCATGCCATCCTAAGGTTGACCACCTTGAACCTGAGTGCCCTCCCTCGCTCTAGCCGACATCATCAGGATTGCAGTGACAAAGGACAGTGCCCAAGGACATAGCAGCCATCAAGAGTGACCATGCTGGGTCCCCAGCTGCAGTCCTCGCTCCTGGCAGCAAACACGTGTGACCAATCTCCACACGGGAGCCAAAGTAGAGGGGCAAAATAACAGAAGGGTTAATGAACATTAAAGCGGGATATGGCAGCACAGGCCCGTAAGTCTGGCTACTGGGGAGGCTGAGGCAGGAAGCTCAAAGTTCAAGGTCTAGATTGGGCTAGACAACTTTGTGAGACCCTACCTCAATAAATAAATAAATATTTTTAAAAAAAAGTAAAGCCGGGCGGTGGTGGCGCACGCCTTTAATCCCAGCACTCGGGAGGCAGAGGCAGGCGGATCTCTGTGAGTTCGAGACCAGCCTGGTCTACAAGAGCTAGTTCCAGGACAGGCTCCAAAACCACAGAGAAACCCTGTCTCACAAAACCAAAAAAAAAAAAAAAAGTAAAAAAAGGTCGGTAGTAGAATGATGCTTGCCGAGCATGCACGAGAAGTCCTAGGTTCAACCTCTAGTACTAAAAATATAAGAATATTAAATGTACTCCCTTACGGGGAGAATCAGTCTGCCGACCACAGCTGATTTGAATGTTGACTTAAACAAACATACTTTGTGTCTAAATAGACCCTACTTTGGCATACATTCATCATCACTTAAGCTTAATTTACAAACATGCCAAGCAGCTAGTTTTTTTTTTTTTTTTACAAAAAAAAAATCGTTTCGATTTGAGGAAATTTCAGGGAAAACAGGCAAGATTAGATGACAATGGCACTGATATTTTTAGAACAATATGAATCTTTCAGTTGCTGAGAATGAAAAGAGAAGAAGAGAGCCAACCAGCTAATAAGTCAGAGGAGTCCGCCAGCAAAGACACTGTTAGCTGAGGGGACTCAGATGCCAAGGCTGGTCCCCAGCAGGAGGAGCAACAGCCCTGAGCTACCTTCTTTAGACCAGGAATATCTTCTCACCCACACTTCTGCAGAGTCAGAAATGTTGCTTAAAATACATTTTTGAGGGGGAAACTTGAAAATAATAGATGTTGAGTCTGAGATAGTCAGAGGAGCCTGGGCTCCACCGCAATTGTCTGTCTGGACTATAATTAGGTTCTGCAAGCCAGGGAACACAGGTGCAGACGCTAAGGATGGCCCAGGGAGAGGAGAGCCACCATCCATGAGATGCCCATGGGACCACCTTCAACAGTGTCAGCTTAAAAACATACAGGACCAGTGCTGGAGAAGTGGCTCAGCAGCTAAGAGGAACTGAGCTCAATTCCCAGCACCCCTGCTGGGTAGCTCGCAATGCCCTACGACTTTAGCTTTAGGGGATCCAGCACCCTTTTCTAGATTCTGTAGGCAGCACCATACCAGCACACATCCCTACCTGCACGTATAAAGGATAAAATAAGTCCTTAAAAAATAGAGAGTGGGGGCTGGAGAGATGGCTCAGCGGTTAAGAGCATTGCCTGCTCTTCCAAAGGTCCTGAGTTCAATTCCCAGCAACCACATGGTGGCTCACAACCATCTGTAGTGAGGTCTGGTGCCCTCTTCTGGCCTGCAGGCATACACACAGAGAGAATATTGTATACATAATAAATAAATAAATATTTAAAAAAAAAGAGAGTGGACCAGCCTCACTTTCAGATGTACATGTTATAGCTATCTAATCGATTAGCTAGCAGAAAAGAAATCAGCTTTCCTTTACATGTGTAAATAATCTTTTCCTATTTACAATACTCAAAGAATTGTTTTTTCCCATAGTACCTGACATGATTTAAAGTTAATAAATAAGGACAAGTGCTGCCCCCCGAGACATGTCAAAAATTACACTGTTGTCCAGTCAAAGCCACATAGATATCTAGACATGAAACCCATGCATGGTGCTCAGAAGACCTAAGCACCAAGCACTTGGCATCTCTTAACTTGAAGCAGTACTAACTGGTGTGGCCAGTAAGCACCAGTTGTGCCAGGTACCCACGAGGCTGTTGCTAAAATCCTAAGTGATGGAGACAGGGGACTCCTGCTTAAAGCAGGAGAGCTTGCTCTACAGAGCATGGGCTTGCTGCTTAGGTGCAGAAGTGTGTCTCTGCTAGTGAGAGTCAGAGTTCCTGAACACAACTTTGAAACATAACAGCTCATTCTCAGGCTGGAGGCTGAGGTAAAGCAACCAAGTTCAGGCAAAAAGAAGAAAAGGAGGAAAAAGAAAAAAAAAGAGCAATATATGCTAGGGCATTCTGATATTTGTTTTGTATTGAGAATCTCTATGGGCTGGAGAGATGGCTCAGTGGTTAAGAGCACTTGTTGCTCTTCCAGAGGACCTGGGTTTAATTCCCAGCACCCACATGACAGCTGACAACCATTGAGGGCATCAGACATACATGAAGGCAAAACACCCATATGCATAAAAATGTAATTAAAACATTTTAAAATAGGAAAATGTTTGCTGGGTGGTGGTGGTGCATGTCTTTAATCCCAGCACTCAGGAGATAGAGGCAGGCAGATGTCTGAGTTTAAGGCCAGCCTGGTCTACAGAGTGTTACAGGACAGCCAGGGACACAGAGAAACCCTGTCTCAGGGAGGGAACAAAAAAGGAGTTTTATTTTTTTAATTAAATAATTAATTTTTGAAATTTGAAACAGGGTCTCTCTATGTATCCCTGGCTGACCTGGAATACTTTATGTAGACCAGGTTAGCTTTGAACTCAGATATCTGCCTGCTTCTACCTCTCTAGTGCTGGGATTAAAGGCAAACACCACCATTATGCCCGGGTAAGAAAAATGTTTAAAATAAAATAAAGTTTTCTCTGAACTAAGAGCTTGGGCAGTGCGATGACTGTGACAAAGCCTACAGGGAGCTCTAATTTAAAACTTCAAGGAAGGATGCTTGCATGTGTGTCAGTGTAATGGAGACTCTGAACCCAATTCGGACGAGAAAGAGATAAAGTCAGCAGAAAGTAGAAGCTAGGTTTCAGCATGAGTTAAATAAAGTCAGCAAGAGGTGCTGGCTTTGCTTTTAAATATGGGTGTGTATATCCATGTGGGGTGTATGTGTGTACACATCCGTGTGAGAGGGGTGTGTATGTGTGGTGTGTGTGCATGTGAATGCAGCTGCCTGTGGAGCCCAGAGGGAGGAGTCAGAGGCCCTGAAACTAGAGATCCAGGTGGTTGTGACCCATCAGGTGCAGCTATTGGGAACTGAGTTTGGGTTCTCTGCAAGAGCAGAGCCTGCTCCCAACTGCTGAGCCTCATGGGTAATAAAATTCCACTCCCTTCTGTTGATGTTGGGAGTTTGTTTTCTGATCCTGGTTTCTACTTCAAAAGAGTATTTATTTCCTCCAGGGGATGTGGCTGTAGAGAATCCTGTTGTTTAGAGACAGGGTCTCACTATGTGGCCTAGGCTGGCCTCCAAGTCATGGCCTCTGCCTCAGTGCTGGGGTCACAGGTGTGTGGCAACGCACCCAACTCAGAAGAGTTTCTTCCAAATCCAGAGGACTAAAGAAAAGTTTGATTAAAAAAGAAAAAAAGGATATTTCTTCACAATTAGAAAATAAACTCTCCCCACTAACAAATGAGATCTACAGTTGACCCCAGAAAGGCAGCTAAAGTTTTAAACTTGAAAAGTTCCTCTTACCTAATCCAGTTCATCAGTTCCACTGTATCCGGGTCATAGAATTCCTTCAACTCGGAGAGTTCATCCATCATTCCTGGCCAGGACTGAAATTAAAAACAAAAATGGACTCTTGTGGGGGCTGGAGAGATGGCTCAGTGGTTAAGAGCATTGCCTGCTCTTCCAAAGGTCCTGAGTTCAATTCCCAGCAACCACATGGTGGCTCACAACCATCTGTAATGAGGTCTGGTGCCCTCTTCTGGCCTGCAGGCATACACACAGACAGAATATTGTATACATAATAAGTAAATAAATAAATATATTTTTAAAAAAATGGACCCTTGTAACTGTCACCAAGAGGAAATAACAGAGAAAGAGGAACTGAGCATCACGTACTCGGAAGCCAAATGCAAATGGCAACTGGAAACCAGAACTGCTTTAAAAATGTTCTGAGTCACACTGAAAGTTCCAGACTCATTCATGCGGAAGCTAATGGGGTCAGTGGCTCTGTTAGCTTTTACATATGGACGTTTATGTTGTTAAAAAAAAAATAGGCTGCTGTTGGGGCTGGAGAGATGGCTCTGTGACTAAGAGCATTTGCTGCTCTTGCAGGGCGACCTGGGTTCAGTTCTCAGCACCCGTATGATGGCAGATTATAACTCCAGTTCCAGGGGATCTGCTGCCCTCTCATAGCCTCTGTGGGTGCTGCATGCATGCGGTGCACAGACACACACAGACACACACACACTCACACACGGAAGGTTTCCAGTACAGAAACACCACCCTGTCCTCACCGTGACCCACAGGACAGATGGGCCCCGGGGAGCACCACCATCAGACTTGTCTCTCAGGATGGAAACTGTGGCTCAGGGAGGTGACTGACTCGACCAGGCTCAGCAGTGACAGAGCTGTGCCTCAGAACCGACTTCTAAATGCAGCCCCCTGATCACAGCACTGTCACGACTCTGGTCTGCTGCTGGGCGAATGGTCTGATGTATGGTCATAGAAATACTGGCACAATGGGGAAATGGTTGGCAACTGGGCCCTCCAGGAAAATCTCATGTGTTTGACTTTGCTATTTATGCCATCGGTCAACTCCTGTCACTTAAGGTTATGCAGACACAATATAAAAATAGCATTCCTCCCCATCAGTTATCTAACATAAATTCTATTACACTAATCAACGAAGTCTTAATTATTCTCAAATGATAGGGGACCAAGTACCACTTCCCCTGCTAATTCTTATTTTTGTTGTTTTGAGACAGTCTTACTGTGTAGCCCAGGCTAGCCTCAAACTCCTGGCTTGCTCTAATAAGTGCTTTGGAGAATAAATGTGTTGTCCCTGTTACTTGACAGTCAACAAAATACTAACATTTATCTAATAAAATGCTTCAATTATTTTGGTATGTCTGTGAATTCAATGGGCACTGGATATTTTTCTAATCTTAAAGATGCTGATACTGAATGTTAAAATCTAGTGCATCTTGAGGGAAACTCCTTAAATAATATGCAAATAAAAACTAAGTATCACCCTTTAGCAGAATGAAATAGATTAGCTGGGATTTCACCAATCCAATAAGCTAACCAGGACCAGAGCAAATACTTTTAATCTCTGGCTCTGAGGAGCCTAGCGCATGCTTTTCCCTTTGAATGGGATTATCCCAGAGGAAAGAACCCACAGTATAACTGCCAGGGAAACTCAAGCCAGGCCCCGAATAATTACTTCTTAATAGCTGGTGCAGACAGGAAACAGTTTCAGTGTCAGGGAAAAATTCTGAATGTCTATATTGTTCATTTGCTCTCTGATTTTATACTTATACAGATTTTTATACTTATACTTTATGCAGATTTTTTGTTTTGTTTTGTTTTGAGACAGGGTTTCTCAGCATAGCCCTGGCTGCCCTGGAACTCACTCTGTAGATCAGCCTGCCTCTGCTGGAATTAAAGGTGTGTGCCCCGGCTACAATTATTTTATAAAAAACCAGACCCTCACTCACTATGTAGCCTTGGCTGCCCTGAAACTCGCTATGTGGACCAAGCCGGCAACTGAACAAATCGAGTTCCCCTGCCTGTCTCCCTAATGCTGCGATTGAAGTCATAAGCCACCATTCCTGCTTTACTTGGCAGATTTGAGATAAAGTATTAAAAGGATTTTGTACAGTTTGAGTAAAGGCAGTCCCAGGGGAGGACCTACCAGCATCAAGGACTTGAAGGCAGGCACTTTGCTTCCCTATCAGCTTGGTGCAGGTCAGCCCTGCAGGACATGGTCATCTGTGAGAACGTCCTTGTGTTCCGAGAACCTAGGCCACAGCAGTGCATCTCGCGAACCTGATGCCGTCCGCATCACCTCACAGCTGAGCATGAGCTCAACCCACACCTTGCATGTCCTAGTTCCCTGACGCTGATGCTTCTGCCTGCCTGGGGGCCATGTTTAAGAACAGAAGCTTTAGAGCATGCTTTATCTATTCTCTAAACCCTTCCTTAATCTTATCACTAAATCCTTAAGCAGTTTTTAAAAAAATTATCAAATTTCAACAAGTAGTGGACAATTCAGCCTATACACACACACACACACACACACACACAAGCATACCCATACACACATATACAGGTAGACACATATGCACGCGGACCCACATTTATGCACACACAGATGTGCGTATGCATATACACACAGTGCCGAGCCCTTTACTGTCCTGTTCCAACTGCTGACAACAGGGCACTTGGGGTTTAGTCCTCAACTCCGTGTAAAGGTGGAGCTGCCAAGTGGCTTATTAAACATTTACCTTGTTTCACTTATTTACATAAAAGAATAAAATTCAGGGAGCTGGGGGCTCTGCCCGCAGTGGCAGCGGTTCTGATAGGAAGCGGACTATCACGTGCAGTTTCCAAGCCTAAAGCCTTTAGATTATAAACACTCTGTTACAACAGAAGCAGGCCTGTCTGGAGGCCAAGCAGTGGGCAGATTCTCTCTTAACCGCTCTGTCAAATGAGGGAGGGCCTCTCCACAGTTACCTCTGGTCCACTGCTCTAACTTAAAATCACACATAAAAATAAAAGAGTAAGTTTGTTTTGTTTACATTTGGTTTTGGTTTAAGAAAGGGCAAGAGAGCTGAGTGGTGGCAGCAAATTCCTTTAATACCAGCACTCAGCCGGGCGGTGGTGGCGCACGCCTTTAATCCCAGCACTTGGGAGGCAGAGGTAGGCGGATCTCTGTGAGTTCGAGACCAGCCTGGTCTACAAGAGCTAGTTCCAGGACAGGCTCCAAAGCCACAGAGAAACCCTGTCTCGAAAAACCAAAAAAAAAAAAAAAATACCAGCACTCAGGAGGCAGAGGCAGGCGGATCTCTGTGAGTTCAAGGCCAGCCTGATCAGAACAGCCAAGGCTATAGAGAAACTTTGTCTCAAAAAACAAACAAACAAGGGCAAGAGTTCAAATGGATTAAGTATTCTGCACTATTTTCCCAGGTAACAGATGAATCACCAAGTAATGACCCATGATGGTGTCTCTGAGGGTGTCCTGGAACACCTGCAAATCAGTTAAAGGAGAATGTGACAGTTTTCTCTGCATCACTAAAGTGTCTTCAGGTGCGGAGAGGGGTCAACCTTTGCTTTCGTTGTTTTTGTTTGGGTCGCCTTATGAAGCCCAGGTTGGCTCTGAATGCTGAATCTTCCACCCCAGACTCTCAGTGTTGAAATTACTGCCGGGTACCACCACACCCGCACCCAAAGACGAACCTTACAGTGTTTATTCCGTGTGTCCAGCTCTCACGACAGCATCTAATGGAATGTACAGGTTAAGTAGGTCCTACCTTAAAACCTCTCATTCTACATAGACAATTCTTTTTTCTGCCTTATTTGTTTCAAAATAGGACTAAAAACATTTTCAGGATCTGCTTCCAGTAAGAATCGAAACGAATAGAATGACTTTTTCTAATCTTTTTTTTCTTTTCCGAATGGCTTTCCTACTATAACACATAACCTCTAGAAACTACAAGTTTAGAGACTGCTTTTCCTACCAGTACCAACTAAACAAGGTTCAAGGACGTCTTTCCGGATGCCACAAGTCCCTCTGCACAAACAAAGGGGGAGTGAGATGAGCCTTACCTTACAGCACAGGTACAGCAGGGTGAGGATGGGCACCGAATACCGCATGACCCAGATCTGCAGGACAAAGACTCTGTTAAGACTGAACGTCTCTGAACCGCTTTGGCCTCCAAGTCTGGCTTTGCTCACTCACACCTTTCGAAGACAGCAACAAACCCAAACAGACTGAATGGTATCAGCCTCCAGTCTGCTAACCATTGAGCTAAGTGAGCCTCCTGTAGCTTCCTCCCCCTGCCACCTAACGAAAGCAGAAGGCAGAGCGGGCTTGCCTAGGGCTGGCCAGCTCTGTCATGTAGATGCCAGCAAATTATCTTTAAGAAAATGTCTTATAATAATCATTGTAATTCTGGTCAATAGAACGATCTGAAAATTTTAATTTCCTTTTTAGTGCTTTTATTATATTCCTAAATTCTATATATAGTGAACACATCTGACATGTAGAAATATAAGTGACTTCAAAATATAACTGATAGGGCCAGGCGGTGGTGGTGCACACCTTTAATCCAGACAATCGGGAGGCAGAGGCAGGCAGATCTCAGTGAGTTTGAGGCCACTGGTCTACAGAGTGAGAGGATAGCCAGGGCTACACAGAGAAACCCTGTCTAAAAGAACAAAACAAAACAAAGCAGTCCAGATTCTGTACCCACTCTATCCAACACCTGGCACCTACTGAAACACTGATATGGAAGAAACTCTGCAGCTCACTTCCAACTGCATGGACAGAGGATGGCACTCACCCTCTTTGGGTTACAGAGATGAACCAGCCTCAGAAGCAGTTCCCAGATCTCAGAGCTGCACAGGCCAAATGACGCGAACACACACATATGGGAGGTCCACAGGTACTTCATCCTGAAACAGCAGAGAGAGGGCCGTCAGCGGTGCCTGCTGGAGTAAGCGCCTGTCAATTTCCACAGAAGCCATTGGCCACAGGGTTACCTATGGAACAGTCGCGTAAGTGAACCATGGAAAGAATGTTTGCAACTAAGAAAAACACCGCAGTGATATTTCATAGAGGGAAGAGAATACGCAAGGGCAGATGTGTGCGGCCAGAGTCATCAACGAAGGTGACTGCCAGGGTCGGAATCGTGCTGCTGGGCGACATCAATTAAAGAGCTGTCAAGCTAAATCAAAGACATTGGCTGAGATGGAAATACCTCATCGTACTCAGCGCCAAGACTCCGAACAGAATGGTGTGGATTAAGTTGTAAGCGGCTTCTGGCTTCAGGTCAACTGCACACTTTCTTGTCTGACCCATGGACTGCGGACTCGCGGAATCACTGGGGAAACAGCAAAGGAGCGACAGTAAAGCCGGTGCCTTAATCCCAGCGTGTGGAGAGCTCTGAATCTGAGGCCAGCCTGGTCTACAGAGCGAGTTCTAGGACGGTCAGGGCTACACAGAGAAACCCTGTCTCAAAAACAAATAACAACAACAACAAAAAATTATGAACCTATAAACTTTGAATTCAGTTAATGGATCAGGTCATTTCACCTACCAATGCCTCATTATCTTTTTTTTTTTTAAAAAATATTTATTTATTTATTTATTATGTATACAATATTCTGTCTGTGTGTATGCCTGAAGGCCAGAAGAGGGCGCCAGACCTCTTTACAGATGGTTGTGAGCCACCATGTGGTTGCTGGGAATTGAACTCAGGACCTTTGGAAGAGCAGGCAATGCTCTTAACCACCGAGCCATTTCTCCAGCCCCAATGCCTCATTATCTATATCCAATAAATGAATGTTATCATTATTAAATGGATACTCCAGGTACACAACTGGAGAATGTGAATGGAACTTAAACACCCAGCAGAAAGAACACTAACTCTTAATGTCATTTAACTGTGTTCTTAGTTATTCATTTATTTTCCTTATTTATTTTTTGAACAGGGTCTCACTATGTAGCTCTGGCTGGATTTGAACTCCTTAATTCTCCTGCTTCTGTTTCCCAAGTGCTGGGATTATAGGGGTGCACCACAAGGTCCAGCAGCAGGAATTGTTTTTTGCTTTTTGTTTTTGTTTTTCTTTTATGTGTATGGGTGTTTTGTCTGCATGCATGCGTATGCACCATGTATGTGCCTGATGCCCTTAGAGTCCAGAAGAGGGAAATGGATCCTTTGGGATTGGGGACGAGTCACCATGTGAACACTGGGAATTGAACCAGTGCTTTTAACTTTCGATCAATCTCTTGGGCCCCAGTTTTAAAACATTAAAACAAAACAAAACAAAACAAAACCCCAACAAAGCAAGCAAGCAAACAAAAAACCCACCTAGAATCCAAGGGCTGGAGAGAAGGCTCAGTGATTAAGAGCACTGGCTGCTCTTCCAGAGAACCTGGGTTTGGTTCCTAGCACCTACACGGCAGTTAACAGTGGTCTCTAATGCCAGTTCCAGAGGACCAAACACCCTCTTCTGGCTTCTGAGGGTACTGCAAGCATGTTATATAAGCACAACACAAATACACATTAAATAAAAGTAAATAAACCTTAAAAAAAAAAAAATCACCCTTTGACCACTAAGTCAGCACATGTTAAGAAACTACCATTCTTTAATTAACATGGTGCTTTTCCTTGAAGGGCATCTAAAACCTCCAACAGGTAGATGAGGGACCCTCTAATCCTGCAGTTCTCAACCCGTTGGCCACGACCCCTGTGGGAAACAAAGGACCCTTTCACAGGGGTTGCCTATCAGATATCCTGTGTATCAGATATTTACATTAAAATTTGTAACAGTAGCAAAATTACAGTTATGAAATAGCAACAAAAATAATTTTATGGTTGGGGGTCACCACAACATGAGGAACTGTTTTAAAGGGTCCCAGCACTGGGAAGGCTGAGCAGCACTGTTCTAACGCCTTTATCTACAATCATACAGCCACCCGGTCTCCAGATGCACAGTGACCTCAGTAGACTCTGCAGGTTCACTGGGCTCCCCTGCTCTGGATACAGACTAGGTTCCTGTCCACATCTGTGTATCAGCAGTGACATTAATTGTGCCATCTAGAAGAACTTTCCTGTTTCCATGGGGCTAAGGTTTATCTTGAGCCAGCTGATGACTGATGAAATATTTTCATAGTTTCTTTTTAAAGAAGACTTCTATGGGGCCGGAGGGATAGATGGTTCAGAGGTTAGAAGCACTGGCGGTTCTTCCAGAAGACCTGAGTTCAATTCCCAACAACCACATGGTGGCTCACAACCATCTGGGGTGAGATCTGGTGCCGTCTTCTGGTTTGCAGGTATATATGCAGATAGAGTACCTACATACATTAAATCAATCAATCATTTAAGAAAAAGGATTTCTATTATGTGTCTGTGTGTGAGGGCCTGCAGAGACCAAATGAGGACATCTGGTCCCCTGGGACCGGAATCACAGGAGGTTGTGAGCCACCAAACACGGATGCTAGGAACTAAACTCGGGACTTCTGGAAGAGCAGCAAGCCCTCTTATCCACTGAGCCACCTCTCAGGTCCTGCATTATTCTTAATAATCATAAGGCTGGAGCGATCTGGACTCACTCTTCCCGCAGCTCCTGCCTGGGAATCACAGTATATTACGTGGCTGTGGAACTACAGAGAAGGGGCTTCCCTGAGAACTCCATCAAGCTCCCATAAACGACGGTTGCTTCAACTTTGTAATTTTCTCAAGGAAACATGCATTGTAAATGCAAAACTCATCAGCCTAAAGGGAAGTATTCTACAGGTTTTCCAAAAAACGTGTTTGGACTCCTTGATGCTTTCTTCTGTAGCTGGGAGACGAGCTAAGTTTTAAATACAGGCAGGAGGACATAAAAGTTTCAGTAAACACTCATAATTATGTCTATGCCAACTTCATGAGCTTTCAAACGAGACCCAGGGAACAAACAAACAACAATTAACTCTTTATTTTTCTGGTACCGGGAATCAGAACCAGGCTCTCAGGCATGCGAGATAAGCGACCGCTGGGCCATATGTCTGGCCCTTATTTTCCCTTGTTATTTTGAAACAGGGTCTAAGTTGCTCACATTGTCCCTGAACTCATTTTAGTGTGTAGGGAGGCCCTAAACCTAAAATCCTCCTGCCTCAGCTTATAGGTCTTTGTCACCATGTATAAAGTTATTGAACCAATGTGATGGAGTTGCCAAAAAATATCTCATACACACACAAACATACACACACACACCACATAAAAAACTAACCCACCCCCCCATTTCCAGTCATTTCACTATTTTTTTTTTTTTTTTTTTTTTTTTGGTTTTTCGAGACAGGGTTTCTCTGTAGCTTTGGAGCCTGTCCTGGAACTCCCTTTGTAGACCAGGCTGGCCTCGAACTTACAGAGATCCGCCTGCCTCTGCTTCCCGAGTGCTGGGATTAAAGGCGTGCGCCACCACCGCCCAGCTCATTTCACTATTTTGTATTGTGCCACATTATAACTCTCATTGGTACCATGATGAGGGTTGCATGTGCCTAATCTAGAAGAAGAAAGTCACTGTGAGCCAACAATGACAACAGCAGCTACTGGTCACTAAAGCCCACAAAAGGGTCTTGGTACGAGACACTTTTTCTATACCTAGTGTTGTTTTTTTTTTTTTTTCAGTTACACAGCAACTGCCCTGAAGGTCTTCTTGTTCTACAGGAAAGGAGACAGAAGTACTGACAGGTCACCCAGGATGGGCGTTTCCAAGCATGCCGACCGGCCAGGAATGCAGCCCGTTCTGCACTGCAGCTGCCCTGGCATCTTCCCTTGTAAGATGAACGGCGCTCTTCTGTTCTGGCTTACCGTTTGTGTGCTCATCCTCCCTCCCCAGCTCCCACTTGAACAACCTCATTAGGGCAGGAGTGTTAAAAAGTCCTACCTGAGGTTGCGGAAGGCAACTACCGAGGCTGTGACCACTGTGACAAACAGGACAAACATGTACGCGTAGAAGAGAAGAGTCTCCGAGAGCCTCTGGAATGTGTTGAGAGGCAGGAGGCCAAAGGCTTCTTCACACAGGTAGAGATTCGCATCGAAATCCCTGGGGAAGGAAGGAGGGCAAGCTGTCACACCTGAGAGGCAAGGGGACTGCAGGAAGGGCTGAAGGCTTTGGGGCTTCAGGATCAAACAGCAGGCAGAGTCTCACGCCAGTCATACCTTGTTGCTCCAAAGCCAAATTTGGCCTTCAGAAATTTAAAGATGTGTTCGTCTGACTTCAGGTTAAGAATTTTCTATTAGGAAGAGAGAAAAGGAAGGAGCTGTTAGTGCCTCCCCGCCAGCCCGTGATGCAAACCGTGCAGGAGGACACGTGAGGCCAGTCGACGGTCAGTTCCCAAACTCTCGCCTCGGCCTCACCTCCTCTCCCCTGACGTCTGCATGAACTCAGCATGCGAAGTGGATAAAGGAAAGGTGGCCCTTTTGGTTTTACATCAGAAAAATCGACAAAATGGTCTGAAATCTCAAGCAGGTACATGGTCCATGTGGCTTTCAGGTTTTGGTTCTGAAGACAAAAATGACACAGGGCTCAGTCATTCACAGGTAACTCTGGAGAGAAGTGACCCTAAGATGTAGATGCCCCTAATTTCAGTGTTCATCCTTAGTGACTATAATTTTAATTCATACAATTTTATTTTTTATTTATGGATTATAAAAAATCCACATAATATAAACAGTGGGGGCTGGCTCTTGCAGAGGACCTGAGTGGGGCTCCTAAGCACCCCAGTAGAGCAAATCAGAACTGTGCATAACCCCAGCTTCAGGGGAGCTGATGTCCTCTTCTAGCCTCCATGGACACTGCATTTACATGCACAACTCCAGCCCCCACATATGCATCATTAAAAACAACAAAAATAAAATCTTAAAGACAAAAATGAGGGAAATAGTATCAGATAAAGAAAGGCAGGGAAAAAATAAAGTCAGAACTGCAATTAGAAAGCACAATACATTCATTAACAATAAGGCAAAAATGTGTTTGGGCCTTTGAGCGGCAAATACAACTGCCCGGAGCAAGGGAAATGCTTCCTGTGGGTCCCATATGTGGAAGGAATTTCACAGACTGTTTTTTCTAATTTGTCATTGTGGGTCTCTGCTGAAACATTCAGTGAGGGCCGATCAATAGACTCTTATCCTTTGGAGTGTCAAAAACAGAAGTCTGGGCTCAAAGGTCTCTCCTGGTTCAATCAAAGAGCAGATTGCTGAGTCTGGCGAGCGGGGAAGGTGGATGAGCTTTGCACATGTAAGTTGCAAGTGAGCACACTCAATCCTTGCTATTATCACAGAAACTGATTTAGAGAATCCTTCAGCGTCCAATGATCAACGTAGTGTTTGCATACAAACATTCGTCTGCACTCTTTTTTCGGGGGAGGATGCAGTTTGAGGTATTGGACTTAGGACCTTGCATATGCTAAGGAATCAGTCTACTGCTCTGCTAGAGATGCACAGCCCTCTGTTTCCCTGCAGAGCACAGGCTGGCCTTGAACTCAGGAACCTCTCGCCTTAGTCTAAGTGCTGTGATTACAGGAATGCACCACCACCACCATGCTTGGCTTTCTGTAGACTTGAAACCAACTCTAGATTACTTTTAATAACAGATATAAAATAAATGCTATATAAGTGGCTGTTATACTGTATTATTTAGGAAACATAAGAGAAAAATCTATTTTCTGAGTGTGTGTGTGTGCCTGTGCATGTGCGTGTGCACATGTATATGTGTGAAGGGCAGATGTTAGTGCCAGGTGTCTTCCTCCACCTTAGTGTTTGAGACAGGGCCTCTCGAGGAACCTGGAACTCATGGCTCAGGTAGACTGGCTGACCAGTGAGTTCCAGGGATAAGCCTGTCTGCCTCCTGGGCCCTGGGGTTACAGACACATGGCACCATGCCCAGCCTTTCATATGGGACCCGAGGATCTGAACTTAGGTATTCGTGCTTGGGTGGTAAACACTTTACCAACTGAGTCATCTTTCTACCTACTTTTCTGAACAATTTTGAGTCCTCCAATTAGGAAAGTGTGGGTATGATACAGAGTTTAAGAACATAGTGGCAGCCTGGCGTTGGTAGCGGTACATATCTTTAACCCCAACACTTTGGGAGGCAGAAGCAGGAGGATCTCTGTGAGCTCGAGACCAGCCTGGTCTATAGAGTGAGTTAGTTCTAGGACAAGCCGTGGCTACACACAGAGAAACCCTGTCTAGAAAAACCAAAACCAAAACAAGCCAAAACAAACCAAAACAAAAAAACAAACCAAAACAAAAAAAGTGGCATGCTCACTGTGGTTCACTGACTACATTTTTTCCTTTTTGACAGTAAACAGGGAGAAGAAACAGAGACTGCCAAGCTCCTCTGAAGGTAAGAAAGACGTTTTATTGATGTTTCTAACACTAGACCAGTCTTGAAGATGGGAGTGGGGGTGCAAAGGTGTCTGGGGTAATCACTGAAGCTTTGCTCTAGTTTAAAAACTAATGGGGGGGCCGGGCGGTGGTGGCACACGCCTTTAATCCCAGCACTCAGGAGGCAGAGGCAGGTGGATCTCTGTGAGTTCGAGACCAGCCTAGTCTACAACAGCTAGTTCTAGCACAGGCTCAAACCCCCCCCCCCCCAAAAAAAAAGAAAAAGGAAAAAAAAACCAGTGGGGGACTGGGAAGGCAGCTCAGCAGTTAAGAGTACTCTTTGCTCTTCCAGAGGACCCCACCACCCACACGGTGGCTCACAGCCGTTTGTTTGGAGGATCTGATGCTTCTCCTAGAGCACCAGTCATAAATGTGGCGCACAGACACACATGCAGGCAAAACACCCGTGCACAGAAAATAATAAAGTAAAAAGCAAAACGAATGGGACACCAAGGTCCAAGACATAGACCCCGAGGGAAAACCTGCCCTCAGAAAACAGAAGACAAAACAGAACAGAAACCACCAGACAAACAGTAAAGAAAGCCGTATCACAGAGCACATAACAAAAATCTTAGTAAAACTAGGCATGATGGTGCTCTCCTTTAATGCCAGAACCCGGCAGGCAGTCAGGCGGATGTCTGGGAATCGCAGGCCAGCCTATTCTGCACAGTGACCAGGTTACTAAATGAGTCACCCTACTGTCTAGTTACCTTTTAATTAGTTTCGGTGGTGTGAATGGAACTCGGGGCTCTGTACAGGCTGACTTCATACATGTCCCAATGACATCCCAGCCGGGGCTTGTTCATTTTAACTGAGCAAAAATGAACACACATCTTCTTCTAAACAACAAAATCCCAATAAAGCCCACCTGTGGGGCATGGTGGTGCACACCTATAGGCCCAGCACTAGGGTGGCTGAGGCAGTGGGATGCAGAGTTCAAGGCCAACTAGGTTACACCCTGTCTCAACCCCCCCCCCCCAAAAAAAATCCCATGGTGCCTTTAGGAAATAGTTAATGTTTTTAAAGTTGAGCCTTCAATCTGATAAGTTCAAGGACACTGTGCTGGCTAGTTTTAGGAGAGGAGGGAGCCTCAACTGAGAAAATGCTTCCATAAGACCAGGCTATAGGCAAGCCTGTGGGGCATTTTCCTAATTAGTGATCAATGGGGGAGGGCCCAGTCCACTGTGGGTGGGGCCATCCCCAGGCTGGTGGTCCTGGGTTCTATGAGGAACAAGCCCATAAGCAGTACCCCTCCATGGCCTCTGATCCAGTTCATGCCTCCAGGTTCCTGCCCAGTTTGAGTTTCTGCCTTGGCTTCCCTCAATGAACTGTGACTGGCAGATGTATAAGCAAAATAATCCCTTTCCTGCCCAAGTTGCCATTGGTCATGGAGTTTCATGACAACAATAGCAACCCCATCTAAGACAGACACCACCGTGATTTGACTGAGATGTCCTCCATAGTAGCAAGCGTCTGAACACTTGGTCCTTACTTGGTGGCACTGTTTGAGGAGGCTCAGAAGGTGCAGCTTTGCCAGAAGAAATATGTCATCACTGGGGTGGGCTTTGAGAGTTTAAGGCCTCACCCACTCCCAGTTTGATCTCTCTGTTTCCTGCTCTCAGCCTGCTTGGCCCCCCCCATCATGGACTCTAAGCGTCTGGAACCACAGGCCCAAATAAACTCTTCTCTGAATTGCTTTGGCCATGGTGCTTTCTCATAGCAACAGAGAAGCGACTAAGGCAGCTGTGTTGTGAAAGGGAAGAGAAGTGAAAAATTAAAACCACCAAAACCAAGCGTGGCCCTCACCAGGTCAACCATGACACCATGACTCACTGTTCGGGTGGAAGCTCCATCTCAGTGCCCCCTTCCAGAAAACACGCCAAGTGGCGGCTCCCCCCCACCCCACCCCAGAGCTACTGAAGACGACACCTACAGGGAGGGTATTTAAACTGCCTCCTGGAGCCCCTGGTCTCCTCTCCTTACTTCAACTTTGGGGGTTGGGAAAATCACCTGGGGCCGTTTTACCAATAAACCTGGTCTTTTAATTCAGTTTGATTATAATTACTGTGTCAGCAGAGAGACCCAATATCCGGGTATGGAAACCTTTCATCAGTGATTCAAGTATGTTTTATAGAAAGAACTATTTCTAATTAAAGATTCAAAGCTTATCTCCAATACCATAAATACATTTCAGATAGATTAAATCTCACTTATTAACTTACCTTAATAATGTTGTTGAGAAAAAGTGTCAAGCAGAAAACTAGAAGTAAATGCAGTAAGAGTTTCCCAATCCTAGTCAGGAAGGTTCCAGTTTTTAGGTTTTTCTAGAAATTAAAAGAATTGTGTTTTAATTTTTAAGAAACATTTAAATAAATTTTAATGTCAACTACAACTTCATAATCCCTTGAGATTGCTTGAAGATTTAAAATGTTGGCTCATGCAGCACACACATAAGTGAGAAACAAAACCTACTTCATGGGGTCTCTTTCTTTGTTTTAGTAATTTTACATGTGATATGAGAAGGGGGAAATACTGGTGGTTAAAGTCTAAGCAGGGGTGAGAGGGAGAAAGGTACGGGGAGCTGGTGAGATGACACCAAGGATGTACAAAAAAGCCTCGTGGGGACCAACTACTCTGTAAGGTAATTTACAAATGCAATTAAATAAAGAAGGAGTTTGAACAGAGGTCACCTGTAAGGGTGTATAAGAAGGCATGGGTTAGTAAATGAAAATCTTGATGTGAATACTTGGGAAACCTATGAGTTACTGAACAGGAAGGCCCCAGCAGACCCTAAGACAACACAAATTCAAGACAAGATCTCCTGAGTAAATTGGGAGCATGGGGACCATGGGAGAGGGTATAAAGGGAGGGGAGAGAAAGGGAGGAGAGTGGAGGAAAATATATAGCTCAATAAAAACAATAAAAAAAAGATGCATATTGGAAAAAAGACAACACAAATTCTTGGCTGCCCACTGGTGAAGACACCACACACATGGGTTGCAGCGAAACCAAACAGACTGGGGAACTCCCTCTCAGCAGGTGAGCTCTACAGTGCAGGAAGGAGCTATGCAGGATGCTGGGTAGGGTGGGGGTTGGAGGTAGAGAAGACCTAGCACTGACTCTGCCTGCTAAAACATTGGCCAGCCAGGTAAAGAGTGCTCACTGGTGTGACAGTGGCTCGACCTTTATGGGAGCAACCAACCGCTTTCTGATTGGATGAGGTCTATGCACCAGAAGAGAATTCATGCCTGGTTCTATAAACTTAAAAGCACACGACTGGGGAGGTCATTAGCCCTGGGAAAAACCAATGGTTGTTGTTTTGCTGAGTGGCCATGCTGTCGAACATATTCATGTTTTTATCTACAGGTCTGTCATTCTCTTAGCCTTGGTTAGAAAAGCTTGTTCCACGCTCCCCCAGTGGTTAATACAGAGATTCATAACTGACTAAAGTATAGAGGATTATTATTAACTATGAGTGTTTAGCCTTAAATGAGATACCTTTATCGCGCCCCCTCCCCAAGGCTCAGGGAACCACAGGACACAGTGGGTGGAGAGAAAGCAAGAGTTGGAGGAGGGAGAGAAAAGCCCTGAGATGCTGTCTTCAGGACACACGGCCATTGTACTCACAGCAGGTATGGCTACCTTCAAAAGACCTAGACAGATCAAGCAGATTCCAGCACGGATGGGGAGGGGCTGATGAGGCCCAGCCCTAACCGAGGAGCCACCAGCAGCTGCTGGCTGCTGGGAGAAGGAGGGTCATTGTTCTGAGAATATGGCTTCCGGTAGGTTGCCCACGCTGCAGCGGGTGGCCCCACAGCCATTTGCATAGCTCAGAACTAACTGCATTCCGTGGGTAATTTTATAAATGAGGAAGAAGACACAAAGTTGGAAAGGGGACATGTTGGGGACTCTGGGGAGAGACTGAAGGGTCAAGAGTGGGAGTAGATATGATGGAAATATATAGCATACAAGTATAAAATTCTCAAAGGATTAAACGTCTAAAAGAACTTTACACGATTTTAGAATAGCTTATGAGATGCCCCACGCCTTTGTAAGCAGTTATCTGGATTCTCTGAATTGTGAAAACAGTGCATTTTAATTCACTTCAATGTCACTAACAGGCTATGGAAAGACAGGAAAGGGTGTCAAACAGCAAGAGGTCCAGACCTGGAAGGCACTACTGAATACAGATGATTTTTTTTTTAATCTTCTATTGCAGTTTTCCATCTATGACATATAATAATGTAATTCAAATAAACAACCCTGGCTAGTGCAGAAATTAAGGTTTCAATTGCGTAAGAAACAATCACTGCTAACAGCAAAGAATGACACGTGGACCTGAAGAAGCTTAAAACAAATGTTCCAGCATGCATTTCAAAAGGAAAAAGCAAAGGTAACCCTGATGGAGCTCTTTACTGGGAACTGGGTCATTTTCATCTGAATTCTGGATGAGAGTAAGGTTCAGTGAGCCACACCAAAAATAGATCTTATAGGGCTGGAAAGATGGCTCAGCAGTTAAGACTGTATTCTGCCTTTGCAGAGGACCCCAGTTTGGCTCCCAGCACCCAGTTTAAGTAGCTCACAACAGCACATAACACAAGGTCCCGGGGATCTGGTGTCCTCTTCTGTCTTCCCTAGGAATTGCACATTCACAAAACACAGTCGCAGAACTAAAGATTAAAATATTTTAAAATAGTCTATAAAAATTAAAAAGTCCTACCTGAAGTTTTCTTACAATTAGTACTGAAAGGTTAAAACTGATGAGCAATGATCCCAGAATCATGGAGTTAAAGAACTGAAGTGTGCAGACGAGGAGCAAGCAGCTTATCTGTATGCCGTACAGCCAGGTGGCCTGCAACAAAGACGACACAATGGAGATTTCATCAGGAGACAAGACACGGTGGTACAGTGACCACATTTCAGATTACCAGCAATGCAGAACACACACCTAGCTCCAAGAAACCCATCTACAGAGGAATGCAACATTGTATAAATTACATTTGTTTTTCATTTTTACTGATAGAAAATGCGCTAAAGATTTCTATTTAATTGTGTGTGCGTGCACCTTCATGTGAGTTTGAGCATGTGTGTGCAGTGCCTACAGAGGCCTGAAGAGGGCGCCAGATCCCCTGTAACTGGAGTTACACATGGTTAAGAGCCACTTGATGTGGATCCTGAGTGCTCTTTAACCACTGAGCGTCTCTCCAGCCCAATAATAGGGTATTTTAATTTTGTGACATTAATGAAAAGGGAAACCAACAAAGGGATAAATATATTTGGGAAAATGAAAATGTGATTTGTAATTTTTAATTTTCTTTCCAATTCTTTTTATGATTAGTATTTACAACCAACATTTAGGACTTCATCTCCTCCTATTACTTTCCAGACCATCCACTTCAAGTCTGAGTCATGCATGACTTCATTTAGTTTGTATTCATCTCCAGGGTAAGTCTGAAAACCCACATGATGGTTCACAACTGCTTGTAATTACCAGCTCCAAGGGATCCAACACCCTCTTCTGGCCTCTGTGGGCACTGCATACATGTGGTGTCATCACTCACACACACACACACACTCACACACACACACACACACACACAGGCAAACACTCATTCACATTCTAGGAAAAGTAAGTAAATCTTTTTCAAAGCAAGTTAGCATTTTCAATTCCATAATTACACAGATCTATGGAAAATAACCGTTTTGTTCACCAGACCTCACTTCCCTAATGGGTTCATGCTTTTGACCTCAAAGGAAACCAATCTGCTTCAAACACAGAGAAGGGAGGGTGTCACTAGGAGAACAGGGCAGAGGATGCTAGGGGTTTTTAGGACTACAATGTATCTTATTATATACAGAAAAACATGAAACAGAATTGTAATTGATAGGATGGCAGGGCCAAGAGTTACCAGACACCAACAGGCAATGGGAGGTCAGACTGGTACCTCCCATTTCATACAAACAACATACTCCATGCTATGTGCAATTTTCTCACACCAATGACTATTTTGTGAAAATTTAAACTTCAAAGCACTGCATAACTGTGACGATCTGATTATGAAATGTACCCCCATAGACTTATGTTTTGAAGGCTTGTTCCTCAACCTGTGGGGCCTTAAAACTTTTGGGGGAGAGAATTACATACATGAATACAGTGAGTATGATCTTATCTAGCCCATTTCTATCCTATGTCCCCCAATATGCTCCCTCCCAAATTTTAGTCTTTTTGACAACCCACTAAGTCCAGTTAGTACCGCCCATAGGTGTATGGATGTGAGACATCCATCACAGTGTGCAAGACCTACCAGGACTACATCCTCAGTAAAGCAGCTACTTGGCAGGGTGGGGTTGGGGGGCTAAATGCCAGGATTCCAGCTGGTTTGATCTTGTGCAGGCAACCACAGCTGCAGAGTCTTTGGGAGACGGGGCCCATCAGTGGTAGGTGGTCACGGGCACCAGGCCTTCACGGCTAGACATAGCTCTGGTTCTGATCCTTGCTTCTGCTTCCTGCCTGCTGGTTCTAACTAATGCTGGCTTGGCCTCTGGACACCACAGAGAGAACCAACCCAACCCATTACCATGTCTTCACCAAGATAGACAGAAATTTCTGCAGTCATGAGACGAAAAGAACCTTTTATCCTTACCTTGTTCTGTCCCCGCAGAGAGAACAGTCACTAAGATCACTGTTTCACCACAGGCCATGATGACATAGCTACCTCATGTGGGTGTATCTGCTGTCATATATTTTTTAAAGTTTATGTGTATGAGTTTGACCATATGCACCCAGCTCCTCCCTCCCACCCACCCCAGGCACTAATATTTTTAGTTGTGAGCCTAGTTTTTAACAGCTGAGCCATCTCTCCAGCCCCATCCCAGGCACTCTTAACATGTCTCCCTTCCCCCTTCATGTCCTCTCCACTGAGGGCAATGCATGCTGCCTGCTGGGATACTGATTCATCTAGTGCAGGGGGCCACAGCTGTGATGAGTTCACAGTGCGCAGAGGTCATGTCATGTCCTAAAGATAGCATTTCACGGCCCTCCTGCCCGTCCCCCAGTGCTCACATTCTTTCTGACCCCTTCTTAGGAAAAGGGGATTGAGACGGGGGTCCTGTTTAGGGCGGAGCACTGGGTACCAGGTGCTTTCCTGACTATGAAGTTTCTTAGTGTTCTGACCTTGGCAGTGGAAGGCAAAGCTGGCTTCCTCTGACACCATCCTGGCAGAGAGGGAAAGGATGTCGCCAGGCTAAGTGGGGGCTGAAGTTAGACTCCCCATGTGGCTTGTGGGAGATGGTGAAAACTCCAGATTTTCTGACAGTGCCCTGACATGAAGCAGATATGCTTCAGCAGAGCTGGATGAGGCAGAAATCCAGGTGCTCCCACGATCAGCGGCTGTCAGGGTTGGGAGTGGAGCTGCATGTGTTTGGAAGGTGTTGGCCACCATGGGCTGTTAGTTTTCTGTCTTGCTAAGTTTTCTCCTTTCTGGTCCTCTGTTTTTTTTGTGTGTTTTGCTGTCTGAATCTACTGCTATTTCTGGGTTTCTGATTTTTGAAGGGACTACTCTGGGATCTGTGAAGGAGAGAGGAAACACGGGTGATTCGTCACATTGTCCTTCTGGTCTGGTTTCTAATCGTCATAGTCAGTGTTCTATTGTGTGAGGAGGCACCATGACCACGGCAACTCTTATAAGGAAAGCATTTAATTAGGGATGGCTTACAGTTCAGAGGTTTAGTCCACTATTGTCTTGGTGGGACATGGCGGCATTCAGGCAGCCATGGTGCTGGAGAGGTAGCCAAGAGTTCTATATCTGGATCAGCAGGCAGCAGGAATAGAGGGTGACACCGGGCCTGGCTTGAGCCCTTGAAACCTCAAAGCCCCAGTGATAGCACACACACTAGGAGGTAGATATGGCTTTGATATTTTATATGATTTTATATGTAGTGCTTGACCAGTCAATAAGCGCATACATTCTATATATCGGGAGAATGTTGCTATGAAAATTCTATAAAATATTATGGAAGAAAATAATTGTTTAGTCTGGAATGGTGGCTCATATCTGTAACCCCAGCACTTAGAAGGCTGAGGCCAGAGGATTGCGGGAGATTGCAGATCGACCTGACTTACAGAGGAAGGTCTTGTCAAATGGCTCAGCAGTTACGATCACTTGCTGCTCTCATAGAGGACTCAGGTTTGGTTCTTAGCACCCATTTGTCAGCATATAACCACCATTCATAACTTCACTAATAAGGGATCTGGAGCCCCTCTTGGCCTCTGCAGGTACCAGGCATGCATGTGGTACACACATATACATGCAAGCAAAACACTCATATATGTAACATAAAAATAAACCCTTTAAAAAAAATTAAAAACAAAACACTTCCAAAAGAATTATATGCCCAATTGAGTTTTGTATTAAAAAATTGGTACTCTATATTAAGAAAATTTAAGAGCTACACTGTATTTTAAATTGTAATGCACGTTTATAAATGGCAACTGACTAAGACACCGGTACCTCAAATAGATGTACTGTCAAAGGAGTCATTTCATTTCTTTATATTATTTGTCTGTATGAGTTTATGTGTACCATATGCATGCAGTATCCAAGGGGGCCAGAAGAGGGCACTGGATCTCCTGGAGTTGAATTTACTCCATATGAGCTGTTATGTGATTGTAAAAAGTTGAACCCAGGTCCTTTGTAAGAGCAGTACGTTCTCTAAACCATCGAGCTATCCCTCTGGTTGTCTAGAGGCACTACTTAGCTTGAAGATGAAGGCAGAGTGCTCACCTTCATGGCTGGCAGCATATCCAGGGAGTCCAGGATGAACAGTACTAGTGCCTGCAGCAGCATCATGAACTGATTGAATTGCCATGTCAGGCTAAAGAGGAACGTTGATATGAAAATGGCAAGAAGTGTCAGCCTCTGTGGGGGAAAAAGAGAAATCTTTGGGTAATTTACATGTCTGCAGTCATAAAAAAAACTCTCAGTTCAGCTTTCAGAGTAGCCTGTGTCCCTATAAACCAAATAAAAGTAGAGAAAGCATAAACTGCTGCTTTGAAAACCGTTGCGCTTGTTATTTAAGCTCCAAATATCCCGAAGTGACATTCTCATATAAATATTCACATATGGCATGTGCATTCCACGCTGATCTGGAGGCCGCAACACACCCATCCCCATCTCAAGAGCAACGACTTGGAAATTCTGACAGCTCCACAGAACTGTGTGTGGGCTTCCCGCAACTACTTGAGGGCAGACTGTAAAGAGGACGTTTTTCACTTGAAAACATTTTCTTTGCAGGGGAGGAGAAGAGAGTTCAACCTGGAAGTGAAGAGGTGGCTCGGCAGTCAACTTGCTGCTGTGGCAGAAGACACCCACTCGGGGCTGCTCACAACTGCCCGTAACTCCAGCTTGAGGAGGTTGATGCCCCTCTCCCCCTCCCAGGCACCAGAACCCAAGCGACTGTACCCACACAACACATGCCCGCACACATAATTTAAAAATAATAAATCTGGTCATGGAATGAGAGCTCTCCCTGGGAACCGCAGCATCTTAGACAAAATTGGGGGTTAAAAAATAGTCTAGAAACTTTGGACTGGCAAAATACTTAAGTGGGTAGAGACACTGAGAACCCTGGTTTAATCCCTGGATCTTACAAACCGGTGGGAGGAGAAACGATTTCCCCAAGTTTTCCTCTGCCCTCCACATGAGTGTTGTGGCAACTCCCACACCCACACTCATACATACAGTCAGGTATACACATTCTTGCACACATATACACACAAGTAACTAAAGTGTTTTAGAAACTTACTTCAGAAAGAGGCTGTAAGTTTGGTCTCAGGAAGTAGGTAATCGCTGCGATCTGAATTGCAAAGAAAGGCAGAGCCCAGTTCTCCCTCAGCGGGATGGTAAACTCAACCCTCGTGGTATCTGTTCTGTAGGAAGAGAACACAGACAACCAGAATAGTAGCTCTTGGACTCGTTTCCTCAAGAGATTCCCTGATAGCTATAGGGCATGTTTCGTTCAGGGCCACCAAGATCTGGCCACAGCTCCCGATGGCAACCGTCATCACCATCTTCATCACTATTACCCCGCTGACATGAAATCCCGTGTCTTCCTCGGAGCTCAAGCCCATGTTAGTGAGGGTACTGAGGACAGTGAGGCTCCTGCCAAACTCCCCTTCCTACTCTTCTCTAGATGCCGAAGCAAATTTTCTTTTGTTTTTTTCTTTTAAAGATTGATTTTTATGTACATGAGTGTTTTGTCAGCAGTGGCCAAAAGAGGGCATCAGATTCCCTAGAACTGGAGTAACAGGTGGCTGTGAGCTGCCATGTGGATGCTGAGAACCAAACCAGTGTCCCTGTGTCCTCTGCCTTTTTAGATTGTTTTTTTTAATTCTTGGTTTTTTTTTTTTTTTGAAGTTGTTGTTGTTGTTTTGTTTGTTTGTTTGTTTTTTGAGACAGGGTCTCTCTGTGTAGCTCTTGCTGTCCTGGAGCTCACTATGTAGACCAGGCTGGCCTTCAACTCACAGAGACCTGCCTGTCTCTATTTTTGGTATACTAATAAACCCAGCCCCTTATAGCATTGCTGAAAGAATAGATTTTGTAAAGTGTTGACCATATCATAAGCATTCACTAGACTTATAATAAAAAATAATTTTGGGAAGTCTGGAGAGATGGCTCAAAGGTTAAGAGCATTGGCTGCTCTTGCAGAAAACCCAGCTTTAGGTCACAGCATCCACAAGGCAGCTCATAACCATCTCTGACTCATTTCAAAGGACTGGATGCCCTCTTATGGCCTTCACAGGTAACAGGCACACACATGGTGCATATACACACATGCAGGCAAACACTTAAATACATAAAATATGACTAAATTTAAAATATAAGTTTCATAAGATTAAGAAGAAAAGCTACATTAGAACTCATGCTAAAACTTTAGTAGCCTTACTAACTATTGCTGCTGCTGCTTTAAGCTGGGGAACAACCCAATAAGTCTTTTTTCAAGACCGGGGTCTCATTATGTAGCACAGACTGGTCAGTTACTTGCTATATAGTTCAGGCTACTCTCATACTTGTGGTGATCCTCCTGCCTCAGACTCCTGAGTTCTAGGAATATAAAGCATAAGCCACCCTGCCCAGCCAATAATCTTGAATAGGTTTTCACACTGCTATTTCATAAGGCTCCCACATTTACAAATTAATATGAAAATATGTCAACAATAACAAATAATGAAAGGATTGCATATACATAGCACTGTATATTTTGCTGCAAATCCTATTATGATGGACAAGGAAGCTAGGTATGCTGGGGAAGCCTCTTACTGCAGCAGCTAGGACAGCAGAAGCAGGAGGACCTGAACTCAAACCCTGCTTGAGTCACAGAGTGAGTTCAAAGACAACCTGGCAACATAGTGAGACCATGTCACAAAATTCAAAGATTACAAAGGGAGTTTGGGACATAGTTTAGTAGAATTCCTTCAAGGCATACACAATGCCATGGGTTTAACACACACACACACACACACACTCACACACATACTCTCGCACACATACATTCACATACACACTCTCACACACATATAGACATGTACACACACACTCATGCACACTCTCACATATATACTTATATACTCGCACACACATACACATCTCTCACAAACATACACTCTTACACACATGCACACATTCATAGGTTCATACACTCATACACATCTCACATACACACTCCACGTACACTCTCACATACATACAATCATACACATACTCACATATACAAACTCCACGTACACTCTCACATACATACATACACTCATACACACACTCACAGTACACTCTCACATACATACAACACTCACACACTCACAGTCACATTCTCACACTCCCACATACACACTCACATGATGTGGGATTCCCCTCTGTATGCTGTGAATATATTTTATTACCATTGGTATTAAAGAAGCTGTTCCGGCCTATGGCTAAGCAGAGCAAAGCCAGGGGGGACATCTAAACAGAGATATAGAGAGAAAGCAGGCGGAGTCAAGAAGACACTATGTAGTTGCCAAAGAAGAAAGACGCCAGCCACCAGACAAAACCTTATTGGTAAACCACAGCCTCATGGTGATTCACAGATTACTAGAAATGAGTTAATTTAAGATGTAAGAGCTAGCTAGAAATGCATAAGCTATTGGTCAAACAGTTGTAATTAATATAGTTTCTGTGTGATTATTCGCGGCTGGGTCTCTGCCTACATGTAGCGAGCTGCGTGAAGCCACATCTGATAATCAGCTCCTAATTATGGCTAAGACCTGACTTATGCTGTGATCACGCAATGACTGTCAGCTGCTTGCATATGCGTGGACCTATGGGCAGGGCCCACCTGGCAATCTGGGGTTGGTTGCCCATGCCTACTTAAGGGCTGGGAGGTTTCGCCCAAGGAGAGAGTGAGAGTGAGAGAGAGAGAGAGTGAGAGAGAGAGAGAGAGAGAGAGAGAGAGAGAGAGAAGTTGTGAATAAAGTCCTGGAATAAACTGCTTAGCAAGAAGAGCTCCGGTGTTGCGTGTCCTTCTTGCTGGCCAAGGGGGACCGCGACACCTACACTCACATTCATACACATTCTCTCTCACACATACACACTCACACACACACTCATGTACACTCACACATACATACACACACATACATACACTCATATACATACTCACATACACTAACACACACACTCATGTACACTCACACATACACACATACATACATACATACACTGACATATAATCACACACTCACATACACGCACTCATACACACGTCACGTCCATACTTTCTCATATACCTCTGCTATCACTTAACTGTGCAGAGATGAGGTGTGTGGCTAAAGAAATACTGGCCGGGTAATGGTGGCGCACGCCTTTAATCCCAACACTCGGGAGGCAGAGGCAAGCGGATCTCTGTGAGTTCAAGACCAGCCTGGTCTACAGAGCTAGTTCCAGGACAGGCTCCAAAGCCTCAGGAAAAAAAAAAAAAAAAAAAAAAAAGAGAGAAAAGAACAACTGACCACGGATCGAGCAGGTATCGACAGTGGGATAGTAACTGATGAGGCTGTGCTGTGGTATTTTTTGAGGGAAAGCTCTGGAATAGGGCTTTCTGTCTTGCTGAACAAGAAGAACCTCTCTGATGGAGGAAGGTCATTGGTTAAGTAATAAAGAAACTGCCTTGGCCCCTTTAATAGGACAGAAAATTAGGTAGGCGGAGTAGACAGAACAAAATGCTGGGAGAAAGAAGCCGAGTCAGGAGTCGCCATGATTTTCCCACTCCAGACAGACGCAGGTTAAGATCTTTCCTGGTAAGCCAGCTCGTGGTACTACACAGAATATTAGAAATGGGTTAGATCAATATGTAAGAGCTAGCCAATAAGAGGCTGGAACTAATGGGCCAGGCAGTGATTAAAAGAATACAGTTTCCGTGTAATTATTTCGGGGCATAAGCTAAAAAACTGCGCCCATGTTCCCAAATATTGTTTATAAATGTTCTTTTACATTTAAAGGGGGAAATGATATAGATATGAATAATTTGCATTGGTATGGATTTTAAGGTTAATTTTGTTATATGTATATGTATTTCTGCTCTTAAGGTATTGTGATTATGTAGTTCATTTAAAAATGTAATGTAAATATAGGTTGCTAATGGATAATCATCGATAATAGTAAAGCTTGTAGTCATGTTAGTTAGATTTTCTAGATATGCATAGATATATTTCAGATAGGCATTCTTCATATCTTTCAAAGGCTACAGAATATGGCATTTAAGTGTTTTAATAATTTAGGGCTTTTTATGACAATGAGACACATCTGCTCCTGGCAGCACCAATCTACTTCAAGAGGAAGATGGGCATCGAAGAGGCTCCTTATGGAGTTTGATAGCCATTTGGACAAGAAACTGCTCTTGCATGGACTGATGCATAAACTGGACACAAAGAACCCGCAGAGAGAGGACTGCTAAACTTGCCTAAAGGTGAGATGGTCTTTCGGGGTTCCTGACTCATGAAAGAGTCTGCAAGACATTCTGCAGGACACAGCAAAAAGTGACTGAACTGTCTTTGGAATTTCCTGCTTGATGAAAATGTCTGCTGGATACTATGGGCCTGTAGGCTGAAGACAGATGCCCCAACGGTACAGAGAAACTTTGGGTGACTGTCCAGGCAGCGAGATGTCTCTGTCATTTCTAGAGTTTGAAGTTTCTTACTTCTTGTTTACTTAGGTAATATTATATCCTTCTGGAGTCTTTGATGGAGTTAAAGAATGGTTAGTTATAGTTATAGTTTTCCTTAGTTATGATAAAAGATAAAATAGATATAAATATTGTAACTGTAATTCTTGCTTGATAACTGTTTTGCTATATGTAATCTTACTATGTTAAAATGAAAGCCTTTTTTTGTTTAAACAGAAAAAGGGGAAATGATGGAGGAAGGTCATTGGTTAAGTAATAAAGAAACTGCCTTGGCCCCTTTAATAGGACAGAAAATTAGGTAGGCGGAGTAGACAGAACAAAATGCTGGGAGAAAGAAGCCGAGTCAGGAGTCGCCATGATTCTCCCACTCCAGACAGACGCAGGTTAAGATCTTTCCTGGTAAGCCAGCTCGTGGTACTACACAGAATATTAGAAATGGGTTAGATCAATATGTAAGAGCTAGCCAATAAGAGGCTGGAACTAATGGGCCAGGCAGTGATTAAAAGAATACAGTTTCCGTGTAATTATTTCGGGGCATAAGCTAAGCCATGCGGGCGGCCGGGTGCCGGGGACGCAGTCCTGCCGCTCATATTACAACACCTCTCAAGCAGCACACTGTGCTTTGGCTCACCAACCACACTATTTACAGTGGTCCCTTGCATAAGAAAACAGTCACTTCCTTCCCACCCAAAACCAGGAGAAGAAGAGCAAACTGACTCAACTCACCTGTTGGTGACATACCAGAGAGCAGCCAACAGTCCTGACAGCCAGGTGCCACTAAGGAGCCAGCTGGTTATATAAAGGGCTGTGACGTAGACTGCTTGGAGCCCGAAAAGAGTGTAGATATAAAAATAAACAGGTTCGAGATATTTCTGCAAAAGGCAACAATAAAAACTACTCATCAGGGCTGGGGAGGCAGCTCAGTGGTAGCCTATTTGCCTAATGTCTTAGTTACTGTTCTCTTGCTGTGAAGAGAACCATGGTAACCATGGTAACATACAGAAGAAAGTGTTTAGTGGGTGCAGTTTCAGGGGTTGAGTCCATGACCATCATGGTGGGAGCATGGCGGCAGGTAGGCAGGCTGGAGCAGTATCTGAGAGCTTACATATTGATCCAAAAGAAGGATATATAGAGAGAGCTAACTAGGAATGGTATCGGCTTTGAACAGCCCTTCTATCTCCTCCAACACACACCCACTCCAACAAGGACACATCTCCTAATCCTAATTCAAATATATGAGCTTATGGGGGCCATTCTCATGTAAACACCACACCTAGAAGTGCCAGGCCCTTGGTTCATTCCACAAACCATGAAAGTTTATCATAGATGTCCTAATCCTCCTTACTGGCATTTAAAAAAATATGTCCATAGAGGGGCCTAAAGAGCTGGTTCAGTGATTAAGAGTGCACATCACTCTTGCATAGGACCAAAGTTCAGTTCCCAGCACCCATGCTGGGCAGTTCACAGCTGCCAGTAACTCCAAACCCTGGAGATTCTAAAGCCTCACACGTACAAAACCCTTCATATTCAAACAAATCCAAAATAACAGAAATGCTTGCAAGAGTACGTCCCTAGAAAGGTAACACTGAAGAGCTTGCAGGGGACCCCAGCGGTAGGGTCATCAGCACTTTCCACCTCCCAGAGAGCAGCTGTCCTTCTTCAAACTAGCAAGAGAAGAAGCAAGGGAGGCCTCTAGACAAACCAGCACCTAACTTTGTCTAATTCTGCCTCATGCACGTGAGAAATGGTCATTGTGATTTGATAATTTTATGTATTTTTTTAAAATCATAAAAATAAGTCATAGAGCAGGGTGGTGGTGGCACATGTTTTTATCCCAGCACTAGGAAGGCAGAGGCAGGTGGATCTCTCTGAGTTCAAGGTCAGGCTGATCTATGGAGCGAGTTCCAGGATAACCAAGGCTACACAGAGAAACCCCGTCTTGAAACCCCTTTACCAAAAAGAAGTTGTCTTAGGAAAACAGGTTAGTCAAGAATAGTTACAAATGAAATTATTTCTGAAGCTTCTAGACTGCATGCATAGTATGACATAAGCCAGGAGGCATCTACTTGTAAAAATAAAATAATACTATTTTACAGGATTAAAGAGCAATGAAAACAAAGCAAAGCTCTCAGAGCCCTCTACCAAACCAGCTGAAATCAGAACACGAGTGAGACTTCCATCCTGAGCGGCAGCAGGTGAGGACCAGCATCAGACACTGAGAACTCAACGAAGACAATGCTACATACCTGTATGGGGAGAACTCTATATAAAACACTGAGAAAAACTTCTTGGTAAATATTCATTCGCTGAAGGAGGTTAATCGTCCTCATGGATTCAGTCTTATTGTCATAGATTAAGCCATGGAAACCTAAGGATATTTGAAAAAAAATATTAAGAGAAAAAAAATGAAATACTTCTCCATTCATTCAACATGATGCATAAACTGTTTTATGTGGAGAGTGTGGTTAAAACAACTGACCTCAGAGTAAACTATAGAGCCACAGTGACAAAGCGTAACAACGAGACAAAAAAACAAAACAAACAGATGTGTCAAACAATGGGAGGCAACACAGGACCCAGCAATAAACCCATGCAATGATGGCAGCCTAATGTTTGACAAAAGCAGCAGAAACATGTGTTAGAAAAAAAAAAAAAAACAACATGGCAGAGTGGTGATGGCGCACGCCTTTAATCCCAGCACTGGAGAAGCAGAGGCAGGTGGATCTCTGTGAGTTCAAGGCCAGCCTGGTCTACAGAGAGAGTTCCAGGACAGTCAGAGCTGTTACACAGAGAAAATCTGTCTCAAAAAACAAAACAAAACAAAACAACAACAACAGAAGCCTCTATGACACCTGCTGGGGAAGACATTCACACACAGGTCCAGTTAAGAGTTTCTGAAGAGAACCCCAAAAGAATGACCCCCAACAGACAAATGTGCTGACACAAATTTAAAAAGCTTGTGCACAGCGAAGGAAACACATCACAGGGCGGACACAAAAGCCTATAGAGTGGGAGAGAATCCTTGCCAGCTACACCTCAGATGGATGATTAATCTCTAGAACACATAAACAACTACAAAAATTGAACACCATGAAAACAAACTTGCTAATCAATAAATGAGTATGAAAACTGTTGAACAGTTTTCCAAAGGAAGAACACAAATGGCTGACCCAGCTCTTTAAAGGTGTTCCACATCCTTAACCACCAGGGAAATGCACATGCAAATGACTTGGAGAGCCCATTTCCTGCAGGTCACACTGGTCATCATCAGGAGAAGAAATAACAAGTTCTGGAGAGGACCTGGGGAAGGAGGAGCCTTATCCACTGCTGGTGGGAGTGTTAACTGGGGCAGCCACTGTGGACACCAACATGGAGGCTTTTCAAAAAATTAGAAATGAAAGCCGGGCGATGGTGGCGCACGCCTTTAATCCCAGCACTCGGGAGGCAGAGGCAGGTGGATCTCTGTGAGTTCGAGACCAGCCTGGTCTACAAGAGCTAGTTCCAGGACAGGCTCCAAAGCCACAGAGAAACCCTGTCTCGAAAAAAACCAAAAGAAAAAAAAGAAAAAAAAAATTAGAAATGACCATTAAAAACTAGAGCTTCCCCTCCAAACACACACGCCCTGATAAGCTACTGGCAGTTAATGTTTGCTGGGGCGGGAGGATTGAGTTGCCCATGCTCCAGTAAACACCACCCACAAACGATTATGCAGGCAACCTCGATTTAACTCAGTGGGTCACAAACAAAATGAAATAAAACCAAAAGAGATGTGAAAGCACATGGGAAACTTGTTAGGAAGAAAACAAGGTTTAGCAGAGGCAAGGGAATGACAGTGGAACACTCGGGAGGTAAAATGATCAAAACGCATTATATACACATAGGGAATTTGACAAAGAATTCTAAAAGACAATTTCTTCCTCAAGAGTACTCATCATAGAATTGCTGGTCCCGTGTCAGCCCGTCAATGGCATCGGTTGTTTTTGCCATGTGGCAGGAGTAGACAGGCTGGGACTTACAGAAACACAAGTCCACTCGAGATCACGTCCACAGGTGGCTCTGGATAGAGGGCACGCTATTGCATGTGATGAAGCAGGCGCTCCTAAGAACACGCTCTGTCACAGGTACATTCTGAGGAACTGCTGATTCTGAGACCTCCTGACCAGGGCTTGACTATGGTCAAAGACCCAGCTCCACAGTGCTACCCTGGTCCGCAGCACCCTAGAGGTTACCTTAAATTCTTAGGGACCCTGACTCTTGCCAAACCAAGATTTGTGGCTTTGAGGTTGAAAACAGTCTGAGAATTAGCCAGCATGTTGAAGGCAGAACTGGAGATTAAAGTTGTTGAGATAGATTCTCAGGAGAGGGCCAGCACTTCCAAGATGCAGATTCGGGCTGCTGTAAGAGTGCTTGCTACATCTCGTGCCCCACGGTGACCGTGTGGAAGGTGCTGGAAGCTGTGGGAATTTCACTGCCCAGTGTTTCTTGGGACACCATCTGCCTCCTTTGCCTCTGTTTCCCTCTTTGAAAGCTGGGAACACAAGGAGGTGCCTTGAATGGGATTACAGCCAGGAGCTATGGGAGCTGGAGATAGCTCAGTGATTAAGAGCACTTGCTGTCTTTTAGAGGACCTCAGTCTGAACTCACATGGCAGCTTTAACTGCAGTCGTAGAGAACCTGGTACTCTCTTCTGACTTCCACAGGCACCAGGAGGAACATACATGGCAGACAAGATATTCATACATTGAAATTATGAGCCAAGTGTGGTGGCACACGCCTTTATCCCAGCACTAAGGAGGCAGAGGCAGGTGGACTTTGGGTTTGAGGCCAGCCTGGTCTATATAGGGCAACCAGGGCTACACAGAGAAACTCTGCCTCAAAAAACCAAAACAAATGCATGCACATGTCACACACACACACACACACACACACACACACACACACACACACACACACAACGAGTGCATCAGTGCAAAGCAGGCTTTGAGTGATGGCAGAGAAAGCAACAGCGCCCAGACTATAGCAGCTACAGTTACCTTGCAGGAGGGTCGGCGCTTGCAGCATCTGCTTGTAGTAAGAATAGTACAGTCCACACTCCGTCCTGAATGAGATTTCTCGCTCTACTTCCTGAAACAAAGTGAGAACGACTGGGTTTACTTGACCTAGTTTTGTTGAAACACCACCGTTACTATAGAAACAAGATGCAGAACTACAGAACTTGGGTGAGAAAAGATACTCTGCAAATACCAGAAATCATGACCCAGGGAGGCATGGTGGCAAGCGCCTGCAATCCCAGCAGCGGGAGGCAGAGACATGAGGATCATGAGCTCAAGGCTGGTCTGGAGGCTACATGGAGAGATCCTGCCTCAAAACAACCAAAAGAAGGCTGAAGATGCTGATATGGGGCCACAGGCTGGACGCCCAGAGGTTGGGCCATTATTCTTTTTTAAAAAATATTTATTTATTTATTATATATACAATGTTCTGTCTGTGTGTATGCCTGAAGGCCAGAAGAGGGCACCAGACCTCATTACAGATGGTTGTGAGTCACCATGTGGCTGTCGGGAATTGAACTCAGGACCTTTGGAAGAGCAGGCAATGCTCTTAACCTCTGAGCCATCTCTCCAGCCCCCTCCATTCTTCTTTCTACTTTTGTAGGTATAGTTCCATAAGAAACTGGTTTTAAAACCTGACAGAACTTGTTCCATTTAAGTGGGTATTTCAAAGTTCATGGCTTCACACAAATTACAACTACAAAAAAAACAAAAACAACAACAACAAAAAAAAAAACTCAAAAAATTACCACAAAGCCGGGCGGTGGTGGCGCACGCCTTTAATCCCAGCACTTGGGAGGCAGAGGCAGGCGGATCTTTGTGAGTTCGAGACCAGCCTGGTCTACAAGAGCTAGTTCCAGGACAGGCTCCAAAACCACAGAGAAACCCTGTCTCAAAAAACCAAAAAAAAAAAAAAAAAAGAAAAGAAAAAAAAATTACCACAAGTCCCAAGTAATATTAATATCTCAGAGCGCTGAGGCTGGAGAGATAGCTCAGCAATGAAGAGACTCCATGTAAGTTTTTTCTTTTCTTTTTTTAAAAATGTGTCAGTAATTTAAAAGGCTTTAATCTATGCTGTTATAGATTCCTTTGTTCCAGTGTCCCAGAAGCCAGGTCCTAGAGCTGAGGTTACACTGTGTGCAGAGCGGTGCCACACACAGCTGCACTCCACAAACCTCACGCAGCCAGGAAGGCCACAAACCCTCACTCTCACTGCTACGAACCCTCGTTTCAATGCATCTTTGCTCACCCCTATCTGCCAGGATTGACTCGAAGAGTAATAAACATTCTATTAAAAGATCCACTTATGGGCTAGAGAGATAAATCAGTGGTTAAGATAAATTATTGGCTGCTCTTGCAGAGGACATGGGTTCAGTTCCCAGCACCCACATGGGAGCTCACAACCACCTATAACTCCAGTTCGAGGGGGATCTGATGCTTTCTTCTGACCTCGTGGGCACTGCATGCACGTGGTACACTTAGAAAAACACGCAGGCACAGTCATGCATTAAAAATTTTTTTTTTTTAAAAAGGAGAAGCACTTGGGCTATTTAGCTCCAGACCTGTAAATTAATGTGTTTCTTGGACACATCCTTTAAAAATATCGTGAATTTGGGCTGGTGAGTGGGCTCAGCAGATGAAGGTGCTTGCTACCAAGACTGGCAACCTGAGTTCCATCCCCATGACCCACTTGGTAGAAATAGACTCCTACAAGCTAACCTCTGACCTCCACAAGTGTCTTGGAAAATATGTGCTCCACACATGCATCATGCATGTACACACACACACACACACAATTTAAAAGAAATTTTATAAGAATGTCAAAATATCCAACTATTAACTCTAGGAAACTATTAGCTTGTATTTACTCTTTCTAGGAACACGTGGGGACAAACTTTGTACTGAACTTTTCATAGAAAATAAGCACATCTTGGGGAAGTTAGGCACTGAAGAAGAGGAGGAGAGAGAGCAGGAATGAAGGGGAAGGGTGTGAGGGAGGGAAGGAGAAAGGGAGGCAGAAAAGGAGGAGGAGTTTGCTAAGCAGGGTGGCTCAGGTCTGTAGTTCCAGTACCCAGGAGGTGGAGACAAAAGGATCACAAGCTGAAGTCCTGTCTGGGCTACATAGTGAGACTTCATCTCAAAATAAAAGTTTTAAAATGGTTGGAGGTGCAGGGTGTGGTGGTGCTCACCTTTAATCCCAGCACTCAGGAGGCAGAGGCAGGCAGAGTTGGAGGCCAGGCTGGTCTATAGCTGAGTTCATTGACAGTCAGGGCTACACAGAGAAACCCTTCCTCAAAAGGCAAAATAAGTAGCAAAGAGTGCTGTAGAAGCAGCACAGAAGTACAGACTAGCCTGGCCTACACATGGGTTCAATCCCATAGTGCAAAAGCACAGAACACCACCACACACAACAGTCAGCCTCAGCATCCCTGCTGCCCCCTCCTCAGCTTCCACAGTGGTACTGACTTATCTTTCACAGCTGAAAGAGGTGACCTTTTTCAACAATTACACCAGCCTAGCCATCTTCCATCTTTGCGAACACATGTTCCATTGTGTTTGATCATATGAAACCAAACTGGTACCCTGTGTTTCTGTACTGTTCAGACTCCCACTCAGTCAGATATTCACGGAGACTGCCTATTGATGTTAACTGAGCAGATACTAGCTTTTGTCCGTGCAAAAGAATAATACGAAAATAAACTCATATTAAATGTAATTACACGCCTCTTTTTTCCAGCTGCCTTTGGGTGTTCACTCTGCCTTCTACAGAGTATCCTAACTCCAAACCTATAATCTCAGTTGGGGAGCTAGCCCAGTCATTGACATCTTTGGGCTTTATTTCCTATAAGATTCTAGGATTAAAAAAAAAAAGTCTTATAAAGATGGGGGGTGTTATTCAAAGTGTAAAACGTGGAAAGCTATGCCCTTCCCCCTCTTTACTACACCCAGAACAGTAAAACCAAAGGGGGACCTAATTAGTAAAAAACGCATTCAAACATGATTAATTGGTAATCTTGGCACCAGCTGTCTAGAACCAAATGCTATCCTTTATTAGACAGACACTTGCAAGTTTTACATCTGCTTCATGCTAAGGGAACATCTGCTTCACTCTCACGCTTTCCCAGTTCTGCAGCAATTTATACTTTGTCTGGTGGTGTGCGCCAGCGGAAATGCACATCGGTAGAAGCTGCAGAGTGCAGAGTGGACAGACACTCCACAGCTTCACCTGCAGAGGGTCTGCAGAGAGAGCAGCTTTGGTGAAAGAATAAGAATGTGTCTGAAAACAATGACCGGAAAGAATAGACAGACAGATGAACGGAATTGTTATTTTTTATTTGTGCGTATGTGTGCGCAAACACTCGCAAGCACAGACCCGCAGAGCCAGCAGAGGGTGTCAGTCCTCTGGATGCTAGAGTTCCAGGCAGTTCTGAGCAGACATATGGGTGCTGGAAACTGAATTCAGGTTCTCTAGGAGAGCAGCCAGTGCTCTAAACCCCCAACCCATCTCTCTAGACCTGTGAACTATAGTTTTAAAGATCTGTTTAAAAACATTGTGATAGTAGCTTACATAGCAATTTAAGTACTCAAAGGGGAAAACACAGTTCTGTTGGCCATGCCCGAAAGGTTATCAGGCCCTTCAAGACAAATGACACTCAATTCAGGAACACATCAAGCTCATTTTAAAAAAATCCCATATCAGTTACTTCCGTGGATGAAAACTGTTCCCTCCCTATCCCCCAATAATTAGGCTGCCGGGAACCGAGAAGCCAACGACCCATTAACTCTCCAAAACGCTGTTTCAGAGTTAGGCTAACAAATCATCTCACAGAGATACTGCGAGTTCAAGGGAAGACAGCTGTGCAGAGAGCCCGCACTGGGAACCATGCCCTTGGCAAACATATTTACGGCACGTACATGGTTTATTGTCTGGTTAAATTCACATCCATCTGTTAGGACGTTAGGATTCCTGCCCCAGAGTTGATTAAAGCTGTGACACGTGACAGCTGACAAGCAGTGTTGGTGAGAAGGTTAAGTCTTGCAGGCTCTCCCAGCTTGCACTGGGCCTGCCTGGAAGCCATCAGCATCTGCAGATTAACCCCGGTTATTCCAGAAACACCTCGCTTTGAAGAAGTATGCAAATCCTGCAGCAAGAAACCTTTTATAAAGGCTTGCGGGTGAACCAGAAGCTCAGGGAAAGGGACTAGGAAGAAGCCAGGAGAGTCGAACACATTCACAGTGGGTGGAAATAAAAAGAGACCTAAGAATCCAGACCTAGACCCAAAGGAACAAGAAAAGTGTGAGGAGAGCAAAGGAAAAGGCTCCTGGCAGCTCACAGGGTAGGTCCAGTTCCCGGGGATCTAGTCCTGCCCTCTGACTTCCTCAGGTATGCATACGGCTCACATACACACATGCAGGCAAAACACACACACACGCAAAACACTCACACACGTAAAATAAATAAATCTAAAAAAAAAATTTAAAGTAGCTGGGTGTGGGAGTGGTGGTGTATGCCTTTAATCCCAGCATTTAAGGGGCTGAGGCAGATGGATCTCTGTGAGTTCCTAGTTTGCGTAGTGAGTTGCAAGCTACACAGCCTATATAGTTTAACCTTGTCTCAATAATAATAATAATAATAATGAAGACAAAGATGTGAATTGGTACCTGAGCAGAGATCAGGATGTAACCGTGGCCAGTAGATACCTGAGGAAGGGTCACACAGAACCCATACAGAACCACACACAAGTACCAGGAATAGTCAGGAAGGCATAGCAGCTTGAGTGCAGATGAGGGTACAGGAAGAGTGGGTACAAAGGGTAGCAAGCAGGTAACTCCATAGGTGACCCAGACTCTGGGCCTGTACTCGAGAGCTAGGAGGGGTGAAGTGTGCAGAGGGAGTTAGGAGTTTGTTTTTATTCTTAGCAGGCTTGAAAAGCATGGGTGATTTATATTTTATTTTGAGACAGAGTCTCACTAGGTAGCCCAGGCTGGCTGGCACTGAGCTGATCTTTATGCTTCTAACTCATGCTAGGATTATACACATATACCACCATGTTTAGACATCGTACACACACACACACACGCACACACGCGCACACACACACACACTTATATAATACATATGCATTATATATTTGACGAATTTCTTTATGTTTTTATGTGTCTGTTGAGTACCCACAGTGGCCAGAAGAAGGTGTTTGATCCCAAGGAGCTGGAATTACAGTAATTACTTTTAACCACTAAGGTATCTCTCCAGTTCCTTCGGTTTATATTTTAAAAGGCTTTAAAAAAAAAAAAAACCTACAGAATTCAAAAGGGGTCCAACTGAACCACTGGATGAACTGAGGCAGGCTCACATGCAGGATCTAGACATACAACAGACATATGTGAGACAGGAAGTAGAAGGGTAGCTATTTGGGGTGTAGGTGTAATGGTAAAAATAAAATGCTGTGAGTTCCTGAGTGGCTGCAGAGGGCAGTGGGCCTTGAAACCACGCTGCAGGTCCCTAAGCAGCGCAGAGGCAGGCAGTGGGCCCCAGTCCCAGGCAGGGATGGTGCATGTGACCACACCAAATGCAGCTGGTCCCAGGCAGGTGAGACAGAGACATGGAGGGAAAGGGGAGAAGAGCAGAGAAGGAGAGAGAGAGAGAGAGAGAGAGAGAGAGAGAGAGAGAGAGAGAGAGAGAGAGAGGGAGAAGGGGGAAGGGGAGAAGTGGGGAGAGGCAGAAGCTGCTTCTTTGAGGAGACAGAAAAGGAAGGAAACTCAGTCTGGAAGGTGAAGATCAGCTTGCCTCAGAGGACAGGGGAGGGAGTGGTGTGTCTCTTAAAGGGACAAGACAGATCATTACATTAGGGAGGGTTAGAGGGAAGGGGAGCAAGACAGGATGGGGGCAAATAAACAAAACAAACCAGGCCAAACATTTCAATTTTCCTTCATATGCAGAGTCTAGATTTTCAAAACCGACACCTTCATGAGAGCAGAAGCAGGAAGGAGGGACAACAGATCATGGGAGGTGGATGGTGCCAAGTGCAATGGCGGCATGTTTGACATTTCATAACGAAAGTCGCTATTTATATTAGTTTTAAAAAATGAAGGATCAAAGTTGGACTTGCACTAAGGTACCGCTGTAGTGACACGGACAGAGAAAAGGCAGTCTCGGGATAGTCACCTTCTGGACGTTGTACGTGTTTAGGAGAGGGATTTGCTGAGGGATTTCATGTAGGGTCTGCATGAACAAGATCTTTCAAAGCCTTCTTCTGGCCTATGCCAGTCAGATATGAAGTTGTAAGTTGCAGATGTGGGAAACACCAAAGCAGGGAAGGCCAGTGCTTTGGTCTGCTGCATCTGAAATGCCCACCGGACAACGGAAGAAGGTGGCCAACTTAGGGGCTGATACCAGGTCTGGATTTCAGGGAAATATCTCAGTCGGGACCTTACTAGGAGTCACCAGCATGCGGATCTTAGAAATGAGGGTGGATAGAAGGGACCTGGGATTCCAGGCAAAAAGAGGTCAAAGGCCAGGGGCAGCCTAAGAAGACCTGAGGGCTCAGCTGCAGAGCCAACTCTCAAAGAATGTGTCCTGGGAGCCAGAAAAGGGTGGCAGCAGACCAAGTCCAAGCAAGGCCGAGTGACTGCTGCTGGACTCAGCATCTCTGAGACTGCTGGTCACTTTTAAAGCAGGGCTATGCACTCAAGTCCAACTGGAAAAGGTTCTAGAAAGAATCACAAGAGAATAGGGACTACAGCAGCTCAAAGGAAAAGGGGCACAGTGGACATGTTCCCCAGATGGGAGCAAAGATGAAAGCATCAACTGCGGAGTGCCTGCTTCAGCAGAGGTGGAGAGGAGTCAACGGCACAGCTCTGTGCACAAGAACCAGCAGGTGTGGTGTGAAGGCTTGTCCTCAGGTCCACAGGTGGGATGGAGTCTGAGAAAGGCTGCCTGATGAAGATCTGAGCTGCAGAGGCTGCTTAACCAAAACTCAGTGTGCCCAGAATGCATGCAGTCCCTTGTGCACAAACACGGGACTGTGACAAGTCCAAGATGCCCAGTGTTCATGGGTCCTAGATGGAGTCATTCACCCCTTTGAGCTCTCACACAAAGATGAACAGAGACTAGGGGGTCAGTGTAGCAAGGACGTCAGCTGGACATGGTTTCCACTCCAGCTGTAGTGTGGAGAAACAGTGACATCACTCACTCCTTCTCAACCTCAACGTCTCTTTCATAAAATAAAATACACTCCGTGAGGAGGACTTCAAGATTTCAAGTAACAATCTATAGGTCATGAATACATACAATGTGCACAAACATGCTTCCTCCAGGAGTGATGGTTCAGCGTTGGCCAGTTCTGTGTTCTCAGCCACCACAGAGATGCTAAGTAACACACAAGGAAGTTCTGATCTCAGCACTGTAACAGCTTCGTGAAATGTGTTCTACAATGGTTTGAACACTATTGGGGTACTGGGTTTTGTTTGTTTTTTAAGAGTTTGGGCGGCTATAGCTATGGCTCAAGAGTGGAGCACCAGTCTAAAATCTACCAGTGAGGGGCTGCTCAGAAGTAGAGCATTACCTAATGGGCAAACACCTTATTTGCATCCCCCAGGGCAGGGAAATGTTCTCTTTGTAAAAAAAAAAAAGTCACTAGTGCGTGAAATTCTCAGGGTAAAGAACGGCAAAGTATTCAAAGTAAATTGTTTTCTGGGGCCACACTTGGCAATTATTATTTTCCTGCAATAAAGTCTACTTTTTTCTAGACCTCGGGTTTGCATATACATGCCACCTTGATGGAGGAAGGTAATTGGTTAATTAATAAAGAAACTGCTTGGCCTCATTGGTTAGAACATAAGTGGGTGGAGTAAACAGAACAGAATGCTGGGAGGAAGAGGAAGTGAGCTCAGATGCAGGGCAGCTCCTCTCAGAGCCAGACGCGATGCATCCAGTCACCAGGTCAGACATGCTGAATCTTTCCCAGTAAGCGCACCTAGTGGTGCTACGCAGATTATTAGAAATGGGCTAAATTAATACGTGAGAATTAGCCTAGAAGAGGCTAAATATAATGGGCCAGGCAGTGTTTAAAAGAATATAGTTTGTGTGTTATTTTGGGGCATAAGCTAGCCAGGTGGCCAGGAGCCGGGCGAGAATGCTGCCCGCAGCTCCTTCAACACCACCTGTGATGTCATGACTGGCTTCTGTTTCTAGTTTCTGTATTTCTACTTCATTTCTTCCATCTTTGTGCTCTGGCAGACGAGGTCACACCGACAGCTCTCATTTTCACCAAATGTTTGCCTTGTTACTAATCTACTATTTAGCTGTATTCTTCCCTTTGCCTGACTGTTCACTTTGCAATTCCACCAAGGAATATTCCATTCATTTCTGGGTACTTCATCCTCATTCTATATTATACTATTTAAAGCAACAAAATTCTGCACACTGCCTTGAAATGCATCTCTGCTTTCTAGATTTCTTTCCTAATTTCTAAACATTCAACATTCATTTTCTCTGCGCTCCAAGATTTAAGGAATACTTTGAGGCATTCGTTTGCAGTGTACAAGGTCCTGGGTTCAATCCTCAGGGGTACAACAAACTGAAAAGAAAGTGAAGAAGGGGGAGGAAGGGAACTTTTAAATTTACAAGTCACAAGGATTTTGCTTTTAGCTAGCTTGAATTTTTATTTAAAGGAATGAATGAATCAAAGAAAAAAGTGTCACATTATCCTGAGGCAGGAACAGAGTGCTTACTGGGTGAATAAAGTCTTTCCATTTTGCCGGGCGGTGGTGGCGCACGCCTTTAATCCCAGCACTCAGGAGGCAGAGGCAGGCGGATCTTTGTGAGTTCGAGACCAGCCTGGTCTACAAGAGCTAGTTCCGCTAGTTCCAGGACAGGCTCCAAAACCACAGAGAAACCCTGTCTCAAAAAAACCAAAAAAAAAAAAAAAAAAAAAAAAAAAAAAAGTCTTTCCATTTTCTCTGCTAAAAACAAAACAAAACCAAAACAAACTCTGGGGAGCCAGAGAGATGGCTGGCTCAGCAGCAAAGAGCACTTTCTGCTCTTGTAGCATACCAGGGTTCAGCTCCCAGCACCCACATCAGCAGGCTCACAATTGCCTGGCATTACAGTTCCAGGGGATCCAATGCCCTCTTCTGGCCTCTGGGGGCACTGGTCTGGTCTACAATATGAGTTCTAGGCCGGTCAATAGTGAGATGCTGTTTCAATCAAAAAAAAAAAAAAAAAAGGTTTGATACGTTTGATATTCTTGTGTTCATGATATACTTGTGTAATGTTGCTTTTGGGAACATTTTGTCTCTGTTTTGTCTCTGTTTCTGTGTGTGTGTGTGTGTCCTACTTTTAACTGGGAAACTTTACAGGGTGACTTTCTTAACGACACAGGACAGCTTATGTACCTCTCTGTGTACTACCTACTGATGCTCTGCAGTGAGTAGTTGTGATCGTATGTTGTGAGTACTTCTCCTGTGTTTTTGATTAGCTCTAAACCTGTGATCATCCTGCCTCAGCCTCTTGAGTGCTGGCATAACAGGCGTGTACCACCACACTCAATTCTATTCATAGTCCCAGAGTTTCACGGAAGTGAGATGAACCCTTATCTCTCCTCTTAGGTCATATGATCCGTAGTGCCCACTGGTTTCTTGATTAAGTCCTGCAATCCACCTCCGCACTTTTCTTACTCTCTGAAACTGAGGGGCTGTGTATATTATGAGAGCACTCTATACTACTCAGCTATATCCTCTAAGTCTTCCAATTTCATACTGCTCTGTGCTTTTTATTATTCTGTGTGCACTTCATACACAGAGTTCAATGGACAACTCTGCAGAGTTGGCTTTCCCCTCGTTACACGGATTCCAGGAATCAAACTCAGATCATAAGCCTTACGGCCAAAGAGCTTCGAGGCCACCTCAGTGGCTCAGAATGAGTGTGTATACACAAACACACAAACACAAACACACACACATACGGTCTCGTGTATCCCAGGCTGTAGCCCACGATGACCTTGAACCTCGGACCTTCCTGATTCTTCCTCTCAATTGCTGGATCACAGGCCTGCTCCACCACACTGTATTTTCACGGTGTTACTTCAGGCTGACAGTTTTGCTGGGTTAACTTTCTGTGGGACCAACTATGCCCTTTCAATTTGTATGCCCAAATTTTCCTTTATCCTTAATTTTTGGGGGCAACAAATTTCTGTGTCATGCTTTCCCTCCTGTTGTTGGAACACCAGTGTTGCATGTTTGCTGTTCTTTGTCTTCCCTGGCCACCTCTTCCCTGCTTCCATCTACACGTCTGCCCAACTCCTCCTCTGTGTTTTCCGCGGTCGCATCTGCAGGATGCTGAGTCTTGTCTGGTCTTACTTTCTTTTTCTTTTCTACATTCTGTCGATTCTGTTTCCTTTCCCTTTGTGGCCTTCCTCTAGCTCTTTGAGAGCTGGCACACTCTAGGGGTTCTATTGCTGTGAAGAGACACCATGACCATAGCAACTCTTATAAAGAAAAACATTTAACTGAGGCTGACTGACAATTCAGTTCTGTCCATTATGGTCACGGGAGGTGGCATGGCAGTGTGCAGGCAGACATGCTGCTGGAGAAGGAGCTGAGAGTTCTACAAAGTGATCCATGCTGGGTGTGGCTTGCGCAAAGGATAACTCAAAGACCACCTTCACAGTGACACACTTCCTCCAACAAGGCCACACCCACTCTATCAAAGCCGCACCTCCTAGTAGTGCCACTCCCAAGGGACCCTATGGGGGTCATTTTCTCTCAAACCTCCACAGTGAGTAGGGACACTGTGTCACATGGAAGGACATATCAACCTGGAACTCCAGGTCCAGGTGATCTGATACTCTCTTCGGGTACACAGACATACATGCAAGCAAGCATTCATATTCATACAAAAATATTTAAAATTTTACAAGTCTATCTTCCAAACTGGCAAATACTTTTTATTTTGGGGACATGGTCTCACTGTGTAGTTGAGGCTGGCCTTAAACTCTGTCCTCTTGCCTTAACCCCCTGAGTGCTGGGGCTGGCTATGATGTATTCGGTCTCTATCTTCTTTTTTTTTGTTTTTAGTATTTTTAAAAAAAATATGATTTATTTATCTTTATTTTATGTGCATTGGTGTGAAGGTGTCAGATCCCCTGGAACTGGATTTTCAGACAGTTGTGAGCTGCCATGTGGGTGCTGGGAATTGAACCCGGTTCCTCTGGAAGAGCAGTCAGTGCTCTTAACTGCTGAGCCATTTCTCCAGCCCTGGCCTCTATCTTCAAGTCCTTGCTATTAAGTTTTGCTGGTTTCTTCTCCCCTTTTCTCTTACTGTATCATTACACAACGTTTTGCTAGCTATTTCTGGGTGATTAGTCATTGTGAACATAACTGACAAGCTCTTTCTTGATCGGTTCTTTACAAAAAGGCTACAGTGGGAAGAGGGGAGGGACACATTCAGACCAGCAAAAGTTGCTGTAGGACAGAGGTGTTTTTCTTTTTCTTTTTTTTTTTTTTTTTTTTTTGGTTTTTTCGAGACAGGGTTTCTCTGTAGCTTTGGTGCCTGTCCCGGAACTAGCTCTTGTAGACCAGGCTGGCCTCGAACTCACAGAGATCCGCCTGCCTCTGCTTCCCGAGTGCTGGGATTAAAGGCGTGCGCCACCACTGCCCGGCCAGAGGCGTTTTTCAACAGTAATTTCTTAGCCTGCCCTGGTGGTGCATACCTTTAATCCCAGCATTCCAGAAACAGAGTCAGAGGCAGGGAGAAATCTTGAGTTAAAGGTCAGCCTGGTCTACGGGCAGGTCCCAGGCCAGCCAGGGCGACATCATAGGACCTTAAGAATGATTTCTCTAGTTTTCTCCTGAGTTTAGTGAGTAGTAAGGGGCAATGTGAGAGATGTTCAAACCGCAGGTCCTGCTCCACTAAATCCCATATCCTATGGATGCGATCAAACCCTGGTAGGACTCCTCCTTTCTTACTGCCTTGCTCCATTCTCTTCCCCAGAGGCACATCACGGCACCCACCAGGGAATGGGTGCACATGCCAGGACCCAGGCTTCACTGGAGGGCAGAGCTGGGAGCCCTTGCTCAGCCCCTTTTATACTCCTCTGGACTTCACCGGATATACCTGGAATTTGGATAATGGGCTTCTTAGATTCAGGAGATTCAGGTCTGGGGCACTGTATGGTAGAGTAAGCTTTGCCTGAACAAGCCTTAGAAGGAAGGCAGGGAGGGAGGGAAAAGAGAATTCAGCTCTCTTCATTTTCCTTAATTGTTCTGACACAATTTCAAGACGAGCAGAAAGTGACATGTTTTTACTGCCACTTTAAAGTGAGAAGTTAAGTAAGTAATTTTGGGAATTTAATGACACAATTAGAAACAATCTAACTCTCCAAAATTGGGGCACATTCAAAGAGTGAAATAAATAAGAGTATACGCGTGTCAAATCTGCTGAATTCTATAAGCATACATTTTTAATCTAATAATGGTGCAAGCTTGGTGAAGACGTGCAACTGTCTAAGAAGTGTGCGATGTGACACCAGACATGGCAAACTGTACATATGTTGGGTTCGCTAGGTAAAATACATATGCATGTGAGTGAAAATGGAAGGAAAAGTGTTTTTCTTTGGTGGTGGTGGTGGCAGAAATGAAACCCAGGCAAGCACAGACTAGCCAGCGCTCTACACTAAATCACACTTTACCTTCAACACTCAAAAGATTTCCCACTTTTTGTGTTCTGTGTGTGTGAGAGAGAAACCTGAGGGGCCAGGTATAGGACTGGAGACTGAACTCCAGGCTTAGGCAAATACTCTACCACTGAGCTACTTCTGACCTATTTTCTCTTTGTTTACATTGAGACAGGGTCCTGATAAGTTGTCCTTGCTGGTCTTAAACTTACTCTGCAAGCCTCTGCCTCAGCCTCCCGAGCAGCTGAGCTGGTCCAGCCGGCTCTGAAAACGCTGAGTGTGGGAGGCCTCTGCCTTTGATCGTTGCATACAGGAGACAGAGACAAGTGAATCTCCATGAGTTTCCGGCCAGTCTGGACTACACCTCCAGGCCAGTCAGGGCTACATAGTGAAACTGTCTAAATCACAGAAAGTGTGAGTGTATGTTTTCTAAATACATAAGTACAACCTGCTCAGTTTTTCTGTTATTTGTATGTATGTTTTCAGGGCTGATCATTTGGTATTGCCAATCAATTGATGTGCTATTCCCTATTTATAACAACAATTAATGAAAAGAGAGTCCATATAGTTAAGCATTTGGGAGGGTTAAAAGGAAAGGGGGAAATGATATCACTATAAACAAACAAGCAATCAGTAGTAGTAAGTCTTACGTAATACTTTTCATCTTAAAGTCTGTTTCACCATCACAGGATAGCACGTATAGCAACAACAAATGAAGCATAATAAATATTCAATAAATAAAAGCATAGTGACAACATGGTTTTCCTATAGCCTCTGCTGACAGAGATCATTAAAATGAATTAAAAGTGGCTGTTCCCCACTTGCCAGGACAACAACCCCTCAGCCAGGTTAAGCTGTTCCTTCTGATCCAGCTCCAGGCAGATTTTCCCAGCAGCCGGCTGACTCCCAATTCCTCTGCCTTCTCTTCCTGCATCCTCAGAGGTCCAACCTGCTTTAAACACAAGCTTATTTACTTAGCCCCAATAATGCACTGGGCTGTAAAGGGAATGCAGCAAGTATGATGTAGACTGTGCCCTTTTGGTATGTTTGGATTATGATAAAGGACAGAAGAAGCAGGCTGCCTTTAAGGCCAATTTAAAGCTAAGGTGTTTACTAAGAAAAAAAAAAACACCATAAAATGTACCACACACATTGCAGACATTCAACATAGGATATGTAGTTTTCAGCCTGTAACATCTGAAGTTTTGTGGCAAGGAAGATAAAGTACAGTGACTAAAGAGGAGAAATAAACTCTCTAACCCATCAAAGCGGCTCAGAAGGGGTTCACAACAGATTCTCTATACCGCTTAAGCCAGTATCTTTCCCTTCGGTTCAAGCTGACGCTTCAAGGCTCCCACTTTTCAAATTCTCACACTGCAAAGTACATTCCAAAAATCACTTAGAAGGAGACTGTCACACGTTCAAGGTGAGCCTGGCTTATGTTCGGAGTTCCCACGAAGTGACTGAGGTGACACCATCCTGTCCTCATTTTACCCAGATTCCAATCTGTGTCTGCTCAGAAAAGTCTCAGCCCTAAGCACCCCTGGCAACCACGTCCTCTGGGGCAACACATTTAGGGTTTTCCATGACCCTAACCATAGCCCAGATGCGTAAGCAAAACAAATGACGTGCTCTGACAAAAAGAAAAGGGTTGTGGGGGAGGCTACACGTTCCCCTGACAATGATGTCATCATGGTGTTTGCCTTTAGAAATGCTTTACCCCTGAGCTTTGGGCTCAAGAGCCTACTCTTAGTTGCTAACGAATAAAGATTTCCAACTTGACCTTCTATGTATGGTAGTCTGTAACATTCTCTCCTGGGCTGTAATGCCAGGCCATCCAGGGTAGGGCACTGAGACTATGTTTCAAGAAAGCAAACAAACACACAAACACATCATATTGAAGTAGGGCACAGTGGTATATACTTGCAATCCCAGAACTCAAGGTTGAGTCTGGAGGACCAATAATTGGAGGCTAGCCTGAGTAACGCAGTGAGATGTTATCTTAAAATTAAGTAAAAATTAAACCAGTAAATATTTGGAACATAGAAACTCAACACGTGAGCTTTTTATCTTTCAAGGAATTATTTTTAGTCTCTGAATAATTAACAATTCCAAGTCCTCAAAATGAAAGTATTTTCATGAAAAAACAGCTTAGTGTACACTTTTAATCTCAGCACTCGGGAGGCAGAGGCAGGTGGATCCCTTGAGTTTGAGGTCAGCCTGGTCTAACAGAGCAAGTTCCAGGTCAGTCAGGGCTACACAGTGAGCCCCTGTCTAAAACAAATAAAAAGAGACAGAGCTTGAATAGAGTGGGGGAGGGGAGTCAGCGAGACTCTGAGCTCAGTTGTAGCCTCCACAGGACAGTGGGTGGTGGGCGGAAGAAACCTGTTGGAGGATATGCCAGCTTGTGGCTTCCCAGATGGCATCGGAGGCACAGAAAGAGGCTGTCCAGGCTTCTCTTTCTTTCCCATTCTACACACTTCTGAAACAATCTCACCCACACATCTACAAGCTGGTAATATGAAAATGTCCGTTTTTCAACACAGATGGAGCGCCTGCCTTCGGAGCCACAAATCCAGCTTCCTCAACTCCCTATCTTTGGCAGACAACTTTGAAAGTGCCTTTGATATCAAAAGTGAACTGGGGGTGGCGGCAGGAGACTCCTGAGCTCAGAGCCAGCCTGGGCTACACAGTGAGACCCTGTCCTTGGAACTTTCAAGCTCCAGACATCAAGGATTCAGCTGTTCTCAGCCCTCTGTTCCTGGAAGGCAGCCCTTAACTCCTGAGTGATGAGTGTCCTTTTTCTAAAGACCCCAGCTGACAGCTGATGTTGCTGACTCAGAATGTCAGTAAGTCTCGCCAATAACTAGGTTAGGGCTTTGAGCCCACACGGTATCAATCTGACTTTGAGCCACATATTATCAATGTGACTTCTCTAGGCTGTAGACAGTGCTCAGTTCATGGCCATGATCCACTGAGTCTTGTGCCAGCTAGTTTTTATGTCAACTTGACCCCACCTAGAGTCATTATGAAAGAGAAAGCCTCAATTAAGGAAATGCGTCCTTGAGACTGGCCTGTGGGAAAGCCTGTGGTATATTTTCTTAATCAATGTGAGAGGGCTCAACTCACTGTGAGTTGTACCACCCATGGGCAAGTAAAAGCAAGGAGATTAAGCAGGCCACGAGGAGTAAGCCAGTATCAGCATTCCACCGTGACCTCTGCTTGAGTGCCTGCCTCCAGGTTCCTGCTCTAACTTCCTTCAATGATGAACTGAAATAAACCCTTTCCTCCCCAAGTTCCTTTTGGTCATGGTGTTTTATCAAGCAATAGAAACCCTAAGACAGTCATCTACACTGGAGCTTAGGTGAGCTGTCCTGGCTGGAAAGTTTGGCCTAACTAACTGGTGGTAGCTGGAGAGAAGTCACTGTACCCTGGAGAACTGCATATGGCAGTCTGCATATGTCACAGGGAATGGCAGATGCACCAGCCAACCACCAAGCTGTTCACAGAGGACACTGGGCAGTCGCTGTCTTTCTGCCCCGTCAGTCACCTTCCATAAAAACGACAAAACGTCCTTCCAAATCAACTTCCTAGAAAATTCGGACTTCACCCTCTTCTCTCCAGTTCCTTCCAGGCTCTGAACCCCTACACAATGGGAGTGCAAACTCAAGTTCCCCAAAGAAGTGGAAGGCACTGCAGACTGAGGAACTGACCACTGTGGGGAGACGAGAGGGATGGCTGTAGGCCCAGAGTCAAACCATATCCTGCTGCCTTTAACCTCAGGAGGCATTTATCCCCAACCTCTCTACCTGCCCTAGGACATCTGTCTAGTAGGTGAAACTTTTGGCATACACCCACTTTGCAAACCACTAGCTTCTCCCAGATTCAAAACTAAGAATGTCACCAGGCAGCATCTGGAACCCACAGCAGAGACGACCCCCACCCTTTGTTGTAATTCATGTCTTAGATTTCTACTGCTGTGACCAAATACCATGACCAAAACCAACCTGGGGAGGAAAGGGTTTATTTGCCTTACATATCCAGTGCATGAAGGAAAGTCAGGGCAGAAACTCAAGGAAGGAACTAAAGCCGAGGCCATGGAGGGGTGCTGCTGAATAAACAGTTGTTCAGACTGCTTTCTGATACAACTGGGGACCACCTGCCTAGAGATGGCACTGCCCCCAGTGGGCTGAACCCTCCCATGTCAATCATTACTCAAGAAAATGCCCCAGAGATCTCCTTACAGGCCAGTCTGTCAGAGGCATCTTCTCAAGTGAGGCTCCCTCTTCCCAGATGACTGGAGCTGGTGTCAAGTTGACAAAAAACCAGCACACCCACACTTGACGTCCCCACTAAAGTATTTGGGTAAGTGTGCTGATTTATGATTCCTCTGACCTGTGACCACAGAAGTCCCTGTAACCTTTCCCATGGCGTCATGTGTCACCCAGAACAACATGAGTCCGTATCCAGGCCATGCACACTCATATTTGGCTCAAAATAAACTGTCTGTCTCATTCCCTCTGGGGCCAGAGCTGCGCTGTACAGACAGGGTCTTTTTGTATAGCCCCTTACACCTTCCTTCATACGCTCACAGAATTATGGTCCCATGTGCTCCTCTCTGATTCTGGACAGGTCAACTTTATTCCCACTTTGGAGCCACTTCCCTGCGAAGGCATCTACCCCTTTTTACCACATAGGTCCTGGTTTCCACGTCTTATCCTTGAGGTCAACAGCTTCACCCCGACTCTAAAGAGGCCCCTAATCACTCACCATCTGCTTTGATTCTTCTTTCTGATTTTGTCCCCCGCATCAAAATTAAGTCTCCTTCAATGCCTGATTCCCAGGCCTAGAGAAGGGCCTGACTCACGGAAGATAATCACTTACGGGATATCCTAATTGGATATTCCAGTCTCATAGAATCCACTGAACAGGATTAACTCCGCGGTGGGCTCTAGCTTTATTCTGCCCTCCCCAATCCATTCTCCACACCACAACTTGAGACAGCTCTCCAGGGAAGCGCTGCAGCCAGTTAGATGACACAGGGCTCACCACACGCTCAAAGGCCAGTGTCTATGACAGGAGCACAGGTCCTTCCCCATCAGCTGCAGCTATACACAGTCTACCCTTTCCCCTTCTGTTCTCTGGCCACAGCCGACTGCTGATGGCACACCCAGCTCTCCCTTGTCTCCCGGCCATGAGCACTGTTCCCCCCCCCTTTCATTTCCCCTCCCGGCTCTCTTCCTTTGTTTACCTTTCAGGATTCCTTAACCAATACTTGTAGCCCCAACCATGGGCTTCCTTAGAACTCTACCCAGGTCAGAGCATGGACTCAGGATGTGTGCCACAATCTGAACTGTCTGAAACCTTGCCTGTGCTCTTCTCAAGAGTATCACCCACATCGGGGAAGGGCCTTGTCCAATCCGTCTGTACTGCTACCATTAAGCACAGTGTCCACTTAATACTGCAGGTGTCCGGTACCTATTTGCCCCATTTAGTATGTTAGACAAGCTGAGGCCTTTGTTAGTTCCTCCAAGTTCTCCACAGAATTTCGTTCAGTGTTATCCACAAAACAGGCGCTCAACTCTGGATTGAAAACATAACACAATGTAGTACAATGACTACTCTGACCCAGGGAAAAGTCAAGGGTGCCCAAGCATCTTGATGATGGTTTGGTTCTGTAAGATGTGAGCAAGGCCACTCATATACTTCAAAGAGCTCGATTCAATAGCTCTTCCGACATGTCTCCCTACCATAAATCTATTAGCATTTAACTTTGGCTACATAGTCCCACAGAGGCATCTTAGCCTTTATCCAAAATAAAGATATTAATGTTCACAAAGAAGCATTATCTGGGGCTGGAGAGATGGCTCAGCAATTACATGTGCTTCCAGAGGACCAGGGTTCAGTTCTCAGCACCCATGTCCTATGGCTCACAAGCTCTTGGAACTTCAGCCCCAGGGGATCTGATACCCTTTTCTGGCCTCTCACAGACACTAGTACCTACAGGCAGGCGCATAAACATGCATGCATACTATATATAAGTAATAATGCAAATCATGAGGAAAAAAAGCAAGGCATATTTATATCAAAACCCCTGGCAACAGGCAAGCTTCCTTCTATGAAGTCACAGACATGCCCTGAAACAATGCCAGCAGGTTCTAGAAATTCTAAGACAGAAAGAAAACAAAATGGTATTTGGAGAGTCGACCCTGCCCCTCGACTATAAGGAATTGATGGCTTTCCACTCAAGTTCATTTGCACTTGCACACACAGTACTAGAAAGTCTGAAGCTCCTGATGGAGATGAGGGCTCCATCTGAGTTTCTTCCTTCCTTTTTGCCTATTGCAATCAACAGACAGAAAAAATAAATCAAATAAATAAATAAATAAATAAAATTTCCACCATAACCCCGTTTGCACACAGATATATACAATTGAAACGAAAAGTAACAAAACAATTCTCAACCCTCCTCTCTAACATTCCACTGGATTTCACCGAGCAGCCTACTATGCCAGTGTCATAACCCGTATTTTGACAAATACGATAGTTTAAAATACCACAGTAAAACTAAATTTATCAAAAATTTATCCCTCTTCTTCCTGCATGTGTATAGGGGGATGGGGACACACAGGCACATGTATTTGTATCTGCATATGAGTGGAGACCAGAGGTCAACCTTGAGTGCCATTCCTCAAAAGCCGTGTGTCTTGAGTCTTAGGGGACAGAGTCTCTCACTAGACCTGGGAGTGTAAGAGTGCACTGCTACACCTGACTTTTTACACAAGCGCTAAGGATTCGAACTCAAGGCCTCGCTCTTGTGCACCAAGCACTTTACTCAGTCATCTCCATGGCGCTTTCCAGACAGATTCATACTATGTAGCCCAGGCTAGCCTCAACTCGCAACCCTTCTGCCTCTGTCTCCCTAGTGCTAGGACAATGCGGGTAGCACCATACCGAGGAGAAACTCACCTGATAATACAAATTTTGATGCTATTTTTAAATGATGAACACATAAGTCTTCTTACCCTCGGGTCAAACCCTTCTAAGACCCAGGATTCTTTTCTTTCCTGGGAAGACAAGTTCTCACATAACCCAGGCTGGCCTTCGAATGCCCGATCTTCCTTTTTCCACCTGAGTACTGGGATTACAGATGTGCACTATCATGCCGGGATAAGAAAGTGGGTTGGACTCTCACGGCTAACCTGTGTGGTCCTGGTCATTTATCTACATGGCTAGCTCTTAGGGAAACAAATGAGTTGATCATATAATAATGGTCTAAAGTAGCCCATACCTTAATATTGGAAAACCACAAATCATTCTCATGCAGGGTGGCCAGGTAGACAGATGTAAGAAGTCCAATGCAAAGGGCCACGATTCCGCCAACTACAGATGACAGGATCTTCCAGAACCTTCCAGAGGCACAACCTTTTAGAAAAGTGAAACACATCAAACAAGAATGTAGCATTTGGGGAGGTGAGACAGTGCCACTGATAAGATCACTCGCTGCTCTTGCAGAAGGCCTGAGTCTGGTTCCCAGCACTCACATCAGGCAGCTCACAACCGTCTGTAACACCAGTTGTAAGGGATCTGATGCCCTCCTTCAGTCTGTGCCCATGGGTACAACCTTCACACAGACACACATAGACACTTATGAAAAATAAAAAATTTCACAGAAACAATACAGCATTGACCAAAAGACAACAAACTAGAAAGAATACAAACATAGGAGATTTAAGGATAAGAAGTAAGGATGAATATCCTAGTGGGGAACAGATTAAGGATATGAATAAGCAATGAACAAAAGGGGGAAAAGGGACAATAAATGTAACAGACAGAAAACATGTTAAAACCCATGCAATTCTCTAGCATTGACAAAAGAACAAGCTATACTTAAAAAATATTCTTGGGAAATCTGGAATTTAAAAATGCTAATTCATGAGCTGGGGGGTGTGGCTTAGTGGTAGAGCACCTGCGCGGTGTGACCACTGCAAGAGGGATACATGGTAATGGGGCAGAAAACTACTTTGGAAATGGGCTGGCTAGCTTTTATGTCAGCTGGACACAAGGGAGACTCGGCTGACAGGAGGGAACTTCTCTTGAGAAATGGCCTCCTTAAGACTGTGCACTTGAGAAATTGCCTCCACAAGACTGGCTGCAGGCCAGTCTGTAATGGAGCTTCCTAATTAGTGATTGATAAGGGCAGGCCCCATCATCGTGAGCTGTGTGTGCAACAGCTGGGTCCTGGGTGCTGTAAAAAAGCAGGCTGAGCAAGCCACGAGGAGCAAGCCAGTAAGGAGCACCCCTCCATGGGCTCCGCATCAACTCCTGCCTCTCAGCTCCCGCTCTGCTTGAGTTTCTACCCTGACTTTCTTTGGTGATATGGAAATGTGAGCAAAACAAACCCTCTCCTCCCGAAGCTGCTTTTGGTCACAGTGTTTCATCACAGCGATAGAAACCCTAACTGTTAGGCTGGGACCCTAGGCCCCAGTCCCTCGCATCGATCCCAGGCCTGGTCTGGACTTCAAATCCCAGCAGGCCAGGTCCTGACCCCTCCCCGGGGGTGGGGTCAGGACCACTCCCCAGGGTACTTAAGTGATCCCCCAAATGTTAGGAATATTTCCTAAGCGAGCTCTCTGATGACGCAAAAATTCCCAATCAAGCCAAACCAAAACAAGCCGAATTAAGAAATATCCAGGTTTAATGGGAGATCTGTGCTCTCAGGTGGCCCAGAGGGGGAAACGGAAAGCCGTAGAAAAGCGACCCCCGGGAGGAAGAAAGGGGGACCATGTGTTTTTCTTTTGGGGGATCAAAACACTAATACAGAAATGGATTTAAGTAAATCTCTTGGGGGCTGGAGAGACGGCTCAGGAATTAAAAGCACTTGTTACTCTTACAAAGGACTCAGGTTCCACTCCCAGCACCCACATGGTGACTTAAAACTGTCTGCAACTTCAGTTCCAAGGAAACCGATGCCCTTCTCGGACTGCCAAGGGCACCAGGCACACACATGTGGTGTAGTTATGAAAAGGCTCGGGACCTGGTAACGGCAAGCAGCAACTTCCCCAACGGCACATGGACCATGCTCAGTTTTGTAAAGCTATGTATGACTGCTTGTGGGCAACCATGTGGAGACAGCGACATCCAGACAGCAAGATAAACATGGCCATCTCTGCTTCTTTCAGGGCAAGGAAGTTGGTAGGAGTAGCTTTTCCTTCTTTTTAAAATGTCTTTAATTTTCAGGGTTGCCTTTTTTCTGACATGACTTCATAAAATGGGCAGTCTTCAAAGTGTTTTTTTTTTTTCTTTTTCAATTTAAAACAAACCAAAACAGGGCTGGAATAATGACTCAGCAGTTAAGAGCACTTAGTACTCTTGCAGAGGACCCAGGTTCAGTTCCTACCACCCACATGGTGGCTGGCTCACAACCATCTGTAACTACAGCTCACAGGGGTCCCGATACCCAAGTCTGACCTCAGAGGGCATCCAGGCACACCAGTAGTGTATACACATACCTGCAGGCAAAACACTCACATGCTTAAAAAGAAATAAATTGTTAAAAACAAACAAGAAACAACCGAAGGGCTGGTGAGGTAGCTGGGTGAGTAAGGGCATTTGCTGCCACGCCTGATGACCTGACTTTGATTTCTGCAATCTACAAGGTAGGAAAAGAACAGATTCCTGCTAGTTATCCTTGGACCTTTACATGCATACACTGTTGGGCCACCACACATACAAGGTAAATAAATAATGCAATTTAAAAAGAGAAAGACAAGGCTCCAAAACCACAGAGAAACCCTGTCTTGAAAAAGCAAAAAAAAAAAAAAAAAAAAAAAGACACAAGGCACAATTTAACATGAATTTTAACTGTATACCATCATCAGAAACTACTCCAAATTACCTCACACGCACTGGCTCCCATTAACTTAGCCGAGTGGCCTGACTTTCCAACATAGGCACCTTTTATCTTATTAAACAGCTTTTTCTGCTACCTATTAGCTCTGGCTGCTAAGAATTCATCTAGCTACAAAGGATTAATTATGTCCAATACCAAAAATGGCTCTGATGTGTGTGGAGCTTTTCAAGCTTACTTTAAAAATTTTGGCCATGTTTAATTAGAAAATGTGACGGGGAGGGGGTCACTTAGCAACTGCTCAGCATTATAAAAACGTTTCACCAAGTTCTCATTTTTTTTCTCCTCCTCCATCCCCTACCCACCCCCAAAATAAAGCGAAAGAGATAACTTTAGGAATTTGACTGAATACAAAATGTTAATTTTCTTTTTCAAAGACTATAATGAAATGGGACTCAGGCAAGCTAAGGCTGCCTGGATGGTACATACGCACACACAAACCAGACAAGATATTAGGGAAAGGGACAGTCAGGTGGGGCAGGCAAAGCCTCAGAGGACCTGATGACATCGTCACTGTAAGTTAATCAACAGACAACTTACCAAGGGTTCTCATCAAAGCTCTTTTACTGATTATAGCTGAAAGGCCAATATAAGCAAAGCACAATCAGAACGTCTGGGTGCTGGAACAAGTGTCCTTCAGAAGTCTCACCATTTTTTTTTACCCTATTAGATTGTGACATATGCTAATACGCAGAAGTGAAAGTAATCCAAATGCTGCCTTAGCTCAGATCACCTACCAGATGGCAATTTCTTTTCCAACTTCACATTTTCTTTCGGTGATGGACAACCCTCGGAAACTTCTACAGTTTTCGTCTCTCTTCTTTGCCGGATGTACATCATGATGTCAAAGATTCATGTGCATTGGTCTTCCAACCACTCCTACAAACAACACCCAGATAAATGCCCCACGGATATGTCAACACTCTCTTTACCCCAATACACCCTTATGCTCTTAAAGTCTGCTGTCAGCAGTCTTTAAAGACGCAACGCAAATATTGAACTCAACCATATTTCTAAAGCACAGGTTCTCCAGGTACTCCGGGAATCAGGGATACAGGTGAGACACATGAAGAAGCCCAGCCCTTCTTCCAGGAAGCCATCTTGGAGGCTCCAAGTCTTGTGACATTTTCCTCCCCTGAACCCTAACACTAACTACGTGTTATGTTGTGTGACACAGTTTTACATTTTCTCAGTTCCCAGAGAAAGTAGTGGGTTTGATGCTCCCACAGAACTGACCACGGGGGAGGGATTCCTAGTAAACTCGTGACAGCCAGATTTTGAAGAACTGAAACACTGTTGCTGATACCTGAATTTTAGCACCTGTGTTCTTTGAAACACCCGCGGCTAAGCTAGATGTCTTAGTGTCAAAGACGGCGGGGCTGCGCGAAACAGGGTGGCTGCTCTCCCTGGGGAGCAACAGTGGGTGTAGCTGTGGGAACAGTTACCTAGTTTGGAAGCTGAGGGGGGGGAGGCGGGGGTGTCGTGGCGGTGAGTAAGCTGGCACCAGTCCCTCCCGCCCCCCAGAACATCTTGCCGTGTTCCTCTGAATAATGAATAGCGTTTTACTAATTATCTATTAAAGCCCCGAGGAGTAGCGAGACGCGACTGTTTGGGCAGCTAATCCAACCTGCACTCAAGGTACCAAAGTCTATGTTTACCTAACGGTTTGCTCAATGCAACAGAGCAAGCCAACAAGACACAACACTTTTGTGAAGATTCGCTCATTCAAAAATAATGAGAAGGAATACAGACTTAAATGCTGTGCCTCAAAGCACAAGAAACGAAGAAAGTGAAGGAGTTAAAAAAAAAAAAAGGTATCTTTTCAAAGTCTTGCAGTCACAGCTGGGATCCCCTCCCCCTTGGTGATTCATGTCCTGCTAGCCCTAGGCGGGACAAGGGGCTATAGAGGGCCCGTCGTGCATCCACTGTGCCTGTTAAGACAGAAAGTTAACAAACACGCCAGGTGCTAATTATGACACGCGCCTGGATTGCAACAACCCCACGAACCAGGTAACAAAAAGTTGCTCTGGCCAGCGGGACGCGGAGCCCTGGCCAGACTTCAGCTAAGGGACCCGCAGGCAATAGCACTACTGCCGATCGGGATGCACGCCGCCACCGTACACCTGGAGCCACTCCCCTGCGCACCTGGCGAGCCCATGAGCCGGCCAGGTGCCGGGCAACCCCAAAAACGTCTGGGCACTCGCTCCCGCTCAGCCGTGCTCCCTCCCACGCCCCGCCCACGTGTCCCGTGGACGCGGCTCGGCCAGTGCCCTGGCGGCCCGACCCCGCCGCCACAAACCTGCGGCCTCAGCAGTCCTCGCGGGAAGCTTGGGATGAGCAAGGAAGCACGCCGGGCACCCGGGCCTTGGGGACGCGCCCGCAGCGCGGGAGAGAGCGAGATGAGGACCCAGAGGATCTAGCGGCCGGCGACTCTGTGAGGCGCGGTGCAAGGCTGGGCCTGGGGGGGCGTCTACAGCCCCTGGAAGGGGCGCGCCGGGAAGGCCGGGCCGCTGCGGCTGCATTAATTGGTTCCGGGAGCTGTTCGTCAACTCAAGGCCACGCCCCCGCCTCCCGCGTTGCCCCGCCCCATCTCGTGCGGCGCAGACCGGAAGGAAGAGGCGCACTTCCGCTCGGAGGAGACTTGCAGGCGTGCTGCGTTCGCTGGCAGTTCTTAAGCTTGGCTAGTTTCTGTCCTCGAAGGCCCTGCTGTCCCGAGGAATGGTCATCTGGTCTCGGGTGGCTAAGCCAGCTGTACCTCCTCAATGTCTACTGTGTGTGCGTTAGACGTTTAGTGGCAGAACCTGTAGGTATATTTGCGGCTCCAAAGACACGCCCTCCCACCCCCAGCCCACCCATCCCCCGCCCCGTTGTTTGTGCTCTGGGCTTGTTGTGCTCAAGCTGAGACCCCCAGAGAGACCACCACAGGGATCCAGTTACGTCCAGAATGCAGACGCAAGGTTTATTCAGTGCACAAAATTCCACCCAGCTAGCTGGGAACTCAAAGCCACTACTCACGGCGTAGCGCAGTCGGGAGGGCTCCCACTCCTCGTTTGGGGTTGACGTATATAGGCAAAAACCGCAAGCCAGTTTTGCTTAGGGTCCATGGGGTTAGTTTTGCTGAGGACAGGGTGTGGACTGTTTCTGTAGTCCTCTTCCTCCTTTAAGCGGCTACTTCTGCTTCTGTGTATGCCCCCGTCCTCCCCCCAAGCAGTTATTTTCTGCTCCTGTCTAGACCACAAAGCTGGGTATCCACAGGGGGCTAGCTGCTAGGGACAGTTGGTTTGCATTTTTGCAAAGGTTTTTGTTTCCAGCTAACTCTCTTAATGCTAAAAAGTTTCTTGAACCCAGTGCCTTAACCAGCTCCTGATCAAGCAAAGTTTCTTAAAATTTTCCATGTCCTTACAGGCTTTGCTATTCTCCTTAACAGGATCCTCTGATGTTGAGCCCTGGGTGTTAATCTTATCTCTAAATTGCTTGTCCGTCTTTTTTCCTCTTTGAGACACGGTCTCCCTTTGTAACTGTGGCTGCCCTAGATCTCTCTGCCTCTGCCTTCTGGGTGCTGAGATTAAAAGCAGGCGCTACTGTACTCAGATTTTTAGTAACGGACGGCCCTCAGGGATCAGTGCCTATGAAAAGATGGCTGTCATCTAATTCCAACAAAAATTGCTTCATCCACCCTGCCTTTCTTTGTGATCGTCTCAGATCTTTTTCTTCTTTGGATATCAACTGTTAATACCAAGAACACACTGCTCAGAATGCTCTCTTATTAGGGTTTTTCTTTCTCCCCCTTTCTTAAAGCTATGTGGGTAAAATATCAGTGCTGTGAGGTGTTCCTTCAGGGAACAGTATTCAGCTGCTGCCTGATTGCTGAATGAGAAAAAGAAAGAGGAAAGGAGAGTTGGCTGCTGGTAGGTATGGTGGAGGAGGAGGTTTATTGTAGATAAAAGGGAGAACATAGTCAGAGGCAGACACACATCTGGTCATGACCCTGAGCCATGTGAGGAGGCGAGGAGGAGAGCCAGGTGTCGCAGTCATGAGGCCCAAAGCACAGAAAGAACAGGTAACCAAAATGGTTGGATTATATAAGGAAGAGCAGCCCAGCCTCCTGGGCTGCAAAGTTCAGGGTAGAGGGCAGTATGCCAGCCAGGAGGGCCCTGTAGAGATAGAGGGATACAGGAAGAACCTGGCAGCCAGGTCTGCTTTGGTCTGTTAAACAGGCACTCTGGCCATTTATCTGGATTTGAAACCTAACAATTTCTATAGCATGAAGCAAGAACTGTCCTAAGAACATCACATTGTAGCCCTTCTCATAGGTATAAGGCGCCCACTGCCGAGGGCTGGAGTCTTAGGTTTGCATGGAGCATGTCTACAGTCCCAACACTGAGGAGGTTGCAGCAGGAGCATGGCAAATCCAACTCTTGCCTGGGCTGCATCCAGAGACACACAATACTGTCTTTCACAAACAAACAGCAAGGCAAAGAGTTGTAGTGAAGCAGAACAGAAGACGGGGAAAATTATGGGGAAAGGAAAAGGGATCCCCCCATCCCATCCCAGAACAAGAGGAAGCCTCTCAGGAATTCCATCCACAACACACAACACTTGCTGTAAACTAAAGGCTGCAGACATAGAAATAATATTCCTCTCATGGAGAACTGTCTTATTTTTAAATAGCAATCAACCTTTGAGTCTCATTCATTTCCCTCAGACATCTGGGAATCTCAAGGAAGACTCTTAACATTTGTTTACAGTAAAGATATCCTACCTTAGGGCTGCAGAGATAGCTCAGCAGTTAAAGCGCTTGCATTTCTCTGATGGCTGAGGATGCTGAGCATTTTCTTAAGAGACTTTCAGCCCTTTGAGATTGTCTGTTGAAAGTTCTCTATCCCATTTTTTCTTTTATTGGATTATTTGTTCTTTTGATGTCAAGGTTCTTGAGTTCTTTGTATAATTTGGATATCAGTACTCTGTCTGATGTGGGGTTAGTGAAGATCTTTTCCCAATCTGTAGGCTGCCATTTTGTCTTGTTGACTGTGTCCTTTACTTTACAGAAGCTTCTCAAGACAACTCTGAGATTCCATCTTACACCTGTCAGAATAGCCAAGATAAAAAACACTGATGACAACTTATGCTGGAGAGGATGTGGGGTAAGAGGAATGCTTCTCCATTGCTGGTGGGAATGCAAACCTGTACCGCTTTGGAAACCAGTATGGTGATTTCTCAGAAAATTAGAAAACAGTCTACCTCAAGACCCAGCAATACTGCTGTTGGGGGTGGTGGTGGCTGGAGAGATGGCTCAGTGGTTAAGAGCACTGGCTGTTCTTCCAGAGGTTCTGAGTTCAAGTTCCATCAACCGCATGGTGGCTCATAACCATTTGTAATAAGATCTGGTGCCATCTTCTGGCATCCAGGCATACATGGAGGCAGAATGTTGTATACATAATAAATAAGTAAATCTTTTTTTTAAAAAAATACTGCTGTTGGGTACATATCCAAAGGATTCGCAATCATACCACAAGGACATATGTTCAACTATGTTCATAGCAGCATTATTTGTCATAGCCAGAACCTGGAAACAACCTAAATGCCCCTCAACCGAAGAATGAATAAGAAAAATGTGATACATTCACACAATGGAGTATTACACGGTGGTTAAAAAAAGATAATGACATCTTGAAATTTGCATGCAAATAGGTGGATCTAGAAAAAACAGTATTGAGTGAGGTAACCCAGACCCAGAAAGACAGATATACTATGTACTCACTCATAAGTGGCTTTTAGACATAATGCAAAGAAAAACCAGCTTACAGGCCACTCAGAGAAACTAGACAACAAAGAGTACCGTAAGAGAGACATACATGGATCTACACAGGAAGGTGAAAAAGACAAGATCTCCTGAGTAAGTTGGGAGCATGGGGGTCATGGGAGAAAGTAAAAGGGGAAAGGGGAGGAAGAGAGGGGAGTGTAGAAAAAAATGTATAGTTCAATAAAAACCATTTTAAAAGTGCAAGGGAAAAAAAGGATACTTGCTGCTGTTGCAGAGGACCTAGGTTTGGTTTCAGAACCGATGTGGTAACTCACAACCATCTGTAACTCCTATACCAGGAGATCTAATGCCCTCTTCTGATCCTGCAGGGCATCAGGTATACATGAGGTGCACATACTTGTACGAAGAACACTCAGAAAATATAAGGTGGACTGTTGAGACGGCTAAGCAGATAAGAGCATTGGCTGCTCCTCTGGAGGACCTCTGTTAGATTCCCAGTACTCATGTCCTGGTAAATCCTATCCCAGGGGATCTGATGCCCTCTTCTGGTCTCAGTGAGCACTGCGTGCACATGGTGCACAGCCATATAGGCAAAATACTTCTATACATAAATCTTTTCAAAATTTTCATAAATAAAAATAAGTCTTTAAAAAAGTATTACCTTGGGTGGTAGCCTCAGATATGAAGAAAACTCAGCACAATCTGAGATATTCATCTGCTCCATGCAGCTGGAGTCAGTGTGGGTGTCTATACAGATTATGTAAGAGGCTGGCTCCTAGGTTTCTGACTTGGGCAATCAGGCCAGTGGGATGGACCAACAGGAAAGCTGGATTGGGACTTGGTACAACTTAACTGGGGGTTTTCTCCTAGGCAGAGGTGGTTCTGCCCAGGATCAGTGCTGATATCAGTCTAAGCTCACCTGGCATTGTCTGGTCAGTCATCACCTGGCTGGCAAGGGGCCAGCTAGAGGCCAAGTGATGCTCACAAGGCTCTCTCCACAGGCAGTTGGAACTGCCTCAAGACATAAGCACTGGAATCTGAGGCTCCTGAGGTGCCTACGGTAGAGCGAGTGCCCTGAAGAGCAGTCATATCCTGATGGCTAGGACTTGCGGAAAGGAAATGGCAGCGGAGCACGGCCTTCTTCCTTTTTCCTGGTCACCCAATCTGGGCCTGGGCCTGGGGGAATGGAATCGTGCACCTAGGGCTCTAACCACTGAGCCACCTCTCCAGTCCCTATCTTTTTGTTGTTTGCCTTTGAGACAGGGTCTCTATAGCTCTAGCTGGTCTGGAACTGTCTTTGTATACCAGGTCAGCCTCCAAGAGATCCACCTGCCTTTGCTTTTCCAGTGCTAGAATTAAAGATATGTACCACTATACCCAGCCCGTTTCTGGTTTTATGCAGTTTTGAGCAATGTTGTAAGAACATTCTTAGATATATATATAATTCTTTAGGAAATGTTTCTAGAAATAGAGTTGAAAGAACTCATGTTCTAATTTGTGATAAAAGTTGGCAAACTCTATCCCGAAAGGATGAACACTTCCATTATTTTAATTTTTATTACCAGTTTGTGTTACAGCTAGGATTTCCCTGTACCTTTGCCAACAGTGGACACATTTAATCTTTGCCAATGTTAAATGGAAAATAATATATCATTATCTTATGGGGTTTTGAGGGATGGGGGATGACCTGCTGGGGGTAACACACAAGACTTTCTGCATGCTGGGCAAATGCTCTACCATCTACATACAGTTTCATTCCTGCATTAGGACCTTAGTAGCACAAATAATAAAAACCCAGAGACAGCTGAAGATCAGTAAAACAGAACAGCCAAGCTACTAGAAAAGTCTCACTTCTACCAAGGCTGGGCAATTGCAGACTGAGCCCTGAGCCTCTGTCTCCTCCCATTTTATATTCCCCTTTAGTGCTGGGATTAAAGATGTGTGACTCCCAAATACTGGGATTAAAGGTGTGAGACACCACCACCTGGATCTGTTTCTATATTGATCTTGTGTAGCCCAGGGTGGCTTGAACTCACAGAGCTCCATCTGCCTCTGTCTCTCAAATCCTGGGATTAAAGGTGTGTGACACCACTGCCTGGCCTCTAGTGGCTTAATCTTACCCTCTGATCTTCAGGCAAACTTTACTTATTAAAACATAAATAAAATATCACTATCTTTTCCACTTTTCTAAAATAAAAAATAAGGCTATACATAATATAAGAAAAACTATGTATAATAAATACAATAACTATATGCAATATATACTTTCATAACTTGCTTTCTCCATCTAGTAAACAAGGAAAACTATAATTACAACTATCTAGTATTCAACTCCCTCAGAGACCGAAGAAGGAAATAATATTAACTGAGTAAGCAGGAAGTGTGAGCAAGCATCTTCTGAAAATAGTGAGAAATGACAGAAACAGCTGGCTGCCTGGACAGTCATCCAAAGTTCCTCCAAAATGTTGGGATATTCATATCATATTCATATTCATAAATGGCTAGAATATCTGACAGACTTTTTATGAAGCAAGGTTTTTTTTTTTTTTTTTGGTTTTTCGAGACAGGGTTTCTCTGTGGTTTTGGAGCCTGTCCTGGAACTAGCTCTTGTAGACCAGGCTGGTCTCGAACTCACAGAGATCCGCCTGCCTCTGCCTCCCGAGTGCTGGGATTAAAGGCGTGCGCCACCACCGCCCGGCTTGAAGCAAGTTTTTTTATTTATTAAAAATTTCCACCTCCACCCATCCTTCCATTTCCCTCCTCTCTCCCCCTCCCTCTCCAGGGTGCTTTACCCTGTGGGAAGTCCAAGGCCCTTCCCCGTCCATCCAGGTCTAGGAAGGTGTGCATCCAAGTAGACCAGGCTCCTAAAAAGCCAGTACATGCAGTAGAATCAAAACCCAGTGTCATTATCATTGACTTCTCAGTCAGCCCTCATTGTCAGCCACATTCAGAGAGTCCGGTTTGATCACATACTCATTCAGTCCCAGTCCAGCTGGCCTCGGAGAGCTCCCATTAGATCAGTCCCACCGTCTCCGTGGGTGGACGCACCCCTCATGGTCCTGATTTCCTTACTCATGTTCTCCCTCCTTCTGCTCTTCACCTGGACCTTGGGAAGCTCAGTCCAGTGCTCCAATGTGTGTCTCTGTCTCTATCTCCATCCATCACCAGATGAAGGTTCAGTCTGGATGGATCTCCTCAGCACAGGAACAGGGACTCCTGGTAGTCCAAGGACCCTGCAGACAAAAGGGCAAACGGTCTGGATGGAACTCCTTAGCACTGAAGCAAGGTTTTTGAAGGACTGTCCCACCTTGTCTGGGCAAGGTTTGGTAGTCACTCTCTTTTGTGTCTTGCTTGTCTCATTAATACAGCATACTGTGTCATCAGTTGAGGCAAAGGCACTTCCTCACCCAGTGGCTTACTTTTGCCACAAAGAAAAGTAAGCTCTATGTTTCTTCGATGCCTATTATCTTCTCTGAAGTAGATTGGTGCTGCCAAGAGCAGATATTTCTCGTCATTTAAAAAAAAAAAAAAGAGCTCATGTTACTAAAACATTTCAAATGACATATTCTGTAGATCTCTGAAGTGTTTGAAGATGATATGTCTATCTTAAATATATGTTTGACCTTGAAAACATATCTTATGTGACTACAAGTTCAATTGTAATAGGTGACTAATTACTAATCTGCATTTTTTAATTATCCTAAACAGTTGGTAATAATTATTTTCATGGACTAGAAATTTGCATTACATTGTTAAATGAGTTGTATAGGTACAATATCTTAAACAAGATTAGAAACATATTTACCATGTGTTTTAATAAAATTAATTTCAAATTTGTATCAATATACAAAATTTATATATAATATACAGGGCAGGAAGTTACAGAAAGACCAAATCAAACTCTAAAGGATATGCTAAATAAACATAGGGGATGATAAATACACCCAGAAATAGATTGCATAATGCTTTATTAACTTTGAATTTTCTAAATGCTAGTGAGAAGGGAACAGCAGCTGTGTAGAGACCTTGGATAGTAGAAAAGACAACAGAATTAAATCAGCCAATATACTTTAAAGACCTCCTGTGGTGGCGCAAATGAATGTAGACAGATTATATAGATATATACAGCTTTAATAAGGAAATAAACTTACAGGACCACAGGTTCCCGCGGTGTACCGGAAAAGCGGAGCAAAAGAAAAAGGGCTGCTGGGCTCACGCCCGGCAGATTTATCCGTAAACATTAGCCCGAGGCGAACACGCCCCCAATGGGTGGGGCTATGTCCCTACAACCTCCGAATGGAAACCAGGTTATGTTATGTTGGGGAAGGGGTTTTGCTTTTATTTCTACAGGAGAAGAAAAGCTTTGGATACCATCAAAATTGATAAAGATTTTTTTTTTTTTTTTGATTTTCGAGACCGGGCTTCTCTGTGGTTTTGGAGGCTGTCCTGGAGCTAGCTCTTGTAGACGAGGCTGGTCTCGAACTCACAGAGATCCGCCTGCCTCTACCTCCCAAGTGCTGGGATTAAAGGTGTGCGCCACCACCGCCCAGCTGATAAAGATTTGATTTGAATAAGAAACACCTCTTAATTAGAAGAGACGATAGATCATTAAGTATCATGGCCGGTTAATCAAAACTACCTGTAAAACTAGCAAATGCTTTTCATTTGATTGGATATAACTTGCCAAAAGAGAATCTCCCCAAAATAGGGGTTGGGGAAGGGTTTTGTTTATGTCTCAAGTCCTAGCTAGACAATTTCCTTGGCTTGTTGCCACATGATAGAAGTCTTTTTTTTTTTTTTTTTAAGATTTATTTATTATAGGTACACTATTCTCAGTATTCGGTCTGCATGCCAGAAGAGGGCACCAGATCTCATTACAGATGGCTGTGAGCCACCATGTGGTTGCTGGGAATCGAACTCAGGACCTTTGGAAGAGCAGGTAAGTGCTCTTAACCACTGAATCATTTCTCCAGCCCCAAAAAGTCTTTTTTTAAACCTTTACTATTGACTTGATTTTCTTTATGTAATTCTTAGGCCTTCAGCACATTTCCAACCAATAATTAATTCATCGATTTCTGCATTACATTGTGCTAGAGGACCTGGCAGACCCATATGGGATTGCATATGTGTTATGTATATGGGATAATGCCTATTCCTGATTTTATCTTGTAACTGAATAAATAACGAAGTCAATTCTGTGTCATCTGGTATAAATTCTGTGGTTTTAATATACAAATAACTCTTTCTGTATATTGTGAATCAGTAACTATGTTGAAAGGTTCTTTAAAATCCTTTAGTACCATGAAAATAACATATAATCCTGACTTTTGGACAGAATCATAAGGACTTTGATCCACTTTACTTAAATTTTCTGATTTGTAGCCTGTCTTTCCTGATTTATTTGCATCAGTATGGAATGTAGGGGCTCCAGTTATTCGTGTGTCCCATACAATGTGAGAAAGGATCCAGTTAGTTCTCTTTATAAGTTAAATTCTCTTGCTTTTGGGATAGTTATCTGCCCTACCTTCAGAATGGACAGAGCTTCAGTAGACATTCTCCGCCAAAGATGCCCAAGTGGTCAGAGATGCCTTCCCTGTTAAATGTCCACCATAACCACAGTCAGGGTTTGGGGAGACGGTTATTGGCTAAGGCCCTTGCCCTGCAAGCAGCAGTCATAAAGCCTGGTGTTAGGATCTTCAGAACCCACATAAATACAAGGTGGGCATGGTGGCTTGTCTGTAATTACAGTGCTCAGAAGTCTGAGACAGGAGCCACAGAGCAAGCTAGCTGGATGGGTGAGCTCTGAATTTGACTGAGAGACCCTGCCTCTGGCCCGAGATGGCTGTTGGTTATGACCCTCACCACCAAGCCTCACCATCAAACCTGAGTTTGATCCTAGGAACCCATGTGGTGGAAGGTGAGAACTTACTCCCACAAGTTATCTTCTGACCTCCCCCCAACACACATACTAAATAAATGCAATGGAAGAAAGGAGGAGAGGGAGAGGGGAGAAGTAAGCCACCTTCAGACAACTCATTGCCACCCAGGGGCTCTCAATTTTAGGGGAACAACTGAAGAATGTTGGTGAAAATCTAGCTCAGCGCTACATTGGGATGATAAACTATCTGGACCTGAGAGTTGTAGAAACATCCATTTCCACCTCAAAGTTCTACTTTGTCCTGTAGAGAACCCAAAACAAATCTGAAGCCTGACAGTATGCCTACACGTCTGTGACCAGGGAGACTTTGCACCCATACCTATCTGTGGCACAGGGAGTGACACCCAAGTAGGTCCTGAGAAACAAGCTGGAAGGACCAGCCAAGACCACCGATGAATGAGAAGCGTGAACAAGTGGGAATCGTCACCCCTGAGCAGCTTATGCGACTGAGCACCGTCATCGCCTGCAGGCGGGTAGTTGGATTATTCTTGCCCCTCATTCAGAAACACACCACACTGATTCCAGCCCTGAAAATGAAAAGAAGTGTAGGAGGTAACCATGGAGATGGAAAGGCACAGAGAAGTCAAGGTAAGAAGAATAGCAGGTGTGAAGGAAGAAAACGAAGCAAAACTGGTACTTTAAAGCTCTGTGAACTCAACTCTGCCCGGCCCCGCCCTGAGCTAATGGCATGCATGCCTATGCCAATCTGCCCATGTAATTCAGTTTTAACCCATTCTGAATCTAGTTAATACAAAAGCTACAAAGGAAGAGAAACACATTAACAGTATTTCAAAATGCCTGGCTACAGACTCTCACAGAGAACTGAAGTCAGATTAGCTGGAAAATGAGGCTGGAAAGGAGACATCAGGATGATGTCAGCTCCCATGCAATTATGTCATGCACTGGCAAAGCTCGGAGGCCATCGTATGGCTTCCTTTAGAAATAAATATTAGGGCTGGGAGCACTGCTCAGTAGTAGAGCCCAACCCAGTGAGCCCAACCCAGGTCCTCTGCAAGAACAGCAAGTGCTCTTAACTGCTGAGCTGTCTCTACAGTCCTGGGCCAAACTGTCTTGAACTTCATATATTATATGCTCCTCTCATGATGCTGTGTTGTGAGAGCCACATTCCCACCACACATGTCTATGTGCTTTATTCGACTATAATAATGATTAACATGAATTGTTTCACCTAACCAGAAAGATGATTATAAAGTTTATTGGAACAATATACAGAGTGGCTGAACTATTTGCCATGTTTAAAAGTCAATTGCTCTCTCAGATTTCAAAGAGCGTTCTTCTACAAAGAGACAGTACTTTCCATCTTGTGGCACTGCCATGCGGGTCTGTTTGCTGTATTCTTCTCACTGGTGCAAAGACTCCCAGCACCCACATCAGCTCTTCACAACTACCTACAACCTAGTTTCAAGGTGCTGGGAGCCCTGTTCAGTCTCTGAGGGTACCTGCATTCACACACCCCTCTTACCACACCCATAATTTAATAGTAATAATAATAACAATAATAATTTTAAGTGAAAACAGAATGAAACAAACAAATGACAAGAGCTGGGGATGTAGCTAAATGATATTGTTCCTGCCTATGTGCACAAGGCCATGAGTTTGAATCTAACACTTTTGTTTCCTGCCCCTTCTGCAACATTCCCTGAGCTTTGAAGGAGGTGATCCAGCTGTCCTGGGACAAGACTTGGTATTCCACTATCTTTTATTCTCAGCATTCTGGACAGTGATTAACCCCTTCCCACTGCAATAGAAGGCTTCCTGGATGATCTCAGATAGAGGTTGGGACTGAAGTGTTCAATAGTGAACATGAGCTGGGAATTCTCTGTCCTTTTGATTTTTTCTGTTTTGAAGATTTATTTAGTCTGTATGTGTGTGCCATGTACTTGCTGGTGACTGTGGAGGCCAGAAGAGGGTGCTGGGTACTCCTGGAACTAGAGTGGTTGTGAGCTGCCCAGTGTGGTTGCTGGGACCCGAGTTCTAGTCCTCTGAAAAATCAGCAAGAGCTCTTAACTGTTCAGCTATCTGCCAAGCCCCTCTCTCCCCGGCCCACATTTCATCTTTTAAGTGTACGTGACATCCATAGATGATGGTTAAACACGGGGTTGATTTTTAAAAATAGGATTTATTTTTATTTTATGTATATGGGTGTTTTGCCTACATGTATTTTATTTTACCATGTGTATGAGGTTCACAGAGGTAACAAGAAGATGTTGGATTCTCTGGAACTGGAGTTACAGATGGTTGAGAAGCCACGTGGGTGCTGGGAAAAGAACTCAGGTCCTCAGGAAAAGCAGCAGTGCTCTTAACTGCCAGTCCACCTCCCCCACCCCTGATTTAGCTTTCTTTCCTCCCTCTGACATGTCCGGCTTGATCACTAGGCCCTTTGGTAGACCATGGAACACCATCCCCAGCCTGCAGTTCACTATTCTGCATTAACAGGTTGGCACCAGTGTCCTGCTGGAGAAATGACCTCTTTCAAGGTTACACTGACGTCCCTTAGAGACTTTGCACAGCCTGGGAGAGAACGTGTGTGTGCATGTGCGTGTATGTGTACTTGTGTGTGTGTGTGCAGTCTGTGTGTGCATGTGCTCACAGAGGCCCGCAGAGGGCACTGGATCCCCTAGAGGATGCTTTTCCAACCACTGATTACCCACACTTCTTAATTTTTTTTAAATTTATTTTTTATAACAATCTTTTCTCATTTTCATATCAATTCCAGTTCCCTCTCCTTCCCCTCATCCCACTCCCCCCATCTTCCCCACCCATCCATCCACTCCACTTTGAGGCAGGACCAAGGCCCTCTCCCAAGTATCTAGGGCTCCAAAGAGAATGGGCTCCAAAAAGCCAGTTCAAGCACTAGGGATAAATCCTGGTCCCACTGCCAGGGGCTCCACAGTCTGTCCCAGCCACACAACTGTCATCCACATTCAGGGGCCTAGTTTGGGTCTATGCAGGTTCCGCCCCCCCCCCCCATCAGTCCGGAGTCAGTGGTATCCCACTAGGCTCATGTCAGTTGTCTCTGTGGGTTTTCCCATCATGGTCTTGACCCCTTTGCTCATATTGCTCCTCCCTCTCTTGGACTGAACTCTGGGAGCTCAACCCAGTGCTGGCTGTGGATCTCTGCATCTGCTTCCATCAGTTGCTGGATGAAGTTTCTATGACAACAATTACAGTAGTCATCAATCTGATTATAGGGGAAGATCAGTTCAGGCACCCTCTCCACTACTGCTTAGGGTCTTAGCTGGGGTCATCCTTGTGGATTCCTGGGAATTTCCTTAGTGCCAGGTTTCTTGCTAGCCCCATAATGGCTCCCTCAATTAAGATATTTCTTTCCTTGCTTTCCCTCTCTGTCCTTTCCCCATCTTGGCCATCCCATTCCCTCATGTTCTCCTCCCCACTCCCTTCTCCTCTCTCCACCCTAACTTTTTTTTTTTTTTTTTTAAGACAGGATTTCACAATGGAGCCCTGGCTGGCCTAGAACTCTGTATGTAGAGCAGGCTGGCCTCAGACTCATAGAATGTATTTTATACACACTCTTCAACAACTATACCCCTGACCCTGGACGTGCCGAGACTGCCCTCTTGTCCAGGTTGGGGAACCTTGCCCACTCTCAGTGCAGCTTTTTGTGGATTGGACACATTGGTTTTCCCCCCGACCCATCTCACCTTCAGACGCAACTCGTAGCTGCTGTCCCATCAGTACCACTCATTCTTTCCTGGCGCTGGTCACAAAGAAAAAAATTCAATTTCTAGACGGGACTTGAGAGCTGATTCGGTGGTTAAGAGCATGTACTGCCTTCCAGAGGACCTGATCTTAATTCCCAGAATCCATGTTAGATGGCTCACACCTGCCTGTTATTCCAACTCTAGGAATCCTACCAACACCTGTGTGCATGCCTGTCTCTCTGTGGGCGCGCGCGCACACACACACACACACACACACACACACACACACACACACGATTCTCAGACAGAACGCTGGAGTTTCCTGCTTAACATTTGCAGACTGACTGCTGGGCTGCCCCAGGTTGGTGCAGATGTTGGTGTTTTTAACTGTCCAGTGCTACTGGAACTGCACAGGCTGTGACATCTATGCAGAACACGTTGGCCTCAAATTCATAAGAGATCTCTCTACTTCTGCCTTCTGAGTGCTGGGCTTAAAGGCACAATCTGCCACATATGGCTTATTTTTGGATTAAGATGAAGGATTAATTTTATTTCCATGTCTCTTTACACATGTGTGCAGGTGCCTGTAGAGAGGGCACCAGATCCCCTGGAGGAATCCTAACAGGCAGGTAGGTGCTGGGATCCGAACTCAAGGCCACTGGAAGATCCGTGCAGGCTCTTAACCAGCCATACCTCCAGCCCTACTTTGGAATCTTGAGACAGGGTCTTGCTATGTAACTCAGACTGGCCTTGAATTTTTGATCCTTCTGCCTCAGCTTCCTGTGTCGGGGGAACCACAGGTGTGTGCCCCAACTTCTGTCTTCAATGGCTTCTTCTGCCTATCTTTTTGTAGTCTTAGCTGCAGGGGAGCTGAAACAAGCCCAGTTTAAGACTTCAATCACACTCCACTCTACTCTCTCACAAGCCTGAAATAAACTTTTCTAACACCTTTTGTGATTGGATACGCTGAATTTAAATAGAGCTGCAGCTATAAACAAAAAAGAGCAAGCTGTGGATTGATGTGTCTATTTCAGTGAGCCGCAGCCATGTTATTTCTGAACATGGAGACTAAAATTAATAAAATGACAAGTAGAAAAAGCCCCAAATTTGGAGATGTGTCCTGTAGTGATGTCTTTAAATAACACTAGCAGGTGTTTATAAAAGACCTGAAAAAATTGAGTAACATGCTTTTTTATTTGTATTTATTTAGAGACAAGTTTGCATTGTAGCCTGGGCTAGTCCCTGCTCACAATGTCGTGGAGGCTGGGATTGAACTCCTGATCCTCTTGCCTTCACCTCCCAAGTGATGGGGCAATAGCTGTGCACCACCATGCCCAGTGTTTATTTATTTTGGCAAGGACTTTTCCAGGTCACTGTGTACACGCTTCATGGGTAAGAATTTTATTTACATTTTTGTGACTTGGGCTTTGAACCTGGGTTTTCCATATACTAGACAGGAGCTCTGACATCTCAACAGTCCTAAGATAACACTTTTATTATTAGTTTTTCTTATTTATTTTTATTCTGAGGATGGCATCTAGGGCCTTATGCATGCCACACACATTGTCTACCGCCTAGCTACACCCCATCTGTAGTACTAATTTAAAACTGTTTGTTACTCATGTCAATGGCAATGATATGGATATTTATAAGTTCTTCATTTTAATGAAGGACAGAGGTGAGGAATAATGCTCGTATCAGAATTGAAATGAAGATGTTTACTTCTGCTCTATGTCAGTGTCTGTCAGCTCGGATCCCCTGGTTTTCACTGAAATAGTTGGGCCTGAGCTCACAAGGATTCCTCACTTTCTGATCCGTGTAAATGAGACTATGTAATCTACGTAAGAGTTCATGTCCCTGAATGTTACCAAAGAGGTACCCGTCGTATACTCAATTCTGTAAGCTATTATAGAATGGTACCTTTATTGTATGTATTCAGCAACCTAACTGGTATATCTGGTTAATAGTGCACAAAAGACCACATCTGATGACCTCATTATATAGCATGGCATTTCATTATTTTATAATAGATGTCTAAAGTCATACTTTTTAATTTGAAGATCTATTGTAATCTTTAGTAAGGTAAATAGTTCAAAGTGATTACCTGTTATTGAAAAACACTCATTAAGCTGGTATAATTTTACCTATAATGTATGGATCAAGAGATAAACCTAGATATTCAATGTATTAAGTATTAAGGTACTGCCAGGAAAATAGGCCTACAGCCTTTAACATAGCACACAAACTGGAATCCGTGGCTCATGCTGGAGCCCGAGAGCTACACCCCTTTTACTTAAACTTTTGCTTAGTGATGACTATAAACACAATGGTCAGGGCTGGAGAGCTGGCTCAGAGGTTAAGGATGTCCCCTGCTTTTCCAGCGTGTCTTGTGCTGCTCACGACCAGCACCTCCAGCTCTAGGAAACCTAATATGGGCACTGCATCCACATGTCAGACACACTCTTAAATAAAAAATAAATCCTTAAAAATAAAAACAAACCTTCCAACACCAGACTTGTCTGATGCTCTGTTGAGCTGGAAATTTCCTCATCTGACATTCAGGCTGGCTGACTAGAAAGAAACCTGACTTTTCCTTAGCCCTTTCATGGCAGCATCAAGGCCCTCAGCACTGCTGGATCTGATGCTTTGTTGCAGTGTAGCTCAGACTCCAGCCAGGGGTTAGCCTGCCCCAGTGACTTCATCAAGCTCACTTTGCACCACCATGACAAAGGGAGGCTCTGTGACTGAAGGACCCTCAGTACTGAGGGTGAAGTCTGAGGGCACACAGACATGGTAAGGCTGTCAGGAGGAATCCCAGAGCAGTGTAACTTTATATATATAGTTATTCAGATATTTAAACAAATGGTTTGGCTTTACATACCTATCACCTGAAGGTGATTATAGAGTTTTAGAAAAGGTAGATAATGACGATGACAGAGGGGCCAGATAGTTTAGTGGGTGAAGGCATGTGCTGTGGTGGCCTGGTGACCTGAGTCTGATCCCAGGAAACCATGTAAAGGTGGAAGGACAGAACCCACTCCAACCATCTCTTCTGACCTGCACGGATATGCTGTGGCACACACAGGCCCCACTCACAGGGCAGCTGCAAACTCTTTATTACTGTAGAGCCCAGATTTCAACACTGTTTCAGTCTAGAGTTCAGTGGCTTTATCACTAAATATGTGGGTCACACAATCTACCACCCAAACACTAACACTAGCAGTTAGTAAAAATGTTCAAAACAGAGAAAGGACGATGTGGCCAAGATTCAAAACTTTGTGAAAGCAAGTGGCAAGCTGGATTTGAAATGGAGGCCAGTTTGCCAGCCTCTCATCTATACTAGCACTAGCCAAAAATCTCCAGTAGCCACATTAACATGTGTTGTGGTTTGGATCTAAGTGGCCGCAGAGGTGTTAGGTTTGGCTGTGAGCTTTTGGGAATTGATTCTATCATTAGGGCTCCGACCAAATTGGCCATGCATTCACCACTGGATGCTACTATGGGGAGTTGAGGACTGCCTGGAGGAGGCAGCTTCTGGCTGTGCCCTGGGAAGTCTATCTTCTATCTTGTTGCCTTCTTGTCTCTCCCCTCTGCTTCCTGGCAATCGTGAGCGTGCAGTCTGGCTCACAGGTTCCCGCCACGGTATCCTGCCTCACTGCAGTGTGACAGCAAGAGACAGACCACCTCAGAGAGCAGCCTCTGAACCCCTGGGTCAAGGCACCCCTTACAAGCTTTTTGTTTTGTTCTTTTTGTTTTTACAAGCCTTGACTGTCTTGGAACTCTCTCTGTAGACCAGGCTGGTCTCAAACTTAAGAAATCTGCCTACTTCTGCTTCCTGCTGGGATGAAAGGTGTCCCCCCACCCCCACCCCAGTTGTTGGGTTGTTGTCTTTTTTAAAGGTGTCAGCTACAGCAACGAAAAGCTAACACAGTAAAAATGACTTTAACATTTTATTTAACCTAATATAGCCCAACTATTTTAACAGTCAATATATAAAACTATTGAGATACTGTACATTTTTAAAATTAAATCTTTGCAACTGTTGGTTTTTACACTTGTGCAGAGTCCCATCTCTCGATTTCAGTAGTTATGTGACTACGGCTGTCATGTGGTACTTGTGATCCTGATCTTGGTCCCCGTGCTGTGATTTCTACAACTACTTGTCAAGGCAGTGTTGAGATTTGGTCCTTGAAAAGTAAAAGATAGGACCAAGGCACCCTACAGAGCACAGGACAAGAGGTTATAGCTACCAAGGAGATATTTGGTTTTAGTCACTGCTAGCTGGGAAGGCCTGGGATTCCAGGGCACAAATTGTGCTGTAGTTAGGTGAAGCATTCCTGGCCTCTTTATTGACTCATGTCAAATGATTATTTGGTGATAGACCACAAAAGGATCAAAGTATGAGCCCAAGCTTGTAATCACTGGCCTTCAGTGGAGTTCTAATTAGAGTAAGGGAGCTAGCACCCATACATCAGCACTGAAAGCATTTCTGTGCTGATGCCAAAGGTCTAACAAGGGAGAGGACCCAGAGCCTTTAAATGATGCCTGTGAAACGTAGTAACTACGAGCAGGTGATAGCTCGGCGAGTCAACAGAGCCTACTAATGAGCCCCAAGCAGCTCTTGGGAAGCTTTCAATGATTTAAGCACAAGTTTCTAAATTAATAAACTCAAGACAAGAACGGACATGTGCTGTTAATGAAACTTAGAAACGAGTGTTTTTAACAAAAAAATTTATTACCAAAATACAGTATTTAAGTCAATACATGACAAACCCCTGTAAAGCAAAATAAATTATTCTAATTTTGCACAGTACTTCTGAAGGTAAAGAGATGCCTGGCGGCTTGCTGCACTCTTCTGCACAGGTGGCCTGTTCTACCACAAACAATTCTAGAGTTTTGGCTTTAAGGCTTGCAGCTCGATGTGCAACATAAAATGACCAAGTGCCAATCATCCAGTTTTAATGACACATTTGTTTGAATCATTTGTTGCTTTTTTACATGGTATTCTAGAAGTTTCTCTACTTTGGCTACAGAAGCAAAGCATAGTGTTACACAATACTTATTTCTTTAAAAAAATACACATCTTTACGCCCATGAATGTCAAACTCAAGTTTCTATTAAATATATTTATAGACTATTATTTTGAGCACCTTGCTGTACAATTAAAAAAAAAGATTAACTGTTTGTGAAACTGGGAAAGAGATGCCTGCTCGTCTCTGTCTAGCCAAGTATGCTGGGGAGGTGTGATGTAAACATGATGCTCACATTTGGTTTGTGAGGACAAAAACAGAATAGGTACAAAGCCACCAATGGTTCTCTCAAACAGGACTGAAAGGTCCAGGGCGAAAGCTTCATGTGGTGTCGCTGCTCCATGTGCTCTAGTCACAGATAAAAATTGAATAAGCATGTGGCTGACAGGCCGGGGGGCAGCTGCGAGATTCCTATGGTCACGGCAAGGGGTAAGATGAGAAAGTCCTAAAATAATATGATCACAACCATCACTCCTGCATCTCCTGTTTACTTAGTCTGTAAATGTCTTTAAAGCAATATTCCCCATTCAGTCGTAGAACCACAGCTGGTCAAGGCAGAAGACAGACACAGGGTTCCCAGGCCAAAGAGCACAGAAATAGCAAGCACACTCCTGTGGCCAGTGACTCTGTGTCTCCCCACTGATGACAACCGCACATGCACGCTTCTGTTATTATGAAACTTGCTTCTTGGTAGACTGGCTAAGACTGGCAGCAGCAGGTTAGTACTGTGTGGTGTGCAGTATACCAGGTACTCTGTCCCTTGTCCAGGCCAGAGAGCTCATAGCAATAGATGACAGTGTGGGGGCTTTGGCTTTGAGCCTTTGGGATAATTTTCCCCATGGGGTGGGGGAAATGCTAAACTCATGCTCACAATTGCGTGACGACCGGGATGTGCCATTTGAAGAGCCACACTGCTGGGATGGCGGAATGTTTGGGGTGATTACTATTTTTTAAGCAATTGTAGAAAATTTAAGCCACAGGAAACTCACTGAAGGCTAATACTATTTAGACTAACAGCACAATGGAAAATTGATCTGTTAAGGTGTGCAACAGCAATGGGTGATAAAAATGGAAATTATTTGCATTTGGCATTAAATATAAATATGAAATTTAAATATAAATGTATAAACTTAATTGTGAAAATATGAGAACATTTATTTAAATCCAGAGTGAATTTAGGGGAATCTAATTAGTATCACCAAATTCATTTTCTTATTAAAATCCATGTATTGGAAATGAATTAACTTTCACAAATAAATTAAGCTTACCTCAGCCAAGTATGGTGGTATTTGTCTTTAATTCCAGCACTTGGGAAGCCGAGGCAAGTGGAAATCTGAGTTCTGGTCTACATAGTGAATTCCAAATCAGCCAAGGTTACACAGAAAGACCTTTTTTTTTAAAAAAAAAAAAAAGAAAGAAAGAAAAAAAAAAGAGGCTATCTAAAATCAAATCAGAGTGGTAACGTTTTAGCCAATTTTCTCTAGTGTCATCAAAATGAGTAGGGGAAAAAGATAAAACAAATCAGAAAGTGTTTCCAATACCAGGCCCCATGCAACAGCTCCCAGTGCCAGATGAAAACTAGGAACTCATTTCCTGGACACTTGAACTTTAGGAACAAAAGCTGTAAATCTTGTCAACCCTTTTCTTCCGGGAGCTGTCCCTCGACTCTGGGTGTGTAAATAACACCTACATTACAGCAATGCAGAATTTCCTTTAATGGAATAGGACCTAAGAGACTGGAACTACAAACACTGCAACACCCTGTTCGCCTCAACCTGAAATTATGACACAAAACATGAGGTCACGTCTGCATGATGGAGACTTTAGCACGAATGGACTCTTGAGTTTTCAGTATGTCTTGCATGCTAACAAATGGACTCTTAGAAACACACGAGCCATTTGCCAGATGGTGTTTCTGACAAGACATTGCTTTTGTTGGTTTTCTGTGGCTAGCCTGTGAGCCACACCCTCAAGTCTCCAAAATTCTGTTTTTTAGAGTGTATCACTATGTACCACATGCATACCTGGTACCTGATGAGGGCCAGAGGGTACCAGATAACCCAGAACTAGAATTACAGATGGTTGTGAACCACCATATGGTTACGGAGAATCAAACTCAGATCCTGTAGAACAGCCAGTGCTCTTAACTGCTGAGCCAACTCTCTAGTCCTTTTTGAAATTATTAACTTTTCAATTTAAATTTTGTTCAGTTTTTTTTTTTTTTTTTTTTTTTGAGACAGGATCTCACTTTGATGCCTTGGCTAGCCTGGAACTTGCTATGTAAACCAGGTTAGCCTCAAACTCAGAAGTTCACCTGTGTCTTATTAAAATAGTCTGAAGTCATACTATATTGTTCTCTGAAATTTACACTAATAAACTTTAAGAAGGGAAAAGCTCAACAGCTGTACTAGTTTTGAGGCATCTGACTTTCAGCTCTTATTCTCCAAGTGACCTCCCTTTTAACCCCATGAGGCCAAGTACTGCTAGCCCAGGCTGGCCTCAAGCCTGCAATCAGAGCCTCTGCCACCACACCCAGCCTCCCCAAAGGTCATTATCTTGGAGCTCAAGTTAATTCAATACCATCTTCGTCCTCAGTTGCTGGAGAAGGTTGTCAGGTAACTGTTGCTGCTGGTGGAGGAGGAGTGGGCTCAGTGTTCACACTGCATAGAACCTCTGCCAAGGCACCCATTTCTGTGAACATGAGATTTGGTTGAATCTTGTGGGGAGTCACTGTAAATTTGAAACAATAATTAACTTCTCAAATGTGATCTGGAATCCCTCTTTTTTTAGGGAGTAAAGGACCATATCCTACACTGAGTCTTTGATAAATTCTTACCAACAAGGAAAATGATTTATGAAGCTCATTCCACAGCCTGCTGCCTACTGGAGATAGAAACCACCCTCTCCCTGCTGCCCATTCCATAGTGCTCTGCTCAGTGGAGACCACCCTTTCCCTACCAGAGTTCCGGCCACTGTAGAGCTGGCCATTAGGCTCTGCAAGGCCTTCTCAACTCATCTGCTTGCAGATTCTGAACTATGGTAAGCTTTTAATAATAAACACTTGACACTAAGAAGGGGTGACAGAGGCTCACACAGGGTCACAGCTCTATATCCTCACTCAAACACTGAAAGATCAGTCACACCACCTGCTCCCCTGTGTCTAGTGAGTTAGTGACAGCACTGAGGTTAACCTGCAGTTCAGAGGGTCCCTCCTACATGCTCCCAGCTAGTTGGCGTTCAGGGCTGTGCTATTGTCCTTGTTCAGGATGATGCTGACAATCTCCCCCTCATGTTCTTTCATGTGATCCAGGAGGCTCTCCTTGCTGGTCGACTCAAAGCCACAGATGCAACAGCAGAAGAGCAGCACGCAGTACTCAGTGCCTGGTGTAGCCAGGTTGCAGCTCCTTCCTGAGATGTCAGAGCTACTGCCTGTGGGGCTCAGTTTCTGAAGCTCGCTGGCATCTATGACTTCGCTGGGCAGCTGGGAAGTCAGCTCTGAGGATGACACCACGTCTTCTGGACTGCCTGTGGTAGGATCAACTCTCTCTCCACTGCTGGGTTTCCCAGGGGATTTCCCCAGAACTCTTATAAAAACAGAACACAGCAAACTTTCAGTGGGATGTGCTACAGGCTAGGAGATGGACCCCTAGCCGTATTTTGTGGCTAGCAATCAAGTGAGGGATGGGATGGTGTGATGGAGGAAGGTCATTGGTTAATAAAGAAACTGCTTGGCCCTCATAAGTTAGAACATAGGTGGGTGGAGTAAACAGAACAGAATGCTGGGAGGAAGAGGAAGTAAGCTCAGATGCAGGGCAGCTTCTCTCAGAGCCAGATGCGATGAAGCAAGTCGCCAGGTCAGACATGCTGAATCTTTCCCGGTAAGACTGGTGCTACACAGATTATTAGAGATGGGTGATGGAGGAAGGTCACTGGCTAATAAAGAAACTGCCTTGGCCCATTTCTGTTCATGTGTGTAGCACCCAAGGTGCGCTTACTGGGAAGATTCTAGCCTATGTCCATCCTGGGTCGGAGCTTCATTGCGTCTGCTCTGGAGAGGAGAGCATGGCGTCTGTCTCTCAGAGGAGCTGCCCTGCATCTGAGCTCACTTCCTCTTCCTCCCAGCATTCTATTCTGTCTACTCCACCCACCTAAAGGCTGGCCAATCAAATGGGCCAAGGCAGTTTCTTTATTAGCCAATGACCTTCCTCCATCAGATGGGTTGATCGGGATATGAGAATTAGCCAGTAAGGGCTAGAGCTAATGGGCCAAGCAGTGTTTAAAAGAATACAGTTTGTGTGTTGTTATTTCGGGGCATAAGCTAGCCAGGCGACCAGGGAGCCAGACTGTGGGAAGAGGCCTGCAGCTCCCACTATAATGGTGTACCTGCTGCTTTGTGAGATCGCATCGTTGATGGCCTTGTTAACTTGCTCGTAGTTGTAGTTCTGGTCACTTGCGTGCTTCCACATGTGTGACTTCAAAGAAGGGGGGTGGCTGCACACGTACCCACACAAGGAGCACCTGGAAGACAAGGGGCCAGAGAAATCACAACCATCTCATAGCACTATTGAAAATTCATGATGGTTTTAGGTGAGAGCTACCTTTCCTGGATAAATATGTCTCTTCACAGCAAATGGGGATCATGGCAGAAAACCACACTGAACACATTTATATCACAGTTTCTGCATCTATGGCCCAGGGAACATCACCAAAGAGAGGGAGAAAAGATTGTTAAGAGCCCGAATACCAGAAGTCTGCTGTGAAACAGTCTCTCCTAGAAATAACTGTATAAACAAGACTGGAACAAAGGCAATTATCAATGGTCTTGTTAATGTTGAAGGGGACTACTCCACAGGACCCCACACCTAGACAAAGGACTACAGGCAACTAAAGACTGCTTAGAGAGGCTCCCAGGGATGAGTGAGCCTCCTTAAACTGGTTGTCCAATGCAGCGTGGTCAGGCCTAAGCATATATACACAAACAACAAAACAGGCGCAGTAAGTTGTATTTATATATATGTGTGAATATATATACATGTAACAATGATTATCAAAGAAAAGGGGCTATCAACTCGAATGATGGAGGACATAAGAGAAGTGTGAGGGAGGATAGCTAGGAGAGACTGAAGGGAAGAAAGGGAGGAGGGAAAGTGATATTATACCATTTAAATAAAAAGCATAAATAAAAAGTAAGTCTTTAAAAACTCACAATGGTTCTAACTGTAAGCCCCTAAGTGTTCTCAGCTGAGCCACCACTCACAGAACTTAAATTTTCACTGGTTTTAAGGCACACATTGACTTTACAGGGGTACTAAAAAGGAGTGTAAACAATAAGAAAAAAAATCAAGGGAACTGAACTCAGGTTGCCAGGCTTGGCTGCAAGTGCCTTTACCCACTGAGCCATCTCACTGGTCCTGAACTCTACTTCTTAACTACCAATCCTCCAATAAAATGTTTAATTTTCATATTCAGTTGAAGAAATGTTTTATTTGGAAACTCATCATGGGAAAGTGGTATGAATGTAATTCGCAAAATGATAAACATGGCACGTAACCGCTGTTGAAGAAGAGTAACATCCCACCTGGAGGGAGCAGTGTCTCCCAGACGTCAAGCCTATCCTCCCCCAGAGGAGACATCGATTTTCTGATGTTTTCATCGTATCACTTGCTTTATTCCTTGTTTGACATCCATGCACTCCTCCATCCTACCTTCTGCACCACTGTGGCTCACTTCTTTGCCCTTTGCTATCTCTGAGATTCATCCACACGACTGTGTGGAGCTTATTTAGTTTACAGGGTGCCTGTTTCTACTCTGATTTTCTGTGGTTCTTAATTTCTTTGGGAGAAACTGCAGATATAAAACTTCTAAGGTAGATGTTAACCCGTACCCAGAGCTATAATCAGCCAGTTCTGAATATTTTCTGACTAAAATTATGTATTTCAATGGGGTGTAACATTTTACCCCAGGGAAATTATTCTACCAACACTGTAGAGCTGCTTTTGTTGTTATATGACATGCCATAACAGACACCTAAACAATACATTAATAAAAAACATCAAACAAACATATCACCTACCATTCTTTTTTAAAAAAAATATTTATTTATTTATTTGTTATGTATACAATATTCTGTCTGTGTGTATGTCTGCAGGCCAGAAGAGGGCACCAGACCTCATTACAGATGGTTGTGAGCCACCATGTGGTTGCTGGGAATTGAACTCAGTACCTTTGGAAGAGCAGGCAATGCTCTTAACCTCTGAGCCATCTCTCCAGCCCTCACCTACCATTCTTACAAGGCGTCTATTTCCACCTGCAATTCATGAGAAGAAAAAAGGAGAAAACTGTACTTCTACACCTAAGACACAGGGCCTCTGTGTGGGCCATCTTCTTGGCATCCCTCATCTTTCCTGGAACGTGGAGCATAGCACTTAAAAGACTTTTTTTCTTTTTTTTGCCATTTATTTATTTTTATTTTATATGTATGGATATTTTGCCTGCATGTATGTGTGTGTACCAAATGTGTACCTGGTGCCTGTGGAGGTCAGACGAGATCCTCACACCTCCTGGAACTGGAGATATAGACAGTTCTGTGGTGATGGGAATCAAACTTGTCCTCTGTGAGAACAGTCAGTGCTCTTAACCACTGAGCTCTCTCTCCAGCTCTGGGCAGAGCACTTGGAAAGCATTTTCAGCATTTATAGTGTCAGGAATGATGACATAACCACTTTTTAGATTAAAAGGTATGTAGGGAGCAAATCACATTATTTTAGATATAAACATACAAATTACTTTTGGAGGTCTGTGAAGAACAAACATATGGAAAGAGTTTGGGGAGCCGGGCATGGTGGCTCACGTCTTTAATTCCAGCACTCAGGAGGGAGAGGTAAGTGGATCTCTAATGAGCTCGAGGCCAGCCTGGTCTACAGAGCTAGTTCCAGGACAGCCAGAGCTACACAGAAAAAAAACCTGTCTCAGAAAACAAAACAAATAAAACAAAAGAATAATCATAACAAAGATTTTTCGAATAAAACTTTATGCGAAATCTTATAAGCAGAAACGCTCCTTGGTGACTCACACAGAGCACTTTATTTGCTCAGCTGTACCTGAAGCATCAAAAGCGTCCTCTGCTTTCTCAATCTCTGTATAAAGTTCTCCACCCTCTCTACTGAGCAGACACATCTGTAAACTCTTCTGATCTGGCTCATCACCATACTTTACTATGAAGACAGTGAAGGCTGTTCTGTTCCATAATGAAGCCACGATTCCAGGAACCCTTTCCTAACTACAACAAGTGGCTATTAAGACAGGAGTTCTGGGTGAAGATGATAGGGACAAACTGAAGAGGCTGAACAAGAAACAATGCCCACTTGATTAGAGGAGGACCTTAGCTTCAGGAAGGAGACCTGAATGCCATCCACACATTCTTCTAAGAATGTGTTTGTTTCCTTAGCATTTTCCATAGCTTTAAAGAAAGGAGGAGGAGGAAGAGAAGGGAAAGGGAGGGAGGAGGGAGAGGGGGAGGAGGAGTAGAAGAAGCAGAAGCAAAAGCAGAAGAAGCAGAGGAGGAGTGTAGAGAGCTGTGTGGAGTCACACCTGATGGCAATGTGTAGAGAGCTGCGTGGAGCCACACCTGATGGTGCTGGCTTCCGCCCTCCGCGATCCCGAAAGCGAGTGCTCTCTGTGATAATCAACTCCTAATATCAACTAGGCCTGACTTATGCTATTATCACGCAATGATTGTCAGCTGCTTGCATATGCGTGGACCTATGGGCAGTGCCCACCTGGCAATCTGGGGTTGATGGCCCAGGCCTATTTAAGGGCTGGGAGAGGTTTGCCCCGAGAAGGAGAGAGAGAGAGAAAGGGAAAGAGAAAGAAGTTGTGAATAAAGGTCCTGAATAAACTACAGCAGGAAGAGCTCTGGTGTTGCGTCCTTCTTGCTGGCTGAGGGGGACCGCGACAGTGGAGGAGGAGTGGCAAGATGGCTCAGTGTGCTTGCTGAACCCCTGGGACCCACATAAAGTTGGAGGGAAAAAGTCAATTTCACAAAATTGTCCTGATATCCACATGCACACTGACACATGTTCCCACAAGAAACTTCTCACTCACACATTCATAATCAATTTTAAACTGAGAATGAATCACAGTTATGGTTTATTTTTACATTTATTTATTCGAGAGAGAGACAGAGAGGGGGAGAGAGAAGTGAGGGAGAGGATTAAAAGGGAGAGAGAGGGAGAAAGGGAGGAAGGAGGGAGGGTGAGAGAATGTAAATATGCAAGCACGTATGTGTGTGCTATGGCATAGGTGTAAAGAACATCTTGTGGGAGCTGGTTCTCTCCTCCCACATGTGGGTTCTGGGGTCATCAGGATTTGCCCACGTCATGTCTCTAGTATGAGCTGCCTCTGCTGACAGCATTGCTTTGGGTAGGAGTAGGAGCACAGAGGAGGGGCTCAAGGGTTCCAACATGGCCCAAGTTCTTGTAAGCTCTCTGCTTCCTGGTCCACTGAGGTATGAACAGGCCAACTTCTGTTTCTGTCTTTGTGGTTGAAAGCTGCTCCTATCACCATGGATTCTACCATGCCATCATGCTACCAAATGAGAGCCAGATGGAACTTCTTCCCTAAGTTGGTTCTACCTGGTGTTTCATTTCAGCAAATAGGGAAGTAATGTCACATCACCACTCTGATGTAACTTTCATGGTCACATGCTCTGCTGAGTCAGATTGTGAAGCACTGACCCTATTTCAATCTGAACACAATCCCTAAGTTCCCGGAGAAGGGAGAAAGAATGTGTTTAAAACAGAGCCTAATAGAGCACATCTACTCACCACAGAGGCGGGCGGCAACAGCCTACCTCCATCAGGGACAACATCCCTTGGGAGCACAGGGTGAAGTACCCAGGTAGCAGCAGCCTGGGCACATCTGTCTTGGCTTCAGTTGCCACTAATCTATTCTGTTCCTTTAGAGGAGCTGCCTGTTGCTGCTGGTGACAGAGCCACGAGCACTTCAACTATGCCTATCTGTCCAGGCAAGATCATCCCCATGACATGAGAAGACAAGCAAACATTCTAACAGTCAGCCGCTGACAACCTGTCAATAAGCCACTGTTGGCTTGTCGCCCTGGAATGACAGAACCAACCACTTTTTAAGCTGATAATAATGCCCCGCCCATAACTGCACAAAACATTTTTTCTTGATACTAGAAAACAATGTTGTCATCAAAGAACGTCAAAGAGGAGACTTAGTGCTTCTCATGTCTTGGCTAAAAAAACAGGCCAGAATTGTTCTACAGGCTTTTCATCACTGCCTCATCATTAGTAAGGCAGTTAATACAGTTCCAGAACCTCAGAGAAGGCAGCTGCTGGTTGGAATAACTACTTCCCTGGTCTGGGCCCTTCCTTAGTTAGGCTCCAAAGTCTGGGGTAACAAAACAGCTGCTGTGAGAGGGCCAGATGAAGACAGGGAGAAGCTGAATGTCTTATGAAATATTAGGGCCACTGAGTATGTTTTTAATAAACTAAACATTTCAATAGAAATATTGCAACCAAGTTTGTATTATCACACAAAATTCATTTTCTATGCATTTGTTGTTTTTTTAGGTAAAAAACCTGCATAGCTCTGGTTGTTCTGGAACTGATTATATAGACCAGACTGGTTTTGAACTCACAGAGATTGGCCTGTCTCTGCCTTCTGAGTCCTGGGATTAAAGGAACGCATCACCATGCTAGTCTCACTTTCTTTTTGTTGGATTTATTTATTTTGTTTTATGTGCATGGATGCACCAGTGCATGCTTGGCGTCCACAGAAGTCAGAAGAAGGCCTATGACTCCCTAACAGTTGTGAATCACCATGTATGTGCTGGGGGTGAACCCAGGTCCTTGCATGAGTGGCCAATGCTCTTAACTGCTGATCCAAGTCCCCAGCCCTCATTTTCTATGCTTTAAGAAATAACACCTGGTAAGGCGGTGGTGGTGCATGCCTTTAATCCCAGCACTTGGAAGGCAGAGGCAAGCAGATCTCTGTGAGTTCTAGGATAGCCAAGGAAAGCTATATAGGGAAACCCTGTCTTGAGAAATCAAAGAAAGAAAAAGAAAAGACCTAGAAAAATGGTGATTCAAGTTATGCGATAAGCCTGAGAACCTTTAAAGGTTCCCATCATCATGGAAAAGAGTTGCTTCGGCTTGTCCCTTCAAACTACCATCACCCACACCACTGTTCAGATTAAATTATCAGGTAAATGGTGTTCTTTAAAACTAACCCACATCTCTAAAATGTGAGTTCTCCCCTAGGCTAATAGCACTGATTTATGACTCAACATCTATAGATGAAAGTATGCACAAGTCTAACTGTGGTGGTGGTGATGGAATGTGGCTTTCAAGTCATAGAAGACAGTGTGGTCAGCCCTCCACAACCACAGGTGGAAAAACAACTTCATTTGTATTAAATCTACCTGTTATCCCCTAAATAATACTCACTCAGCCAGCACTGACACTGTATTAGAAATAATCTATAGTTGATTGACACACACACAGGAGTATGTGCACAGGCTATGTGGAAACACTGTGTCATTTGTTATAAGGGACATGATCTGTAGACTGGGGCACCTGTGGATGTGTTCCAGCTGAGGAGCAGCCAACACAGTACTAGCTATAAACTGGTTAGGAAGCCTTCGACAAAGGACCCCAGCTGTCTGCTCCTCTCCAGTCTTAACCCTTCCCTGCAGAAGCCCCAGACCTGTCATGTGGAATGTGTCCTTTCCACATTTCTGACCCAGAGTCCCTGAGCACAGGGAAGTGTCTGCTGTCTCACACTAGTGATGTGGTGTGGCCTGGCATGCTGCCTCCAGGGCACAGCACAGGCAGGCAGGTCCACAGGAGCAAGGGTTCAAGCTCTACTTCATGGACAGCTTGGGGAAAAGGCACTTCATGTACCCCAGCCTGTTTGCCTGCCCACGACAGATGACAGGAAGATGATCCTAGATAAATGAGCACTCGTTTAGTACATGGCATGGCCCAGGGTTCTCTAACACACCACTTATCACTGCTAACACTGGCCACAGTGTCTGACCCTGCCCACAGCCACTCTGTTATTCCCACTGCCAGAAACCTAGGTTTTGTTTTGTTTTCTTCCCATTGTTGTTCATAGGCTTAATTATTTATGCTAGTTATTATGCCATATTTTTACCTCTACAGCATTACTTCTTGGATTCCTGAGAAAAAGCAAAGCCACTTTCAGAGTTAAATACATAAAAGTCCCAGATACAAATGAACAAATCTGTCCACAAGAAAACTAGAAATTTCTGTACATCAGATAACAGGGAAGACCCTGCACAGGACAGGACATCAGCAGTGCACAAGCAAAGAACTTTCATGCAGAATAAAGATGTACTCCTGCATACCAGCGACTGTTCACGCTAAACACAGTGCCTCCACCTTAGGTTCAGAAACCCTATTCCTATGTATCAACCAACCAGAAATGAGCTTGTTTCCTATGTGCACCCCAAACAAGTGAAGGAATATTCAAGATAAAAATTTTCATAACAAGGGAGAAAACCTAGTGGCAATCCAAATGTGTATCACTAACAGAATGAGAAAATAATTGTTTCTGGTAGCTCCAGGGATTAAACACAGGGGTTTGTGGGTTTGTGCACATAGGCAAGTAACCTGCCTCTCAGCTACACCTCCAGCTATGTATTATGGTCTTATAATAGAATGTAATATAGAGATGTAATTTATTAGCATCCAAACACACAATAATGAGTAAAAAGGCATAAACGTCTATGCACCATATGGTTCTGTTTCTATTAAGTTCAAAACACACAAAAGTAATTTATGATGCTACCAGTCAAGATGGTGCACGTGAGAAAGGGGTGAGGGTACTTAATGACAGGAAGGCAAGAAGGGTGTGCTGTCAAAAGCTGAAGAATTTGTGATTATTTACAAGTGTGAATTTGGGATTTATGTAATTTCCAGGATGTACGATAGTTTTAATCAACAAGTCGATTTAAGACATTTAGAAAGGGAGGGGAAGGAAGGAGGGAGAGGGAGAGGAGAGAAAATGGGTGGGGACAAAGAGATAAAAACCTAACCAAAGGAGTTAGAGAGATGGACACAGTTAAACACATTGGCTGCTCTCCCACAAACCCCGAGTTCAATTCTCAACACTTAGGTAACAGCTCAAACCTTCTTTAATTTCAGCCCCAGGGAATCTAACTGTTCTGGCCCCCACAGGCACTGAACACATGTGATGCACAGGCATACATGTAGGTAAAACACCTATACACATCACAAAAAAGGAAGAAAGGAAGGAAGAAAAGAAGGAAAGGAGAAAGGAAGGGAGTAAAGAAGGAAGGGGAACCTAACAATCAAACTTGACCTTGTAAGGTTACTGATTCGAGCAAACTAACGTTTATAGGAAAATCCAGCAATATTTTTGGACAGGATAGTATATAATTTAGCATGTATATTTGACCAGTTCTTTAAAAAGGTACAGAAATACTAACATGAATTTATTTTTCAATAAAAATTATATAGCAAACCAGAGCCATTTTATAAATGAGCAAAACTGAGACATATCAGGAACTATGAGAGAGTCTTTACTGAGCATCTACTGCATGTTAGTTAGGGGCTCAGAATTTAGCCCAAACCCTGTTAAGTTGGAGGGGTCAGACTGAAGACCAGGATTAATGCTGGCTCAGGCAGAGCACTCACACATAACAGGGTACCTGCCAGATCACATAGACAGGCTGGGATTGATTGGAACAACAGAGAAAATCAAAAAGCAAACAAGGAAGATGTTGCCATTGTAGAAAAGCTTTAACACCAGAGGCTGCTCAAATACATGAGGAGCTCCCTGCGCATTGTACAAAGACCAACTAATATACAAAAAGGCATTCTTGCTCAGTGAGAATTTACTACATTTTTCTTAAGAGAGAAAACAAAGTAATAATCAGAAATGTGCACAAGGTGGTGATGTGGGATTCCCCTCTGTATGCTGTGATATGTTTTATCACCATTGGTTAATCAAGAAGCTACTTTGGCCTACAGCAGGGCAGAATATAGTAAGGCAGGAAACTCAAGCAAAGATAGAGGAGAAAAAAGGCAGTCAGGGAGATGCCATGTAGCTACTGAAGGAGAAAAAACGCTGGAACCTTATTGGTAGGCCACAACCTCATGGTGATAAACAGATTAATAGAAATGGGCTAATTTAAAATGTAAGAGCTAGATAGAAATACACCTGAGCCATCAGCCAAGCAATGTTGTAATTAATATAGTTTTTGTGTGATTATTTGGGTCTGTGTGGCTAGGAAATGAACGCTCAGTCTCCATTTACAAAATGAAGCCCAAATACTGACCATAAGTTGCCAGGCAATAAAAGGGAACCAGATTGGTTATGAAGTAATCAGAAAGGACTGCTATGGTCCTTGGGTAAAACTACACACCAAGAAGGTTGTACTTCCCAGCTCAGCAACTCACAGAACTATACCAATGGAAACAAAGTCCTGGCAGAGTATTCTGGTGTAGGAGGTCCTTCTGTATTTGTATTGCTTTCATTGGTTGAATAAAGAAGCTATCTTGGCCTTTTGATAGGGCAGCCCTTAGGTGGGTGGAGTAGACAGAACAGAATGCTGGGAAGAAGGCAATGTGGCAGATGCCATGATTCTCCTGCCTGAGATGGACATAAGCTAGACTCTTCCCTGGTAAACCATGACCCATGGTGCTACACAGATTACTAGATATGGGTTAAAGCAAGATGTGAGAGTTAGCCAATAAGAGGCTAGAGATAATGGGCCAGGCAGTAATTCAATTAATACAATTTCTGTGAGGTTATTTCGGGGGGGGGGGGGGCTAAGCTAGCAGGGTAGAAGGATGCAGCCCACAGCCTCTTCCAACAACAGTACATAAACCCATGCAGCAGGACAGGGCATGCACTGAAACAAAGAATTGATGGTTCAAAAGACAGTGGCAAGGCCAGAAAGCAAGACTAGAATAGCTGTGACTCTCCTCAAGATGCCAACAGCAGATAATTGTGAGCCTAATCTACTTAGGTGAAACCTTTGCTAAAGAGTAGAGCAGAAGTGGCTCAGACTCAGCATTTTGGAGTATTGATGTATGTATAATGAGATTCAAATCTAAGCGAACCCACCCATGTTTCATATATACCTTATATGCACATTGAGGGTACTTTTGTAAAGTATTTTTTGAGTTCCCATTTTGGCTAAGATGTGTAATACATGAATAATTCTTGTTCCATCATGCTGTTACTCAGTTGAATTGGAGGTCTTGCCCAGTCCTATGGGTCAGAGCCTATAGCCTGTGTCTGAGACTGTAAGTTTACCACGAACCCTGTGATGGTGAAGATGCCTTTTCTGTTAGGAACACAGCTCACAAACCTTGCAAAGCACCTGGGATATAACATTTGCAATATATTTCTCAAAAAGTGACTGTATGATCTAATTCTAGACCTGAGACATTTCCTGCCCAAATCATGTGTATTTGGTTCACCTACTATTAGAGAATAAAGGCACTGAGATTTAAAGGGAAAGCTTTCTGATGTCAGGAAAGCCAGGCCTATCTCTATCAGGTTCTCTTAGGTGTTTCCCTGTGTGATCATGGGTAACCCATGTTCACCCCAAATACCACTCTTCACTTAGAATGTACAGCACTTGAGTGACTATCAGTAATGGATGGCCATCATGTTTTGGTAAAAATCCTTTACCTTAAAAATAGAGGTATTTTCTATGCAAAGCTTAGTGTCTCCCAGAGCTCCAACACCAGCAGATGCCTGCAGGCCTGAGGATAACAATACACAAGCGCACACGCACACACACTCACACACTGCATGAGAGCACAAGCACACTACATTTTAGAACCACATTAAAAATTATTTAATGTGTATGGGTGTTTGTCTGTAGGTATGTCTATTCACCATGTGTGCGTGTTGCTGAAAGGGAGCTTTGGATGGCTCAGAACTGGAGTCACTGATGGTTGTGAGCTGCTCGAAGGGTGCTGAGAACTGAACTTAGGTCCTCTGGAAGAACAGACGTGTTAACCACTGAGCCCAGTCCAAGAACCACATTGTATGAGATAACAGCATATCAGGTTTTCATTTGCTCTCAGTCTCTTAAGCTGGGTCACTGAATGCTGGACAATGAACAACATGGCAGCAGTAAAGTGTTTTTGAATACACAACAATCCAATATTAATTCTAGCATGTAAGGACTTTGAGCTGTTTCTGGCGGCACTCGCCTGTGCTACACTATGCAGCTTCACCAGTCTTCTCTCTGAACACTCCACATGCACATACTGTCCTGAGTAGACGAGAAGTCAGGAAGTGCCAATGGATACTCCCTCATGCACCTCAGCTGAGACCCGAGACTATGGGATGTTATGAATTGCAGGGCTTTTTACTGAACCTGCAAAACTTTCTGCTAGACACACACAGTTTAGATACAGAAAACAAACTTTTCTTTTTGAGACATGGTTTCATATAGCATATGCTGGCTCCAAACTCCACATGGAGCTGAGGATGACCTTGAACTTCTGATCCACTTGACTCTAACTTCCAAGAGCTGCCACTCTGTCCATGCCACCACACCCAGTTTATGCAACACTAAGGATGACAGGACTTCATGCTTCCAAGGCAAATACTCTATAAACTGAGCTACATTCCCAGTGCCAGCATATAATTATCAAATCCATTTATCTTTAGATTATGCTTCACCAGAAAGATTTTTAAGAATTGTTGCTTGAAATACTGACTTGAATTAACATTATGAAAAAAAAAAAGAAGAAGAAAGTCCTTCAATGAATTTTGGCTTTGGATCAAGACAGAATTTCTGAAAGCTCCTAAAATTGCCCCAAACATACTTCTGCTACTTTGTATTAGGTATTTATATGAAGTGATGTTCTCAGCTTTGACAATTATAAAATCAAAATATTGTTCAACTCCAAAAAATGCTGAAGATGATCTATGTCCTTCAGTTTCCATTGCTCAACCAGGGTGCAATTCTTTATGTAGAATAAATAAGTACATGTATCTCATTAACATTGCTTCTGTCTTTAATAAATGGTAAAATATACAAATACCAAACATCATTTAACATAAGTTTCCCTGTGATTATCAGTAAATATCTGATTTGTATACCTATTTTATATACCCACATACCTGGAGCTGTGTAAAAATTTCTCAGTGAAGGGGTCATGAGCAGAAAAAGTTAAAACCAGTGTTTAGATTAAGGGAGCAGACTGTTCAGACTCATCAGTATCATGCCTAAAATCCAGAAACAGTTAAATTGGGGAAAAAGCTGCTTTGCTAAGGGTTTGTTAAACTTTCATGTGAACAATGCCTGGTGTGGCTCTGTGACGGGCGGACAAACTCTGAAAACGCTCACACCTTTACTCTAAGTAGCATTTTACCGTGAGGGTAAAGTTTATTAAACAGCGGTAACTGCTTAGCAGCTGATTCTGTCCAGCCAAGAATACTTTATTTTCTCTAAATGCACATTAGCCAGAATTAGCTTTTGTAATAAAACTTATCAAACGACACTGTTCAAGCCACAGTAGCTTAATTTTCAGAAACAAAACTTTTCTCTTCCAGTAATGTTGACGACCTTCATGCTTTACAACCTTTTGCTGTGATACACAAGTACCTAATCCTTATTTCATGGTAATGGGCTCTAAGCACTGGAAACTGCTATAATTTTAACTCAAGTGGACATGGATATCTTCCAATAAACCCAAATGCCCCCAAATATCTTCTGCACTAAGACTCATGATTAATGAGATTTAAGAAACCAGTTTGTAACTGTTTCTAAGTTTTTTTTTTAATTTTAATTTTTTTTTTTTTGGATTTTCGAGACAGGGTTTCTTTGTAGCTTTGGAGCCTTTTAGAGCAGGCCTCGAACTCACAGAGATCCACCTGCTTCTGCCTCCTGAGTGCTGGGATTAAAGGATGCACCACCACCGCCCAGCTCCAAAACTATTTCTAAAATAATTATCATCATCATCATCAAATTATTGCTTTAATATAAGCATTAGAATTCTAGAGTCATCACACTTACCTGTATGGCTTATCTGAGTTATGGATTCGTCTGTGGTTTCGGACACCAACATATGTAGTACTTGTGTAATCGCACACATCGCACTTATACTGCTTCTGGGTTGAAGACTTGTTCCCTTCAAGGAGAGAGGGTTAGAAACATGACTTGGTAAGACTCACATGGCAGTACTTATTAACAATTAATTACAATACAACCTACCAACATTTTAATCAAGGCTCTCCCACAGTACAACTCTCAAGTGTTAAGCAGCTCCCTAGACTCTCCTGCACCCAGGTCATCAGCAGGCATGAGAGGAACACCATCTGATCTGCAAACATGGGCAGGTCAGGCTGCTTCTGTGTAACCATGTTTCAAGTTCTACAGTAGAATGAACTTGCTCTCGGGGCTGTGCTGACTGTCTAGCAGCTAAATTAACCAAGATAGACTGGGAATTTGAAAGATGTTATTCTAACCAATAACTGGCACCAAGTCTTAAAGAAACATTTATTTGTCAACAGGTTAAAATAATAAAGTATTATAAAGTGTGGCCAGAGCCTGAAGAGATGGCTCAGTTAAAAGCACTGGCTGGTTTTGCAAGGGACTTAGACTTAGTTCCAATCACCTACTTGGTGGTTCATCCATGACCTGAGTTCTAGGGGATTTTTTTTTCTTTTTTGTCTGTATAGGCACTGAATTCATGCAGCACACATACATATATGCAGCAAAACAGCGATTCACATAAAGCAAAAATAAGGTGTGGTCACAAATCATACATAGCAAGCTACTTACAGAAAATCTAAAGTTTTTACCCTGTGGGTTTTCTCAGCTTACTGCTAAATATCAGCCTTCAACTAAACTGAGGAGGAAAACAGCTGCCAATTTTGAAGCACTCTACAATTCAGCAGTCACACCTAATAGGATGACAAATTTTGGGGGACAAAGGCTATAAATCCACAGCTCCCTCACATGTGTCAAACTTGGATCCTATTACTCGCTCATTCTGCAAATGAGTAGCTCACACATAACAACATAAGCCACAAATTCCATCGTAAACACTGTTTGCTGTGTTTACAGGTGCCCAGCGCATCTTCACTCTGTGTTACTTTTAGACAGCAGGGAAACATGGAAGCTCAAGGATCGGGGAGAGTGCAAAGAGTGTGTGCTCTTGACAAGAAGCGAGCCATGAAGTGAGCCTAGGTGGGAAGGAGTGCACACAGCATCAAAGTAAAATCATAGAAGAAAAGAAAACCCACGCTGCAGTTTCAACAAAGAAAATTCTTAAGTTAAATTTAAGCTTTCTAAAATTGAAATTTTCTTTGGCTAATAACTACTGCCAGGCAGAACAAAATGTCCCAATTTCCTGGTATAAATCTATAACATTAATACACTAATCATAATTACAATCTAAGTATTACTCTTAATTGGTAGGTTAAAAACTTGGACTTGATTATAAATGGCATTGTTCCAAATATAGTTTTAAAAAAAAGACCTGAAAAAAATGAAGTGTGAAATATTGGATAATGGCTTTTTGTGAGAAATATTACAGATCAATGACAACTAATAAAACTGACAGATGGAAAAGCCTAATATAGCACAGAATGAGAGTCTGTGCTACTTTAAGCAAATGTTTCCAATAGAATCAAGACTGGATTTAAAGTTTAACAATTTGGGCCTAATTTTTGCTCTGCCACTGGTCTGAGAATGAGCAAATCATGTCACCTCTTGAGGCCTCATTTATCTTTTTGACAGAATGGGAAGAAATGGCTTGAATAAGGCTTGTACTCTTTTTGTACACGTCTAGGCACAGTTTCTGCAATGTTTGCATTAAAATCCAGGGTAGCCTCTTTCCTTTCTGCCACCGCCATGCCATCCAGACTGAGGAAGACCCGGAAACTCCGGGACCACGTGAGCCAGGGCCATGGCCGCATCGGTAAACACCGCAAGCATCCAGGAGGACGCGGAACGCTGGAGGCATGCATCATCACAGGATCAACTTCGACAAATATCATCCAGGTTACTTCGGCAAAGTTGGGATGAGGCATTACCACTTAAAGAGGAACCAGAGCTTCTGCCCGACTGTCAACCTGGGTAAACTGTGGACACTGGTCAGTGAGCAGACCTGGGTCAACGCTGCCAAGAACAAGACTGGAGTTGCTCCCATCATTGATGTCGTGCGATCGGGCTACTACAAAGTTCTGGGGAAGGGAAAGCTCCCTAAGCAGCCTGTCATTGTGAAAGCCAAATTTTTCAGCAGAAGAACTGAAGAGAAGATAAAGGGTGTTGGAGGTGCCTGTGTTCTGGTGGCTTGAAGCCACTCAGGGAGGCCAATTAAACGCTAACACTTTCCAAAATAAATAAATAAATAAATAAATAAATAAATAAATAAATAAATAAATAAAACAAACCCAGGGTACACAAATGACAGGTCTCTAAGAAAGGACAACTTAAACTTCATAAAGAGACACTGTAAGTCTGGAAGTGCCAGGCCAGGACATTTGCTGATGTCATTCCTACTTGTTCAGTTCTGACTTCCTCAAGGGCACTGATGCCCTTCACTGCACTCCCAGCACCTGGCAAGACAGCCTGCTCAGGATAGGCAGGGCATGCTTTTGCCTGACCAAATGTCTGCAGTACTGTTACATCAGGTCTTTGTATGGAAAACATACTGAGTGGAGTCCGTACTATACAACAGCAAAGACTGGGGGTGACAGTCATGTACCTTCCTCTCATATTGTTTAATAAGCTTACAGAATAATCAAGAGAACTGTAGCAAAGCATGACTCACAATACTGAATTAATCAATTCCCCATCCAGGAGAGTATGCAGGAAGAGATCAGCTATGCCGCTACACTACTATGACAGAACAGCAAATGTAGCTATGTGGGGGTTAAAACTAAAAACATGGTGTGGTGCTTGCTCAGCACCACAAAAATAAATAAATAACAAATAAAAAAACAAAACTCCCAAACCAAACCTCAGGATGATAATGGCATACAATTTTAAATCTATGCATCTTTAATCCCAGAAGCAAGCATATTAAGTCACAGATAAAAATGCAGATCAGGGTAAGGTGCATACAATGACTTTGGAGTGGCCACGTTGAAGTCGTCATTGAATCTGCTAAAAAAACACTGGGTAGCTTTAAGCCCTTGCTTTTGCTGATGCTGCTGGAAAGATAGTACCAGCACTGGAGTCAACTGCAGGTGGCGCTACTGAGTCACATGTACTTTATTCCCTCATTAGGATTTACGGGCCAATCATGTCTAATGCTTAATGTCTCCTTTAGAGGGGATATGGAAACATAATGAATTAAAATAAAAAGAGGCATTTAGGGCTATTCTCTAGAATGGAAACGAAACTGTTTTCGTTCAGCCATCCACCTCGAAAGCAGATGCCATGTCATAAACTCCTTTTGTTCGGGATGGTTTTACGGGGATGGCATCTGTTTGACAAGGGGATTGTGGTGCTAGGGTGGTGTCAAAATCAGTTCCTTCAGAAACATTCTGGAATCAGTTATGCTTTCTGGGGTATAATTTAATGAGACATTATGGTAAAACATTTTGCTCTGCAGTTGTTTCTAACTTTAATTCTTAGGAAATCTAAAAAGGAAAGTCACCCCAATATGTTTTATTTCCCATAAACACTATGTACCACACTGGAGACATTTAAAGCACATCAATTTACACGAACCAATGCCAGTAAGTACAGCTTATTACACTCTATCCCTCATTCTCTGGATGTGGCATTCGCCTTTTCATGGAACTCTAATTAAATCTTTTGATTCTAATATTCCTATTACCAGATACTCAGCCGACTAGCACCTAACTAGTACATAAAAAGTTCCTGTTTGTGTTTAAATAATGCAGATGAAGTCTTGGCAGTCATACTCGGAGAAGAGTAAGATCACAGCAGGAAGCCTCAGTTAAAGTTTGAGGTGGGGGCTGCCATCTGCAAAAGCTTTGCCTCGGCAGGTCATCTGGTGCTGGAGAAGAGGTGTAGGCTTGTTTTCCTGCTGTGGCTTCTCTGGCTTACTCATCCAACCTTCTAAGAGTCTCTGCTGCAGCCTGGCTCTTACAGACCCCTACAAATTATAACCAGAACATCTACCTGCCTGACTGCAGTCCTTGCACATTTAGTACTTCTGCCCCAGAACTAGATGTAAGTTACTTTGGTCACTTCTCAGAATGTCCTGATGAACAAAGGGAAGACTCATTCCCACTCCCAGCACAGAAACAGAATATACTCTGTTCCACGTTCACCTCATAAGCTTGTCAGTGCAGCCTGCATTTAACAAGACACGTGAGGATGATGGTGTGTGTGTGAGCATGATCAAAGTACATTCCGGGCATTTACAAAAACGTCCCAATGAAAAAACCATCCTCTACAGTTAATAAATGCTAATGAAAATGCAGATACCTTCCTGAACACACTTTCCATCAGTGGCATCACGGGAAATTCTTGGCTCGTTTGAAGCTACTGACAAGGTGTTGGGCAGAAAGTGCTGTTCTCTCTCATGATTCCTCAGTTGGCTCTTTAAAAAAAAAAAAAAAGGCAAAAAAATTAACCCATAACACCCAGCAAATACACCTTTATGGTTACCAGGTGGCTATGCAAGGGGTTGACTGCTTTTGGGACCTTTGGCTTTGGCTAAGAACCTATTACCAACTGGATTTTAGGGCTCTTTCTTTTTTCTTTCTTTCTTTAGCAACTTTTTCTTTAAAAAAAAAAAAATCACCACCTGGACCCCATCTATTTGCTCAGTTGCAGCCAAGTCCTTACTAATTTACTACTTGCTTTTTAAAAAGTTAATATTTTAAAGTCAGGTCTACAAAAAACCATTTGGCACATGTGAAATCATAGAAAGACAGACACTAGGTGATTGCAACCTCATCAAAAGTCCATCTCTTTTCATGTTCTCTGAACAGAGTTCTCTGTCTTCAAGGGCTGGAGACTAAGGAGCAGACGGTGAGGGGATAACTTGACATAAATGCCTGCAAAGAGAAAGCTTCCCGGCAACCACAGGCCTTGTCAACGTCTACCTTCTGACACCAGTTAGATGTGCCCAAGCTAGAAGGACAGTGGCAGCAAAGCAATTCCTGCTATTTCTGGAACTTGCTACCAGAGCCTCTCTGGATGTGCTATTTGGAATTTCATGAGTCCAATTAATCCAAGTTTCAACGAAGCAACTTTTGTTCCTTTTTAAAAAAATTCACCACCTTGACCCCACCTATAGGTAATCTGTGAGACACAGCCTATGACCCAGTTGGCCCATAAAGATTCGTTTTCAATCCCTGGCACACTGAAGGAGATCTAAGTCATGATCCCAGGATTGGCTGAAGGCTGAAGGCACCTTTCACAAAGGGTAATAAGTAGCATTTTATACTGGCTGCTAGCTCAATACATAAGATAAACATCTGCCTTGAATACCCATTCAATGGCCACGTGTGGGGGCATAACCCTGTAATCTCAGCACACAGGAGGAAGCCTGAAAAAGACTGCAAGTTCAAGTGCTGCCTGGGACATTCAGCAAGACTTTCACAAAACCAAGGACTGGGGATGTACGTCTGCAGCCGAGTGCATGCCTAGAGGGTGTGAAGCTCTGGCCTGATCCCCAGCAGGTCCCTCAGCTGTCCAGCAACAATAAATATCGCTGCCTCCCAGTAAGTCTCATTGCCCGCTTCCCTTCTGCAGTGACACAAATCACTTTCTGCTGGCTGTGTGGCAGCTGATATAGCCCCTTATGCCAAATGCATGCCTGTCAGTCTACTCTACATTCCTTTAAGTGAAAACCAGCACCTAAAAAACACACACACGTGAAAACATGATGAAAGCAACAGGTGCTGAGGTTCCAAAGGAGGTGGGTAGCAGACTAAGTGTGAGTTCTGGACAGCCAACTGTGGAGACTCAGCTTTCAGACCCACCTTCAATGCTAATTTGTTGAAGGTATCTCTGGGCAAATTATCAAATGTCCCTGGAACTCATTTTCCTGATATACAAAATGAAGTGGCTGGACTACATCTACAAAGTCCCTGCCAACCCTCATGCCCGCCGCTCACCTTGTAATGGAAAGACATTTTGCACTGCTTACACTGGTGGATTCTGGTTTTACAGTGGTTGATCATGTGGCTTTCCAAGTCTTTGCTGTTCTCAGCTATGTGCTCACAGATAGGACACTGGTAAGGCTGCCTCTGCCGATGGACACGTAGGTGCTGCTTGATGTAGCCCCTGTTGCCACTTGAGTAGTGGCACAGGCGGCAGCGGTAGGGCCGCTCAGCATCTGGGATGTATTCCACCACGTTGGACCCTAACAAACTCCCATCACTGTTGGGCTGACACTGGGCATTGTCCTGCAACTCTTTCAAAATGTCGTCATCTGACGCATTCTGGTCTGTCCTTTCTCTCAGTTTTTCTATTACAGTAAGAAGGGACATGCTGATGCCTGTCTTAACTTGCCCATCTGACAATTCCTGCCTTCCCTCTGGGAGTGCTACTACAGTGGAACTGCTTTGGTTAAAACTTGCCAATCCATCTGAAGAGTTCTTAAGAGGAGACATGATTTTTTTTGAGTATGCTGTCAATGGACCACTGACCTGCCTTTGTCCAGTATCTGGATCTAAAAGGTTTATGTCCCCATAGTGCCCAAGGCTGGCTCTTGTTAGTTCAGCAGCTCTTATTGGCATGGTGACAAGGGCTTCTGCAGCTAAGGAGTGCAGTCTGAGAGACTCAGAATTCGTCCTTCTCCGTCCTGGTGGGGCATTCTCATCAGCAGCCAGGCTCTTACTTAGCTCACTGTCTTTCTTCTCTGCGCTGCCCCAGCCGATGATCAAGCCCCCAATATCAACAGTACATTTATCAGCATGGTAGATGTCTCCTGCTCCTCCACACCCAGTCTGGGCATCGGCAGAGCTCAGGCTCTTCCCCTCTTCCATTTCGGTATTCATTAGGAAATGTTTTGGCGGGAGGGTTTCTTCTGCACTTGGCAAACGTTCCACAATGACATTCACGTGCCCTTTTTTGTTTGGGCTGCTGCTAATGATTTTCTGTGCTGATGAGAGCAAACTATCAGCAAACAGGTTCTCCTCAGAATCAGACATCATCTCCAGCATCTCCTCCTCATTAGAGTCAAGGGTGACTGACTGGCTTAGGTGTACTCCTTCCTCTGTGCTCTCCTCTAAAGGAGATGAAGAGGACAGTGGCTCGGAGCTGCAAATCTGTACTTGTACAGATGGCCCATTGTGGATGCTCAGTTCGCTGTCCCCAATAGCAATGACGACTGCATCGACCCCGCCAGGTGCAGTGGACACCGAAGAAGTGAGAAGGCCGAGGGGTTCATTTTCATTCTCAAAGATTGGATAGGAGCAGTTAACTTCCCCTGCATGTTTCCAAGCATGTGTCTTCAACATCCGTTGCTGGCCGCAGGTGTAACTACAAAACAAGCACCGGTACATGCCATACTGCTCGTACGCATACCACTTCCTCTTGCCCATCTCTGCCACGGCTACACTTTGGACAGCATGGGTCTGTGGACTACCCATGCTCACTGGGATGTCCACCATGGTTTCATTCTTTCTTTCTGTGACTCCAAGGCAGGAGGAGCTGGACTGGGCTTGGCTACTGGCACTGTTTTCGTGTTCATTCACCACATGAGCTTCGAGTTCCTCCTGGCTTCTGGAGGTGACGTGGCACTCTGAGCACATTAGCATCACATCGTTCTGCTGCCCGTGCTGTTTGATGTGCTCTTTCAACACAGAGAAGGATGACGACAGGAACTTACAAAGGCTACACTGGTAGGACATAGCCTTCCCATCAATGGAGGCAAGAGAGTCTGCAGTGGAATTTGCTTGTGACATCTCAGATTTCCTAATCTTAGCAGCAGGGGACTTGGTTGTTTTAGCTGGAACCTCACAATGCTCTAGGGTTTCAAGACAGCGTGATGTGACACTCGGGCGTGGGCGCTTTTTCCCAATCAGTAGACATTTTTGCGACTTTTCATGCCCCACTATCTTGCTTAACTTCTGGATGACATGGACCAAAGGATCTGCTTTGGCTTTTCTTTGTTCGTTAACTTCCGAGGCAGGACTGAGGACTCCTTCAGCAGTTAACACAGCCTCCTGTTCTTCAATCTCTGGCACCAACATGGCAATGCTGGTTCTTTCTTCCATATCTAGAGACAGTGCACAGAAGAGAGCATGGGTTATAGGACAATCACATGCATGTAATGCAGAAAACCAACGTCACCTCTGGTGTCTAATTGAAATGCTTAAATATCCTTTAAGTTGGGAGTCCCCATCAATGCACCTGACTGTCCCCATACCAGACTTAAACAATTCAGAATTCCACTTTGAAATGCAATCTCCCAGAGCAGTGGTTCTCAACCTTCCTAATGCTGCAATCTTTTAACAGTTCCTCATGTTGTGGTGATCTCCCAAGCATAAAATTATTTTTGTTGCTACTTCATAATTGTAATTTTGCTACTGTCATGATTTTGTAAATATTCTTGTAGACAGAGGTTTGCCAAAGGGGCCATGACCCACAGGCAAAGAAGTACTATCCTAGACACAGTTGAAGGAGACCTCAAGTTCCTTGGGAATAACTTTATCCTGCATCCCCGCACTGTTCTGTCTCTCCCCTAAAATTCTAGAACTAGGGAGACACGGATTCTTTGTTTAAAGAAACAGCCATCCCCAGGGCCTTCGGAGTCACTGCAAGCTACTGGGAAGCATTGGTTGGTGAAGCCAACATGATTTGATACAACTCTGGATAAACTATTTCTTATGCCAAATTTTAACTGTAGATAAGAAAATCACACTTCTCTGCTCAAATCTTTGAAATTCTGAAAATATATTCATTTTAATCTACTAGAAAGGCCACTGAATTTTGGGAAGTACTATGCAAATGAAACTAAATAAGAGCAATGATCCACTTCCCCCTTTTCCTTCGACTTATGGTACACCAGATAAACCACAAACTACGCTGTGGCTTTTTAGAGGTCACATCAGTGGTCAACTGTTCCTCATTCCCAGACATGTTTCTCCTTCCTGAACAGGGAAGGGGGTCAGAGAAGGAAAATGCTGCCACTCCAGTTCCAGGTCAGTTCTAGAAAGAAGGTCAGTTAGGGGGTTATGGTAGGCTTGAATAATGCAGCAAGGCCTGGAACTTTGTAAGCACAACATACCCCGAAATCACCCTCCTTCTAGGCCTCTGAATATTCTTTATTCTGGCAGCCCTCTCACTTCAGACATTTCCTTTGACTTAAAGTGAGATTATTTTGTTGACTTGGATCACATTTTTAAGTTTAGGCTCTTTTCCAGCAACAAGTTTTGTTTTTCCACATTTTAGGTACATTCTGGAACCTTACTCACAACATTCAATAAATGCCAGCAAGATTTTCAGTGCCACAAGCCATAGACCACAAACTAGGCACCATTCTTAAACTCTAGGAACAGGCTTCACACTCTTTTCGTCAGATGGCTGAATCCTGCATATAAGGGCCCTTTAGCTCTAAGCCAGGATCACACCTAATCCACCAGGCAGGATCACACCTAACCCATCAGACTCCTCAGTGCTCCCCACCTGCACTTTGCGTCTGCTCTTCCCAGTTTCTGGCCACATTGTATGGCTTTTCCTCTATATCCCACTCTTTCCAACATAAGCATTCTTTACCTAGGTCCATGCTGGATAAAAACACAAGTGTTTTATTTTAAAAGCTAACATCAGCTTTTCTTCTTCTAGGGTTGGCCTGTAACAGCCACCTAATGGAGGGGCATATTCCAGAGCTATAACATAGCCATTCCAGCTCTGAAAAAAACCCCTTCAGAACATTTGTGTCTTTTTGTTATCCTCAGAAAGAACAAGTCTTTTTAGATTTCTACACCAAATTTCCAGCCGCTACAGAAGAGACTGATACAGGACAATGCAGTTGTTCTTCAGGAAAAAACAAAAAATCCTTTCTGTGGTTTCTGCAAAACATCTCACTGTCTTAAGATTCCAGTTTTAGGGACTGGAGAGAGATGGCTCAATGGAGAAAGTGCTTGCTGCATGCATGAGGGCCTGAGTCTGGATTCCCAGTACCCATGTAAAACCTGGGTACTGGACAGGGTGGCACACACCTATAATCCCAGAGCTGTTACAAGAAACCTTGTTTCAGCAGGGTGGGGGTAGGAGGATGATATGGAAATCAAGAGAGGAAGACACTTGACACTGACCTCTGACCTCCACTCAAGCAGGTGTTATGCACATACCACCCCAAACAAAACAAGAATCCAGTGATTTTGGTTAAAGGGAGCTGTGACTCTTCATGTGCATGCTTATTTCCCAAGGGGCCACAACTGAGGGATTCTTGTCATTCAGTTCAACTGTTAAAGGTGTATTAGTTACATAATAAAAGTAACAAAATCCGCACACATTTCCAGTTTCAGGGTCTGATCCAACTCTGTACTACTGTAAAGCCAAGGTCTCCCTTCCCATGTGTGTAACAGTCATACAGGCTAACTGATAACCAAGAGAACAGTTGATGTTTGCTCCGACCTCACACCTAGTGTTACAAAGGGGACTCCTGATTTCTCCCTTCTACTGAATGATCCAATAGGAGACAGAGCAGTGCAAATTGTTTCCACTGTTCAGTGTGTTCCTTAGAAAGTGAAATCAAGAGGAGGAGTTCATCAAAGCTCAAGAAAAAGACTAATACAAAAGAATTTGACACAGCACTCACTTTTAAAGCTGTGTGTGCTCAGGCAGTAAGAGCTAATGGCAACTTGCAGCAGATGCTCCAATTTCCCCAGAACGTTTATGTAAGTATCTCATTTTAGAGGCTGCATACATTTCGGGATAAGTACAGTAAGGCAGCTATCAAACTGATATGACAACATAAAACGCATCAAGAAACACCTGAAAAAGCCAGTTTATGTCTGCAGGCAAAACCAACAAGCAAGCAGAAACTCATTAAAAGAAAAGCCTGTTAAATAAAAGGTCACAAACAGCCCCGAGTAAAGTACACAGGAGAGGTCACTAAAACCAACTCTTCAATTTCCATAATTTTTTCTTAGACCATTCATGCAGTCCATGTGTATTATACACATAGTACATGTAAAATGTAGATATTTATTTGTACATTATATGTGTCAAATAAGTTAAACTTCATTTGACTAAAAGTCAGCATACAGCCCCAAATCACAGCATGTGACTCAAATCATAGCACAGAACACAATGAATCATCTGAACACCACTCTTGGACTTAAGAGACAGATGTAAACAATTCAAAGAAATGATCACGGGGGATGGAAGTAGGCTGGGACTAGGGAGATGTGATAGGGTAAGTCAACAGATTCTGTCAGTGAAGGTGGGATGATTACCTGTTCATTATACTCTTTGTACTCGTGCAAATGCCTAAAGGTTTTCATTACAGAAACAACCAAAAAAATCAAAACACAACTCTGCCCTGAAAAAAGCAAACCCACAATCATGTGCAAGGTTCAAAGCAACTAGGTAGGACAGCAGCATTTTACGCCCACTCAGCTACTCACAGATGGATAAAGACCAAGCGCCAACTTTCCAATACTGTAGTAATATCAAGGCTAAGCACATAATGGCCAGTCCTGAGAGACTGACAGGCTCCACTGGGGAGAGAGCAGGCACAGAGTTTCTTAAAGAGGAAGGATATCCACCAGATCCCAGCATCTAGGAGCATGGCACATATTGCTCTCTGTGCCCTCCTTTCTATGGGACTTTCTATCCCAGGAGGGATTTTATCACTATGCTCCCTGGTCCTCTGCCTGGGTGGGTACTGCCAATGGAGAGACATGAGGATCAGAAGCACAGTCAATGTCCTGGTTCCCTACTTCGAGGTCACCCTGGATTGGCTGCTTCTTAACAAAAGGCCAGTTCTTCCCAGCCAGCTGCTCTCCACAAATCTGGTTCTGGGTTTGGTACTGCCTTTCTACTGATGCTGCTGCTTCCATTAACTCTACCATTCCTGTGGCCTGCCTAGAGGAGCCCAATACCCAGATTAATATTATTTTTGTAAATACGGCTTCCCTGAGTTACCCTGATGTGAGTTTGCTGTTGTCTGCTTCTCTACTGTTAACCACAGGGTAAGAATAACAAGAAAGGCTGAGAGAGGAGGAAGCATGCTCTAACATGAACATCTTCTTACAAGTAGGAAGAAGCACTCTCCCTGAGGCAGGGACCTGAGGAAGGTTCACTAGGACCCAAGTCTAGAGATAGCCAAGTAGGAGCTTTTTCCTTTGGAATCACTAGCTACACCATTAGATCAAAAGATCAAGTCAGTGCAAGTAAACAAACTACTTTCCCAAAGCAGAGATGCTCTACAGTCTTTCCTATCAAGCCTCTCAGATCCGACCTTGACAACAGTAATCCACAGGAAAAAGCTGGTAATTAGTGTCTTTCCCAAGAAAAGTGAACAAATCCAGTTGTCTTTATTTTCTTATAATTTGCTATTTGGTGTATTTGTGTATCTAATTAGTTCCTTTTAGTTATAGCAGTATGATTACAATTCATGTGGGCTTGGAGGAAGGCTGTAATTCTGGTATATGTGAAGACAGAACAAGATTAAGTAAAGAACAGTCTCTTTTACACTAAGGATCTTTTTTTTCCAGCTAGGCAAATAAACAAACAAAAACCCCAAGCTCGAAACAATAGAAGTGATGGCCAATGAACCTCACACTCTTTCAGATTCTCAGATATTTAAAATACCTCTTTGACATTTGTTTCAACCAAAAGAAGGTAGGGCCCCTCCCTCCTCTGAAGTGCCCTCAGCTGTGTGACTCTGGGCAAGTTACTGTTTTAGAGTTTTCTGATGTTAAATGTGACATCATTTAACAAGCCGGGTAACTAACTGTTAGAGCATGGAACGACAAACTGTTAAAAGTAACCTAAAAGCTACTTATACTTTAGACCTCCCTAATGTTGGCTATACTTTATTTAAATTTTCTCAGCTCAATGGAATAATAGCTACTAAGAGAAAACCAAAGTATAACTACAAGGACATGGGTTTCATAGTCTTGAGTTTCTGAGCTGGCACCTAGCCTGAGACAATATTCTGACTTAGTGGCTATAACTAATACACAGGCCCGACGAACATCAAGCAGTATTCAGCTCAGTGTAACTTATGAAACATCTAAGGCCAAGCACAGTGTCGGAGACCACTGTTTTTGAGCTGAGAACTCAAGGTCGGGCCTTCATCCATTTCCTGTAACATTCTGAAAATTCCTGGTATCCAGCCCCTGCTTTGGAGCTGGGTATATAAAGCAACACACTTGAGGCTCACAGAGGGGAGGTTGAGGGACTGGAAACCATGCCAATGGTATTCTAAGCCTATGCTTTCTCTACCGTACCAATTTCCATTCTCAAGGTGAACAAGGCACCCACCTTGGGTGCAGCTCCCTGTACTAGATCCCCAGAATTCTTTGGGTCTAGTTATGAAGATGCCACGGTTTATAAATAAAGCAACTCAGTGAGGTGGAAGTGACTTACCCAAGGTTACATGGCTGTTAGCGGCAGAGCCAGTGTCTTTCCAATCAATTCCTGAAATTAAGGCAGTCTCCTGGATCAATCTTCACAATCCAGCTGCGGTCAAGAAGGAAAGTAAATAGAATCAAGCAATTCTCTTTGTGAAACAAATAACTTATTTTGGCGATGAAGAAACTTCCAATACTTAACATTGAAAGGAAATTTCAGAAGGCTGTTCACGCAATGTAATTACGTGAGACAAATTTACATAATTCACTTAACAAGTAGAGGATTCTGCAGAAGCTAAAACGAATGAGTCTGGAAACACTTGTGTATTTTAAGCCTCCCCCCCCCACCTTGGAAGTAATTTACTCCGCAAACTAGTGGTTTTACTGACATAATTTTCTAACCAATACGCAATAATAAATGACATATTGCTATTGTAACTTTAACCGAAATTACAGCCTAAGGCATGATTATGTAAACTAGTCAAACACAGTGGGCAGAAGGGTAGCATGACCAGAGATGACGGCGTGGCTTGACCTATATATATATATCTTCCAGTGCAGTTTCCTGCCCTGGTCCTCCATTTCTTTGCTACCGTTTCCGATAGCTGCTTTAAGTTAAAGTATGCTTCTTCGGTTCGCGTAGAAAGTAACTTAGCAATTATAGTTAAGTAAAATTAGTTCACTGCTAGGGCGTCCTCTTAAGTTAATTTCCAGGGAGTTACCGGGGTAAAGAAAAGGGCCGGGCTTTTTCTTTTAATCAATAAAACAATCCATACGCTGAATCAGACTTCAGTACAGTGGAAAGTACAAACTCAGAAAAGGTGATAAATCCAGTAATTGCTTTGAGCGATGCAGACTGATAGCAAATTCCAGTCCACTGCAGGAACCTAAAAAGGCCGCCTTGGGGTTGAGGGGCTGCCTGGGCCTAATTAATCACCCAGGCCTCGCACTCCAAACAAACGATCGGGATTGCCCCAGGTCTGGAAAGGTGGACGTTCTCCCCAGCGGTCTCAGCGCTCTCTGGGAATATCATCCCAGAGGATGTGTGAGTGTGGGAGGCCAAGATTTCTATCTTTTGCACTCGTTTTTTCCTACATCACGCAGTGGGCAAAGGGCCGGGGATTAAAGAAATTTAAGCTCCATCCAGGCTGGGCGAAGCGGTTTCACGTCTCAGGAAGCAAAAGCCGCCTCAGCGGGGCCTGAGGAGCAGCGGGCCCCCACCCCCAGCGGCACGGCGGGCCCGGGGGGTCTCCACAAGCCCGGCAGAGGGACGACAGTGCACACGGGGCCCTGGCGCTCCGGTACGTGGCAGCGCCGCGGGCGTCACCGACGAGGAGGAAGCGGGCGTCACCGGCGAGGCCGCACATGGCCCGCGGCGCTCAAGCGGAGGGACGGCCCGGGGCTCGGTACCTGCGGTCAGGTGGCGGGCTGCTGCTTCTGCGAGCCTCCTTTGGCCGGCCGTGCCCTCGCCCTCGTCCTCGCCCGCCTCGCTACTGACTCTTTTCCCTCTCTTTTCCCCGACTTGCCCCCTCCTCGGCCGTGGCTCCAAGATGGCGGCGCCGAGACGGATCACGTGAGCGGCGGGCGGGTCAGGTGAGCAGGGAGGCGCGCGGCGGGGGCGGAGCCATGACGGGGGCGGGGCCATCACCGGCCCCGCCCTCCAGCGGCCCGGGCGTATTCCTGTCAGCCCTAGTGTAGGTAGGTAGTGTAGAACTCAATGAACATGCACTTTGGCCTCAACCTGCTGGGGCATTCTTCATCCCCTTATTTACCCCATCTTTTTTTTTCACCCTGTGTGTGTGAATCTGGTTGGACTATTCTTTTAAAACAATGTGGGGGCTGGAGAGATGGCTCAGTGCTTAAGAGCTCTTGTTCTTGTAGAGGACCTGGGTTTGGTTCCCAACACCCATATGGTGGCTAAGGACTATGTCTGACTCCAGTTCCAGGGGACCTGAAGCTCTTATTGTCTTCTGACCTGTACAGACACCAGACACATACATGGTACAGACAGACATGTAGGTAAACCATTCAGGCACACAAAATAAAGCTAAATATTTTTAATTATTATTTACTTATTTATTTGTGTTTGTGGAGGCTTTTGCTAGCCAGAGGACAACTTTTGGGAGTCTGTTCTTTCCTTCCATGATATGGGTCCTGAGATCAAACTCAGGCCTTCTGGCTTGGCAGCAAGCGCCTTTACCATTGAACCATATATCCTACCTGAGTACTGAGGATCGAGCCCAGGGCCTTGCACACACTAGGTAAGGGCTCTTCCTCTGATCTGTATCTCCTAGCCCTCCTCTTCTTTGAGTTTTTGAGACAGATGGTTTGGTCTGGCTTCTTATTCCTTATGTAGCCCAGGCAGATCTTGAAGTTGTGATCCTCCTGCCTCAGTCCTCCAGGGTAGCCAGGAGTGTAGTTGTGCCCCCACCGTGTCAGGCTCTGCTTGGAACTATTGTCTTTGAGGCTCTGTATTTGGAAAATGTAGAGGTCTTAACCGTGTGCTCTTCAGGCGTCTGGCAGCACTGGCTCTGGGGACTCTCTTTGCTTGAAAATACTTTTCCTTTAAAAAAAAGTTTAAAATGAGAAAAAATTGCATTTATTTATTTGTGTGTGAGTGTCCCACAGCCTGTGCGTGGAGGTCAGGAGTTGACTTCTTCTACAGTGTGGGTTCCAAGGATTGAACTCAGGTTGTCAGGCTTGGCCGAAACTTCCTTCACTTGCTGAGCCATCTTGAGATTCTTGAAAGATTTTCAGGGGTTGTAGGAGCTTTGGTGAGCTTGTGAACCATTCGATTTGCTGATGGGATCTGTTTCATGAAGTCCGCACCGTGCTGTAACAAGCCCTCGTGGGCTGTGTGCTGATATTGTGAAATGCAAAGGGGAGTGAAGCTTCTAAGCCTGGAATAAGCAGGCAGTTAGAGGACAGCAGGAGCGACAGAGCTAGGAGGGTCTGCACTCAGTGGGTGGGCATGCACATGAAGGCAGTTGGAGAGAATTATGGGGACGGTCTCAGGGGGACTTGAGAGGTGAGGTATCTTTTGGGTATTTATATATTTAGAAACCCTGTCAAGCATTTTGGCTTTTGAGTCATCAGTTACCAAATGAGAGGAAGACCCAAAATATGTGCAAAAAATGTGTCCTGGTGTTGTTGGTTGTTTCTACTCTTTACTCTTTGTGGGGGCCGCCACCTAGCTCCCAAATAAATACATGTACAGAGGCTTACTATTACTTATAAATGCCCAGCCTTAGCTTGGCTTGTTGCTAGTCAGCTTTTCTGAAATGATCCCATCTATCTTTTGCCTCTGGCCTTTTTCTTTTTCCTACTTCTGTGTATCTTACTTTCACTCTCCCTCCATGGCTGGCTGTGTAACTGAGTGGCTGGCTCTCTCTCTTTTCAGTCCTTGAGCTCTTGCTCCTCCTCCTTTCTCCCAATTTTTCCTTCTATTTATTCTCTCTGCCTGCCAACCCCCCTTATCCTTTCTCCTGCCTTGCTATTGGCCATTCAGCTCTTTATTAGACCAATCCGGTGTTTTAAGTAGGCAAAGTAATAAGAGTTTTACAGAGTCAAACAAATGCAACATAAAAGAATGCAACACATCTTTGTATCATTAACCAAATGTTTCACAGCATAAACAAATGTAACATGTCTTAAAATAGTGGTCTAGAATATACTAGAGTTTAGTTGTGGCTGCCATTGTATTTACTGTATCTCTGGATAAAAATTCTCCAGCGGGGGTTGCAGAGGTGGTTGAATGGTTAAGAGTGCCTTCTACTCTTCTAGAAGACCTCTTGGTTCTCAGCACCCAGGCCAGGCGCAGTCACCTGCATCCCCTGCTCCAGGGCAATCTGGCACCTATAGATTCCATGGGCAACCTTCACTCACTTGCACATACTTCTCCCCAAACATACATTCTAAATAATAAAAGCAAATCTTTGAGAGCAGGTTACCAGCCTTTGAGAGTTGGAAAACCAAAGAAGTTAGAATTCTGTCTGTTGGGGCTGGAGAGATGGCTCAGTGGTTAAGAGCATTGCCTGTTCTTCCAAAGGTCCTGAGTTCAATTCCCGGCAACCGCATGGTGGCTCACAACCATCTGTAATGAGGTCTGGTGCCCTCTTCTGGCCTGCAGGCATACACACAGGCAGAATATTGTACACATAATAAATAAATAAATATTAAAAAAAAAAAGAATTCTGTCTGTTGCTTCCCAGACTCCTTCACCATTTGGACCAAATAGTGAAAAAGCAAAGATAAATGACTGAGTGGTTCGAGGGGGAGCACGGTGGCAGGTTATCAGCACGGAAGGGTAGAAGGAGGAAAAAAATGGGTCAGCCCCATATAGGGAAGCATGAAAGGGGGAAACAAGTGACAAATACGAAAATGTCATCCCCTCCTTTCTTTCCCCTCTGTTCCCTACCTCTTCCCCTACCTTTCTAACTTTCCCTTCCCTCCCCCTCCCCCTTCTCCATCTCTTCCTCTATCACTTCCCTTCCCCTTTGCTCCCCTCCCCACTTTCCTTTTCCTTCCCTGGTGTTATTGACAAACAAACAAACAAAAAAAGGAACCCCCCCATCTCCTCAAGGTTGTAAGTGCTGATGTCTATTGTGGTATCCATGGATCTGAAAGTTGATACAAAAGAAATCAAGGATTTCATGGTTCAAGGGGCAGAGCACAAACATGTTAGAGAAGGCAGACTGTGGCTGCAGATCAGAGGTGGTGCTTGCCTCGAGCACACAAGGCCCTGGGTTCAGAATCCAGTGCCAGGCCCATGTGCGTCCCAATCCCAAACACAGAAAGTACCACCCAGAGGAAACAGAAGACTTCTGAGGAAAGTGAGATGACCCGATGTGGCTTTGTCTGAAGTTCTGGCCCTTGTTCCTGGGATTCACCGCTTGCCATTGTCTGTCTTCCACACAGTTAAATCAAACTTCCTGGCCTAGTGGCTTGGGGGTGTGGCCTGTGACTGATGTGGGCTAATGAGGCGTGTGAAGAGTGAGTCACCCCAATATTGGAACTTCAGGCTGCCAGTGCAATGCCTTCTACGGTCTTCTTTTCCATTGGTTTGGTGACTGGCAGTTTTTGAGATAGATGGGGGATACCCTGTCAGTCTGTATCACAGGGTGACAGTGGGCCTAGCTGATTCATTGCACATAGATCTGAGGGTCATCATTCCCTGAGCTCTGGGAGCTTTGTTACTGCATCATGCCTAGCGACGACCAAGGTATCATGGAAGCAACTGGAAGAGGCAGAGGAATAAACCATTCCAGGTGGAAAGGAATGTTAATAAAATAATCAGGAAATAACGCTGAGACTCACACCTTCTTGGGGGTAGGTGGGTAGAATTAGGAGAGAAGGGTGTGCTGTTTGTTTGTTGGTTTGTTTATTTGTTTGTTTTGTTTGTTTTTGATTATTTGACATATGTGGAGTCGTCCAGGATGAGGAGCTAATAATGGAGAAAATGTCTCTGTTAGATTGGCCTGTGGGACATTTTCTTGACTGATGATCAATGGGGAGGGCCCAGCTCATTGTGAGCAGTGCCATACCAGGGCGGGTGGTCCTGGGTTCTATAAGAAAGCAGGCTGAACAAATCAGTTGGGAGCAAGCCAATAAGCAGTGTTCCTCTATGGTCTCTGATTCAGTTCCTGCCCTTGCTTCTCTAATGATATACTATAACGGACCAACCAAATCAACCCTATTTTCCCCAAGTTGGCTTTGGTCAATGCTTTATCATAGGAATAAAAACCAACTAATACAAAGGAATGAAATGGAGACTCTGAAAAATGCAGACAACTTCAAAAACCCTGTGACACAAAACTTCAGCAATTTCATACATACATGTATACACACACATACATATGTACATGTACCCATGTAAATATCTAAACACACACACACCTTCCCACCCCCTACTTTTGCAGTGCTGGGGCTGGAATCCAAGGCTTCATTCTTGCTATCCAAGTGTTCTGCCACTAACTACGTTCCCAGGTTCCCTTTCATGTTTTATTTTGAGATTGAGTCTCACAGAATTACCCAGGCTAGCCTTGAACTCTTGTCTGTAACCCAGGCTGACCTGGAATCTTCCATTCTCCTGTGACTATTTCTGAGGAGCTTGTATTAAAGGCCTGCATTGCCTGTTCTGCCTAATACGACTTTTTCTAAAAAACAAAACAAAAAAACCAAACAACAGCAGCAGCAACAACAACATAGAAACCTCTACAAAAAGACTGCAGCAAATGTTTCTTAGGGTTGAAGGAATGCAAAGATCCAGGCATCGTTCCATTGAGCTTGTGGACATCTCAATAAACTCCCAGCACCTTGCACCTGCCCCAGAATGTTTTATCATGATTTAATTAACCAGCCGTAGCAAGATTTCATGTTCCAGATAGGGAACTTGCTTAGTCAATTATCTAGTACTTGTTCAATGGGATCTGATTCTGTTCTCGGATGAGCGATGACCTTGATAACCAAGTCCCTGTCTCCACACACCTCATTATTCTACTTTGGGGTCATTAATTAGCTGATAAGGTTAAAGGTTTCACTCCTGCAAGTATCACGGATCTGTCTGTATCTTCTAAAGTGACCGTAAAGTCTGATACAACTTAAACCAGCCCACTATTAAAATTTGGGGATGCAAAAGACAGTGTAGTACGTGGCAAGCTGGTAACTGGCCAGAAACTGAATGAGACACTCGAGCACTTACCCTGAGGGAGTTTTGTTTCTGTATGGGTGAGATGGCCCAAAGGTGCCTGTTGCCTAGGCTGCTGACCTGAATAACCTGGTAGAAGGGCATAGAACCCATACCTGAATATTGTTCTTTAACCTCTACACGTGTATGTAGGGGAAGCCCAGCCAATCACCTTGCTTGAAGGACGGGATCCCCTTGGGCTAATATTTACTGATAAATGTTGCGGGTGTGCTCCCCGCCTTCCCTTCTGTTTCCTGCTCTTCGTTGGAACCTTGGTTTTGTAAGTTATTCCCTTCTTCCCCTTAATAAAGCTGATATTAAAGCTAGCCTGATTAATCCTATTTGCTGGTCGTTTACACCCCATCACATGTGCCATGATGTGTGTGACTACACGCACGAACAAGCAATACACGTGCAATAAATAAACGCAAGTCTTTCAAGCGATGGTATCTCTGAAGAACATCTTGTCTTTGGTAAAATAAATTTAGATTAGCTTTCCCGTAGAAGGATTAGCGTGTAAGTCTTCTGAACAGTACAGGGAATTGAATGAGGCAAGAGGACTGTATAAAAAATACAGTAATTAAGAATCTTTTTTATTATCTATGTATCTATGTATCTATCTATCTATCATCTATCTATCTATGTATCTATCTATGTATGTTGTACAAGCTGTGGGCCACGTTCCTGCCGCCTGGCTCCTGGCCACCAGCTAGCTAATGCCCCGAAATAATTACACGGAAACTGTATTCTTTTAAACACTGCTTGACCCATTAGTTTTAACCTCTTATTGGCTAGCTCTTACATATTGATTTAACCCATTTCTAATATCCGTATTGCCATTTGGGTGTGGCTTACCAGGACGAGTCTAACGGGCATCCATCTTGGAGCGGAGAGTCATGGCGACTGCCTGACTCAGCTTCTTTCTCCCAGCATTCTGTTCTGTTTTCTCCGCCTACCTAATTTTCTGTCCTATCAAAGGTCAAGCAGTTTTCTTTATCAATTAACCAATGAAACAACAGATAGAAAGATGACCCTCCTCCATCATATGTATGTATGTATGTATGTATGTATGTATCTATCTATCTATCTATCTATCTACTATCTATGTATCTATCTATGTATCTATGTATCTATGTATCTATCTATCTATCTATCTATCTATCTATCTATCTATCTACTATCTATGTATCTATGTATCTATCTATCTATCTATCATCTATCTATCTATATATCTATCATCTATGTATCTATCTATCTATCATCTATGTATCTATGTATCTATCATCTATCTATCTATGTATCTATCATCTATCTATCTATGTATCTATCATCTATCTATCTATCAATCATCTATCTATCTATCTATCAATCATCTATCAATCATCTATCTATCTATCTATCTATCTATCTATCTATCATCTATCTATCTATCTATCTATCTATCTATCTATCTATCTATCTATCTGAGTTAGTGTCTGGCCTGGACCTGCAGATTTTTCTACATCGGCTTCTCAGCTGCTGAAAGCACAGACATTTGCAACCACATCTGACTGTGGTAATATATATTTTTTTGTATTGTGATCTTAAAGTAAATATATTGTTTCAGAAAAAAATGGAAGATTGGGCATAAAGCGATGTCTCATGTTTAAGAGTATTTGTTGCTCTTCTAGAGAACCCAGGTTTGGTTCCCAGCACCAATATGGTGGCTCACAAGTGCCTATAACTGTAGTTCCAGGGGATTGGATACTCTCTTTGGCCTCTAAGAGTATCTGGCATGTATGAGGTACTCTTACATACAGGTAAAATTCATACGTATACAATAAAAATTAATCTTTAAAAATTATTTTTAAAAAGAAAAGATCGTTGTAATCTCAGCTAATCAGGAGGCAGAGGCAGGAGGATTATGATGAGTTCAAAGTCAGCCTATCTCAAACAGTAAAAGGATGCTTGGGATTGTAACTAGGGGTAGAGCCTTTGCCTGTCATACAGTCCCCATACCAGACACAGAAAAGAAGGAGAGCATGGGAGAGGCAGCATTGGCATGGAGGGCGAAGAACACTGTCTGGTGTCAGCAATTCCCTTCTGACTTTGTGAGCAGGTGGGCTCCGTCTTTCTGACATTTTCACCTCTCTTGTAAAACCAGAAGTTCAATTTATCCTTCCTCTAAGCTGTGGATGTCTAGTCTGTGGAGGTATAGAGTTTAATTACAGGAGGTCCTCTGGGTTCAAAATGGAGCTTCATCATGAAGAGTAATGGCAAGTCTTGACTTTATTAATGAATGAAAAGTTTGCTCGATGTAAGTCAGAAGGAATGTACGATTAAAAGGCATGATATATTATCATATATCTAGCTGTCAGTAATAAATTAACATTAGTTCTGGATTCTGTACACTTTGCATCCTGAATATATACCTAGGAATACTTCATAATTATAGTTCAGGTCTTGAGGACCATCGTAAATTATCCACCTGTCATTCATTCTCTGTAAGAGCCGCCGACCCCTGGGACTAATGCGATACATCGGCATGTGAAATCGCTGGCGCTGGAGGCAGGAAGTGAGCTCAGTGGGTTAAAAGTGTTTTCTGTGCAAGTGCAAGGACCCGAGTTTGAATCCCCAGAACCCATGACAAGCTGGACACCTAGTGTGAGTGTCTGCAGTTCCCAGCACTCCTAGGAGAGGGTGGGAGGCAGAAACAGGGGAACCTCCAGAATGTCACGGGCCAATGAGGGACCCTGTCTCGGATGAGATGAAAGGCAGCAGCCAACACCTAAGGTGTCCTCTGACGTCTGTACCTGTGCCATGGCACATGTGTGTCCACATTAATGTTGACACATAAGACACATACACATGGTACACATATACATGGCACACATACACAATGCACAAAACCACAAATAAATAAGAGGCATAGAATCTCTAGTGTTGTGAGGCCCTTCTGTCCGTACCTCCTTTTTTCTCCTTTGAGATGGGATGCTGCCCAAGCTGACCTTGAACCCTTGACCCTCTTGCCTCACTCTCCTGGGTTGCCTTGGAATGACAGGTGCAAGTCAGCATGCCTGGCTTTAATCTTTTCTTAAAGGAATTACTTATTTTTATTTTATGTGTGTTTTGCCTGCTTGTATATCTGTGTACCATATGCATGCCTGGTGCCTGCAGAAGCCAGAAGAGGGCGTCTGGTCCCCTGAAACGGGAACTAGAGATGTTTGTGAACCACCAGGTAGGTGCTGGGATCTGAACCTGGGTCCTCTGCATAAACACTCCTCAGCCAGTGCTCTTAACCACTGAGCCATCTCTCCAGTCCCTTAACTTGTTTCCTCTGAGGTTCTAAAGAAAGTGGAAGAATGTGCAGCCATCATCCACGGTCAGGAAGAAGAGGAGAACGTCCAGAGAGGCCTATTGTGACAGCTGGTGTTTGCTTTTGCAGATGTGGATCTGGCTTAAGTTTCAGCTCAGCTGCTTCCATCCTGACTCATTTAGAAAAATTTCCCCGTGGAACACAGTCATAATAAGCAGAGAGGTTGTGCCATTGAGGCTGAGGGGGAACTTAGTCTAGAGCGCTCCTTGCCTAGAGGATCTGTCTCTAGGATCTGGGCAGAAGGATATGAATTTAGGGTGAGGATGGCCTCACTGGACAATGTCCCGGATTCTATCCCTCGCATTGAAAAAAAGAAGAAGAAAAAGAAAAAAAGAAAAAGTTACTTTGTAGTGATACACACCCCTGTAAGTCCTCCAGTACCAGGGTGGTGATGTAGAAGAAGGATGAGTTCGAGGTACCAGGGAGGTGGCACGGGAGGAGGATGAGTTCGAGGCAAAAGAAAAAAAAAAAAAAGAAAAGAAAAGAAAAGAAGAAAGAAAGGAAAAAGAAAAGAAAAAGAAAAATCTATGGTAGTGACATCTAGTGGCTCATCTTGGATATGCAGTTTTGCCACCAGGCACTCCACTGGGAAGTGAGCCATTTCCCTTGTCCAGCTAGCCCAATGCACAGGCGTGACCTTGGGGTCCTTGAATCAGTCCAGGAGTTTGGTTTCTGGCAGCAGTTCCCTGAACGCATGAGGCTGTGTGGTGGGGTCCAGGAAACCTCAGCAGGGGGCAGCTTTTGAGGCCGACAGGAGGCTCCGTGCAGGCGAGTCTGGATGTGCTGTAGACTTGGGCTGCAGCAAAAAGAGGCAGGGCAGGGCCGCCCGCTGGAGCAGGGAGCAAGCCTCAGCCAGACTGTCTCTTTGCCTCAGTGCAGACTGGTTATTGGCAATTTTTAAGCAATTTTCAGTCGTCTCTGTCAATAAAGCCACTCTCTTCTCTGCAAGGGGAATGGAAATGAGATTTTGAGGTCTCCAAAAGGACTGTCTCCTCTTGCCACTTTATCTGACTAGGAAGTCAGGTAGGAGCCCAGCTGAGAGCGGGTGGGAGCTCTTGGCTAGGCCCCCAACCCTGGTGACATGTAATAGCATCTGCCTCCTTCCGAGGAGGGTTGTAAGAGGACATTGCCGACTTCTTCCCAAAGAAGAAGCGCTTTCCTCAAAGCAGAGACCTTTATTGATGAGCGCGGCAGAGGAAGGAAATGAAAAGCGGGAGATGAAGGAAGACACTAACAGGAGAGGTAACTGCCTATCATGACAAGGAAGTCTAGCTGAGGGGTAATCCTGGACTTCCAAATATGTCATTCGTTATTTTGACAGCTCTTCTTGACGTGATAGACTAGGAGGAGCCAGCGGTGGTGGAGGCAGCAGCAGCAGCTGCCAGCATAGCGTTCCGATTCTTGCTTCTTCCAGTGACTAAGAAAGCTGGTGTGGAGGTGGATGCCAGTATTTCTGGCTCTTAGAGGGAGCTGAAGTGGAGGACTGTAAACTCAAGGCCAGCCTGGGCTACATAGTGAGATCCAGTCTTCCAGTAAAGAAGACATCATCAAAAGGATAACCAGGCCAGGTGGTGCAGGCCTGTAATCCCAGGTACTCAGAAAGCTGAGGCAAGAGGATGGCAAGTTCAAGGCCATCCTGGACCACCTAGTAAGACTTTCATCTCAAAAATTCCAAACAAAACAAAACAAACAGTTCAGTAGTGGAATGCTTGCTTAGCCTTTAGGAGGTTCCAGGCTCAATCTCCAGTATTAAAAACAAACCAAAGAGTCACAACAACAACAACAACAACAGCGCGCGCGCGCGCACACACACACACACACACACACACGCTAAATAGATAGCCAGAGATAGCAAGTAACCTTTAGGAACTCAGCTTTTATTTCTTCATATACCACGAAAAAGCAAGGCTGGGGAACATTGGGGAAGGGAGGAGAAAGACACTTAGTGCCAGAGAAAGCCCAGGGCACAGTTTCCATGCCCTTTCTGGCTTATCATAAGTGATGGCACAGGTGGGAGGGCCCTGCTGCCGTGCATCCTGAGCTGAGTGTGGCGTGTTCAGCACCAGGCACGTGGGTGGCCTTAGGCTTTTTGTGAAGAGGTGACCAGGCTCCTGTGACATTCATCTGGCTGATCTGCCGTTTTCTTTCAGCTCCTGTCTCAGAGTCACCTTTAGGGATGACCTTGTGATTAGCTTTTGGTAGCAAGAAGCCTCAAAAATAGGCCATCATCTCAGGGACTGGTGAGATGGTTCAGCTGTTAAGGGCCCTTGCTGCTCTTAGAGAGGACCCGGGATAAATTCTCAGCACCCACAGGGTGGTTCACAATTGTCTATGGCCCCAGCCCCATGGGATCCCGTGCTTTCTTCTGGCCTCGATGGACACGGCATGCACATGGTGCACAGAAATGCAGAAAAACACCCATACACATGAAGTAGAATTAAAAACCTGTTGTGAAGGCAACAGGCCATCATGAATACAGAATTGTGTGATGTGATACAGAACAAGTACCCGGATGCTGGAGGGTCCTCTGAGTGGCACGCAGGACTCAATGTGGGGACAATGGGGCAACTGGAAAGGCATCTTGGACTTGAGGCCGAACCAGGTAGAAACCATCTCAGGGGGGCTTTGCAGGTGGAGGCTCCATGCCTGGGGCTCTGCCACGCTTTTTCCCCACCTTTTTGTGTGCTGGTCCGTCATTAGTCACAGGTGCCGTTGCTGCCTCAGCATCTGTCTGCTCTGGTGGGACTGAGTTCCCCCTGGGCTCCAGGAGCCTGCCAGTCTTATTCACTGATATTCCCTCTGGCTGAGGACAGTCAGCGATCGAAGGAGGCGGTGGTTTCGCTCAGCAGACACGCTCCTAGGCGTAGATTGGCTAGAGGAGGCCACTTGACAGCCGCCTTTCGGGTCTGGGTGTGATGGGGCACGTCTGTGATACTAGCCATTGGGGAAGTGAGGCAGGAGGATTACAGAGTTTGAGGCCAGCCTAGGCTACATAGTTCTCAGTGAACTAATACCAGCCTCAAAGGAAGTTTGCAGGGTAAGGGTTGGCTTAGGAGAGATGACTTGAGAGTCCTAAGAGCCCACTGTGGGCTGGGTTCTGTTCTAGTGTCAGAACCTTCTAGCATCTGCTAGCTGTGAGCCCCAGTGTATTACTCAACCCCTCTGTGCCTTATGTTATAGTATGGGGACTGTGATACTCAGTGTTGTTAAAAGTTTAAAGAGGGTTGGAGAGATGGCTCAGCAATTAAGAGCACTGGCTGTTTCCCCAGAGGAATGGGGTTCAATTCCCAGCACCCACATGGTAGCTCACACCTGTCTATAACTCCAGTTCATGGGATCCAACACCCTCTCCTGGCCTCCTTGGCTATAAGCACATGGTGCATGTCCATATATGTGGGTAAAAACACATACACCTTAAAACAGTTTAAAGGATATACTTTATATGAGGTACTGATGTGAGTGATTGATGGAAAGCAATCAATAAATAGTATATTTGTAAAAGATTCAGAGAAGGGTGACCCGGAGTGAAGGGGCACCATGAAGGAGACCATGCACTTTCTTTGATGGCTGATTGGGAATAAGGAGTGGAGCTGAGCGTTGGTCGGCCCTGCTGCTCCTTTGGCGTGCCCTGGGCAGGAAGCTTTAGTGGGTAGTGCACACCAGTGACAGACAGAAGCAGACCTCAGTGGACACACAGAGGAGGAAAAGTGGGTGGGGTCACCCAGCCACTCTGTCCTCAGCTTAGCGTTTTGGTGTGAGCTTCAGAGCCAGGTCACATATGACCACGTGGGGCCCGGCCTATTGTTCCTATGGATGGATTTTGTTGGCAACCGAGTTGCACCCTAACACCCTGCGACTTAGATGCATTTGGTTAAGAAGTCCGGAAGCCTTTGGACTGACGCTGACGTGTTGAAAGCGAATAGAATTTACATGATTTAAGTGGCTTCCCCAGATCCACGCTGCTTTCTCTTCAGATTTAAATGTTCGAAGGCTCCAGATTTGCTATTTCATCAGCAACAATGACATCTAGGGGTTGGTTTCTCCAGGTTTCATCCAAGATGTCTGTTCTCTGTTTGGGAAAGTGAGGGCACCAACACATCTACGATGCGTAGAATGTCAGCTCAGAACACTTGAACTTGGTCGGTAGCCACGGTGACACTCAGGGATCAATGAAAGGCAAGTGGCAGTGGCCTCAGCTGTCACCTAAGAACACGGCTCCCTCTCTGCAGTGACAGCATGCCCCACATTGCTTACTGTTCTTATTTCCCTTTGACCTGTAAGTCAGCCACATGGCACACTTTGTATTCTGTTTGATCCAAGTCCATTCTGCCAGATGGAAGGACCTATCTTCCCTGTGTGGGAGGGGGCCAAGCCTTGGCTTCTAGATATTCTCTCTCTCTCTCTCTCTCTCTCTCTCTCTCTCTCTCTCTCTCTCTGTCTCTGTCTCTTCATTCTTTGAGGAGCCTGTGGAACATGTTTTGGAAGTTCATATTAGTCTCTTCTTCTTTTGTTGTTATTTCCAATGCTGGGCCTTGAACCCAGGGCCTTGTGCTTGCTGGTTGAGCACTCCATCACTAAGCTATACTTCTAGCCTATTGCTTTTTAAGAATCAGATTCTTCTAAATGGGAGTAAGATCAATCTCTCCATTGTGTAGCATTGACCATTAGGTTCATTATCAGTCTTTGGTTTATTGTCTGTAAGTCAGTCAGCTAATAGCATCTATTGAGCACCTTCTGGGTACACTGTGTGTGTGTGTGTGTGTGTATCCATTATGTGAGTAAGGAAGGCTTGGAAGCACACACACATAGGCCCAGTCCATGAAAAAATATACATCTTATTTAAATTGTTCCAAACACGTGCTAGAGAGATGGCTCAATGGTGAAAAGCACTGACTACTCCTTCAGAGGATCTGGGTTCAATTCCCAGCACCCACATAATGATTCATGACTGTATGCAACTCCCATTCTAGGGATCTTACTCCCTCTTCTGACCTCTGTGTATACCTTGTAATACACATGTGGTACACAAGTAGGCAAAATACTAATACACATAAAGGGAAAATAAATAAAATTACAAAAAACTTTAAAAACTGTTTCAAACATGCATGTTAATAAGACATAAAATATTCATGAAAGCATCTGCGAGTATGCTGGGGAAATGCACAAATACTCAGATGCCGTTTAAGGTTCCTCCCAGCAGGAATATTTTGTGATCTCTGTGCAGATTAAAATTAGCACCCTGCTATATTGATGCCTCGTAATATTGGCATCAGTACAAGAAACACAGCTACCCCATTGTCTTTCTGTGTGTTAGTTGAAGGGGATAATGTAAAGTGGAATCCAGTTCCTTGGGTGACTAAATTGATGCTTGGTGCTAATGTGCTTTGAGGTTCATTTCCCACTCATTTGTAAGCCCTGCAGTTAGGGGTGTGGCTAAACCTGGCCTAAGTAGGCCAGGATGTGTTCCCTGAATGCTATCTCTTCTGATTTCCATTGATTTTAAGTTATGTGTATATGTGTATATCTTGTGTGGGTATGTGCATGTGTGAGTGCAGGTGCCTGTGGATGCCAGAAGAGGGCGACAGATACTCACCTGGAGCTGGAGTTGCATGCAACTGTGAGCTGCCTGGTGTGGGTGCTAGGAAATGACCTATAGTTCTCTGGAAGAGCTGGAAGAGCTCTTAAATTATGAACCATCTCCATCCCTCTTTTCTGATTATTTTAAAAGGACTATAGAATGCTTTTCATTTAAATCCTTGCTGTTGACCTTTCTTTGTGATCTCCTTAGTCTATTTTCCAGTTTCCTACTACAGCAAATAGAATGCACAGATCTAACACCCAGCAAGTTGTTGATTTAACCTTTGGGATAAGTGTGTTAGTCTATGATAAGCTTTCTATTACTGTCGCAAACAAGCAACTCAAGGTTTGCTTACTTGGTCACCTGACCCTGTTGCTTTGGTCCTGTAGCCAAACAGGACATTGCGGCAGGAACATGTGACAGGGCATAACTGTTGGCCTTGTGGTGACTGAGAAGTGGAGAGAAACAAGAAGGGGGACTTGGGGGGCTAATACCTGAAGAGGACATGCTGTCACCCCATTTCTTACCATTGCATTCCTCTCCAGCTATGAAGGTTCCACTGCTTCCCTATATGTGGGCTTTTGGAGGACAGCAATGACAGCAATAGTCCTTCAATCTGAGCATGAGATCCAGCCTGATGTCTCTGGCGCTGCCCCAGTCTTAACTCCATCATGTCTGCCTGTGGTGGTTTGAGAGAAAATGGCCCCCATTGGGAGTGGCACAATTAGGAGGTGTGACCTTGTTGGAGTAGGTGTGCCCTTGTTGGAGGAAGTGTGTCACTGTGGGGGTGGGGTTTGAGTTCTTCTATGCTCAGGATACATTCAGTGTGGCACAGTTGCTTCCACTGCCTTTGGCTCAAGATGTAGAGCAGCTCCTTCTCCAGCATGTCTGTCTACATGCCACCATGATGATGATGGAAGAAACCTCTGAAATCATAAGCCAGTCCCAGTTAAATGCTTTTCTTTATAAGAGTTGCTATGGTCCAGGAGAGCAGGCACGGCACCTTGCCTGAGTAACAACACAACAGAGTTGACCCTGTTGGTGGGGGTGCAGGTGAGCCAGGCCTGTGGGTGTGAGAGCAGGAGAGCTCCCTGCCCCTTCCCTGGTATGCCATGAGGTGGTAAGGGCAAAGAAAATATGCCCTCCCCCACCCTTTGCTACCTGTGACAGGTGGGAGAGCTGGCTTCAGGGACATGAGAAGGGAAGAGCTGGCCCTGCCCCTCACCAAGTGCCGCAGTCTAAAGAGAAGGCCCTGCACCTCTCCTGGGCAAAGCATTAGAGCTTGTCCTGGTGGTGTGAGTGTGGGTGTGAGCCAGACCCGAGGGTGTGAGAGCAGGAGAACTGGGCCTGCTCCTTGCTGTCTGTTGCAATGGGTGAGCTAGAGGGGGCAGTGCTGGAGAGCTCACCTGGGTAGTAAGGACGAGGGAAAGCTGTCTGTCTGACCAACCCAGCTGGTCTGTCTCACAGCACCAGGGCCATGAGTTGTTCCACCCCCAACATCCACCTCATCTATGAACTGCTGGAGCACGTGAAGGGGCCAGACCTGCAGATCCAAAGCAATAGAATCTCCATGACACAGGGCAACAACAGTGTATTCAAGAGGAGTCCCAGTCAGGGCCCAGCATCGGCAGTGTAGAAAAAGCCAGAGGCCTTGAACCAGACCAATGACTCATTGCAGTGAACACTTACAAGTAATGTATAGCCTAAAGGTTATGCAGTGTGACTCACTGGGCCACACGACAACTTCCATGCTGAGGTTTTTATTTATTATTATTATTATTATTATTATTATTATTATTATTATTATTATATTTTTAATGACAGGTTTCTCTGTGTAGCTTTGGAGCCTATCCTGGAACTCACCTTATAGACCAGGCTGGCTTTGAACTCACAGAGATCCTCCTGCTTTTGCCTCCTGACTGCTGGGATTAAAGGCGTGTGCCACCACCACCAGGCTTTTTTTTTTTTTTTACTTGTTTTATGATTTTCTTTTTCTTTCTTTCTTTTTCTTTTTTTTGGTTTTACTTTACATTTTTTTTTTTGAAGGGGGAGGTTGCAAGGGGACAGGGAGATACGTGGGAATCAGGATGCGTGATGTGAAATCCACAAAGAATCAGTAAAAAGTTAGGAAAAAAAGAATTGTGGTGGTCACGGTGTCTCTTCACAGCAATAGAAACTGCAACTAAGACAATCACTGCCCATCCCCGTGAAGTGTTTCATCTTTCTAGATGCTTCCTTCCCTGTCCTCCAGAGTGCTTCTCTCAGTCTTTCAGTCTTGACAAAACAAGTTATTTCTTGGGGGAGTCTTCCTTGACCTTTCTGACCAGGTTGATGTCTTACCCACGCCTCATGTCTTATTCTCCTTGTTCACATTCAAAAACAAACCCACAGCTCTAGTTTACGTGTGTCTTATAAATCAGTGTCAACTCCTTTCCATCCTGCTGATCTGAGGATTCGGTTATGAGTTTCATCATAGCAATAGTTACCCTAACTTAGAAAGTGGCCCTCAATGACGTGTCTGGGAAGTTCCAGTTTCTCGAGTCACCCCATTCATCAAAGATCCTCCTGCCTGTTAGCTGCAAGACGAAGGATAAAGGATTGCCTGGTACAGCCCTTTTGCATCTGTGAGATGTTCGGGTTGGTTATTTAAGAATTCTTCTAGTTCAGACCCTTGGCAGATAGTTCAAGGAGTGGGGGTTGTCTTACCACAGCGTTGGGTGGAAGAACCGTATTCAACTCTCTTTTGAAAGACTCCTAAACCATTGTCACTTTATTAACTTCATTCTAAGTACAATTTTGATGATTTTCCTGTAAAGAAGAAATTATCAAGAGCTGTCCTTACATGGTGTGTATTTGTGTGTCTCTCTGTGTATGTCACATGCTGAGATGTCCGAAGAGGCCAGAAGAGGTTGTCAGATCCCCTGTTTCTGGAGTTACAGGTGGTGGCAATCCACAAAGCATGATTGCTGGGGAGCAAACTCAGGAAGTGCAATTCATGCTTTTAACCACTGGGCTATCTCTTCAGCCACCTAGACAGTACATTTTTGAAAATAATTATTTTATTTTTTAATTATTTTTCTTCATTTTACTTTATGTGGGTGGACGTATGTTTATATGTGCACCATAGCCTTGAACTCGTAGTCCTCCTGCCTTGGGAACTCTTGAGTGCTGAGATGACAGGTGTGTGCCACCAGACGTGACTTTTAACAAATACTTATTCATGAGTGTGTGTGTGCTTGCAAGAGTGTGTGAAATTAGGCACGCGCATGCCACCGTGTGTGTATATAGGCTAGAGGACAACTCTCTGGATTGGTTCACTTCTACCTTGTGGGATGCAGGGACTGAACCCAGGCCATCATGCCTGCATGTTAACACTTCTACCCACTGAGCCACCTCATTGGCCCTTAATAACTATTTCTTGAGTGTGAACTGTGTGGTGGGTGTTGTGTCTGGCACTCACAGTTCAACAGTAGAAAGAACAGAGCGAATGTCTGCTCTCATGGACTTAAGAGTCTAACAGGGACATAGGAAGAGGCCAGTGAACAGACAGACCAATGCACCATACACCTTCAGGGCTAAGAAGAAATAGGAAGAAGGTACAAGAAGGCTGGATGTGCTGATACACACTTTTATGCAGTTGGGAGGAAGAGGCAGGCAAATTTTTTGTGAGTTTGGGGCCAGCCTGGTCTATATAGTGAGTTCTAGCACAGCCAGGCTACATAGAAAGACCATGTACTACAAGAGGGGGTGTTCAGGGGAGACCACCTTGAGGTAAACCAGAAGTATGAAACCCAGAGATGAGTTTCCAGGCTTGGGATGCTTGGGATGAGCAAAGTTGGTGGGACCCAGAGGGTGGGGAGTGGATGGGACCGCTTTTGCCTTCTCTTTGTGAGGGGTCACGTAGGGACTGCATGCAATTCTTAAGCTCCTGCCCCAGCACCGAGTTCTTGCTGTCTTTTTCATGTGGTACCATCTCAAGTGATGCCCCTTTCTCTCTTCTCTCCTCCATCTCTGCCCACCTCCCCAGCCCCTGGGACTGGGAATCTGGAGCAAACTGTGAGACCAGAGGAGAGCCCAAGAGCAAATGGGATTTTAAAGTTGTTAGGGCATTTTGGCATTCAGTCCCCCAAGATGAGCAAAGTGTCTTGTCTGGTAATTGCAATTAATGGCCCTGCTATTCAAGCATATCCGTCAATAAATCTCCTCTAATAACCGATTGGGCACAGTCGTTGCTATAGTTATGTCTCTAAATTGAGCCCAGGGTAGTTGGCCACGGCACTGACCTTATTGGGGTCAGGGCTGCTTCCTGACTGTGTGACTCCATATCCCAGGAATTAAAGCCACCCTCCAAGTGGCTGGCTTCCAGCCAGATGAAAGGCAGCCTGAGCTCCTCTGCTTGACTGCCTGGAGATTTCCTGTAAACGCCTTAAATGTGGAATAAAAATCTTTGAAACCCTGGCACACCAATGATGTTGTAGAAGGACCGTCCGATCCACTTTGCCACGGTGCTGGGATGCAGTGGACAGGGAGATGTCACATCAGGTTAATGACAGCCATTGACAATCATGGCAGATGTCAGGTCAGAGACTTGGTCACCAAGCCAACTGCTCACCATAAAGTTTCCTCAGTTCTTCCATTATAGGGAACCACCCCCCAGGCACTCATTGTCTTTGGGTGTCCTTTTACCCCTAGCTCCCCCTTTCTGCTCTCCCAGGGGTGATCATTCTATGCTCACCATGCTTGCTTGCTGTGCTCAGGGGTCAGCTCTCTGAGGCTCCAGCCGTGGTTTTGGAGACCGAGTCTGCCCCTTCTCCACCTCTGTTGACAAACCTTACATCTTCCGTAGGACTCAGATTTCAGAACCAGGTCTGCATCACCTGCTCAGGTGGGGGATATTTTTAGATGTCTCCACTCGTATGTTGGGGATCACAAAATATTAGGAAGAAAGAGAAGGGTGGATGTGGAGGCAAAAATGCTTTTGAAATAGTCTCTTAATTCATGTGCATTTTGAAAAGAAAGGAAGGAAGAAGGGAAGTAAAGAGGAAAGAAAGAAGGAGAAAGAGAAGGAAGGAAAGGAGAAAGAAAATAAAGAGGGAGGAAGGACATTTATTTCCTATCTTTGGCTGGGCACAGGCTTGATTTAAACTTTGGAAAATGTCTTCACTGCTCTGTTCTCCTGTTCTTTAATTGTTTATCTCAGAATTTATGTCCTAGGGGGAGAGCTGTCAGTCTGTTAGATGGTGTGTCCAGGACCACTGGAGCACCTAGCCTCTACCTGGATTCAGCCGGCCTGTCTTGGCCCTTCGTTTCTGGACATTTCCTTTCTGTTGTTCTCACAGAACACTGTGAACAAGAGCAGCTTAGGCGAGGGGAGATTTTATTTCAGCTTACGGGATCCGGTCCATCACTGGATGAAGCATAGTGAGACTGCAAACAGGGATCCTAAGGCGGACAGTCTTGCTGGTCCACACAGCATCATCTCCCGCCAAGTATCTCATTTCGCAAAGACATACACAAGGGACCACAGAAGAGGCTGTTTGCTGACTTTCACAGGTTCGTGCTTAGCTAGCTTTCTTATAGTAGCCCAGAGCCACCTGGCTAGGGCGTGATGCTGTATTAATTAAAAATCAAGACATGCTCCCAACAAACATGTCCACGGGTTTATCTAATCTGGGTGATGCTTCAATTGAGACTCTCTTCTCAGGCGGCCCTAGGCCGCATCAAGTCGACAGTTAAAGCTATCTAGGACATAGGGTGTGGCAGGGTTTAGCTTGTTAATCTTCTCCGGAGGGTGTAAGAAAAGTAATAGATTTCCATATGGGAGAAAAACCCGCCATGGCATCCCGTAAGGCAAAGCAAATGCTTTATTCGCTCGCTTCTAACTTTAAAATTTATTTGTCAACTATTTTATGTGTGTGCATGTGTTTGTCTGAGTCTACATGTTTATCATATGCAAGCAGGTGCCTACGGAGGCCAGAAGAGGGCATCAGATCTTCTGGGCTGAAGTTATAGGTGATTGTTAACTGCCCAGTGTGGGTGCTGGGAGCCAACCTTGGGTCAGTAAGGCCATTGCCTGCTAGACCTTAGGTTCATTTTTCTTTTTAATAGTTTGTGTGTGTGTGTGTGTGTGTGTACATGAGTGCGCAGTGCCCTTATCGTCCAGAAGGGAGCATCAGATTCCCTCTGGAGCTGGAGCTGCAGAAGTTACCTGGTCTAGGTGCTGGGAACCAAATTTGGGTCCTTTGCAAGAGCAAAATGTGCTCTTAACCACTTAGTCATCTCTCCAGCCTCTGCGTCTAGCTTTTCCAATAACCTCCGAAATGTAGTGAAGACAATGCCTGTTTTTAAAGCGGGTGAAATTTGTAAAAACCCACTGGGTTAGTGCTGGGATGACTTCGAGTTGTAGCATTTTAAGTTAGTAACGAAAGAGAATCTATCCATGCGTGCGTGGGAGAGCTGGGTAACAGAAGTGTATGTGCTTGTGAAATGCTGCTTCCCCGTGACTTATGAAAGTGTTCAGATGGGCGTTTGGCGGGCTTTGGGTTAGTACAAAATACCGACCGCAATTTTGCCTTCACTTGGTGATATGCCATGGAAGGGAGTTATAGAAGGATCAATGATAATAAAAATAAAATAACAATACAAGAGGAAAGGAAACCCAGTCAAGGCATGAAGCCAGGAGCTTGGCCTCCCTCCTTCCTCTTCTTGTCCTTGGTGATGGCCTTGGCTTCTCTGCAGAGATCTCCAATGCAGACATCTAGTTAGTTTGCTGTGACCCTGGGTTCGTTTGTGAGAGTTGTGTCACTGCGACCAAAATGCCTAATGGGAACCAGGGACAAGACTCATTTGGGCTCATGGTTTCGGAGCATTCCACTCATGGTTGCCTGGTTCCTTGCACCTGAACAGGACACTATGGCTGGGGGAGCTTGTGGTGGAGGATAGCTGTTCTAATGGGGGCTGACAGGAAGAGGAGAGGGAGGGGGAAGGGGAAGGGGGAAAGGAGGGAAGGACAGGAAGAAGCTGGGGGGAGGGAGAGGAAGAGGGAGAGGGAGGAGGATAAATATACCTTTCAAGGGCCTGCTCTCCTCCAGCCAGACCCCACCTCCTATCCAGAACCTCCCAAAATAGCACTGCCAGCTAGGGTCCAAAACTTAAAAAATGTGGGAGACATTTCAGAATCCGTGCATAACGCCGCGAGTCCCAAGTTTGTGGCATTTCATTTCTCTAGATTTCTCAACCTCCCCGGTGGGTGCGTCCTCCTGCAATGCTGGCCGCCTGTTCGCTCAATGGGAGGATAAGTTCATGGTTGTGGCTTCTTATGGAAGAAGCGACGTGCAGACAACTCCGCAGACTACTTTGAGTTCCAGTAGAGGGCGGATGGCAGATGGGGCTGTTAATCTTCATGCCGTTCCTTCACACTCTTTGTACGTCCAGGGTGCACGAAGTGTGTACCTGGCAAGCGCGGCCATGTACTGGCACCAGGAGCAGGAGGGCTGGCGCTGAGCCTCCTGGTGGAGATGGAGGCTCCTCAGAGGCAGGCAGAGCACACGGACTCAGAGAAGTTGAAATGCGAGTGGATGACTAGAAGGGAAATGGATGGCGAATCAGAGGAGTGGGGGAAAGTGGCGAGACTGGGAAGGAACGTGGGTTCAGGCTGGTTCGGAAGACAGTGCTTCCAGAAGACTCCACTCCTGGCCGACAGTCTTTCCTTCTCTTGGTCCCTATAACTCGTCTCCCTTTCCCCACTTCCAAGCCTCCTTTGTCTTTCCTTCACAGCTATTGACTTCCATGATGAATTGCAATTCAATGCAGTTTTCTAAAGGTTTTATTTTTATTTACACATTCTCAGTCATTAATAAGCATACCCAGAATAAATTCAAGACAGAAACGGACACCTAGTGACACAGAGGTCCTCCTTATACTCACTACCAGCCCCTCTACAAAGGAACCATTGCTAATGATTTATTGTATTTTTTTTCAGAGACTCTTTGTAAATACATACATGCTACACATGCGCACTGTTTTACACATTTCCCCCACCCCCGCCTTACTCAGCCATATGATTTGGGAAATGGTGCCATATTGGTACGCACAGAGCTGCGTTGCTGACTGCAAAGTTGGTACAGAATCCCATTTAAGGCTTCATCATCCTTTACAAGTCTTGTGTTGAAGGACTCTTACTTGGTTGTCAATCCCTTGCTGTGGTGCGTTACCCTGTAGATGCGTCTTGAGACACATGTGAAATGTGCTGGAAGAATACATTGCTAGAACACGGGGTTTCTGATTAGAAGGTATAAGCGTTTTAAAATTTGGAAAAATCATATGGACACATTTCCTTTATTTCTGATATTTTTTTTTTCTGATTTACAGTTCCATCTTGCAACACCAATGTTATCCAAAGTTGATCTCTGATAGCCTGTTAACAAAACTTCAGACTTGCGGCTGGAAAGATGGCTCAGGGGCTTGGAGCTAGTTGACTCGGCTCTGGCAGAGGGCTTGAGTTTGCTTCCCAGCATTCCTCTTAGGTGACTCACAACCACCTGGAACTCCAGCTCAGGGGGAATCCAACACTCCCTCTTGTGACCTCTGAAGGCATCTGCCCTCGTTGCACACGCCCACACAAATCCAAGTAAAGCCTAAATTAAAAAAACAAAATCAAATAACTTGGGTTTCTATGAGAGAGTTAGTGCTTTGCTACTTCCTTTGCGGTATGAAGGCTACTTCAGAAAAATACAGACGGGGAAGTGTCAAACGCATAGAGGTCACCAACAGAGAAAGACTGGAGATAAGGAAAGAGCCAAGGAGGCTTTATAAAAGAGAAGCACACTTCTATACCATTTTTTTTAAAGAAGCCGCTGCATCTGGATTGAGCCACCCCAACGTGGCAACTGTGCACAGGTGACTATTCTGTTTGCTCTCCCGATGTTTCTTTGCACAGACAGTTCTTTTCTTCCTGGTCCTGGCATTCACAGTGCACACTGGCATTTCTGGAATGTGTTTTCACTGGAAACTGCATAGAAAACCCAGGGTTTCATTGCAAATAAAAGTTTAGATTTACCGCGACGTGCTTGGAAGGCGGTCTTCCCATCCATAAAGTCCTTGGTTACTTATGTGCGTGTGCATAGGTTGCAGGCAGCCACCTCATTTCCAGGGAGTGACCTTGAGGTGGCAGCAGCATCACACTCAATTCTGCCAGTGCTCCGGGTCCATTACAAAGCGAAAGTAAAAATCGCAATAGATCAGAATAACACTGATTGTTATAATTTTATTATCCGAGCATTAAGTCAATAAAACTTATCTAAAACATCGTTTGCATTGTATACGGTTTTTACTAGTTGCCCAGCGTGTCCTAAAAGTACGTTTAAAGCAACGGGATGAAGAAATCAGTGACAAATTGTGTGCAAACTGGGACCTGTCTTATGCTGTAGTAAAACTCGATTTTTTTGCTTTGTAAAATATTCCTTTTGAAGATGTTAACGTACCCATCATGCCTTACGTCTGCCTTGCTGCATTTCGTGTCCTGTTGTCTGCTTACATGGCTTCTTATCGTCTGAGCCGTTGTTATTTGTGGTTTTGCATAGGAAGGGTCATCTCTTATGTGACATCCCTTCAGAAGGGAAGAAGGCGATTTTTTTTAAAAGTGAGAGATAATGAAATGCACTTATGAGAGGAGTCGGAGAAATCTATTGAGAAATGGCTATGGTAGAAGCACACGAATACAAACCTCCTTACTAACATATTCGTCACGGGGAGGGGTGTCCAAGCAGCGAGCCAGCGACAGGAGAGACAGGGTGTTAGGTGGCACCATTCTGCTTGCTTCAGGCACAGTCCTGATCACCACACATTTGTATCTTCTCGATTGCTATCAGATTATCACAGAATTGCTGTATAATTTCATAAGACACAAGACACTACAGTCTTTACACCCATATTCCCCACTTTTACTCTTTAATCTTAAGAAGAGGTTGCTGACATGTCATTTACGGGATGTTGGAAAGGTAAATTCAGACTGTGTAACTGGTTTGGTTTTTGTTTGTTTGTTTCTTTATCTCTCTGTAGTTCAGACTGGCTTTGAACTCTCCAGTGCCAGGATTCCAGGCATGTGCCACCATGGCAAGCTCAATACGGCGTTTTTAAAAACTCCAGCGTGAGGTGCTCTGCTGGGGTGTACAGACACTGGACAAGATTTGGACTAGCAATCAGATGGTTGCGGTTCTGTCGACTCAGGGCCTTTTTCTCCTTAAGCTTAGCATTGCTTTGGTATGTACAGTATGTTGGGACTGGTGTAAGCATGCAATCGTGTGTGTGTGTGTGTGTGTGACTTCCTGAGTTTATGTGCACCACTTATGTCATGTACATGCAGGATGGCTAGGAGGCCAGAAGGTTAAAATACTCTAGAAATATCCACCCCCCACCACGTGTGCCTGACCAGCCTCGTAGGGGACCAGCCTGATCAGCTTAGTTAACACATGATACAACCAAGGCACAGATAGCCTGCTTGCACTATGGCTCAAGCCCAGAGTCTGCTGTGTAAAAAGTGCTTGATAAGTGTTTTCTATAACCACTGCTTTGACTGATGGTCTTTTCCTCCTGGGAAATTGCTATAGATAGATATGTCATAGGCGATCCAAACCAGAATTCAATTAGATGCTCACATTTTATCTGAGTGCAATTGATACAGAGATGGGAATAATGTAGGGTTAAATGTAAATAATTGAGAAATGCCTTTTGGTCACAGTAGCCAGCACTGCAAATCTCCAATAAGCTGGTTATTAGATGAAATACTTATTCCGCTCTTGCAAAGAAGTATTGATTTAATTTGGGTGACAATGTCAATTTGAGGGACTTGATTGACTATGGTGGGAAGTATTTGAGTAAAATGGTCTAACAAGACAAGTTCTTAGCCTTGCACTAACAACAGCATGTTTGTGTCAGAGTTGTGTGCGTGTACGTGTGTGTGCATGTGTGTGTATCTCAGAATTGACCTGCATTATGGCTGTGACGTCCTATGCAGAAGGTCCTGAGAGAAGCAGAGTGTCAGGCAGGCATGGGGTTGAGAGCAGCTAAGCTATCAGTTTCTTGTTCCCAGAATTCGTGCAAAGGAGTCATGGTGGGAAGACACAGGGATAGATATCTAAACAGGGAAGGTGAGGGGCATTGTCCAGGGTCCCTATGCTGCTCATGCTTTTTTTTTTTTTTTAAAAAAAAATTTTATGTGTATGGGTGTTTTGTCTGACCTTAAGTCTATGTATTATATACATGCCTGGTACCCAAGGAGGTCAGAAGAGGGCATTGTAGCCCCTGAAACTAGAGTTACAGATGATTGTAAACTATCATGTGGGTGCTGGGAACTGAACCTAGGTCCTCTGCAAGAGCAGTCAGTGCTCTTAACTAATGAGCCATCTCTACTACCCCCCAAAATTAAATTTTAAATGTTATTTTGAATTGTGTATATATGTGTGTGTCCATGTGTGGGTATGTGCACATGCCTGAAGAGGCCAGAGGAGTTGGATCTCCCTGGAACTGGAGTTACAGGTGGTTGTGAGCCACCTGATGTGGGTGCTGGGAATCGAACTCAGATCCTCTGAAAGAGCAAACAGTGCTCTTAATCACTGAGCCATATCTCCAGCCCAAGGCTCATGTTTTGAACACAGGGAGGCTGTGGTACTTTTAGAGGTAGGACCTAATTGGTGGAGGTTGGGAGGAAGGGAGCTTTAAAGGCTGTAGCCTGACCATTTTACACCTCTCTCTGTGGTCTGTTATGAAGTGAGTGGTCTCTGCCATGCGAGAGTCTGTTCCCTCCATGATGGACTGAAATCCCCCTGAAACCACGAGCTCAAATACATTTTCCCTCTCTCACACTTTTTTTTTTCAGGTGTTTTGGTCACAGTGATACACAAATATAATCCATAAAAGACACAGTTTTCAAAAATTGGTTGCATTTGTCCTGATTTAAAGAGAATAGACAATAAAAATACATTTGAAAATTCCTGGTTCTCTGGGCTTCAATTTTTCAATCAGCACACATTGGCTTAAAACCAGTGAGCTCTGCAGCTTCTGGTCTCAGCCCAGGGGACCACGGTGCCTGGAGGGTTGACTGCATCGTGAGCAGACACTGTTGGGATCAATCGCCAGTGTTGAGTCAAATCAAGTGCTCAGTGCTTTCTCGTGTGCACTTCTAGAACTTTCTTGACAGTATTCCACAGCTCAGGGTCATCTTTCTGTCTTTGAAAGTAGCTGAAACGGACCATGCAGCTTGTCAGAAAATCAATAGACAGTTGTTGAGCTTCTGAAGCTCTGAAACATACACACACACACACACACACACACACACACACACACACACACACACACACAGCATGTGTGTTAAAGACCATAACCCCTCAAACACATGCTCCTTAGAGTGTGGGCACACTCATTTGCACGACCTCTCTAGGCTAAGAAAGCCTTTCTCTTTCCCCGTGAGTCAGAGGCATTTGTTGCTGTCCTGCCTGAGCCCTGGATAATTGTCATTTCGGTTTCACGTGCTGATGGAGAGCAGCTTTCATTGTCTTGTCTCAGCAGCCTGGGGGGCCGTCAGCTCTGTGTAGCTCTCAGTGGAGTAGATGCTGAGGAAGATGGGAGATTTTAGTTCTGTAGTGATACATCCTCTCTGCCTGACTCCGGACCTTATGGGAAGGGTTTGAAACAGCCACTCTTGCCCCTGGACCTCCTTGAGGTGAGGGTTTCCAGCCGTCTACACTACACCATCCAAAGCTTCCAATGTCAAGGCTAACAAGACCTTTTCCTTTCTTTTTAGGGTTTTTCTTGTTTCTGTCCCTGTGTACTCCAGGCTAACTGGCTCCTGAGTGTCTAGGTAATTCCGTTACCACTTCCCACCTTGCCTCAGGCATCCTGGGGTTACAGTGCCACTGTGTCCTTTTTTTGCATAGGATCTGGGCATCAAACTCAGGTCCTCAGGCCGGTGCAGCAAGAACTTTTCCCACTGAGCCATCTCATGGGGGGTATTAGGGGACTTGGGTATGGGTATTAGCCATTATAATGAATGAGGTTAGAGTCTTTGCTAGCTACCTTTTTTTTGCTCCTGCTGTGATGTGATCTGGACGCAGTCAGAGCTTCAGGCACGGGGGTTGTTATGGAGGCTCACAGTTTCCAATGCTTCAGTCCGTAGTCACTTGGTCCCATTTTCTTAAGCAGTGTATCATGGTGACAGGGATGCTCGTCAGAACGGCTTACTGATAGTGGAGAGGAAGCAGAGGAAAAAGGACACAGAAAAGGATTGGGGGGGACATACAGCTGTAAGAACACACCTACATTGACCTACACCTTCAAACCCAGCCCCCACCTCCTGAGCCACACCACCTCCCAGTATTTCCATTGTCTTTTAAGCCCTTATTGGATAATCCTCTAGTGTAGGTCAGAGCCCTCATGGTCTCATTGTCACTGGAAATGGCACATTGCCTCACCCAGAGGTGGGCTTTGTGAACTCCTGAGGCGTTCTCTACTCTGATCAAGCTGATAATCACAGTTACCTATGGCAGAGGACTTGTCTCCTTAGCTGTGGACTAAAGTGTCTTGCTTCCTAGGTGATAGGGTAATTATAAACTACAATTTAAAGAAAAGAGAATTCAAGTGGAAATACGATGCCTGGCTGGATGATGCCTCTTCCAGAAGATGTGAGGTATTGAATGAAACATGGCGTGCAGGGCATGGGATATCTCCATAGAAGACATTGGTCAGGGAGGCAAAATAACAGGGAGGTCTCCAAAATAACACAGGCTCTCACCATTGCCCTTCACTACCCACTGCAAGCATGTGGTAAGACCCTGTTGCTGGGCTGAAAATTTCAAGACAACAACCTGACTGTACTCTTCTTTTTCCCCCTCCTTCCCTCTCTCCCTCCCCTTTACATCTTGATAGGTCTTGTTATGTAAGTCCAGGGTGACCTTAAACTTGTGATCCTCCTGCCTCAGCCTCTTGACACATCATCAGAATTACAGGTGTGCACCACGATGCCCACCTCTGAACCACTATCATTATGCTCACTGCTACCATCACCACTATCCTCTTCTACTTCTTTTTTTTTTCCTTTAAGAACAGCGAAATACCATGCAGGATTCTGGCTGCCCACCCAGAAGACTTACCCACCAGGTTAACAGGCTTTAGAGTTTGATTCAAAACAAATTGCCAAGCTGGCACCAAACGGTGTGAAATCCAACAGGCGGGCAACTGTGTCTCATTAGGCAGAGGCCACTCACACAGCAACCCAAAGCACTTGGAACTAGGCGGTGTGATTCCTTCGCAGAGGGAGGAAGTGCTGTTTGTGTTAGGCAGCCAGTAGCTTCGCACTAATCTGTTTGCAGTTTCTCTTCCTCAGCACCCTTGCCTCTTCGAGAAATCTTCTCCCTCCCCAGCACCCTCAGTTTGCTTTAGCCTACTCCCTTCCATCACACACAGTGGGGTCTCCACCAAGGACACTCTCTTCTCCCTTCCATTTGTTTCGAGACCCACAGGTTTGCGTTTGAAGTTTGGATTCCCAACCCAACAGTTAGGTGAAGGCCTTGTCTAACCTTTGCAGATAAGAAATGAAAAAAAAATTGTTTTGGCAGAGAAAGGGCCTGCCTTTGCTTGAATTTTCACCAAGTTGATGTTTACGTTTATGCTAACATTTCTTTCTAACCTCTGCTTGGCATTTGTTCTGCTGAAGAAGTAGGTTAAAAAAATCGTCATATGCAAACAAAATTTAAAATATTTCTCGTGTTGTGGAGCCAAGTGCTAACCACCACTCACATCTCATATGAGCTGGCTCCTAAACGTCTAAAAACAAGCACCAGAACCACTGGAAATACCTGAAAATACCTTAAAAAGGGGGCTTATTTCTTTATTTCCATTCCATGTATATGAGTATTGTGCATGTGTGTGTGTGTGTGTGTGTGTGTGCAATGCCTGAGGAGGCCAGAAGAGGTCGTCAGACTCTCTGAAATCAGAGTTATACATGATTTTGAGCTGTCATGTGGGTGCTGGGAACTGGACCCACATCCTCTGCAAGAGCAGTCAGTGCTTTTAACCTTTGAGCCGCCTCCAGACCCTAAGAAAGGTTGATGGTTAACCTTGACATTCAGAACTTGTCTCCAGCAAGTTGCACAAGATCCCCTCAAACACCACAAATCCCTGAATTTGTTTTCTTTTTCCAAATCTATTTTAGATGCTTTCTCCTCACAGGCATGGCCCCATCTCCCAGACTATAGGAACAGTCATTCTAACCTTGCCAGTACTTCCTCATAATTTAACCCTGTTCTTTTCCTCCTAGGATTTACATTTCTTTTGAGACAAGGTCTCACTAGATAGTCCTCTATAGACCAGACTGGCCTTGGACTTATAGAGATCTGTCTGGGGGGCTAGAGAGATGGCTGAGCGGTTAAGAGCATTGCCTGCTCTTCCAAAGATCCTGAGTTCAATTCCCAGCAACCACATGGTGGCTCACAACCATCTGTAATGAGGTCTGGTGCCCTCTTCTGGCCTTCAGGCATACACACAGAAAGAATATTGTATACATAATAAATAAATATTTTGAAAAAAAAAAAGAGATCTGTCTGCCTCTGCCTCCTGAGTGCTGGGGATTAAAGGAGTGAATCAGCATGCCTGGTGCCTTTGCAATTGAAAAAAAAAAAGGTTTTTTATTTCCTATGTATGAGTGTTTTGTCTGCATGGACATAGTGCACATGTCCTGGTGCCTGTGGAGACCCCTGGAACTGGAATTACAGATGGTTGTGAGACACTTGATATGAGTACTTGAACCCAGGTCCTCTACAAGAACAGGAAGAGCTCGTCACCTCTGAGTCGTCTCTCCAGCCCACATTTACAATTTTTTGAAGTCTTGTTATTTGGTATGTTTACAGCATGATTTCCCACCTCTTTTTTCTTAGCTGTGTGTATCAGAATGGACTGCTCTGAGCAGGGTAGGGATGCAGCTGATGTGGGATTCTCCTTTGTATGCTATGAATACTATTGGTTAATAAAGGAGCTGCTTTGGGCCTATAGCAGAGCTATAGAGGAACAGAGCAAGGTGGGGAAAACTAAACTGAATGCTGGGAGAAGGAAGGCAGAGTCAGAAAGAAGCCATGGAGCCACTGCAGACAGATGTGCTGAAACTTTAGCCTATAAGCCACAGCCACGTGGCCATACACAGATTAATAGAAATAGGTTAAATTATATGTAAGAGTTCACCAACAAGGAGCTAGAGCTAATGGGCCAAGCAGTGATTTAATTAATACAGTTTCTGTGTGATTATTTTGGGGGTTAGGGGCCGGGAACCAACAAGCAGCCCCCCCTCCTTACTACATGCAGCACCCAGGACAGATGGATGGCCATGAATGAGCCCCCTGCCACCACCAGGCTTCCCCACCCTCAGGGAGCCACGGTGTCCTCTGTCGGTGATGTCTTTCTCTGCACAGTCTCTCAACTTAGTCTCTGTTCACTTGAGAGTCATTGCCTGCACAGCCCTTCCGGCTTCCCTGTCTGTGGCTTTATTTTGAACAGCCGTGGAGTTGTACATCTTGTTGCTCTGTCATAGAAGTCATTCTGCACAAAGCCATCTGTGATTGTTCCCCAATATCAGAGGCAGAGTGGTGTCCAATTTTAATATCTCGCTGCTTGTATGCAGAGGTAATCTGTTCCACGATGACAGTGAATCAGAGAAGAGACTGCCGAGGTACCCCAGGGATTCCAGCCTCCTGGATGGCCCCTGCAAAGTCGGAAGAGGCCTCTGCTGGGAAATTACCATGCTTATCTTTGAAGGACTGGTTCTGTCTTGATGCTGTGTGTCCCGGTTGCTACAGGAAACGGGGCAAGAAGGATGGAGTGGGTGGGGACATGAGCCCTGCAAGAGCCCCATGCATCAGGGCTGCTCAGTGCTGCCTATGGGCAGCCTATGGCTTTATGCCTCTGTAGAGGCACCTGAAAACTGGGAGGATGTTTCTTCATCACAGAAATTGCATTCATTATTATTTAGGAAGAGTGTGTACACACACTTGACTGGTGATTCCCTGAGGGCACTCTGTCACGTGACACTATTCCTGAGGAGATGTGAATAAAGGTCTACTCCTCCCATATAGGGAAATGATGACAGACCACAGTCAGGATACCACCAAAGTCTAACTGGTGACCCAGTGGGCTTTACTGGGGTTACTTACAGGAACAGAAATGACTCAAAGACAGCTGTATCACCCCAGCATGGGGGACAGTTCACAAAAGCTGGCAACCTGGAGCACAGCGCACAATCTGCAGGCAGTTCAGAGGTTGGGGTGTCCTCAGTTGGTCTGAACCTCTTCCAGGGGGCTCATCGGGTCTGAGAGAGTTTCTCAGTGGTCCTTCCTGCTTATGCGCACTTGGGGAGGGAGCTGTTTCCTGTGTCTGGGCAGTTTCAGGGACTTCCTGAAGCCTTTGAACTGTTTCTTCTGGAGCTTCAGGAGCTACCCCTGCAGGACCGAACGCTTTACCCCACCCCTTAGAATACTCTCCGTCTTCATGAGCTTCCCCACAAAACAGAATGTTTTATTTCGGAGCAAAATGCTACACAACACATCTATCGTGTCAGTGGGAGAGGTTTCCACAGACTCCAGGAGATCAGAAACCATCATCCTTCCGGAAGGCCGAGCTTCCATGTAAATCAGCTTCCTTCCTCAGACTCCCAAGTCCTGAGATTTTATGAACTGCTGACTAGAAAGAGGAAGTGAAGATCGTTCTGCTGGATAAAAAAAAAAATTAAACTGGAGAATGGCTTCAAGGAATTCAGGGATGGAGAAAACTAAAATAATGAAAATCAATAGTGCATCCGAAGTGATCTTACAGTTCAATCTGAGCAATGCTTTGTGCACAGAGTTGGTGAGAGAGTGCATTATATTGTGGCATTAAGCACACTTTATAGCAATATACGGCTGCTCTGCTAATCACCACTGCCTCACGCTGCAGTCTGCAGGTTGGGAACATCTCTGGAACCCCAAGGGCTCCGCTGCAGAGCCCAGGCTGCACAGGAGCCCCTGTCCTCGACTTGCCTCTCCCTCCAGTGCAGGCGTTATCTCCGCCCTTATCCTCGACTCCTCGTCTGAGTGTGTTCTGTGTGCATTTGGCTCACAGGGCAACTTAGCCATTGCTCTTAGACATCCCTAAATCATGAAAGCCCACAAAGCTTTAATGATCGCTGTGATGGCAAAGACTGTCTGTAAGCTAATGAGAACAAGTTCAAGACCCAGGCATGGGGGTGCATACGGTTGATATCAGCACTTGGGAGACTGAGGCAGGGGACCGTGAGTTCAAGTTTAGCCAGGGCAATGTAGCAAGTTCAAGATCACACTGGTTCACATGGTAAGATCCTGTCTCCCTCACTGCCCCCAAGTCAAAACAAAACAAAACAGCACAATATTTGTCTTAGTCCTAAAGTCCTGGCTCAGAGCTGCCAAAATCTTGAGTTTTCAGAGTGATAGGGTTATCTACAAGTAGCCCCTGTCAGTGACATCTGAGTTTATGTTGATGAGGTGACTGAGGTTGAACTTCTAAGGGATTGGTCACAGAAAGACCAAATAATTAGACGGGCGGAATATTCTGCCTCACCAACTGACCTCTGGGAAGATGAGGAGGCCTTGGGATTAAATTCTAACAACTCTTACCCTAAGGAGATTTGATGAGCTGTCAGATCTGTGAACACATCCTGCTCCCAGCTCTCTGGGACAGCAGTCCCCTCCTCCCAACTCTAGGGGCAGCAGTCCCCTCCTCCCAGCTCTCTGGGACAGCAGTCCCCTCTTCCCAGCTCTAGGGGCAGCAGTCCCCTCCTCCCAGCTCTAGGGGGCAGCAGTCCCCTCCTCCCAGTCTTTTCTCAGTGTGTTACTCCTTCGTCCGGTCACTCATTCATGTTTTTTCTCACAAGTCAGCGTTCATAAGTAATGGTTCTCCTTGAGTTGCATTATGACAAATTGATGAGCCAGATGTGTGTGTGTGTGTGTGTGTGTGTGTGTGTGTTGGGGGGGCTGTGGGAACCTCTGGTGTATGTGTAAGTCAGCGTTCCTACCACTACCTGTAATCAAGGCCTGAAGCAGGGGTCTGGTGGGGCCTGACGTTTGGGTTGGACAAATGGCTTGCTGTGGAGAACCCACACATGCAGGGTCCCAATTCTTAGCATGAAGACTTTGTAGAACCCTCTACAGATGTTTCTAGATTTTAGTGACTACCTAAATGAACCTAGATGTCCATCACATCAGGATATGAGATCTCTTTCTTGTCTACAACACGTGACTTGGGTCTTCCCTTGGTCCTATGTTCACACACCAAGAGAAGAAAGCATCCTCTAGGCACCCCACATCATGATGTCAGAGGGAGGTTTTCTCATCTCTAGCACACAGCATGCTCCTAGAGTGTCACCCCACATCACATGAAGCCCATCCAAGGATTTCCTCTATGCAGGTTATTGTTTTGTTTTGTTTTTGTTTTTTAAGATAGTGTTTTGCTAAATAATATATCCCAGCTCTCACTCTCATCCTATCTCAGCTCCCTGTACACTGGAGTTACAGCTGTATGCCGTAATACCCAACCAGACATGCTTTCCCACCCCTCACCCCAGGAGGATAAAGTCTAAAATGAAATTACACCTTCCTCTTGTCCTCTCTTCCTTTTCCAGTGGTGCTGGGGAGTCTAGCCCAGGACCTTGAGCATGCTCAAGAAAGGGTGTAACACTTAGCTGCATATATCTCTTCTATTATGTAGGCTCCTAAGTTGTGTTCCCAGGGGCCTTTCAGTCTCTGCTCTGGGAACCTGTCCGGCCACCTCCCTGTGTGTGCTCAGATCCCATCAGACTAGATCTTCAATGTCAGAGGCCCTCTCTTCAGCTGTCTCTGTGATGGGGTGTGTACAGCCCACCCGGAGGTGCCAGCATCCTCTCGATTCATCCATGCTACCAGGGAAGCTCCTTCTCCATGATCCTGCTAAGTCTCAGTCTCCAGAGGTCTTTGTTTTCACCGTAGTCTTAGATAATACAGCAGAGACTAAATTATTTCAGGAGAGCCAACTGGTGACCTGCAGAGAGAGGACCAATCCTCACTTTTTTTTTTTTTTTATGAGAAAATGGAGCTGGAGGATCTGCGGCTGAAGGTTCATCCTGTGGGCATGAATGGGTCAGAGGAGTGGGGAGCTGCAGTGAAGACTCCAGTCATGAGGCTCCTGGGTGCCTCAGTGGCATCTTTACGGAGTCACTCATCACCGCCCATGTCTTCTACTGAGAGCCTGCGAGAGGCACACATAGCAAAGGGTGTCGTGTTGTTCTTAGTCCAGGCCTTCTCTGCCCTCTGCCCACACTGGGTCCCTTAGCCTCAACTCCAAATGCTAGCTCTCCTTTCCACGGTTGGTCCCAAAGCTGCAAACCTGTACATGGTTCTTATCTGTGCTTCTAACTTACTAATTTCAGTTGCTTTTGTGTGTGGCAATTGAAGCAGGGGTCTCACACATTCAGAGGCAAGTGCATTCTTCCACGGAGCTGCGTTCAGGCCCCATCCCTGCTTCTGCAGCACCTTGGGCAGGGTGGCCCTGCAGGAGGAAGCTGAAGTTACTTGCTCAGTGGGTTGACTGTTTGCCCCCTCCCACCTCCATGTGCCAGGCTTCCATGGGGAGAGGTGGTAAGGATTGCAAGCACAGCGTTTTTAATCCTCACCACAAACAAAAGGCGTGGAGGCTGTTGTCTCCGTTTTAAAGATTAGTTGTTCAAAGCCATTTTGTTATTTTTTAAAAATATTTGTTTATTTGTTATACAATATTCTGTCTGTATGTATGCCTGCAGGCCAGAAGAGGGCACCAGACCCTATTACAGATGGTTGTGAGCCACCATGTGTTGCTGGGAATTGAACTCAGGACCTTTGGAAGAGCAGGCAGTGCTCTTAACCTCTGAGCTATCTCTCCAGCCCCAGCCAGTTTGTTATTAATGATGGAGCTAGAGTTGAACTCATGTCTACCAGTTGCCAACATTGCACACTTTCCACGGAACTTGGGCGCCTTTATGTTAGAGCCTCCAGGAGAGATGGTATTATTTGTCACCCTCTTGTTTATTGGTATTATCCCTCCCTCACCCTCTCCTCTTGTTTTCTTGCTCTCTCTCATCTACCATTGATCTATTATCTATCCCCCAGCTGCCTGTCTGTCTATAATCTGTCTACCTATTGATTGATCTATCAATCATCTGTCAATCTTTTTTTTTTTTTAAATATTTTTGGAGACAGGATCTCACTGTAGCAAGGCTGATCTTGAACTCACTGTGTGTCCAAGCTAGCCTAAACTGGAGAGCCTCCTGCTTCAGCCTCCTGAGTGCCAGGATTAAAAATGGATGCCACCATGCCAAACAAAAAGAAAATTTAAAATGTTTAGTATCCCCTCTCCCCCACTTTCTTTTTGAGAAGAATTATTTCTATGTACTCCAGGTTGGCCTTGGATGTGTGATCTTGTTTCAGTCTTTTCAGACCTGAGAGCATAAGTGTACAATACCATTTTTAGTTCTGCCTTTTTTTTCTTTTTTTTAAAAAAAAAAAAAAAACATAGATGACATAGATTCTCTGGAACCTAGTTCTTCCAGTGCTGTCCCCTGGATTAACCACACTCAGTGGAAAAGGAATCAGGTATGAAAATGCAAATCCTATGGGAGGGGAAGTGGCTGCTTTGGGGTTCCACACATCAAAGTTTTCCCCCTCTGTATGATGCCTCAGTGTTTCTTCAAAGGTGCAGCTCCTAGAGGCAGGCTTAGATCCTGTCATGCTCAGATCTTGGGGTACAGGCTCAAATCATAGAGGACAGACTCAGGTTCTAGAGAATAGGCTCAGATCCTGGGGTGCATGCTCAGATCTTGGGGTGCAGACTCAAATCATAGAGGACAGACTCAGATTCTAGAGGACAGACTCAGATACTAGAGAATAGGCTCAGATCCTGGAGTGTATGCTCAGATCGTAGAGACAGGCTTAGATCCTGGAGTGCATGCTTAGATACTAAAGGCAGGCTCAGATCCTGGGGTTCATGCTCAGATCCTGGGTTGCATGCTCAGAGCCTAGATGACATGCTCAGATCCTGGGGCACATGCTCAGATCCTGGGGTGCATAGATAGGTCTTGGGGTGCATGTTCTTCACCCATGACCCAGGCTTGTAAAAAGCACAGGTGATTTTTCAGGGTTGCAAGGTTCCCAGATTACTCATCAAAGCCTGGGTGACTTGATTAGATTTCAGACCCCTTGAGATCCTGTGGGATAAGTTGTCTGAAGTAGATCAAGCACTTGGATGGCTTTTGGTTAGAGCCCTTGGGAGATGGTGGCAGGCCTGATTTGGCTACTCCTTTGTACACTGTCATAATTTCTGCCAACTTGATTCAAACCTAGACAGACCTGGGAAGAGGGAACCTGCATTGGGGAATTGCCTCCATAAGATTGGCCTGTGGGGTTTTTCTTGATGAATGATTGATGGGTGGGGGCACTGTGAGCAGTGCTATCCCTGTGCAGGGTTTTGTCTATAGGAGAAAGGTAGCTGAGCAAGCCACGGGGCACAAGCCTGTCAGTAGTGTTCCTTTGTGATCTCTTTTTCAGTTCCTGCCTCCAGGAACCTTGAGTTCCTACCTTGGTTTTCTTTGATTGTGGACTGTGACCTGCAAGCCCTTTCTCCCCCAACTTCATTTTGGTCAATGTTTATTCCAGGAACAATAAAGCAAACTAGGACACACGCCTTGCATCATTTAAAGGTAAAGAGTTGATGGTGGAGATGGACGTGTGATGGCTGTGTGTGTTGGCATGTGTATTTGTGGACTATGTGTGGCTGAACGTGTGTTGACAATGTTGGAACGAGGCAGATTCCAAAGCAACAGCATCGATCTGCGTGTTTGCGTTGCTGAGGCGAGGGAGGAAGTGGCTATTGCTGGGCTTCCAGCCAGCTCTGCTGTCCCGGGTTCACACTCCCCGACAGCCTGTGAAGGCAGCGCTTATGGTCGGGATCACGCGTCTCTGGGCTGGGGCTCAGTCTGTGAGGAATCGGAGGCCTCAATGAGTTGCTGGAGTCCTCCTGGCACATCTCGGAGCCATGGGCTGCTGCCAGATCACTGCCTCCCAGACGAATGTGCGAGTGACTGAGCGCTCGAACTCAACCCAGAAGAGCTTAAAAAAAAAAAGAAAAGAAAAGATTCAAGGCAAATCTTGAGAGAGTAAGGGAAAATATGCTTTTTTGAATTATTACTATTATTCTACCTTCTGGAAGCTATCTGAAATTTCCTTCTGTACTAAACCTGGTAGGGTTTCATGCTATCGCACCTTCCTTAGGGCAGGGGTTTTTGGGTTGAGCCATGGCCAGAGCAGAAGCAGCGTCTGCCCTGAGTACCGCTGGTTTGTGGGTCTTAGAAATGTCATTCATTTATTCCATCCCAAATCCACCAGGGACACAATTACCGTCACATTAATACCCGGAAAGACCACGGCTAGTTTTTATAGCTCAAAATAAACAGTACAAAATCCCAGCATCTTATGATCTGTAAATGAAACCAAGGCAGCTAATTTATGGTCTCAAGTGACTGTGTGAAGACGCGGAACCCAGTGGAGCTGCTTCGAACTGTGGGGTGTTTCCCACAGTAAGTTTATTAAGCACAGGAGCCAGACAGCGCTTCTGCCTAGTGTGCTTATTTGATTCTAAGGCTTTCGCTTTCCTACATTTGACCCAATGCAATATTTTCTTACGGAGCTGCAGTGCTGGAGATTTTGACGGAATCCCACAGGGAGAGGCACAATTAAGAATCTCATGCAGCAGAGCATCCCTTTGTCCTTGTGATTAGCGGAAGTGAGGACATTCACCCTGGGCCAAATAGTGCTGATGTAGGTTCTCTTGAGTTTGGCTTTTTATGTTCATAGACCCATATTTGTCGGTTTTTTTTTAAAACTTGTCTTCTCACAAGCTGTAGGATTCTATTACCTCAGCATTATGAACAGTAAGGCACTGACTTTAGGATAACAACGATTGTTTTATCAGTAATCTGCTCTGGTGGATACCCTGAGAATATTTCATACTTATCAGTTTTTTTTTTTTTAAATCTCTAAGGCCACCTCTACACAATTCCCAAACACATTCTCATTTTAGTAGAAAAGCTTAAGAGAAGAGAAAAAAGAATTAATGAGCCACCTCGTGGAGTATAGATAGAAATATCTAGGTAATCACACTCATGTTTGATTTGGCTTGATTGATTAATTAATTAAACATTTATTGGGCCAGGGCAGTGCTAGCTGCTGCTTTGCTGTGTCTGATGGTTGGGGACCTGAAAGGTAATTTGCAAACCTTGGTCTGTCCTGCAGAGAATCGTGGGAGGGGATAGCACCATGACCAATCGCCCTCCTTAGTTGGGTAAGAAGGGCCTCTCTCTCACTTACCCCTGCCTTTAAGTTGTGTGCCCCTGAGTGTCACAGGCTGAATGCCTGGTCATGACAGTGCTGGGGTATCAGGTCTCTTCATGTGCCTGGATGTGTGTGTGCTCATGACTATTTGTGTGTGCATACATGACGACTGTAGATCAGGGGGACAGAAACCCCACTTCTGTCACTGGGGGAAATGCTGAGGATCAGACTGTGAGATGAACACGTCCCCTGGCACAGGCATTCCACTTTCAGGGAATCATCTTTAACAGCATAACCCCGTGCCCATGGTGCTAAATATTTCTTATTTCGTTTGTTCATTCATCAAACAGCCAATGATTCTGCTGCCTTCCAGGGACTGTTCTGGGGACTCAAGAAAGGGCAAAGAACAAGACAGATTGGTTCTTGCTTTCCAGTAGCCCGCGTTCTAACAAGGCAGGCAGTGATGAACATGTACAAGAGACTATGGAGCAGCTAACCCCTTCCTTCAAGTGAGGTCACAGCGTGAAGATGTCACACTCACCGGGTGCCCCAGTTTGCTCTCTATTGTTGCAATAAACACCATGACCAAAAGCAACTTGGGAAGGATAAGGTTTCTTTCATTTTACACCTCCCAGTCACAGTCCATTATGAGGGGAAGTAGGGCAGGAACTTGGAGGCAGGAACTGATGCAGAAGCCATGGAGGAATGCGATATACTGGCTTCCTCTCTGTGGCTTGCTCAGTTTGCTTACAACCCAGGACCATCTGCCATTGTCCACAGTGGGCTGGGCCCTTTCACATCAATCATTAATCAAGAAACTGCTCTGCAGAAGTGCCTTCAGGCATCAGATGGAGGCAGTCCCTCAACTGAGGTTTCTTCTTCTCCTCAGATGTCTTTCCTATTGCTGTGAAGATATTCCACATCCAAGGCACTTTGTAGCGTCCGCCAGCACTGTGGACAGTTCGCGTTCGGGCAAGGGCCTGGAGATTGACACACACACAGACAGAGAGACAGAGACACGGGTCATCCCTGAAACAAGAATGCCCCTTTTATTGTGTTCTAGGGCAGCTTATATAGAGATGCTTAACTGATAGCCACACCCCAGCCAAACCCACCAGAAACCACTCCCCTGCCATCAGGAACTCCTGAGGGTCTTGTGCTCTGAGCACAAACACAGGAAAACAAGTTGTTTTGCTCAGGAAATTCAGGGTCTAGGGATCCACAGCCCCCAACAGCACTTTATACAAGAAAGACTATACAGTTTTAGAGGGTGAGTCCCTGGCCATCATGGCGGGAGCATGGCAACAGATATGGTTCTGGGGCAACAGCTGAGAGCTTACAGCCTTATCCACAAGTCGGAGGCAGAGAGACAGCTAACTGGGACTGGCCCCAACGCCCACTTCCCAGTGACACACCTCCTCTGTCAAGGCTGCAGTTCCCAACTCTTCCCAACTGTTTCACCAACTTCGGATCAAGTATTAAATATATGAGGCTATGGGGGTCGTTCTCATTTCAGCCAGCATACCAGGTGTGTCTAGGTTTGCATTAGGTTGCCAAAACACAAAAACAAAAACAAAACAACAACCAGCATAGCAGGTAACAAACCCACTATTGCCTTGGCCTTGATCTCAGACTCCGAAGCCTCTAGTACTAGGAGAAATGGGTGTCTAATTTTTCATTTGCTGCCGAGTTTATGTTATTTTGCTATAAAGTCCTGGGTGGACTTATGATATATGTCCAAGGGCCCATTGTTTCATTGCCAAGTATCTGTGATCTCTAGCCCACCCCCTGATCGCTGAATTGGAGAGCAGTGTTAGTGCATTCATATCCTCCTTTCTATCAGGTATCGCAGCCCAGTGCTAAGACAGACCCTTCCCAGCTGCAGTCAGGTGGGATGGTAGCCACAGCACTCACGCACCTCTTGCCTCACTGAGAATATGTGTGTGACCAGCACGGCTGTGTGACTGGAGGAGGCTATCTTGGCATAGAGAGGCAGAGACTGGAAGCACTGAGGGCTCAGGACTCAGCTGCATAACCCTGCTGTTTTGTGGGCTCCATCAGGATGCCTTCTCGTGATCTGTTTGGGATGCTGAACCTGCAGACCCTTCCTTCCTCCAACCTATGGATGCCCCAGTGCTCTACCTTGTCTCTCTTGCCTCATGTCCAGATTTCTTGAGTGCCCTCCAGACAGTGGTGTGTACCTTGAAGGTGGCTAACAACATGCATATTAAACCAGACTAGGGGAAGGCACACAGACGTGAGAATTTATGGGTGCATGGTAGGGAAAATAAAACACAAAGGAGATCCTCGGCATCTGGCCTGGGTGGGAGGGTCCCAGAATCCATAACTAGCCTGATAGGAAATGGTGTTTCCTGATGCAATGCTGTAAAACCTGGAGGCAGAGGTGTTTGCTTCCAGGGGGAAAGAGAAAATGAAAGATGTCTTCAATACCATAATGGTGTTTGCCTCTAGCATATAGGATAAAAGACATACATACTAAAATAATTATAGCTACAATAGTTTGTTAATGGATGCCCAATATCAAAAGAAGTGAGTTGACTTGGCATGGGGGCACAAGCCTTTAATCCCAGCACCTGGAAGATGGAGGCAGGTGGGTCTCTATGAATTCCAGGGCTGCTTGGTCTACCAAGTAAATTCCAGGACAACCTGGTCTACATAATGAGTTCCAGGACTGCCAGGGTTACACAGTGAGACCTTGTCTCAAAAAATTACAGTGTCAAAAGCATAAAATGCTGTTAAAAAGAATTAAAATGTGAAGATTTTTATTTAAAATAGGAAGGGACAAAGGAACTGCAAAACAATTAGACCATCAGCAAAGTGATAATTGTCCTATCTAGCAACAATTTTCTGAAATGAAAATGGATTAAATTCTCCAACCAGAAGATGTGGAGTGGCTGAATAAAAATTAGAAATGAAGCCAACTGTGCTGTGGTAGCCCACACCTTTAATCCCAGGACTTGGGAGGCAGAGACAGGTGGATCTGAGTTCAAGACTGGCCTGGTCTACAGAATGAGTTCCAGGACAGCCAGGGCTGCACAAAGAAACCCTGTCTCAGAAAAAACGTCAAATCTAAGAGTATACAGAGTCTGAAAGTAAAGGGTGCAGCTGGGCACTGTGGGTGCACCCAGCCTTCCAGCACTTGGAAGATGAGGCAGGAGGATCAAGAATTTGAGGTCAGGCTGAGCTGAACAGTGGCAACTAGGTACACATGCTTCAGAAGCGTACGTGGCCTCCTTTCCAGGATATTTTCATCACAAAAGAAGTCCTAATCAATGTAAGAAGATGGGAGCTATTTGAAATATCTTTTCTGATGACAACAGAATATGGTATAACTGGGAATTAGTCTCATAAGCAAAGCTGGAAGAAAATCATAAATACTTGGTGGCTTAGTCAATGTTCTATTGCAGGGAACAGACACCATGGCCAAGGCAAGCCTTATAGAAGAAAGCATTTAGCTTGGGGCTTGGTTGCAACTTTATAGGATGAGTTCACAATCATGAGAGTGGGAAGCAGACAGGCATGGTGATGGCAAAGTAGTTGAGACCTTTGCCTCCTGATCCACAGGCAGCAGGCAGAGAAAGTGACTCTAGGCTTGGCACGGGGTTTTGAAACCTCAGAGCCCACCCTCAGTGACACACCTCCTCCAAAAAGCCACACCCCTCAATCCTTTCAAGCAGTTCCACTAACTGTGGACCAAGCATTCACATGCCATTCTCATCCAGACCCTTACATTGGGGAATGAAACAAAGTGGCCTTAGACAAGTGTCCTAAGTCCACTCCGGACACAAACTGGGCAGCATCCAGGTAATTTAAACCCATTTTCCTTGTCTTGGAGGCTTCTACGTCCAAGATAAAACTGATATCTTTTGTTGCCTGGGAGATCCTGATTTCTTCCCATTGTGCTCTGTGGCCTCTCTCTCTCTCTCTCTCTCTCTCTCTCTCTCTCTCTCTCTCTCTCTCTCTCTTTCTTTCTTTTTCCCTTCCCTTCCCTTCCCCTCTTCTTCTTCTTCTTCTTCTTCTTCTTCTTCTTCTTCTTCTTCTTCTTCTTCTTCTTCTTCTTCTTCTTCTTCTTCTTCTTCTTCTTCTTCTTCTTCTTTCTCCTCCTCCTCCTCCTTCTCCTGCCAGGGCAGTGATTTTGGTTACCCTCAGGATTTAATCACCTGCTAAGGGCCCATCTCCTTTTAACACCACCTTAGGTGTTAGGATTTCAAGAGGTCATGTCCTAAGCATCAGTCCAGAGCAACAAACAATGGTCTTAAAGAAGAATCAAAGGGCTGGGCGGAGGCAGGCGGATCTCTGGGAGTTCGAGGCCAGCCTGGTCTACAAGAGCTAGTTCCGGAATAGGCACCAAAGCTACAGAGAAACCCTGTCTCGAAAAAACCAAAAGAAGAAGAAGAAGAAGAAGAAGAAGAAGAAGAAGAAGAAGAAGAAGAAGAAGAAGAAGAAGAAGAAGAAGAAAAAGAAGAAGAATCAAAGGAGAAATTAAATGTCTGAGAAAGTGCTGGAGAGGTTTATCAAATGACTATCCAAACAAACAGACGCCCCCTCCCCCAAAGTTCTATTTACAGCAAACAGCATCAAAATAAACACAGTAAAGCCAGGTGTGATGCCGTACACCTTTAATCCCGACTCTGGGGAGAAAGCAGAAGAAAGGGGATTTCAATGAGTTCCAGGTCAGGCAGGACTACATAGTGAGATTCTGTCTCAAAACAAGCAAACAAAAACAAAAAACAAGGGGCTGACTTCAGAAAGAAATATGGGCAACTCCAGAGCAGCTGAATGGCTAAAAGCCCCACTGTCTGTAGTTTTGAAATGGTGCTTTTCGGAGGCAGGATCGAGTGGTGCTTGGAGAACTGAGGTAGGTTCTGAGGATCTGAGAGCCTCCCTACGGCTCTCCAAGAGGGAGTGTTAGCAGCCACATCTGGCTTAGAAACTCACAGTCCCGATATCTCAGTGTCATGACTGCACGGCAAGTGCTGTGCTCCATGATAGCATGTTCATGTCAAGCCCACTGGGAAAAGATATTCTATAGAAGTACATGCCCAAAGGCAATGCACTGGCTCCCCACACAGATATGTGCACCCTTTCCGTTCCATGTGTACCCAAGTGTTGTTTATAACAGCCAAGATCCAAAGTAATCAGTGAGACTGTCCATGGTTAAAAGGATAGAGAGGCAAATTTCTTCTCTTTCTGTCTCTCTTCTCTGTCTTTCATCCTACCCCCTCTCTCCACTATACATATGCACACATATATGAATACACAAAGATACAAGATTTGATCCAGCCTTCATAAAGGAGAAGCCATTCATCATGATGTAAATCTGGAGGGCAGGGCACTGAAGTAAGCCACACACAAGGAAGTAAACACTGTATGCTCAGACTAAAGGGGTACCTAAGATGTTAATTGTGTAGAAACACAGAGAGAATTATCAGGAACTGGTGGGCATAAAGGGGGAGATTCTGGTCTAATGGTATAAAGTTTCACTTATGTAGGGTAAATCCTAGCGATCTAGTGGGCAGCATGGCAACTCGGTGCATCTAAGATTTGACATTTACTAAGAGAACAGATTCCTGGTGTTCCTTTTGTTTGTTTGAGACACTACATAGCACTGGATGTCCTGGAATTCACTATATAGATAGGCTGGCCTCGAACTCACAGAGAAACATTGGCCTCTGCCTCCCAAGTGCTGGGGTTAAAGGCACACACCACTATGCCTGGTCTCTTCTCTCTCTCTCTCTCTCTCTCTCTCTCTCTCTCTCTCTCTCTCTCTCTCTCTCTCTCTTTCACACACACACACACACACACACACACACACTACTGCATAAGGTGGTAGATATGTTAATTAGATTGATTATGGTAATCACAAGCCTTCTGTATCAGGTTTCCACATCCTTGGCTCCAGCCAACTGTGGGTAGAGACAAAAAACCCTGTATCTTGATTAGAAATATGCGTGAGCATCTTTTTTCTTGTTATCCACTGAATGCAATATCCATTGGTATTCCATGAGGTCTTGCATTAGATTGATGACGTAAAGGACTCAGAAGGATTGCATAGGTTATGTGCAAATACTTGAACGTTGGCCTGTCCTTGGGAGACCCCGGAGCTAGTCTCTAACAGACACGGATGGATAATTTCACATGTATGGCAAGTCATTGTGTTCTGTTCCTTAAAAGCATGCCGTTTTTGTTTATCAGTTTACTTCATAAATGCTGGGGAGGGGGGAAGGAGGCCACAGGGTTTTGGTGTGCTGTTGGGTGTTGGGGTTTGTGCCTGGCTCAGCCAGCTGCTTGGTAATTCTAAAGATCTGTGACAGGGGAATCACCTTGATGGTCCTGGCTGGCCACCTACAAAAGCTGGTACCATAAGTTGAAGACAGAGGAGGTGAAGATGGAGGATGTGCCCACAGGTTGATTCAAAGACAGACTTAGTGTGTTTCTCACTAGCTCCAGGGCTCATGACCGTGTCCAGAGGTTCCCCCTACCCCCCAACCCCGTTCCCGCTCCCTGTCCCAAAAGTTTCTCGTTCTGATTTAAGGAAGAATTTTAAGAGAATGAGAATTGGTGTTTTGCTTCACCATTTTCAACCATTAAGCAAAGCATCCGTCTTTGGACTTTGGACTCATCCATTAAGAGAGGAAGGAAAGTACCAGGGGATGATTTATTACACCAAGCTAGCAAGAGGGAGGAAACACCTCTTTCTACCTAGTGGGGCTACCTTAGGATAGAACCACATCACGGTTTTACAGAAGGAATGAGAAGGTACTCGTGATACAGAGATCATTTCCCTACAGGCTGGCTGCGTCGGGGGAGCCTGCCCTGCTTCTGCTGCTCGCAGATGTGTGACCAGTGGAGGAGTGAGGGGTTGGGAGACTGAAAGGGGACATGAAGTCTACCAAGAACAAAAGTCCAAGAGTGTTTTCAAGACTGGTACTTAAAGTGGCTAGCAGCTATCACTCGGTGTAGTGGGAGGTTTGAGGGAGCAGTGTGCCCATAGGCTCAGGCAAATAAACTGGTCCCCAGCTGGTGATGCTGTTGGTGGAAGCTATGGAACCTTCAGGAGGTGGAGCCTTGCTGAAGTAGTCACTGGGGGGCTGCTTTGAGAGGCTTATAGCCTTACCCCACTTCCTCCTCTCCCTCTCACTCCCTTCCTGTCTGTCCCCCTCCCTTCCTTTCCCTTCCTCCTGTGTGTGGATAAAATGTGACCAGACAGCTTCCCGCTTCTTCTGCCTTGTGGTTCTTGCCTCCTGGGCGTTCCTGGCCACCATGGACTGACTCTATTACTCTGGAATCACAAATGCTTTGCTCTTCTAAGTTGCTCTTGCCAGAGTGTTTTGTCGTACCTATAGAAAAGTAACTAATATGTACTCAGTGGGGCCTACACACGCCTCTCCTTGCCCACAAGCTGCCCTTTAGTGCTTTCTGTTTCCTTTGACTCTTATCCTATCCTGCTGGAGTGGAGCAAATTCTCACCTCTCCTCTCGAGCAGGCAGAGTCCAGTGCTCAGCACCTCTTATGGACTTGACACTGTTTTCCATGGACACATCCCTAAGAAGACCCAAATACCTAGCCAGAGTCCCAGATAACCTTTCTTGAGTACCAGGCTGGGGTTAGAATGTTTTGCCTTCCTAGTCCTTTGACGTTGTGTTCCATGCCGCATGGATATGACAGTGATGGATTTAATTGGCAAGCCAAGCAAAAGACAAATGTGTGTTGGGGGTGGCACTCACAGTCCTGAATACCAACCGCAACCCCCAAACCCTGCGAAGACACCAGGAGAGATAAGCTATATGTTTTGCAGATAATGAGAAACTAAGAAATTAAGGCGAGGGGGACTGGCTTGGCAGCCAAGAGCACTTGGGTGCTGGGGACCAGACATGTGGGTTCCATTCCCAGCACACACACGGCAGCTCACAACCATTCAAACTGTCCACAGCTCCAGTTCCAAGGGCTTCACTGCCTTCTTCTGACCTCTGTGGGCACCAGACACATATGTGGTGCACATACTAATATGCAGGCAACACACAGCACACACACAGACACACACACACACACACACACACACTAAAAATAAACAAAAGTAAACGAAGCTGGAGGAAAGGCTGTTCTAGGTCAGCTGTGGGCACTCAGTGGTGTCCTTTCTCATATCATCCCGTTTAACTGTATTTGTCTTTCATCCATAAAAATGCCAGCTTGGTGGCCAATGCCTACAGGTGGTCAGGACCCTCCACAGCTAAACTCAGAATCCGATGAATCCATAAATTCAGAGTTAATGTTCATACTAAGCAATAGTTCTGGGATAGCAATAAGAATAGTCTTGGAAAGCGATGGTCAAGTCAACAAACTTTCTCTCTCTGGCCCTTTTAGACAATCCAACTGCCAAGGGACTTGAGGAATACAGAATGGTATTTTGTTGGGCTCTGCCTCCAAGACTTTAATTGTCATGGAGTCCTGGATATTTTTACCATGGTTCTCATGTATGTTTTCTGAGTAGTTGTGAGGTTGAGTGAAGAGCAAGTTGTTTTATTTCTAGAAAGTCTAGTATGCAATCCATCCATCCATCCATCCATCCATCCATCCATCCATCCATCCATCCATCTCTCCCTCCATCCATGCATCTATATATCTTGTGATTTTTTTTTTTGTGGAGGATGTATAGGGGCTACACATAGTTCTTTCATTGGCTTATATCCCCAGCCCTAATAAATGCTCTCAAAGATTATTTTTATTGTATGTGTATGAGTGTTTTGCCTGTATGTATTCTGTGCACGATGTGATTGTCCTGTGTCCTTGGAGGCCAGAAGAGGGTATCCGATGCCCTGAAACTGGAGTTTTCAACTAGACAGTTATAGGCTGTCACGTAGGTGCTGGGATTCAAACCTGGGTCCTCTGCAAACAACAAGGGCTTTTAACACAGAGTCATCATCTCTCCAGCCCTATAATTAACCACTTTTTTTGTTGTTTTTTTGAGAAGGCTTTCTCTGTATAGCTTTGGAGCCTGTCCTGGAACTTGCTATGGTAGACCAGGCTGGCCTTGAACTCACAGAGATCTGCTTGCCTCTGCCTCCCAAGTGCTGGGATTAAAGGCGAGTGTTGGGATTAAAGGCGTGCGCCACCACCCCTCAGCAAATGAACACTTCTTGAGGGACTCACTGATCCTGTGATGTTTTCTCCACTCAGAGTTCCTTGGTTTCTTCCTTCCTTCCTTCCTTCCTTCCTTCCTTCCTTCCTTCCTTCCTTCCTTCCTTCCTTCCTTCCTTCCTTCCTTCCTTCCTTCCCTCTATCCCTCCCCCTCTCTCTTTGTTTTGGTGGGGGATGAAGTGTCTGACCTCTGTTGTATCTGGGTCCTGCCTAATTCTGCCAGAACAGTTGAGCAGGAAAGGTCTATGCCATCTCCTAACGCTTAGCCTACATCCCAGGGGCAGGCACTGAACAGACCGTTAACTACTGAGCTATGTGCTTAACCAGCAAGACATCATTACTTAGGATAGATCTGTGTCTCTTCAGCTTGGGTTGCTGACTTGTCTTGGAAACTGCAGGTGTCTGGAGCCTGAAGCCAGCCCGCTTCCCCATCAGCCCTTAGGACAGAACTGACAGCCTTACCTTGTCTGGACCCAACTTTGGAAAGATTCGATTTTCCTAATTCCCCTCCAGGTCCTGCGCGGAGTCAGTGACTGATTAGTTCCAGAATAGTCATGTGCTGGTCGTATTTATAGCACTAATTAATTAATCCAGGTAAAGAGCTTGGAAGATAAAGTGCTCCGACGGTGCAGTGTCTTAAAATGACGATTAACACCCAGGCTGGGGACCTTCGAATGGGAACGTATGGGGGAAAATGTGCCTTCCCAGGTGGAGCCTTTTAAAAAGCAGCCCCTTGATTACGGAAGACATAAATTAACTGGAGGAAGCGGAGCTCAGGCGGTGACAGACTGTCGTAAGAATCCTTCCCCGTTTGGTTTCCATTTAAATCGACACATATGGCGAGGGGTTGTTTAAGGGTTTCAAGCGTACATGCCTGCTCCCGAGGGAATATGGATGTCGTGATTTAAGTGAACTCAGGGAGTGGCCCGGCTTCTCGGCAGCAGGAGAAACTGTGCGAGGGGCACTGGGGTCTGCGAGGGCCAGAGGGCTCAGAGACGGTGGGCTGGCTTCGTCACGTGGCATATGGGCAGGGATGAAGAGAAGCCCCTCAGTTTGCAGTGTCGATGTGTGTTTCCGTGTCACTCCGTGGCTGCGATGAGATCCTCTGACCAAAAGCAACTCGGGGAAGAAAGGGTTTGTTTCAGGTGGCGGACTGCGGCTGAGGCAACTGAAGCTCTTAAGCAGGATCCACCGAGGAACGATGCTGACTGGGAACGCTGCTGACTGACTTGCGCTCTGCTTCTCCAACGGTTCCCTTCCTTTCACAGTCCAGGCCCACCTGCCTAGGGGTGGTGTTGCCCACAGCGGACTGGGCACTGGCTGTCAATCACGACATTCTCACAGTCCTGATCACAAGACAGTTCCTCCGTAGAGGGTCCTTCTTCCTAGGGGACTTAGTGTCACGCTGACACTAAGAACTAATGAGCACAGAACATCCATTTAGAAGACCTGGTGGCACCGAGGCCCCATCTAGGCACTGCTGATCAGGTGTTGTATTAACTCTTGCTAGAGAGGTGTGAAAAATGTCTTTTTGCCCAAGATAGGCACCAATCACACACCCAGATAATGACTTCACCTAGGTCCAGCTTGGTGAACTGGTAAGTTTGTTGGGCTTCCCTACAGGAGAATGGGTGAGGGCTTGCCTATTAGATTTGCACTCATAAGTTTGCATCATTTTGGCTCAAGCTAGAGTCACTTTGTAAAAGGGAATTCACAATTAAGGAAATGCCTCCATCAGACTGGCTTGTGAGGCGTTTTTTATTTATTTTTTATTTTTTTATTTTTTATTTTATTAATTAATGATTGATGTGGGAGGGCCCAAACATGCCTGAGCAAGTAGTCCTGTTTTGTAGAAGAAAGCAGACTGAGCAAGCCAGGAGATCAAGCCAGGAAGCAGCATCCTTCCATGGTCTTTGCTTCAGCTTCTGCCTCCAGGTTGCTGCCTGCAGTTACTGTCCTGATATCCCGTGGCTGTAACCTGTAACCTTTCCCAGGAAGTCTCTTTGGTCAGGATTTTATCACAGCCACAGAAGTCAGACTAGCACCGGACTGATAGGTGTTTCACCATGGGTAGAAGCACATTTGGAGTTCTGTATTGTGCATCTGGTTTGAGATGGCTCCTGACTCTTCTAACCTGAGAATCAGTTGGGGTCCTTGAGAGAACATGAGGTCTATCCTCCTGCCCCGAGGAAAGCCAGATTCATAGTTCTGCAGGCCTTTATTTCAACCTCTGGAGGAATTTACTGCTCTTGCTAAGACAGAGCCTCTGGGGGCAAAGGGAATGTTTGCTTAGAGGTGAGCCCCTCTTTTGTGGTATTTGGGATTGAACCTAAGTCCTTTCACATATTAGGTAAGTACTTGACCATTGAGCCCCAGCCCCTTACTGGGAGATTCTAGGCAGGGGCTCTACCACTGAGTCACACCCCCAGCCCCTCACTGGGGGATTCTAGGCAGGGGCTCTATCACTCAGCCACACCCCAGCCCCTCACTGGAGGATTCTAAGCAGGGGCTCTATCACTGAGCCACACCCCAGCCCCTCACTGGGGGATTCTAGGCAGGGGCTCTGCTGCTAAGTTTCATTTTTTTTTTTTTAATTTGAGACAATCTTACTAAGTTGCCTAGGGAGACCTTGAACTTGTGATATTCAGCTTCAGCCTTGAAAGGAGCTGAGATAACAAGCCTGTGCCATCACACTGGCTGGTGCAAGCACTTTTGATGCTTTTTCGTAGCATACCCTGGGGCTGTGCCCATCTGTACCCATCAGGCTTTTCTGCTGACAGGCAACTGAAACTAACTCCAACACATTAGGAATTTACTGGAAGGCTTCCAGACAGCTCTGGAGAGGACGGGAGACATGAAGGAAAAGGCCTGGGGAACGGAGAGGAAGCAGGGCTGATTAAGACATCTGGGTAGAGTTGCAGGTAATGGTAGACATCTGGCTACATCTGCAAGTCCGGGCACCACGACTGGAATTAAAGGGCTCCCTCCCTGTACCGCTTCTCTTGTAGCCCCAGAGCCTGGGGTTAAGGCACTCCAGTGCATTCCAGTTAGTGTTTATGTGATCAAACATTTTGACTCCAAGCAACTTGGGTTTGTTTCAGCTTACAGGTTATAGCTCATCATAAAGGGGGGCCAGGGAAGGGCCTCAAGGCAGGAACTCAGAGGCAGGAACTGAGGCAGAGAACATGGAGGAGTGCTGCTTATTGGCTTGTTACCAGGTTCACAGTCAGCTTTCTCATACAACCCCACCTACCTCAGCATAGTACTGCCCTCAGTGAGCTTGGCCCTCCCACAGCAGTTAGCGGTAGAAAATGCTCCACAGACATGGCCACTGATAGAGCCAGTTCTTCAACTGAGGTCCCTCTTCCTGGGTCCTGAGTTGATGACCAAGATTAGTCATCACAGGGGACCAAGTCCAGATGAATGGCTGCCTCACGGCTAGGGAAGAGCAGAGCCCTCAAGAGGCGGGAGGTCCATTGAAGAAAACTGAGACCTGAGAAGCAGAGAATGTTAGGCAGCCACAGTGGCAGATACTGCTTTGAATGAGGACTAGCTCCCCCAGAGACCACAGGCCAGGCCAGAGTGACCCCGTGTTGTACAGGAATATCCTGCTGTCACCATCTTCAGGAGTCCGGCTGAGCCTGCTCGTCCAAGATCATCACATGGGACACGCGAGTGTCCAGTCACTCTTCTCGATCAGCTGTATGCAATTCTTCCCTAAACGCATGTGGTCTTGGGGTCTCTGGGAGGGGCTAGAGCATATGGAGAGTGGTGAGGGGGACGGACTCCCTCCACACAGTCGTCGGGGAGCCACCATTCTTGCTGGGTGCAGACCGTCTGTTGTGGCTCTCACCCATGCTCTTGCCCATAGCTCCTCACCCATAGCTCTTAAAGAAGCCCAATAAACTCACTGGTCCCCTGATGAACTTTGGTGGAATAGTATCTTGGTTTGTTATAAGGACCTTAGGAGGAGGGGGACATTGATTGTTTATGTCTTCCTCAGGCCGGGGTTTTTAGCAGCATCCTGATATCCCATCATGCCCCTATTGGAAGCTCGAGAGAGGCATGGGGATGAGCAGTAGGTAGGGTCCTCGTTTTCTCTCCTCCGAGGTCCAAGGGTGTACCCAAAGGCCCCAGCTCACAGTTATGCATCTTTCTCTCCCTGACTTCCTGGATCCTCTGTCCTCCGCCCGTGGGGCTTGCGCGTGGGTACTACTTCTTATGCCTTTGCCTCCAATCCTATAAATCCCCACTAGTCCAGAAGCAGCTGTGCTTGGGGATTGCCAGGACATTCCCAGGACCCCATGTGAGGGAGATCCAGCCATATCCCAGTGAAAGACCACGTCTGCCCGAGAAGAGCATGAATCTCAGCTAACTTTTCTCCTCTTCCCAAACAGTGCTTTAAAACGCACCATCGACAGGCTCACCCCACGAGAATATTAGCGGATTTTTAGAGGCTCCTAAAAATCCCCTTCTTAGGCTTTTGGGTTATTGTTCTTCTGTGAGATCAGCGGTTCACAGATGTCTTTCACAGTTCTATCTCTGGTTTGTCTGAGACCTCATTATCAGTCAACTGGGAGATAGATGGCGGAGTAATGAACAAAATAACGCTAACCAAGGCAGATCAACATCGTCCCTTCAGCCTTTGCGGCCTTTTGGGGCAGGGTCCTCACTCCTTTTTGGAGCCTGGCATGGTGTTTTCATCTCACGCTCTCTTTGTAAGCTTGCTTCTTGCTGGCAGCTGACTGTGGGTGCCTCAGTCTGGCTCAAGCACTACACTTTTGGGCTTCTCCACTCTCCTGGAGACTTCTGGGATTTTGGTTCAATGCAATAATGTGTATTCTTTCTCAGTACAGGGCCTGGCCTCATGGGGATGTCTACAATAACCTGTGGTCACATGCGCTGTCACTGGTGTGGCAGAAAGTATGGGAACAGGCTCACAGTCCACTGCCTTTTGCCTGTCCACTCTGACCCCTTCGAGTCTACCTCCTTCATTGGCTGCTCAAGACACACCACCTTCTTTGTTCTTGTTTGTCAAATTTGCGCTCAGTATATATAACATAAAAGTGACTACTTTAGCCTTACATTTTTCAAAGAACAATATCATGTATGTGTTTAGGTGTGTCTGTATTTGCATGCTCATGTGTGTGCAGGTGCATGTAGAGGCCAGAAGAGGGTATTGTGTCTCCTGCAGTTGGAGTTAAAGGTGGTTGTGAGCTGCCTTATGTGGAGGCTGAGAACTGAATTCCAATCCTCTTCAAGTGCTGCGAGCACTTTTGACTACTCATCCAGCTCTCCGGTCCCATCTTAACCATGCTAAAGTGGGATAGTTCAGTGCTAGGGATTGCAAGTTTCCAGCATCTTCTCCAGAACTTGTCAGTTTGCAAACAAAACTCTGTGCTCATTAAAAAGCCACTTCTCATCTCCAGCTCCTTGAAATCGTTCTACTGTGTCTCTACGAGCTTGACTACTTCAGGAACTTCCTACAAGTGGGATAATACCATAGTATTTTGTGATTGGCTAGTATTACTTAATACAGTGTCTTTGGGGTTCTTTCATGTATCACGTATCTGCATTGTTTTTTTTTTCAGCCTGGGTAATATTCCACGGTATGGATGTGCTGTAGTTTATCTGTTCCTCTGCCAATGGATACTTGGGTCCTGGGTTATTGTAAACAATGCTGCAGTGAACAGGTGACATACCATTTTTTTTTTGTGTGTGTGTGTGATCTTGCTTTCTGTTCTTTTAGGCACATACCCAGAAGTGGTATTGCCATATCAGATAGTAGTTTTTTTTACTTGTTTTGAGGAATCAATCTTTATACTGTTTTCCCACAGTGGCTTTACCATTGCACAATTCACCCACAGTCCATTCTATCTCATGTGTGACAGTACATCATTGTGTCTTTGATCAGCATATTCCCAGGGGGTAAACAGTGAACACCTTTTCACATGTGTGATGGCCATTTTATTGGTCTTACTTGAAGAAGAAACTAGTTAGTTATTTTGCCTGTTTTTCAGAAGGGGCTGTTGTTTGGAGTTATTTAAATATTCTGTATTTTAGCCTTCAACAGATTTGTCATTAGTCAGTTTCCTTCTATTCTTTCTTCTATTATGTTGCTTACCTTCCCCTATATTGATTGTATCTACCTACCTTCCTTCTTTTCTTTCATCTTTTTTCAAGACAGGGTTTCTCTGTGTAGCTTTGGAGCCTGTTCTGAAACTTGCTTTGTAGCCCAGGGTGGCCTTGAACTCATTGAGATCTGCCTGCCTCTGCTCCAGAATGCTGGGATTTAAGGCATGCACCACCATAGCCCAGCTACTTCCTTTCTTTCATGTTGTTTTTATTTTTTTGAGACAGGGTTTCTCTGTGTAGCCCTGGTTGTCCTAGAATTCATTGTATAGACCAGGCTGGCCTTGAACTCAGAGATCTGCTGCCTCTGCCTCCCAAGCCCTGTGAAAGGGATGCACCCCCACTGCCTGACTTTATTGTATCTGTCAATGCATTATAAACTTACAGCTATTTTTCAGTAGTGATTGATTAACCAATTGTGTCTGAATATCATGGTGTGCATGTGGAGGTCACAGGATGGCTTGAAGGAGTTGGTTGTCTCTTCTACCATGCAAGTTATGGGGACGGAATTCAGATCCTCAGGTTTAATCACTGACTGCGCTATCTCATTGGCCCAAAGTTTAGAATTTGTATGCATTACAACCAATTGGTATTTTCTTTTGTGTTTTAAGTGTTTGCTAAATCCATGTCACAGAACTATTCCCTATGTTCTCTTTTTATAGATTATAGGTTTTATAGATTATAGGGCTTACATTTAAGCTCTTGATTCACTGTTGTTAGAGGATGGGGGGGTTTTCCCCCAGTGTTCATTCCTGGCACCCCTGTTGAAAGCCATCAGTGCACAGACGTGAAGGGGTTACTCCTGCTCTCGCTCCATTAGTCTATTGGGCCAGTGGTCCATGCGCTTGCGTTTGTGCAGGTACTGTCTTGTTTTAGCTCCTAGCTTGGTGTACGTTTTCACATCTGGAAGGGGGAAGATTTCCACCTTGTTAGTTTTCAAGATTGTTTTGTCCAAAACCTTATCAAAGAGGCTTTTGCTCAGAACCTGAATGAGGCTGAGGTAAATGAGGAGATGCCCGGGGCATGCCATTTAAAGAGACATTTTCTCATGGGAGGGGGCTGCCTTGTTCTCACCTTGTTGTATGACCATGAATGCAAGATACTCCCTAAATTTTGGGTCCAGGCACCTTCTTTCTCTCCTCCTCTTAATCCATGCCTTACTTAACTTTTCTCGCCTAAAATCTGCAGCCCACTCCTGGTTCACAGTCTCAGAGAGTTTAATCCATGTTTGCTTGGTCCTGTGATGATGGGGATGTATGGAGTCATAGAGCTATTCACTTCATGGTGGACTAGGAAGCAGTCAGGGATAACATCCCCCTCAAGGACCCACCCCAAGACTTACTTCTTCTAGTTAAGGCTGGCTGCTATTTCTTTTTTTTTTTTTTTTTTTTACATTTTCTTAAAATATCACCACCTGCTGGAGATCACTAAGCATTCAACAAGTGAACCTGTGAGGGATGTTTCAGATAGAATGTGTGTGTGTGTGTGTGTGTGTGTGTGTGTGATGTATATGTATCAGCTGGGACAGATAGTCCTTGCTCAAGAGGTCCCTCAGTGGCTGCTCCACAGGGCTGCTCAGGCTTTCTCCTTCCATCTCTGAGTCTGGGAACATGGCGGGTGAGCTGGCTGACAGTGGAACAGACCTGTCTCACTGCTGGCTTTGTGACTTTAGGCCGATTAAGCATTGTGATTCAGTGGCGGATTATGGACTCCCCTTTGCCCTCATAAGGGACATGAGGAAGGCCCCTTCCTGACTCTGCCCTTCCCAGATACACAGCTGTAGCTTCAGGCCAGACTCCACCATCTCCCTGCTCCGGTCATGAATGCTATTCCTTGGCCCGCACCCTTTCATTCACGCATGGCTCCTACTGTGTTTCTTACTGTGAGGGGAAGTGGATCCATGAGAGTGCCCTCAGTTTGAGCACGCTTGACCCCTCTTTCATCATTCACCTTTCTCTCGGTGTTGTCTTTGATGTTATTTTATGTTGCCACATTGAACATTCTGCTCAAGTTGACTAAGTTGAAAGCAGCCTTGTGCTGCCTACAGGTGTGTGATTTCCCCCATGGAGAGTTACCAGTATTCAGAAGAATGGTGGAGTTCAGTGATATGTGTCTGAGCTTCGGCTGTTTCAGCTGTTTTTATTTCTCTAGGTCACATCCTCCTTCTGAAGCCCATGAAGATAGTTCCAGTTATGTTCAGGATCTATTAAATAGACATTCAAATAGCCTAGAGTCTGTTCTAGGTACTATTCTAACCCTATTCCCCTGGAAGTCAGAAGTCCGTATTACTTACTTTTGATTAATATTAATTATTTGATTAAAATTCCTGACAGAAACAACGTAAGATAAAGATATAGCATGGCTCATGATTTCAGAGGGTTTAGCCCATGGTCTCTGGGCCCATGCCCTTGCACAGAGCACCATGGTAGCAGCATGTGGCAGAGGCTAGCTGGTCACATTACCTTGGACAGTGATTAAAAGCATGACAGAAGAAGGGGTGCTCTACCCCCATGGCCCTGCCCCAGTGGCCAACTTCCTCCAGCTAGCTTCTGCTTTCTCAAGTTCCCTGAGGCACCCCAAAATAGTCCCACCAGGTGGGGAGCTAATGATGAGCCTATGGGCCTCTACGGGACATTTACTATTTGATCTGTCCCAGCGGATTGGGTGGTTATCCCAATTTTGTGGAAGCAGAAGATAAGGCATAGGAAACTGACTTGCCCATGTACCTTTAAGGTAACTTATATGAGGATACTCAGCTAATGACCAAAAACACAATTACAGATCCTAGCTCGGAGCCTAACCCATACCTGACCCTCCAACCTAGAGTTTTATTCATTCTTTCATCCACCCATCCACTCAGCCACTCATCCATCCATCCATCTACCCACCCATCCATCCATCCATCCATCCATCCATCCATCCATCCATCCATCCATCCATCATCCATCCATCCAACCATCCATCCATCCATCATCCATCCATCCATCCATCCATCCATACATCCATTCATCCATCCATCCATCATCCATCCATCCATCCAACCATCCATCCATCATCCATCCATCCATCCACACATGCACCCACCCACCCATCTATCCATCCATCCACTCACCTGCCCACCCACCCATTCATCCATCATCCATCCATCCATCCATCCATCATCCATCCATCCATCCACACATGCACCCACCCACCCATCTACTCACCTGCCCACCCACCCATTCATCCATCATCCATCCATCCATCTACACACACACCCACCCACCCACCCATCTATCCATCCATCCACCCACCCACCCACCCACCCATTCATCCATCATCCATCCATCCATCCATCCATCCATCCATCCATCCACACACGCACCCACCCACCCATCTACCCACCCACCCACCCATTCATCCATCATCCATCCATCCATCCATCCATCCATCCATCCATCCATCCATCCATCTATTCACTTTGTTTCTCTGTGTGTATGCAGAATAAGTATGTGCTTTAGTACAAGTGTGGTGGTCAGAGGTCAACTTTCATGGTAATCCCTGACTTTATGGGAATGAACTCTGGGACTCTGGTGATTCCAAACTATGACATCTTCCTTTAAAGGATCTTTTCCGTTGTTTGTTTTGTGATGAGGTCTCATTAGCTGAGTCTGACTTTGAACTTACTAAGTAGCTGAGGATAGACTTGAACTCTTGATCTTTCTATTTCCATTCCAAGTGCTGGCATCGCAGATATGTGCTCCCATGCCTGGCATTCTTTCAAGAGTTCATCAAGCGGCGGCATTATTGGTGGTGCATTTTGTTCTGTTAAGATCGACTTAATTTGTTGTTAAGATCAATTTTAATTTAAAAATGTTTATTAACTTTATTTTATGTATGAGTGTTTTGCCAGGATGAATGTATATGTACCATGAGTGTGCCTGGTGCCAGAAGAGGGCATCAAATTCCGTAGCCCTGGAGTTACAGATGCTTGTGAGCCATCCTGTGGGTGCCTATAGAGGCCAGAAAAGGGTGTTGGATCCCCTAGAATTGGTTTCACAGATGCTTACAAGCTGCTGTGTAGGTGCTGGGACTCAGCTTGGACCCTAACCACTAAGGAATCTCTCCGGTCCCATCTATTTTAATTTTAAACAAAGCCGTATGGTGTTGCTTAGACATGATCTAAAGTGTAGATCATGGTTCTCCCCTCAAATGCATACAGAGTCTTTCTGAGATCTCCAATAAAGGTTTGGGGGGAATTTGTGAAATGTCTACTTCAGTGTGGCCAACACATCAGTGCCTTCTTGCAAAGCCTCACTGTTGGGTTCCACAGCTCCTAAAACAGATGCCGTTGATTTGTGAGACTTCCGGGGCCTCAGATCTTCTGGAGAGTTCTATCCAGAGCCCCTCTTTAGGAAGCTTTCTATTGTTTGTTATTCTGTTCCACAAAACACAGACACTTCACCAGCCTGGGACCCCCACCTGCTCCTGCTCAGCACATTGTAGCGACTGCACCCCATGTGCCCCGCACTTGTGCCCGTTGTGAGAAAACTGCTGGAGGAAGAAGCCAGGGAAATAATGGGGTGCATCCCATGCGTCCGCTTTGCTCCAAAGTTACAGTCCAGCACCGCTGCTGTTCAGGGCCCGCAAACATTTGCCTCATATATTTGTCTAGCCTTATAGTTGTTTTTGGCAGGAGGGCGAAGCTCGTATCAATTATTCTGGCAGGGCTGGAAGCCAGAGTTCTCCAGTATTTCTTAAATGAGATGTTATTGGAAATATAAACGCTGATATTTATTTGCCTGCGTCTGAGTTTTACATTTTGGCAAAATGTGATTAATTCACAGATGGATGAAATGCGACTTTAACCCTTTCCCTGCCACTCGAATGGTATTTAACAAACCGACTCTTCATTAAAGTGGGCATTCCAGATGATTGCTTTTCCGCAGACCCAGCCTTGGGCTGGTGGCAAGAGAGCTGTCCGTGTTACTAACCAGCTGTGCCAACACAGGTGTTCAACCTCAGTTTCCCCATCTGTAACATGAACTAAGTGGGGTTTATGTGCTCTGGTCCCTTTAGCCTGACAGCTTATGACTCTTGCAGCAATCAAATGCCCTCATGACATTTGACCTCTTCTGATGGAAAACTTTCTTCTGGGGGTGAAACATAGACATTCTGGATATATTAAATGGCCAAGTCACTGGAACAGGTAGACGATTGAAATCTTGCGGGACAAAGGCTGAATTTTATTAATGGATAATTTTGTATGAAGGCTTTTGATCCTTGTAATTCCCACAGGGCAGTCCTATCATCCCCATTTCTCAGCCTGAAAAACTGAGGATCAGAGAGACTGAATGAGACCTCAGAGATAATGCTCTGTAGCCCAGATCTCCCCAGCTTGCTGTTCTTTCTGCTAGCCCTGCCAGGAGAAACCCATCCTATGTCATATGACTTCAGAGTAGCCTTAAGGGGCCCACAGTTTGTCTTCAGTATAAAACCCAACTCGATTTTTCTCAAGAACATTCTGGGCGTTTCACAGGCCAGGGATCTGAGGTTGCATGAAATTTCTCAAAGTAATGTTCATAGCTAATAAAAAGTGAAGCTAGGAGTTTTCACTTGTGCATATTAATTTCTCAAAGCGGGGGTCTCACTGCAACCCTTGTGTACATGCATATAACTAACTGCGCTTGATCATGTCCACTGCTCTTGGTTAGTACTCTTTCTTGTCTTCCCCCTTTCCTCTTCCACATCTCTCAGGGTGCATTCTTTACCTTTATGTTTTCCTGACATTTTATACAGGAGGAAAAAAAAAACCAAGCAACTCAACCCATGCTGCTCCTCTTTGTGAGACTGGTTTATGCCACATAACACGATGACCTTCGGTTTTCTCCATTTCTGAGCAAGAAGCATGATTTCATTCCTCTTTATACACGAGTGACACTGTGCTGTGTATGTAGTTTGCATCTTCTTTATCCACTTATCATGCACGAATGGGCTTCACTCTACATGGGTCTGCAGGGGTCTTTACAGGAATCTGGCTTTGGTTCTGTTAATAGTGTCCCCGACGGTGTTCTTGCTTGATCCGATATGAGTTTTATCTCTAATATTTTGTAGAATTTCTACCAGTGTCCATACTGGATGTTCTAATTCATATTCCTGCTCTTTACAAGGGAATCTCTAGCTCTCTCCCATGGTCCATGCCTACACAAGGTCTCCTTGCATTGAGTCTTAGTCTTAGGAGCAGAAGTGAATGAACTATACAGAAAGGTGGTATTGCTGCTGGAAGCATAAATTGATTATTTATGCTTTGTTTTTAATCTACTGAAGGTGAACACGAGACCTCAGACCTCTCTTCCTACAGAGAAACCCAACAGAAATATCTATACATGCACCAGAATGTTTACAACATTGAACTCAAAGAGAGGCTGCAAAGATGGGTCAGTGGTCAAGAGCACTTCTAGAGGATCTGAGTTCGGTTCCCAGCACCCACATGCAGGCTCACAGCCATCTGTAACTCCAGTTCCCGGGGACCTTATGCTACTTTCTGGCTTCCAAGGATACTACATGCCCATGGTACATGTCCATACATGCAGGCAAAACATATACACACATATGATAAAATAAACAAATCTTTTAAAAATAAATATTAGAATAATCCCCACAAACAGATTGAAAAATAAGCTACAGTATTCATATAAATGATTATTAAGTGGCAAGAAAAACGAATGAACTAGTTTATGTCTGACAAACTGAGTAACTTTTTTATTTGAGAATTTCACTCGTGTATGTAATATGTTTGATCAACATCTCCACCCCTTCTCCTCTTTTGAGAGGAGACATCTAGGCTCTAGAGCATTCATTGTGAAACCCCATTTATATAAAATTCCTCAACTAAGAAAAGCTTGAACTGTGTTAGACATTGGTACAGTAACTACCTCTGGGTAGCAGGGCGAAGTTATGACTGGCAGAGGGCACAAAGGGATACTGTTCTATTTCTTAGTTTTAATCATAGCAACTTGAATATGTTTACTTTAGGATAACAAATTGAAGGCATGCATTTAGGACGCACGTTTGCGCATATGGTGAGAAAAAACAAACAGGCTGGAGAGACGGATCAGTGGCTAAGGGCACTTGCTCATCTTTCAGAGGATCCGAGTTTAGTTTCCAGCATCCACAACGGCAGCTCACAATCATCTGTACCACCACTTACTGGGGCTGCAACACTCTCTTCGAGCCTCTGAGGGCCCCAGGCAGGCATAGGTTGAATACTCATATATATTAGACGATTTTAGTTAGAGTTTCTATTGATCTGATGAAAAGCATCATCAAAGGAGCTTGGGGAGGAATGGGTTTATTTGGCTTACACTTTTATATTACAGTTCATCATAGAAAGGAGTCAAGACAGGAACTCAAACAGGGCAGGAACCTTGAGGCAGGAGCTGATGCAGAGGTCAGGGAGGGGTGCTTACTGACTTGCTCCCCATAGTGTGCTCAGCCCTCTTTCTTATAGAACGCAGGATCATCAACCCAGGGATGACACTACCCCATCATCAATTAAGAAAATGCATCTTAGTTTTGCCCACAGGCACATCTAGCAAGGGCATTTTCTAAATTAATGTTCCCCTTTTCAAAATGAGTTTGTCTTGTGTCAAGTTGACATAAAACTAGCCAACACACAGGCGAAAACATACATATGCATAAAATAAAAATAAATATTTCTTAAAAAACAAAACAAAAAAAAGGTCCGTTACTAAAACAAAAGTGCCTTGAGCCAGCTTGAGGCCAGCTACAGACAAAAAGAAGATGTTGTCCCTGCTAACAACCACCGGACTACCTCCCCACAACAAAACTAGAAAGTTAGGACAAAAGTTTATTAACGACCTGCAAAAAAGCAAAAAAAGTGACAACCTCACTCATCTATTAAACCTTACAACAAACAGGGCATAAAATGTGGAGCACACCCGTGCACGTCCTCTGTTGAGAAATAGATTCAAGGGGCAGGTGATGGGCAGGCTTGTACCTTGGTTACTTAGCCAAAGAGGAAATGGACAGGGATTGTGGCCAGGGCTGTAAAAGCTGTTCTTTGCAATGCTGCTGTGTTCCCCACCATTTCTATAGTATAATATTGTCCCTGGCTTTGCAAAAACTCATAAAACAAGCTTCCTCACTTTAGCTACTCCGAGATTCAGTGCTCATTCTTCTCTGTGTGTGGGGGTCTTCCTGCCCACACTCTGTCTCCATGTACTTATTTGTTCGCCTACTTTTAGTGCAGGTGATGGAACTCAGGACTTCATACATTAGGCAAGTGCTCTTATACTGAGCTACAACCCCAAATTAGGTTTAATGAAGGCAGAAAAAGAATTATAACTAATTAAAACATTAAGTGTTTTCTTAAAGTGTGTTCGATGTCCCTGACTGTGTATCTTACAGCAATTACCTAATCTCCTTTGTCATGAAGAAATTTAAGTATATAAGAGGCACGGCTCTGTGGTGTTGTTCATGTTGTTCCTTGGGTGGTATTCATGTTCTCTGGATGGCATTCTGGATCCTAGAGGACAGAACATTCATCTCCAGCAGTTGTTCAGTTTTGTGTCTGGGCCACTTTCTAGTGGCAAGACAAATATGATAAAAAAAACAACAAACAAACAAACAAACAAAAAACCACAGGGGTTTGTCCTCTGTTCAAACTCATGAATGAACTCCGGGCTTTCTGTCTGAGGAACTGAAAAATTTGGTGTCAACCCAAGATTGGGTTTTATTATACTTTTTTTTTTTTTTGAGGGAGGCAGAGAAAGAAAGAGGGAGAAGAAAGAGGGAGGGATGGGAAGCGGGGAGATGAGGTGGGCTCTCCATGCTTTGTAGGAGTATACACGGCATTAAAGAAAGAGTAGAAAAAGAAACTAAATTGGGGGATGGCTTAGTGGGTAAACGGATGGCCATGAGTTTGGATTCCAAGTAGCCATATACATACTGAGCATAGTAGTGTGAACCAGTCATCCCAGGGCTGGTGTGTGTGTGTGTGTGTGCACGTGCGCGCGTGACTTGGAGACAAATGGTTCCCTGGAGCTCACTGGTTAACCAATCTAGCCAATGAGCAAGCTCCAGGTTCAGTGAGATGCAGGTCTCAAAACACAAGAGCACTGGTAGAAGAAGTCACCTGACACTGACCTCTGGTCCTCATGGGTAGATGCACGGGCAAGCACACGGTTGTACACATGTGATGCGTACAATACACACATGCACACACACATACGCATATGCACACAGAAAGAGAAAGAGAGAGAGAACTTTTTCAACAGACGGACAAACAAGTATCTATTTAATTTTAGACCAGACTTCATTCGTCTTTTCAAGAAAAGGGGGGGTGGTGGTGGTTGGAGTTATGACTTGTAGGAGTTTGCATGTCAGGGATTCCAGGGTTGAAAGCATGAGCATCTTTGGCGGAGCTGCTGTGGTGAAGGTCTGACTAGGTATGTGGAAATAGCCAGGAGGAGATGACACAGGGGTGGAGTGGGCCCTCTAAACCAGTGGAGAGGGACTGTTTGTTTGCTGGACTTGCATCAAGAGCTCTGGTGGGATCCTGTCCCTGTATCTGTAGGGACACTTTCTACCTTGGGTACTGCCCTCCCTGGCTTGCTTGCACATGAAAATCTATTTCTTCCATCAGGACTGAGAGGGACTATTCAGCAGAATGTCAGTGTGTGACTGGGAGAGCTGGGGATGTAAGGGGTGGGGACAGGAACCAAAGCCACACCTGTGTCAGAACTGGTTTCTCTTCACTCTTGCCTGCAGTTTGCACATAGTAGGTGCGCACAGTATGCTGCCCCTGAAATTACCCTCCACTGTGAGAGCGAAATTCTCTCCGCCTTCCCTCTCCTCCTCCTCCTCCTCCTCCTCCTCCTCTCTCTCTCTCTCTCTCTCTCTCTCTCTCTCTCTCTCTCTCTCTCTCTCTCTCTCTCTCTCTCTCTCTCTCTCTTTTGTTTTTCGAGATAGGGTTTCTCTGCGGTTTTGGAGCCTGTCCTGGAACTAGCTCTTGTAGACCAGGCTGGTCTCGAACTCACAGAGATCCCCCTGCCTCTGCCTCCCGAGTGCTGGGATTAAAGGCGTGCGCCACCACCGCCCGGCTCTCCTCCTCTCTTAATTCCACTTGCATCGTGGGTCCCCTCTGTGTCCTTGGTGGACTCTGACTTTGGAGGGACTAACTGGAGTCTAATTCTTACCATGGGTTTGCCAGTGTCTGATAGCTGTGGAGGGCACCTGAATCATCGCATGCCTTGGTTTCCCCCGTATTCACGATGGGTACCATACTTTTTCTTGCAGATGGGGTAAAATGAAAGCGAAATGATAGACGAAGTAAAAAAAAAAAAGCGGCAACGGGGGGGCGGGGGCATGGATGCAAATCCATCACTGTAATTAGCATCACCGTGATGACTTTTGTTAGAGCCCTCCATGGTCCCACACCACTAAAGACATGGTCGAGGAAGAGGGAACAAGGAAACAAGAGCAGCATCTGCCTGCAACCTTGGGGTAGGAAAAAAAAACAACCCTTCTATTTTCTCTCCTTTTTGCAAAGAGGACTTGATGTGATCGGGTCATTGCATGTAAAATGCTTTAAGAATCTGGTCAGCACTTCATCATTTTAAAATTCAAACATTTCTGAGCCCTTTCTTCCCTCGCCCTGTTCATATTTATCTTCTTGGTCTCGCCTTCATCGGGCACCACATTTGTATTGATAAATTGTGGGTAGCTGGAGATGTATTGATGGGATGGAGACAGCTCAAAATGTGGACCGCTGCGGCTTTGCATATCATTACACCTAGCTAGCTTTTCGCCTCCTGAAAGCTGTCGATTCGTGCGTTATTGCTATTCAGGCTGATAAATGACAGTAATTGTTCTTAAGTTGAAGATCTGCTTTAATATGCTGTCTGGCCTGAGAATTTCTTGAGCACCGGGGTTAAACTAGTTCGCCACTAGAGCTAGCAAAATGGCCTATTTTTTTCATCACAGACTACAGAGTTAATTGAATTACTTGTTCTTTGTGCAATTTGTAGCCGGGGCTCTAAAGAGACCATGAACTGCCGAGGGAGGGAGGAACATTCTATGGGGGCTCAAGGGTAAGCCTGGACTCTGCCTCAAGGACAATGCCCCCACCGTGTCCTGAACACCTGGCAGTTTTCACCTCTCCGTTTAGTTTGCTCTTTTTTTTTTCGGGACTTAACACGACAAGTTGGGGTGTCGCCACTGAGGCTGCATCCAAACTTGGTCACTGCTGGTAAGTTTGTGACCTCCCCTCTCCCACCATGCAGGGGGAGATGGAACATGACAGGCAGGCTCTGTGTTTGCCTCTGGTTACTTGTGGATGTCCAAGGCTGCCCCAACAACATACTTCTAAAAGATAGCAGGTCCCTCATGACGGCAGGGAATTTTTCTTTCTTTGGCATGAGCGTGCTTGCGTGTGTATGCCGTGTGTGCGTGTGGGGACTAGAGGTCAACATTGGGTGTCTTTTCTCATCTCGCTCCACGTTCGTTCTTGGGACAGGATCTCTCACTGACTGCAGGGCTGGCCCAGGAGTATCCCTGTTTCTGCGTCCCTAGCGTTGGCATCGCAGGTTTCGAACACAGCTCCCAGCTTTTTTTAAAAAAAATATTTTATTTATTTTTTTATTTATACAATATTCTGTCTGTGTGTATGTCTGCATGCCAGAAGAGGGCACCAGACCTCATTACAGATGGTTGTGAGTCACCATGTGGTTGCTGGGAATTGAACTCAGGACCTTTGGAAGAGCAGGCAATGCTCTTAACCACTGAGCCATCTCTCCAGCCCAGCTCCCAGCTTTTTAAAAACATTATTTTTATGCGGGTTCTGGGTCTTGAACTCAGGATATCATGCATGTATGACATGTGTTTTCCTGACTCATCTACCTCCAGGCTCTTTGATGCCTTTTTCCAGATTCTCAAATGCAAGCGCTTGAGTTTCTCCAGTTATATTTCCTCTACGCCTTTAACTTGGTTTCTTACCTAGCTGTTGTCCTCATGGTAACTCCAGGCCCTGGGAGTTCATCCCAAGGACTGTCACCAACAGGTCTGCCTCGAAGGGTCTTCAAGCCAGCATTCCTCAGCAGAAGCACCCATGGATAAATGAATTAGTTATAAAAACCTGAAGAAAACCATCTGACCGTGCCCCCCACCCCGGGAATGTCTCCCCCAATTCTGCTGTGTGGACAGGTCCATGTTATTATGGTATCTATGGCTAATTGTTCCCCTGGAAGAATGGACCCCAAAGCAAATGGGGAGCAAGTAAGAGGCCTCCTGTGTCTTACGTGTCCAATGTTCGTTGGACAGTTCCCTAAGGGACATCACTGGGACCCCGAGTGTCAGATTTGTATCTGCCTGAGGATCACTGTCCCTGTCCCCAACAACTCCTGCCTTCATCCTCCTCCAAATGTAAAATTAGTTTAAAAAATAATATATTTCCAAGCTTTTGGATAAACTCTTTTGGATATTTGTGGTAGTTGTTTTTCATTTCTGGGAGAAGCAACTTACGAGACGGGCTATTGGTTTTAACTTAGAGTTTCAGGGGCTTGCAGCCTACCATGGCAGGGAAGGCATGGCGGTGTTGGTGCAGTGGGAACGTCGGGAGAGCCCTCCCTTGGTGGCAGACAGGGAGTATGGAGGAAGTCTGCCCCAGGGATTCGCTTCACCAGCCAAGCCCCACTGTGTTGAAATTGTCTTACAATTCAACGGGGATTGATTGTTCAAAACATGAACATGGGGCACATTTTGAACCACACCCCAACCATGTTGTCAGTGGGTAATCTTCTGTCTCTGGCTGGAAGGGAGTGCTAGGCACCAAATGATGTCCAGCAGCCTACCTGACTCATTTATCCTGGTTAGGTTCAACTGAAGAATTTTTGGGTGGGTGGGTGTGGGGCTGGAGAGGTGGCTCAACGGTTAGGAACATGTACTGTTTTTTCCCAGAGGACCCAAGTTGGACTTCCTGCACCCACGTTGGCCTCTTTGAGCACTGCATTCATGTACACAACCCACACATGTATAACTAAACATGTATAACTAAAATGAAAACAAATCTTATTTTCTTTTAATTTTGAGAGGGAGTGTTTTGCCTGCATGTATGTATGTGTACCACGTGAGTGCTTGGTGCCGGCAGAGGTCAGAGATTTATATCAGATCCCCTGGAACTGTAGTAAGAACAGATGGATATGTGAGTTATCATGGGGGCGCTGGGAATCGAACCTAGGCCCTCTCTGCAAGAACCATGTATGCTCTTAGCTGCCGAGTCATCTCTAGCCCACTAAAATTAAATATTAAAAGACGCTTGGAATGTACTTTGTGTGTGTTTCTTCTGTGATATCAGCTCTCCTATTTGTCCCCTGAAGCAGGGCAGAGGGATGGGACCCCCACACCAGAGGTAATGCGGTAGTGAAAACCCCCTCATGCCAGGGTGTCAGTCACTCCTCATCATGAAAGCCCATACACACCCACCCTTTGCTCCCAGACGAGGTCTGAAATAATGAAAGGCGGTTGCTTGAAACGTCACTCATCTGGGTTTATTGGTAGCACTATTTAGAATAGAATTCGCATGTAATAGAACTTCTGATCAGAAATGAATGCATTCCCAGGCAGAGCTATCACACCAGTGATTTCATACAGAAGCTTCCAACACTAATGGAGCTGGTGCAGTTCACTTGATAACGCTCTAGACACAGAGGGATCATTTTTTTTTTCCCTGTCGGTAACTCGAATATGTGAGTGCAGATGGCTCACCTGCTCTTTTCCCATGCAGCACCCAGGAATGTCCCTCTCACATCTTCCCTGGACTAGGGGGAGAAGAGAAATTTGCTTCTCTCACATCTGACTCCTTCCTTCCTTGGGCAGAGGATAATGCTGCTCAAGGACTAACAGAGGCCTGCCAGGGGTGGGAGTGTGTGTGGTTTCCCAGGGCTCGATGGAGGTCAGGACCCCTCAGAAGGCTGCCAGTAGGGAGAAGACCAGCCTGGGTGCCGCCCCAACCCTGGGCTTCATTCAGCCTTATTCTGGAAGCCTGGTGAGCTTGAGGTGTGTGCTGGGCCCTGCTGGTGACCTGAGATATGCCATAGAGACTTGGCAACGACGCTGAGTTCAATGCGATTTCCCCACCAGTCTGCTTTCAGGCCTCCTGGTTGTGTCAGGAGCTAGGGTTCTTAGCTTAAATACGCCTTTAGCACCTGCCTCTTTGTATTTGCTAACCTCTCTTTATTCGATAAACCGAGGGCAGATATTGGATTCAGAACATTCTGCAGGCAATGGTATTCAGCTAGCGCTAAATAACACCACTTAGAATGGCATTTACTGTATCATTTCATTGTATTTATGACAAGTGATGCTGATTTCCCTTTATGGTCATGATAAAGATTCCTTCTAAATAAATTTCTTTAGATAAAGAGACTCCGAAAAATATTGAGGGAATAAGACATGTCGGCTTGTGGGAGGGTTCTGAAGGTACTATGTAAGTGACAGTGGCCTGGTAAAGAGGCTGGGTGGCTGTCCCTGGAACTCCTGTATTGTTTCAGGAACCGTTGTGGCTCTGCGTGGATTCAAAGCTATCTGGAAATACTGCTGCCGTGTACAACTATTGTGAACCAATTAAAAATAAAACTACACCCCCGCCAAGCTCCAAAGACATGATGGATGCTTGGAGTGATGGATATGCTAATTACCTTGATTTGATGATCATATAACACAAGCATGTATCGAAACACCACACTAAACTTAGAAATACGAACAATTGCTATGTGTCAATTAAACAAATTAGAAACCACTGAGAGCTATGTGTGGCGACGAAAGCCTCTCATGCCAGCACCTGGAAGGTTGAGTGAGACGGGAGGGTTTTGAGTCCGAGGCCAGCTTGGACTATGGAGTGGACCCTGTCTTGAGAAACCCCAAACAAAAACCCCAAGCAAAAACAACTTACCAACCAATCTCCCTCTGTCTGTTCTCGACTGAAAAAGGAAAAGAAATGTTCTTGGTGGTGGCGCACGCCTTTAATCCCAGCACTCGGGAGGCAGAGGCAGGCGGATCTTTGTGAGTTCGAGACCAGCCTGGTCTACAAGAGCTAGTTCCAGGACAGTCTCCAAAACCATAGAGAAACCCTGTCTCGAAAAAACCAAAAAAAAAAAAAAAAAAAAAAAAAAAAAACTTGGAATAGGGCTGAAGAGGCGATGGCACAGTGGTTAAAGGGGCTCACTGCTCTTCGTAAGAATGGGGTTTGATCCCCAGCTCCAGTATAAGGTGGTTGACAACCACTTACAACTCCAGCTCCAGGGAATCTGATGCCCTCTTCTGGTGTCCCAGAGCACTCACATGTGTGTCCATTGCATGCATGCTCATGCTGGAACACACACACACACACAACTTTAAAAAATTTAAAAAAAAACTCTAAAACTCGAGATATGTAGAACACGTACACAAATATAAGAAACAACCCTACCCTAAGTGTGCATTCTATAGAAAGAGCCCTTGTTAACATCAAAGACTTTGCCCTTCTTAGTTTTTATTCTAGGCATTTTTTTTTTTTTTTTTTTGGTAAAACACAATTTATTCAATCAACACCTTGTAGCTGGAGACTGACTCAGTGTGGTCAATATTATAAGTAAATGGCGCTGCAGTTGGTATTCTCCAGCCTGTGTTTTTGCTCACGTTTCTGTTCCCTCTAGAGCAGCATTTCTCAACCTATAGGTCTTGACCCCTTTGGGGCCGAGCAGCCTTTCCACAAGGGTCACGTAAGACCATCAGAAAACATAGATATTTATGTTATGATTCCCAACAGTAGCAAAATTATTGTTATGAAGTAGCAACAAAAAATGATTTTATGGTTGGGGGTCACCACAACATGAGGAACTGTATTAAAGGGTCGCAGCATCAGGAAGACTGAGGACCACTGCTCTAGAGAAACTGGTGGAAGCAGAAACAGAAGGAAATGTGGGGTTTTCAAAGCCGCTGCTGTGTGAACGTCTCATGAACTTGTGTGTGTGTGCACGCGCGTGTGTGCAACTAGAGGCCAGAGGTCAACATCTGGACTCTTCCTCTACACAGTCCACCTTTTAAAAAGATTGATTTTTATATCCGTGAGGGTTCCTGCCTATGCTGAAGTGGCCGCCCAATTTTCTGGACCTGGAGCTGTAGGCATCTGTGAAATGCTTGATAGGGGAGCTGGGAACTGAACTTGGGTCCCTGGAAGAGCAAGCAGCAGTCTTTACCACGGAACCATCTCTTCAGTACCCATTTTCCACTGATTGATTGATTGATTTGCAATTTCTTTCTGTTCTCCAATCTGCAACTTGCTAGGTGGTGAGCCTGGTGGGACAGCAAGATCCAGGGATCCTCCTGTGAGTATCCCAAGCTTGGGGTCACAGGTACATCACCACATGGACCCTTAAACAAGGGCACCGGGGACTTGAACTCAGGGCATTATGCTTGGGCAGCAAGTGCATTGCCATCTCCCCTACTCTTCATGAGACCTTTTTAACATATGAGCAAACCCTAAGCTATAGTGTCTTTTTTATTTTGGGCCCATTTTTGAATCAGTTTTAACTGTTGAAGTTGGCAGTTCTTTACATATCTCCTATACTAGTTCTTTGTCAGCCGTGTGGCTTACAACTATTTTCTCCTAATACACAGAGTGTTGTGTTGTTTTAGTTTCTTATTAGTTATTTTTCAGAGTAAAAGTTTAACATTTTGATGAGGTCCTATTTATTGGTTTCCTCCACTTGACTTCAGCTTTTCAGAGTATATGACTTACTAATGCAAGCCAGGACTTCATTAAAAAAATAGATATTTTGTAGCCCGGCAGGGCAGTGCATGTCTGCAGTCCCAGCATGGGGAGGAGACTGAGTCAAGAGCATCCTGATTTCAAGGGCATCCTGGGCTACATCATGAAAATCAATCTGAAAACTATTTCCCGAGGACCCATTGAACACTTGCAGGTTGTTTAGGAGGAGAGCGGCCACAGTGAGGAGAACATGTAGACTTTGTCTCTGCGCAGTAGAAAGTCTCTAAAAATACAGTTTCAGGGGGCTGGAGAGATGGCTCAGCAACTAAGAGCACTTGTTGCCCATGCAGAGGACCCGAGTTCAGTTCTATTACCCCCTGGTGGGTCCTGGCGGAATATCATTGTGTAGACCAAGAAGAGCCGGCAAACACAGGGAGTGAGCATAAAGAGTGGGGAGAACTTGGCACTGTGGTGTGGGAAAGCTGAGTGGCATGGGGATCTTGGGCAGTTGGGAGTGGGGAGTCACAGACCTTGGAGGTGGGCTGGGGAGGCAGGGATGGGAGATGAAACATGTTGAAAGCAATGGTAGCCAGTCTAGTTTCACTGTAGGAAAGGCCTCATGGGGGTTTGGGCATGGGTTTGGTGGGGAAGCCTTTGCCATGCAAGCATGAGGACCTCAGTTCAAATCCCGAACACCCAGGACCATTTGGACACATGGCATGTGCCTCTAATTTAATTTCTCTTGTAAGTGATAAAATACTGACCAAAACAAACTAGGGAAGAAAGGGGCTGTTTCACCTCATGGGCTATAGGCCATCATTGAGGGAAGCCAAAGCAGGAACTTGGAGGCAGGAACTGAGGCAGAGGTCATGGAGAATACCGCTTACTGGCTTACCCAGCCACATTTCTTTTATAGTTTAGGCTGTCTGCCTAGGGGTGGCACCACCCATGGTGGACTGGGCCATTAATTAGCAACCAAGAAAATGCCTGACAGATGAGCCTACAGGTCGAGGTATCGAAGGTGATTCCTCAGTTGAGATTCCTTCTTCCTAGATGTCTAGGTTCGTGTCACACTGGTAAAAACATGTGAACAAAGAGGTGTAGACAATAGAATTCCAGAAACTCCCAGGTCAGCTAGCTTGGCATAGGCAGTGGTGAACAGCAAAGAGACATGGTCTCAAACCAGGCAGAAGACCAGGGCTCATACCTCAGGCTGCCCTCTGGTTTCCATGCTGTGTCACTCACACCCACGTTCACAAGTAAGCACACACGAACAGGCGTGCGCATCCACACGTGCGTGCACACACACACATATATAGGAACATATACAAAGATAAAAAAGAAAGACTGCATAGCAATTAACTCAAGTTTATAATATGGTTTCTTTACGCAGTAATCTCAGCCCTCCATTTATGTGACTAAGAAACTGGGCACCTAGAGTAGAGGTTGGTTTATTTACGGATTGAAGGTCAGATCACTCTTGTTTCCTTCTGTTTGAAATAGTGTCATGTTTTATTAGCCCAGGCTGGCCTCAAACTTGCTTTGGCCTTGTTAATGCTACTATCACAGGTGGAAATCACTGTGTCTGCTTCAGAATTTTCATTACTTTTTTTTTTTTTTAAAGCTTTCCCCTTCCCACCTCTCAATCACCTCCTTAAATAAAAGTGGATTGACAACACCCACATGGCAGCTCACAACCTTCTGCAACTCCAACACCGGGGGAACCCAGTGCCCTCTTCAGGCCTCACTGAGTACTGCACGCATACAGTGTACATTAACTCATGCAAGCACACACACACACACACACACACAGCAAGAGTAAAGCAATAATGATAAGAGACAAAACAGAAAAATGGAAAGAGGGCTCGTTGTAGAACTCAGAGGTACAGCATGTGCCTAGCATGCACTAGACCAGCAAAGTGAAAAACCAACCACTGTGATTACAAAGGAAAGGTCTAAGTTACAATGGCACAGGGCCTCAAGCAAAAGACTACAGGGCTCCATTGAGTGTGCTAAGTTAGCACAAGAACTGCCAGAGGTGTATCTGGTATAGGAGCCTTGGCGGGCAACTTTTATCTGTTCCTTTCTAAAGTGAGCTGGCTTTGCATACAGAAGGACCTTAATAATAGCATGAGGGATTGAAGGATTCCCGCCCCCTCCCTATCTGGACTGGGTCCCAGAAAGGTGTGTTGAAAAGTAGAGGATAATGTTATATGGGCGACTCACACATCTCATCCCAGGATGTCCCCAGAGCTCAGAGACCTTTCTCCATTTCTCTCTGTGGTACCCTCACGCCCTGACAACATATCCCCTTCCTCTGCCCCGAGCTGCCCCCTCTGTGGATAGAATGGGCGTGTAAGCATGTGTAAGCAGCCCCCAGGGCTGTACACCCTGCATGTTGGCTCTTTGTGGGGGCTGAAGGGAATAGGCCAGTTGTACCACCAGCTGTCTGCACGCAAACTGCTTCATTTCAAAACCATGCCACAGAGAGAATGAAAAACACCATACTCGAACAAAAGTGAGCCGAAACGAACAAAGAGAAAAAAAATCCTCAACACAGAGCAGGGTGATAAAGTGTTGGGTGCTGCGAGGAGCCTGGGAGCTATGGGAGGGGTTCCTTTTCAGTAGCCTCCGGGGCCTTTGGATGATTAAACAGATAGCCCTTAGCCAGCTGTCTGCCCTCCTCTGTGTCAGTTGGTATCTTAGAAGCACCTTTCCCTTGCTGATCTGTCCTGAGAACCTTGGCAATCATTGGCTGGAGAACACTGTACCCCCCACCCCTTTATCTCCATGACATGGCTTCATGACATGGCTTCAGATAAATGGGGAAACATTCCTCCCTTTTTCTATTGCAGCTTTTAGAAACATCTGTTATTTATTCCTTGTCAATTTCATCCATGTATATAATGTGTCTTGATCATGGCCGCCTCCCCTTCCCCCACAATACCTTCAACGCTCTCTCCTTCCCACTTTCACACTCTCTCTCTTCTTTCCCCCAAGCCTCCTGGGTCCGATCAGTGCTGCCTGCAGGGATGGTAGCTGATCTCGCTGGTTTGATTTTCTGCCGGAAAGCACAGCTTCTGCGAGTTCATGACAACGACAGTCATACCATGTCCAGACCCATCAAGTCACAACCCGGCTCCCCATCCTCAGGTGAGACCTTACATTTTTTTCTGCTCCCTCTTCGGCAGTGTCTGAAAGGTTCCCAAAGTGCCTAGTGGTGAGGAGAACTTTAGTTCAAGTCATTGGGTAACCTGGATGGGTGTAGGGACCGCAGGATGTCACACAGTGGTTCAGAATGAATCTCCTCCCACTGTGGGCATTTTCTCATGACTCCTGAGTAGGTTCCTGCTGCTCAGCCATCTTGATGCTGTTGGAGATGTTGGCAGGTGTCTGTTCTGGGTCTGTATAGGCTTGGATCCTGGAGAGACAGGAGTAAAATGCTGCCCTTGGTGATATCCCACCCACTGCCTATTTTGACGACACAGTAATGTCTCATTATCCACACATCTTCTTGGGTACAATAGAACCCTGGGACAAAGAGGACATTAGTTGGATTTGGGAAACTGTGCTAACACTCTGTTCTTTCTTTGTTGTTCTTTTTAAAAGAACGATTTTTTTTTTATTTTAAGTGTGTGTGTGTGTGTGTGTGTGTGTGTGTGCGCGCGCGCGCGCGCGCGTGCGCGCCTATCTGTCTGTCTGTCTGTCTGTGGAGACAAGAACAGGGTCCCGGATCCTCTGGGACTGAAATTATAGGTGGTTTAGAGCCTCCATACCTGGGGGGTGGAGACCAAACTCAAATCTTCTGGAAAAGCTGCAAATGCTCTTAACCACCAAACAACATCTCCAGCCCTCTTCTCAATCACTTTCTTTGCTCTCATCTTGGACTCAACATTCACTCCTTCAGCCAAGTTGTTTCGGGCCAGCTCTGCACGTTTGGTGCCTTGCCACATGCTGAGGATGCAGAGCAGTGATAATACAGCTCCCGGGGTGGGGGTTGGGTTTACCTGGGGCTTGTGTCTCCAGGGTTGCAGGACTGCCTTTGGCTTGAATAGAATGACTATGCCGGGTTCATCTCAGTATCTGTGGCTTGCTGGCACCCACAGATGTGCCAAGACCAGGCCGGGGATAGGAGGCATCAGGCCCTTGTGTTTCCCCAAAAGGCAGGTATATGAATTTCAGAGCCCGTGGGAAGTCAGTGCACACCAAGATGTGTGGAGAATATGCTAGTGACTGAGTCCTCTGGTTCTTTTACTAATGGAATTTGACTCAGAGGTGGGGATCGACAGATAGACACAAGGTCTTTGCTTCCCACACAAAACTATTGTGCTTACCGTGGATGAACGAACCCCCACTGTTCCCCACTTCCCTCAGCCAAGGCTGGGCCCCAGCAGTGTGCCTAGCCAGGAACAGAGCGTCTCTCTCACCCTTGACCTCTCTTGTACCTTTATGGTATTTCTAGGACCATGGACTCCTGGAAGAATAAGACATGGCGTGTGGCGGTGGGGAGCGAAGCTATCCTATTTTAGAGATGGAGGGGGGATTTTAGCTTGTCCCCAAGGCAGTGCTCCAGCTTTGCCGTCCAGCCCCTCACTCCTAGCCAGGGAGGGCTTGGTTCCCGCACCCTCCCTCCCAGCCCTCTGAGTTACAGGGGCTTCTGGCTTGGGTTTCTAATTTTCTGTTTTCTCTCCCCAGTAAGCTGCTTCCAGGAATTCTCACCTTCCCCAAGCCACCAGGGGAAGCCCCTCCTTGCCTCATTTGACTCCCTTACACGACTCCTTCCTCTCTGCCACTCCAAACAGAGAAGTACGCTGAGCAGGAAAACTTATTTTTTCTCTCTCCTCCCTGGAAGCCAGCCTTGATCCAAATGTTCCTATGGTAACATTAATTCCCCCAAGTCGCACCTACTGTATAATAAGCTGTATATATAGAAGGCCCACTGGGATCCAAATACCCCATATGTGCAAGCGAATGAGTTAATGCTGCCGTGAGAGTTAGCAGCGTCCCGCTTCCTGATTTTCATACTTTTAGTCACAACCTGTGTTTGTGGGGTGCTCTGGAGGCAAGCTTTGGGGGAGCAGCAGAGGTAGGCATTGGGCTGGCGGGGTCTTGCTTTCATGACAGAGCAAAAGAGGTGTTCATAAGTTCCAGATGGAAATAGACTTGGGGACACACTGGTATCCGTTCTTGTCCCCTCCGAGCTGTTTCTAGACTTCTGCACTGACTGTCTTTGCCTCCACCATGATCTGTGCGGCAGGAAAGCCTGACAGCAGAGGCCTCTGAGTGAGAGAAAGAATTGAGACTGCAGACAGATAGGGCCAGCCAGCCAGGCCTGAAGTCCGATGCCCATGGAATCCTAAGGGTAGGGGGATGTCTTGTGTCATCAGAGGTTGATGGGGAAGGAATGGAGATTGTGGAGCCCTCAGGAAAGTTGGGGCCTTTTGTGGGTCACTGGGCTGTTGCTCACACTGGGTGGGATGTGCAGGGTTAGAGGAAGGAATAACAGTGAGGATGATGATGGTTAAGAGCTGGTGTTCGAATACAGGCCAGGTGTGCTGGACGGTTCTTGTCGACTTGACTCAAGCTAGCGCCATCTGGGAAGAGGGGATTTCAATTGAGAAATTGTCTCCGTCAGATGGCTCTGTGGCGATGTCTGTGGGGGTATTTTCCTGATTAAGGGTTGATGTGAGAGGATCCAGTTTCTCTGATGTGGTGGCCACCCCTTGGCAGGTGGTCCTGGCTTGTGTCCTTGTATAAAGAAGCGGACTAAGCAAGCGACGGGGGCAGGGCGCAATGGTCCTTTAAGGTTTCTGACTCTGTTCCTGCCTCATGCTCCCTCAGTGGTGGATGGTGACTTAGGAGTAGCGAGCTGAAATGAGCTATTTCCAGCTGCTATTGGTCAGGGTTCTATCGCAGCAACAGAAAGCAAAGGAGCTCACCAGGCGTGGGCAACTTGTTTTGTGTCTGTTCTAACCACCTGGCACGCACGCTCTGAGCTTGTCAAGATGGGGAAACTGAGGCTTGAATTCAGTAAGTCACTCTTTCAAGAACTGGGGCCAGTCCCCCTCAAACCTATGCTCTCAGTAACACCCACACTGCCTCGCTCTCTCTGAGTGAGGGGCAGACTCGAGAGGGGCCCCTTGGCTGGGATATGCCCCTTTAAGTCCTGACTGACTTCAGCGTCCGGGGCCGTGGAACCTGTTGTTTGTCTACCATGCATACATGGCAGAAGGGGATTGCTGGTACACCATGGGGACTTCTGGGCACATATCGTAGGCCCTCAACTGTGAGCTGTGTGTGTGTGAGGTGCAGCTGCCTGTGCAGTGGTAGGGAAGGAGATGTGAACTAGGTTCCCAGCTGCCCTCCCTCTCAGGCCAGCTTGGCTCCCCTGCTCCCCAACCTCAGAGAGTGCCGGTCTCTTGTGTCTGGAGAGTCCACCCACGGTGTTCTCAGGATTCCTTGGGGGAGTTGTGTCCTAAGCATTCTGAAAATGACCCCTTCCTGCAAGACTCTGTGTGTGTGTGTGTGTGTGTGTGTGTGTGTGTGTGAGAGAGAGAGAGAGAGAGAGAGAGAGAGAGAGAGAGAAAAGTTGCAAATAGAGGGACACACTGGGGATCCTAGTGTCAAGACCTGGACACTGGGGAGTAGCAACCCAAGGGAGAGAGAATCTTATGCTTTCTGGGTCTCCGTGGGTGGCCTTGCTCCCCAGAGGTTGTCCACAAGCATGTCCCTGCAAGCGCACACACATGCACATGCCCTTTGCATGACCACATTCTCACAGGGGCACCTGGGTTCATCCCGTGCTGCAGCAGTAGCCTCTCAAGGTCCCCTTGAGGTCTCCTTCCATTCTGTACTGCGGCTTGCCTTGGCAGGTGACCCAGGCTTCCAGCCTCCTGCTGGACCTGGCCCTGGGACTCTGAACACCATCAGCCACCAGAGGGTGCTGCGCTTCAGCCCACTGCCTGCTCTAGGCCGGGAAAGGGACTTTTAAAACTCCCAACAATTACCCTAAAACCAGAGGGCGAAGAGCCCAACTTGTTTCTCACCATTGCTTGCTTCCTGTGTTTAATGAAAGACCTTTTCCACTCTGCCCACAGCCCACGGACACCCTGAAGGGGCATAAAACTCAATAGATAACTCACAGATATAAAATCCCCTCTAAAAATTTCTTGGGTCTAAGCCTTTTTTTATAGCCCCGTATGGGAGTGTTCTTGGAAGGCTATTTTGGGAAATGAAATGGTCCATTTGTCCCCTTGTAAAGCCGAGCTGAGTACTGGGAGCCCCTGCTCTCCTCTTGCACCTCTGGCCCTCATCTTCTGCAGAGAGCTGGGCAGCAGGCAAACAGCAAGTACTCAGGGATGAATGGGCAGCCCTGGAGGTACGGCAAAATGCTTGGGGGTGCTAAAGCCCGAGTTGGACACTGTGCCTGATGTCACACCCACTTAGAGACCAGCCCAGTAGGTTCAGCTACAGTGGGGAAGATGCCGTGAAATGCCCTATCTGGTATGGGTGCTTAGCGTTTCTGCGGATCACTCCTGTACATATTGGCACTGGAGACAGGGGCAAGGTGTGGTTCATCTGGGAATCTAGTGGCCAAGCATGAGATGGGGAGCTGGGATTGGTCACAGACTGATGTGGTCTGGTTCCTTGTGTTTTCAGCCTCCTTACACCCACTCAGATCTGCCTTGTAGAAGACAGTTGGCCAGAGCTGTCTTCTACAGAAAAGGAAAACCAGTTGTTTATTTTTGTTTTCTTGCAGTGCTAGGGATGGAACTCAGGGTTCTGGATGTGCTAGGCAGGTGCTTTACCAACAATCCATGCTCCCAGGCCCTCACTGGGGGATTCTAGGCAGGGGCTCTACCACTGAGTCACACCCCAGCCCCTCACTGGGGGATTCTAGGCAGGAGCTCTACCACTGACCCACACCCCAGCCCCTCACTGGGGGATTCTAGGCAGGGGCTCTACCACTGAGCCACACCCTAGCTCTTTACTGGGGGATTCCAGACAGGGACTCTACTACTGAGCAGGGGCTCTACCACTGAGCCATGTCTCCAACCCCTGACTGGGAAATTCTAGGCAGATATTCTACCTCTGAGCTAGACCCTAGCCCAGAAATCAGTTCTTGAATTTTGGGGTTCAAAAGTACATTTGTTTGATAGTGTTACTACAACTAATTGCCAAAGACAGGGCAGTTTAAACAATAGAAAGGTACTTTCTCACACTTCTGAGGCTGGGTGTCTAATTGAAGAGTTCATAGGGTTGTTTTTTCCTGAGACATCTCTCCCTGGCCGTTGATGGCTGTCTTCTCTCTACATCTTTGCGTGATCGTCTTCCCTCTGTTTGTTCATGTCCTGGTGTCTCCTCGTGAGGACACTGGGTATATTGAATTAAAGTCTACCTTAATGATCTCATTTTAACTTAACTACTTTAAGAAATATCTTGTTTACAAATACAGTCACCCTATGAGAAGTTGGAGGCTAGGATTTCAACATGCATCTTTTTTGAGGCGGGGAGGTGATACAATTTAAAACAGAACAGACGCATATGCAGAGGACTCCAGAGACACCCCCAAATAGGAGAAGAGTTTCGTAATCTAGAGCTCCATTTCCCCGAACTTAGACTTCCCCAGATGGATGCTGTTGAGGGAGGGAGAGTGGGCAGCTGAAGAGCGCATAGACACCATTAGGGTTCTCCTAGTTTTCTGGCCTCTTGAGACATGCTCTCACTACGTAGCCCTGGCGGCCCTGAAACCCTTTGCAGACCAGGCTAACCTCATCTCACAGAGCCTCTATCTCCCCTGTGCTAGGACTAAAGGTATGTATTGATTGCTACACGTAGCCTGCTGGTTTTCTGTCCACTGCCTTTCTTGCACGGTGTTTCTTTCCAAGCAGACACCAGGCAAGCCACTGGCTGAATATGTTGAATTCTTTATGGGCTCTGATCTTTTTTCTAGACCACTGGGCCATGCAGATTGCACCCTCTGGACACACTGGCTCGTGTTATGGTTTAGATCTGAAACACAACCCGCCCTTTCCCAAGTTCATGTGGTGAAGGCTTGCCCCCCCCCCCCCACGCCGTTGGCGCTGTTTAGGAAGGCTCAGGAAACCTGAGGAGGTGGAGCCCAGTTGGGGGCAGGATGACACAGGGAGTGTGCTTCCTGTTCTCAGGTATCCTCCTTACTCTGGGCTTCTGGTCTACCAAGGTGAGCATGCTCCCATCGCATACTCTTGTTACCGTGATGTCTGTCTTACCACGGGGTCCTGCAGAAACGGGGCCAAGGGCTTTGGGTTGAACCTGTTGAAACCACAAACCCACACACGTCTTCCCTCCCTTTAAGTTGATTTTCTTATGCATTTGATGATAGCAGTGAAAACCTAACAGAACCCTCCATCCTGTGGATTTCACCCTCCAGGATGTCAACCCTCTAATTTAGTCTATCTTATTAACCAGGTAGGAGAGAGTGCAAGATAGTAAATCACAGTGTGATCACCTTGGGAGACTTTTACGGCTCTAAGTCCACCTAATTGTTTTCGCTGGCTTTGAGAGGGATGGACAGGACACTATCAGGTGTGCGAGCCATTGAGTTTCCTGCCAACGAGAGCACCACATCCTACCTGGTACTCCGGGGTATTGTGCCTTTCTATTCGCTAGGCTGAGACAGCTTAGCCTAAACCTAGGTTTGACTGAGAAGGTCCAGCCAGTTCCAAGAAATAGGGGTTCAGCCATGCTGAGCAATGCAATAAAAGAGACAGCTCCTATTCCTGCCCTTAATTCAGCAGTCTTTACTGGGTTTTCCTTCTATACCTGGTGCTGTGAATTAAAAACATTTATTTTTATTTTTTAATTATATTCTTATTTAGGTTTATTTTGGGTTTTTAAAAAATTATTCTTTGTGTGTTTAATGTTAACACTTTTTTAATTGTGTGTGTGTGTGTGTGTGCTCTTGCATACAGGTGCATGAGTACAATGTCTGCAGAGGCCGCAGGAGGCATCTGATCTCCCGGAGGTGGACTTACAGGTGGTTGTGAAGCTCCTGACCTGAGCGCTGGGAACTGAACTTGGGTCCTCTCTGCGAGCATCATGAACACCTTGCTAAGTCATCCCACCGCTTCCCACCTGCAGGATTGTATGATCCTCGAGGTCGCCCAGAGGAGAAGACAGTAACATCCTTGGCTTTAGATTTTACCAAAATAGTTGTCAACTCCTATGCCACTATAAAACCAAGCCACCTTCACAAATGAAGCGAGAACAGAACGGTGAAACCAATGCAGTTTTGAACAGCAACATTCGTTTAGCAGTAAGAAAGTCAGGACACGCCAGTTTAGAACTGACCACGTACCATAGGTTCTTTCCAGATAGGAGACATCGCTCTTTTGTGGGCGGGGTGGGGGCAAGACTACCTAATGTTTCCACTGCATTTTGTTTCTTGGAACCATTTGTGGTGACAGGATGCCTTCTTCCCTTACCCACTATTACGGTTTGGGCCCAGAATTCCCCTTCTCTCCCAGAAAAGGCACTAAGGCGGTGGTGGAGTCAGTCACTGAGAGATGGCTGGATTATAATACCTCCGACACACTGACAGGACTGTAATATCATTGGGAAGTGGGAGAAACTAAGGTTGGAGCCTGCTTGGAGAAAGGAGGTCACCGGGGGTGTGCCCGTGAAGGATCTCTCTCTCTCTCTCTCTCTCTCTTCCTGCCTGCCTGCCTGCCTGTCTCTGTCTCCCTGCTTCCTGGTTGTCATGAGTTGACAAGGTCTGTTTTGCCACCCTCTCCCCACCATGACATTCTACATCACTTTAAGTCTAAACCAATGGGACTAGGTGACCATGGATAGAAAATCCAAAAGCCATGAGCCAGAATAAAATTTTTCTCATTTAGGTGTTTGGTTACAGTATTTCAAAACTGTGAATTCCAGTTGTCCTAGGTGGATTCTGCGTGCACCAAAGGTTCATTCCACAGAAGGAAAACTGGAGAAAAGCATATGTACGCTACATGTCCTGGGTAAGTCTCGGGGCCGGAGACTCCACTGGGGCAGGAGTAGCTTCTGCGGCCCAAGCTCTATAGTTCCATTTGCTCTCCCTTAGCCCCGTGCGCCACTTGCGTATTGATTCTGTTCCCTCTGGTCTTGAACATTGTGAGTGAGTCTGTCACCCCGACCATGGAAAGTGCATACTTGACAAAGAAATCATATGCCAGCTGGACTCTCAAGAGGTCCAGAATTTGTTTATATTTAATTTTACACGGGACTGTGTGTGTGTGTGTGTGTGTGTGTGTGTGTGTATGAGTGTATGCCATGTGTGTGCATGAGCCGGTGGAGGCCAGAAGGGCGTCCTGAATTCCTTGGACCTGGAGTTCCAGGTTGTCATGAGCTACCCTGTGTGGGATCTGGAAACTGAGCTCATGTCCTCTGGGAGAGCATCAGCTGTGCTCAACCGCTGAGTCTTCTCTCTAGACTTTTTAAAATATACTTTTATGACATGGAGAAAGAAGCTCTGAAATCATCCAAAGGATGCCCCTGAGATCTGGGGCAGGGCTGTGTGGGCATAAGAATCCAGGATGTTCTCAGGAACCCTCAGACCCCAGCTTTCTCTGGGCTCTTCTGTTAAGATGGGTGGAGCGGAATTCCCCAGCCAAATGATGCTAGAGGCTCATGTTTCTGGTCAGGTGGAAAGGGCTCTGGAGCTCACTTGATGTTTGTCCTCGAGGGATGCTTTGGTGGGCCCATGAGCAGGAATGAGTAGTACTGGTCTCACTCAGGGCTTCGATATGGAAGATGTCTGTAAGTTCACAATCGTCTATGGATAGAGGAGGACTTGGGTAGTCACAATGAGGCTTTGTGGGTGGTTGAACGACCAAAGCCCAGAAATCAAGGGTGGAGATATTGTTTTTGCAGTGGGCACTGGCTACCCTGGAGTTCCATTTCTCTAAGTGTAGACTAGACCCAGGTCCTGGACTGAGAGTCTAGATGGCTTCCTTACAGCTTCCTTCTCCTGCATCTTTCTAGAACCATGGTGAGCTATGGCTGTAACCTGCAAGAGCTACCACCTCACCAACACCATGGGCTAAGAGACTTTGTCCATGTGCACATACAGGTGTTTATCAAATGAGCACACAACAGGTTTGGGATGCTGGAGAAGGTTGAAAAGAACTAAAGAGATGTGCACTGTTTTTAGGAGGACCTGAGTTCATTTTGGAGTGGTCATGCTGGGTTGCTCACAACTGCCTGTAACTCGAGCGCCAAGGCATGTGATGCCCTCTTCTGGCCTCCATGAGCAACTGCACTTACATGTGCATACTCACATGTAGACACACATACATTCACGCAATTAAAATAATAAAAATAAATCTCAAAAAAAAAAAAAGGTTAAAAAGACCAGAAGAATGAAAGGGCCCAAAGACATGTGCTCAAGTTAGCTGTGACTGCGGAGATGCATAAGGGTTTCCCTACCATAGGGATTATGATGTCATACTTCATTCTGTCCCTTGTCAGCTGGGTCTGAGGAGGTGCACAAGGGCTTCCCTACCACAGGGATTATGATGTTATCTTCCATTTTATCCCCTCCTTGCAGGAAGTCTCTGCTTCAAGCATAGACGGGAATACTTACTTTTCTCTTGGAACCCAGATGTCATCTGCCCTTCCATCTAGAGACAGCTACAGCTCGGGGTCTCTAGATACTCATTAAGCCCCTCTTTTAGGGGTGTGTACTAACACGATTCAGAACAGCTACTGCCCCCGGAGATAGCAGCAGTTCACGGGAGTCCTTTAGTGACACCACACCAGTGCATGGAGTTCACTGTCACTTTGCCTCATTAATTAACAACACTCTTGCCACCTACTTTGGGGGTGGATGTGGTAAACCGACTGCCTGTTTGAATCTGAACTACCCTAGTACAGGTGATCAAAGGGCTGGGCTCTAATGGACGTAATTATTGTTCGAGGCTGACCAGTGGGTGAGCTCTGCCCATCACTTCAGACGGATAAGCGATTCTCTGTCTATTTTGATTATTTTCAATTCCGGTCCTCCACGGCATCATACTGCACCAGCATGGTGCCATTTTCTAAAATCTCCAGCGTTTTTATACATTAGGTACAGACACGGCAAATACTTGATGTAAAATCCGCAGTTTTACTCCATAACCAGATTGTAAAATATGAACTGAATTAATCATAACTGCAAAGACTAATGGTAGCTTTTCTCTTATTTTATCTTTAGTGCTTTTGTGGATCATGCTTTAAAACCCTCCACGTCTGGCGTTGGGAGCGCAGCCGCGGCTTGGTGGTGGATAGCGGGAGGCAAAGGTCAGACCCGAGGCTGCACAAATGTTGTGTGCTGGATTTATTGTTTTAATTAAGAGCATGGCAGTTCATCATAAAGTGTTTATGGCGTTTCTGCTCAGCGCAGCATTTTGAAATCAGCTGTTTTAATGAAAACATAATGTCACATACGTCAAAGTTCTAAATATTTTGAAAGTGAAATATAGAAACAAGAACTTTAATTCTGGGTTTACTGAGATTAGCTCATGGAATTGCTTTTAAATCCCTGAAGAGGACCACATCATGGCTACCACATGGCTTCATGAAGGTGACTAGGAAATAAAAAAAAAAAAAGAATTCTAGGTGGTTCTCAGAGCTAGGTTATTTAATAGTGAAAATACAAGTTGAAGGTTAATGTATCGAAGAACAAAACCATTACGGGTGGTGCTGGAATTGCAGATGAAAGAGGCAGGGATGGGTGTGCAGGGGCCTCAGTTCTGTGGAGAGGCCCTAATCGTGCCAAGGGGGAGCTGAGAGCCTCGGAGGGCGGGAGAGAAATGGATCCACCCTGGTCCCTTTCCAGTCACGAAGCCGCCACCTCACCGTGTTTACAGCTAATTATTTCTAATGACCTCGAAGACGATGGGGTTTCTCCGAGGTTTCAAGTCGAGCCGTCTCTCACGTGTGTCCTTCTTTCTCGTGGCGACCGGGCATCTGTGTTCATGTGTCAGCCATCCTTGGTTACATTTGTTAGGGACTCGGATAAAATATTTGTCTAATCTGGGGATTGTATTTTGAGCTGTACTCTCATCGGAAACAGAAATTAAGCCCGCCATTAGATGCTAGGCCACAGCAGCCGACTGAGTCGAGTAATATATGTGCCAGGCGGTGCAATACTTGGTCAAGTTTCATATAGATCGTATTCCACATTATTTTATTAACTTTAATATCTGCACTTCCTATTACCAGACATGCCCCTCATTCAAAGCACAGAGGCCCGGGCCTCTAATCAGAAGTGACAGGCTATATACTTTCTCTCAGCCATTACTTGGTAGCCTAGAGCAAGGAACTATGTTTCTTTGAAAATGTTTTGAATTGGGTTATTTTTATTGAAGTATTAAAGTAATTCTTCAGATTTTAGGCTATTATTTAAGTACTTTTGGGAGAATACAATAACCCCCGGATTGCACAGGCTTTGTTACTTGAACAGTCGGAGTGGCTAAATGCATCTTTTTAACGCTGGTTATATAAGCTTTGCGGAACTCATCTGACCAGGCGAAGTTAAGAGTGTGCAGGTAATTATAGAAAATTAGCAGGCTAAATTAGTTTAGGAAAGCACAGAAGTCTAATAATAAAAATGCTCACAACCTATAGGCCCTGCTAGCTGGCTTTTTAGTGAAAAATGGGCATTTCATATTATTTTATCTTTGCGTTTCGTAATTCGATTGAAACAGCCAACAGCATGGTTAAAGCAGGCTTCCTGGGTGTGGGGCACTGTGGTTCAGAGTGAAGGGAGGGTCCCAGGAATAAAGTGTCCCCCGGACACGTCTTCCATGATACTGGAGGAGGGTGCCACAGCCAAGGCTAACCTAGTCGGATGACTGTGTGGTGGGGTGTTTGAGAGGTCTCACTTTAAGCCTCAAAGAGGTTCTCGTGGGCTCATTGCTGAGGGTAGCTCGGTTTCATCAACACATCCTGCATAATTTTCCCAAGTTACACACACGATCCGCTTCTGTTCCACTTCGGGTGTCTGGAGAGATTTCAGGTGTCCCCTGGAGCTTAAAGAGAGTGAGACTCCAAGGCCATGCCCAGTACCTACCAAGCCACGTCCTTTTAAAATTTTCAAAAAGATTTATTTATTTTATTTTATGTGTTTTGGTGTCTTCCCTGCTTGTATGTATGTCTGTGTACCATATGGCCGGCAGAGGCCAGAAGAGGGAGTCAGGTCCCCTGGAGCTGGAATTACAGATGGTTGTGAGACACCATGTGGGTGCTGGCAACTGAACTCAGGTCCTCTGCAAGAGCTCTTAACCACTGAGCCACTTTTCCTAACCCCCTAGACATGGCATCTTATGCCATTCTTCCCTGATTGTCCTTCTTGCATGCCAGGAGAGGCCCAAATGATATCTGGTCAAGGCCAAGGATGCCGATAGTAAAAGTTGAGATTAGACCTCAAGTTCAAATCCCAGATTCTATTATTCCATGCCAACTCTAGGGACACTGACCAAAAATGGCTCTATCTCCCCTTTCACCATGTCACAATGTGCTTTTGTCATGTGACCCAGAGACACTGTATTTCCAAGAAGCATTTGGGAAGATCAGCTTGCAGTTAATGGCTAACCAAAGATTAACAACAGCAGCAGCAGCAACAATGAAAACAATCACACTACACTGTTGGACCCAAATGTGGTCCTTTTATAGATTCATCATAATGCATCTTAACTTTTTAACCTTTTTTTTTGAAAGAGTATTTCACTCTGCATTGTCAGACATTCTAGGACAAAGTTGGAATTTATTAAAAAATACTATCCAGCAGACTAGGGTATAAGATACAGATAACATAGGCAGACCCATTTAAATAGCAGATACCTTAAAATAGATATGAGTTTGGAAGGCACTAAAAGCAGAAGTGCTTCTGAAGCAAGCAGTCATATACTGGATGGGAATGGATGAGTGACACCGACTGATGAGTCCTCTGTGTGTGTGACAGCTCTAAGCTTTGACCCGGGCCCATCCCTGTCCCAGCGTGCTGAAATATCAGCCAAAAGAGGTATTGCTATTCCTACCAATCTGAGTATTTGTACTAACCATGCACATGTATAAATCTGTAGGCTTCCATTTTTGTGTCCACTTGTTAGATTGGCATTGTCACCCCCTCTGTCATTTGTTTCAAAGTAGTCGGTTAACCGGGGCATGGTGGCACACAATGTAATCCAGGTACTCAGGCGGTGAAAGTCGGGGGGCAGAGAACTTGAGGCTAGCTTGGGCTGCATAGCAAGACTTCTCTTAGAAACAAAACAAAATAACAGACAAACAAACAAAAGCAAACAAGAGTCGGGTGTAGGGAGGCCAATGACAGAGTGCTTGCCTAGCATGCACAAGGGCATGGGAGCTGTCCTCCATTCCAGTCGGGTGGCATGGCTATTGGCTGGGAAGAAATCTGTCACTTGTGGCAGAGAAAGAATTGTTCACCAAGGATGCCCCTCTGTTCTCAATTTCCTGGCTCCCACACGGAGGGTCTGGGTGAAGGGGGCTGCTTTAAGTTGAAAGCATGGGAGAGCCAGTGGCTGGCAGAGCATGACCAGCTCTCGCCTCCTTTCTTCTACCCAGGTATCAAGGTGCAGGAGCTACAAGATAAACACAGCCTGCTCACTGGGACACAGACATGCAGGATAATATCTACCCTTGTTTCATAGATTCTGCACATTGCTTGAGAGTAAGAAGTTAACACTTGCTGTGGCTAAACAACCAAGACCTCGGGGGATGTTTGTTATAGCAGCAGAAGCCTAACCTCTCCTCACCTACACACATCTCCAGGCCCTTGGTCTGGCAACTCTTCCTCTCTTTCCCAGGATTCAGAAATGGCGACTGCATCTCTTCCTCTTTCCGCCTTTCCTGCTAGCTTCCCATCCCTTTCAGTTTAGCTCCGTGATGACTGAGTCTCTGTGAAGCCATTTGTGATCGTTGTATTAGGGTTGCAGTGTAAAAATGAATTGTATTGTTTGTGTAGATGTCACCATCGGCTCCTTCTTGTTGAAATAGACTGTAACAAGTGGTTGGAGTCTCCACTGGAGGGTAATTTATATTTATTTGAGCTGCCACCAACTCCTTATTTAGTTTGCATAAACTACCCAGGACAGGAGAGGAATCTCCCTGGACCCTGTTTATCTTGTAAAAGTGGAGTTTGCTGGGGAGGGCGGATCACTCCTCACGTGGACTCCCCTCCATCCCTTTTAGCGATGAATAATCAGTCATCAGGAGAGGGGATTAAAAAATAGATTTATTGCTATTTCTAAAAGTCAGAACCAGAGATGAGTAAACACAACAACAGATGTATAAGAATGTAAGTAGGAACACTATTTTACAATAACATGTACCGAAACACATTTATGTACTGAGAACTATGAAAAATAGCTCTCTTTAAATGATTTAACATTTGCTCTCTTTTATATACAGTTGAGTTTCCAGTGGGAGAACAAAGATGCTCATAGCTCTCTGGGCTCTTTTGAAATCCCTCTCTCCAAACCTTCTGGAATGTTCCACAAGCATTGTGAGGTTTGGGAGGAAAGTAGGGCTGTTTTTAGCTCTACATTTATACCTTTCTATCTTCCCCCACAAGAGGGATCATCATTTTAGGGCTCAGGGAAGCCCAAGCCAGAGAGGGCAAGAAAGGAACAGAGGGGGAGCCATGTGTGGTCATGACGCCCTCTTCCAGAGGAAGAAGAAGCTGGAGTCTTAATTGGTGGCGGGGGGGGGGGGGAATCTGTATTCTGCTTCTGGGGTTGTGTGCCATAGTTTGTTGCTCTGATAAACACCATGACCAGAAGCAACTTGGGTAGGAAAGGATTGATTTCAGCTTCTATGTCACAGTCCACTAGGAAGGAAAATTGGGGCAGGAATCTGGAGGAGGCAGGAACTGAACTGGCTTGCTCTCCATGGCTGTCTCAGGTTTATTTATTTATTTTTACAACCCTGTGCTCAGGGGTGGCACTGCCCACGGTTGTCTGGGCCCTCCCATGCCAATCACTAATTAAGAAAATGCCCTACAGACATGCCACAGACTAGTCTAATCCAGGCAATGCTTCAGCTGAGGTCCCTTTCTCCCAGGTATGTCAAGATGATAGCCAAGATTAGGTATTCCAGGGATGCTATTCCAGATGGCTCCACGTCACTTCTTGTGGGAACATGGCTACAAGACATTATTTAGAGGAAGCCCAGGGCCTTTAGTCCTTTGTCCTGCAAAGGACTCATCAGGCAGGCTGGGATTGGTGTACTGATGATGGGGAAGTGGAATCTTTTGAAAGATCCCTGACCCACCATTACATCCAGACAGACCTGCTATCCAAAGTGGGTAGGGGGCTTGGTCAGTGTCTGGAAAAAGGATGGATTCCTTTGAAGGTTTTACCTTGGTGGTTTAATTTGTGCTTTCAAAAATTTCAAGTTGCGTTTATTTATTTGTATTTGTGTGTGCATGTGTGAGGGCTTACGCGTGCCGTGGTGAGTGTGCAGTGGACCGAGGACAACTTGCAGGAGCCAGTTCTCGTCAGTTCTCTCCTTCCGCCATGTGGGTCTCAGGGATGGAACGCAGGTCATTAGGCCTGACAGTGAGCTCCTTGATTCGCTGAGCCCTCTCGCCTGCCCAAGGGAATCTGATGAACATCTAGCTAAGAGTTTTAATAATTAAAAGCAAAGCAAAACAGTGTGTGTGTGCGCGTGTGCATGGTGTAGCATGTGTGGTCAGGTCAGAGGACAATGTAAGGAGTCAGTTCTCACCACCAACAAAGTGAGTCATAGGGTGAAACTCAGGTAACCAGGCCTGGCAGCAGGCATCCTTTTGGCCTGAAACTCACCGTGGAGCCTATGCTAGCCTCGAACTTGCTAAGGAAGCCCAGGTTGACTTTGAATTTGCTATGCAGCCCAGTCTCGCCTTGACCACTTTATGCAGCCCAGGCTGGCCTTGAACTTGCTATGTAGCCCAGGCTGGCCTGGGACTCACACTCCACCCTCCTCAGTCTCCTACATTCTGGGATGACAGATGTGTGCCACCATGCTTGGCTTGCTTTGGAGTTTTGAAGACTTTAAAGACCAGGACGACCTGAAGCTGGCCCAGTGACCCAGAGTTTGTGACTGCTACCCAGGGTCTCAGCAATGAGAGAGCAGATGACCAGTCCAGTCTGACCGTACTCCAGGAGTGAACAGCTTTTCTAGTGGTCTCTTTCCCAGTGGTGTCACAGTGCAACCTAGCAATTTCATGATGAGCAGGAACGGAGGGTGGCATTCAGGGCTCAGTCCAGATACCCATGAAACAAACAGATCTCTCCTCGCGTTCTCTCTGGGGCAAGGCTTCAATCCACGAGACCTGATGTTTAGAAGCCTTTCCCACCCTCATGCAATCGGTCAGTCAGTTTCTCCTTAGTATCTGAATTATTTTTGGTCAAATAATTCCCATTAGAAAAATAAGAATGAGGGCAGGAGAGCTGGTTTGGAGGATAAAAGCCTGTGCTACTCCTCTTCCAGAGGGTTGGAGTTCGAGTCCCAGTACCTACGCCAGGCAGCTCACAACTGCATGTAACTCCAGCTCCAGGGGAATCTGACATCTCTGACCTCCAGGGGCGCATGCACACACATGCACACACCCACACTGACACACAAGTATGCACAGAGTTAAAAATAATAAAAGCAAAATCTTAAAAAATTAAGAATGCAGTCTTCACTTGGGAAGAGTAAGGGTGCATACGTGTGTGTGCGTGTGTGTGTGTGTGTTCGCTTGATCCTGGTTCTGTGAACACCTGATAACAAGCATTTGTACACACACACACACACACACACACACACACACACACACACACACACACACACGAGCAATGCCTAATTTGGAAATCTGTGACCAGAAACGAAAGTCTCCAAAGTGTGTACTCAGTTTCCCATTTGCTGATTGTCTCATTTCTGTACCACGGAAGCTACTCGGGTTCTCCCTCTTCTGCAGTGCTATCATGGAGCCTCCTTACTAATCCAATATTAAGGACCGCATAATTAGCCACCTTAATAAATTTTTCCAAGATGGATAGCAACATTTGGCTCTCTTCAGAAAGCTGAACACCCCCTTTAATGGTATTCCGTGGGAAGCAACGGAGAGAACAACGAACAGAAATATCTGGAAATATATTAAGATATATGTGCATATATCGGACATTAGCAATGTACCTTGAGCATACTGGGAATATGCTTCAAAATATTTCAAACATTGTTGACCTTTGTTATATAATCCCGGGCTCGGGAAACCCATTTGCATAGACTTAGCAATATATTGTAAATAACCACACAGGACAGTGTGTATTTTTCCTTAAGATGCAGTGTTATAAGCAAGACATTAAATTATGCCTATCACACAAAGCAACCAGATCGCTCCATTTTTTTTATAGCTCGTTCTATGGGGAAGACACCCTTCTGAAAAGCACATGCGGTAACCGCCTGCCTCACGCGGTGACACGTGGCATGCCCAAATGCGTTATGGATCTCTCAGGAATAAAAGCAACACGGCGAAACCATCACCTAGGGATGTTCATTGACTGAATATTTTACAGACACACTCCCTTTATATTTATATAATAATTTAGTGTTATGACAATTTTTTTTAGCGGACTTGGCAGTTTTTCTTTTTTATAATGGTATTATATTTGTGAGCCTATTAAGAGCATATGGGATAAACTACAGAAACCAAGTATTTTTCATAATTCCTTCGGGTGCTTGTAGCAGAGTAAATAAATAAATAAATCACCCACCCAGTTCAGCAACAAAACACACCCTACCAACACATATTGGTTCAGAAAAATGTTAATAAAAGGTCATCCAGACTTTTCCAATGCTTAGCGCCACAGCAGTGGCAATTTGGAGACCTCGTTTTAATTCTGTAGCGAGGGGGATATGGGATTTGTAAGAGTATCTTGCTGGCAAATAGATGTCCCTTCAGAAAAGGAGAGACCGACCCTGTGGTGGAACTGCTGGGTTTTAAACAAAGGATCAAACGAGGGTGTTTTTTTTTGTCCTCCTCCTGTCCCTCAGCAATGGGCCCAGAGGGTTCCAGCTGCGGGTCCCCAGGATCCAGGAGTGCAGAGTCTGTGGGCACCGGGCACAGTGTATTGGCATCTCAGGGTGCCATCTTTCCAGAATCCGGGGAAGCAAATGCTATGGAGGATACGTCTTCTCTTTCCTCTTCAAGTCAGAACCAGAGGGAATAGACAGGTGCACGCAGTGGGCAGGGCGGGGCCCCTGTGAAAGCAAGGCTGGGATTCTCGCCCCGGTTTCACTGTCCCCCCTCTGGGTCTTTCTTACCCCTGGGAAGGTCATGTGGAGAAGGGAGAAGCTTGGTGCTTCTTCATCTTTCTTTTTCTCTTTTTCCTTTCAAAGAACTTATAAAAATGCAAAAAGAAATAGAGCAAGGGCTATTTGGGGATCTTTTTTTTATTGAGCAGCTGCCTGCATCTTAGCATGTTTGAGGCAAACCCATCCACTGTGATTCTGACTGGATTCAAATTAAACTCCCTCAAAATAGAAATGTTCTCTGTGAAGACTGGACAGAGAGCCACAGTCTTGGAACGGATCCAATCTGCCTCCCAGTGTGTGGGAATCCAGACACCTTACAGAGCTTGGGATGGAAGGACACACTCATCATGGCTGAGGTGTGGCGGCCCTTGGGACCATGGGGACAGAAGCTGGGACTGCACAGAAATATCAATGGGTCACTGATTTGATCACATCCTGTTATTATGAATGGAAACAAGTCATCTCCAGAGCCCAGATTGGGCCTCCTTGCAGGAAGGGGCCTGTAGGGTTCAATGGATTTTTCCAACAGTGATGGTCAATCTAGTGCGCCCAGGGCATCTTTTTCTTCCGTTCCAAATTCTAAGGAAGAGGACAGGTACACCCAGGCTGGTGCGTTCTACCCTTATGGCGTCAGAGCCCAAGCCAGCATCTCCCTAATACATATCCAGTGATGGTAATGGGGAGAGCAGTGGTGACAGTGTGTTCTGTGCAGTGAGAGTGGCCTGTGAGTGTTGGCGGTGCAAAGACAGACCCTGTCTTTATTTAAAGTCTTGATGATCTCATGTATCTTGGGTTTGGAAGAGTGCATTTGTTTTGCCCATGACAAAGATGGCTAAGCGTGCAAATAGGGCTGGGGGGTAAGCCCCTAGATTCTTAGAGTAGTTAACATAGTTAATCACCTCTGAGCAAAGTGTTCTTTCTGCCTTCAGCTGCAGATTCCTGTCCCTTCATCCCTACCTCAAGCCAAAGGAAAACTTGCAGACTCAATCCTGCCGGGGGGGGGGGGGGGCGGGGGGGCGGGGACTGAAGGAATCCCAGGTCTGACCTCTCTGTGGCGTTCCCTCCCCTCAAAGTGGAGCAAGTCCAACCCTTAGCTTTAAGTCGCCCTGGGTTGTGGGCTGTTGAATGAACTTGCTTCCAGAGCCACCCTTGATATGTCAGTGGTGCTTGGTAAAGAATTCTCTCTACACCTCAGAATGCCAAGGCCTGCTCCCCAAGGCTGCATTGCTTGCCTGCTGTGGTGAACACCGGTTTAGGGGCCCACAGCTCAGGGCCCCTCTGGAGTCATACTTTCTGCTCCCAGCATGTCCTGGAGACTTAGGTTTTCTTTCTCTAGATCCAGCATGAACACTCGGGGAAGAGGCTACCTCTTCTTCCTTTATTGGTGGCTCTTGGCCTTGAACAGGACAGGAGTGGGGTGGGTTCTCAGAAAACACCTGTCCTCCTATTTGTTCCCCTTAAAGGACTAGCTTGAGGGACATTGCTAGATTAAAGCTTGTCTTCGTCTTTGGGGAATCTGAATGCGATGAAGATGATTGACAGCCCGCCCCCAGCAGGGGTGGGTTAGTCCTCTCCTCCATTATACCCTTGGAGTGCAGGAGGCACTCTGTCCACGGGTCTCTGTCTTTAACACTAACAGGGCTTGTGTGGTAGCTGGTCCCTCTTCTGTATTTCTTCCTTTACCTATGTTAAGGGGCTGTTCTAGAGATGGGGTGGATGGCCTGGAATCTATAGCTGGCGAGAAAAAAGTGGTCAGTGTGATCCATCTCTCTCTCTAACATTGTACTGTGTTAATCTTGTGGCGTGGGCATGGCTGAGCATCAGTTTTATGGATTAATGTACTATTATTAAAATAAAAATCTAGGCCGGGCGGTGGTGGCACACGCCTTTAATCCCAGCACTTGGGAGGCAGAGGCAGGCGGATCTCTGTGAGTTCGAGACCAGCCTGGTCTACAAGAGCTAGTTCCAGGACAGGCTCCAAAACCGCAGAGAAACCCTGTCTCGAAAAACCAAAAAAAAAAAAAAAAAAAAAAAAAAAAAAATCTAGCAGAGCATTTTTATGATTCCATTTTCTAAGGCATTTTACTCTCATTCCTTTGTGTGTGTGTGTACAGTACTGGAGATTGAATTCAAGTCCTTGTGCATGGTGGCCAACACTGCCACTGACCTATGCTGTTTACTCCTCATTGGTAGATTTTAAACAGACTTACCCCTGAGCCACACCCCATCCCCTCACTGGGGGATTCTAGGCAGGGCTCTACCACTGAGCCACACCCCAACCCCTCACTGGAAGATTCTAGGCAGGGGCTCTACCACTGAGTCACACCCCAGTCCCTTACTGGGCAGTTCTAGGCAGGGGCTCTACCACTGAGCCACACCCCTGCCCCTCACTGGGCAATTCTAGGCAGGTGCTCTACCACTGAACTACCCCCTAGCCCCTCACTGGGGGATTCGAGGCAGGGGCTCTACCACTGAGCCACACCCCAGCCCTTCACTGGGGATTCTAGGCAGGTGCTCTACCACTGAGCCACACCCTCACTGATATATTCTGGGTAGGTGCTCTACTAGTGGGGTACATCTCCAGTTCCATTTCTCTTGAGACAGAGGAGCTGAGGAGCTCTTATTGGAGGCAGTTTCTTCTCCCAGTGATGAAGTGTGCTCAGAGAAGTCTATGGGGTTAGAACGGTCCCCCTAGGAGGCTCCCTGGAGAGATCTGGCAGGTCACTGCTGAGCTGAAGGAGCTCATTCTCCACTAATCTTTGCACACCTGTCTCCTTGCACGCAGAGATCATTGGGAGCATCCACTGGGAGCCATTCTTTCCTGCCTCTCTCACCTTTGAGTCCTCTACTCTCCCAGGACCAACACTGTCATCCAATGTCTCTAGTTTCTCCTTGGGTCTGTGTGTCCCCCCATGCCTGAGCGCCCTGAGGGTGCAGCCCTTCAGACAGTTTCCAGGTCCCACAGGAAAAGGGAAGAGCCAAGTGGCAAATATTCTACTCTCAGATCTGAGTCTGATAGGCTATGGACCACGTTCATGTGACTTATGGTCCTACCCCAGCTACAGGGAACAACAAAGGCCACTTCCCTTAGCTTTGGAGGGATGGTGCCTTTAGACCCCTGGCTGATGAGGGCCTTGGGTGCTCGCAATCACTAGACTCTCACTGGGAGCCTAGGCCATTACTACTGTCTTTCAGATGGGCAACAGAGATTTGGTTTTGTCTGTCTTTAACAGCCTGCTACATAGATCAAGGGCTGCCGTGAAAGCCTGCTCTTGCTGGGGGCTTTGCAGGCCACTCCCGAGGAAGCTGGTTCTGTGTTATCTATCGAGGCCACTCAGAGGGCTGGAGAGATGGCTCGGTGGTTGAGGACATACGGCTCTGGCAGAAGACCCAAGCTCACGTCCTAGAACTCACAATCATGTGACACACAGCTATCCGTGACTCCAGCTCCAGGGGAGTGGCACTCTCTTTTGGCCCCTGCGAGCACCTGTACACCTCCGTATACATGTCTGCACTCAGGTCCTGGGTCTGGTCGTCCCTTCATCAGCTGCTGCTCAGCTTAACATGAGTTCCACTTCTGCACATGAAACTGACAGAGACAAGCCCTGACTTGTGTCTCCCGACCCTTCCACTCATGCTAGTTCTTGATACATTTGGTAAACACTTGCTAGGTGTCTGCCACATGCCAGGCATCGTACCGAAGGCCAAGGGTAGCGCCTAGGAGTTCATGTCCAGATTCAAGCATCAGCAAAGCAGAGGCCGAAGTTTGTGCGTTCGAGGTCAGCCTGGGCTACCGAGGGAGACGGATAGGTTCTGTTTTTAAATTAGTGCATTCAAATTGATTGGACAGGGTAAAGAGTTTCTCGGTGGTATTTTCATACATGTATATCATGTACTCTGATCATTTCCACTCACGGTGACTTTGTGGACTTCCCCTCCCTCTCTGGTCCTCTTTGCCTTTTTCAGGTACCCCTCCCTCTCATTAAATCTGTTCTTTGACAATTTCATACATGTATCCATTGCATTCTGGTTTCTCTCACCTCTATCTCTCTTTCCTTCCTCTCACCCTGTCATTCCCCCCTCCTCTCTACAGGTTCATCTCCCACACTCATGTCTTGTTTGTGACCCTCTGGTTGGTTGAATCCCTGAAGGCAATGACTGCTGCTCCCCGAGAATCCATCAGTAGCTAATAGTACAGCAGGGAGGGGGCTGGCCCGCAGAGCCCCTCCCTGATCTGTGACCAGCTGTCCAGAGGCCTAGGCTACACAGTACGGACACCCATAGGTGCCGGGAGGTCAGCATGGTTGTGCCATGTCCCAAAGTCAGCGTTTCCCAGTCCTTCTTCCTGTTTGCTGAGCCTTAAGTTTTTTTTCTTTTTCTCGGTGTTCCTTGAGTGGTGTGTGTGTGTGTGTGTGTGTGTGTGTGTGTGTGTGTGTGTGTGATATAGTTAGATAGATGCCCTGTTTCTGGCTGAACACTCAGTTGTCATGTATTCTGCATGCCTTGAACGATATCCATCACTGTTCACTGTTTGGGTCAGATGCTGTGGAGTAGCAGACGTGATCTTAGAAGCAGGAAGTCTGGGAACCCTTCCTATTTCACCCTTCCTATTTCCTTCCATGTCTTTTAAAAAATAAAAGTTTTGCTTGTAAGAGAAAACGTGAAATATGCTTTTGAGTCTGGCTTAATTTTGCTTGATATGACCATCTCTAGTTTCATCCATTTTCCTGCAAATGACATGACTTCATTTTTCACAGTTGAATAATATACCACATTAAAAATTTTAGTCATTTGATTCTGTAATGTCACAGTGGACTTGGATGTGTGCTGGCTTTGATTCCTTCAGGTATACAAATGTGAGTGTTACAGCTAGATTCAACTCCATGCTGTACTATATCAGTTTTTTAAACTTCCATTATAATTTCCATAGTGGACGTGTTAATTTAAATTTCCACTAACAGTGAACAATGTCTTTTCTTTCCCCACATTCTCACTGGTATTTTTTGTCATTGGTCTTTTTATTCTGACTAAGGTGAGAGGTGTGGATGCTGTGGATTTGATTTTCATTTCCCTGATGACATTTGGCTTCTTTTGAGAACCATGTTCTGTTCTTTTGCCCATCATTGTTTTGCGATTATTTTTTCTTAACTTTATTTTATGTGTGTGAGTGTGTGCCTATGGGAGTTTATGTGCACCACATGTATGCAGTGCTCATGGAGGCCAGAAGAGGGCACCAGATCTCCTGGAACTAGGTTTACAGTGGGTGCTGGGAATGAAGTCAGCTCCTCTGTAAGAGCAACTACTGCTCTTTATGTATGAGCCACTTCTCCAGCTCCTCACTCATTGATTTGGTTAATTGTAATTTTGGGATCTCTGAAAACAGCACCCCCATCCCTTGAAGGTTTTCTCTTCACCATGGTAATTATTTCCTTTGCCGAGAAGGCTTTTAATTTGATGAGGATGTCATTCTCTTGCCATGAGCCTTGGGTAAGATAAGTTTTCCATTAATGAACGGAGAGAGCATGGTCTGGAGGCCCCACACCTGTAGCCATCTGTCCTAGAGGCTGTCTGTCTATTACACAGACTGGCATCAGGGCACTGGTTGGATGCTCTTGTTTTGTGTCACCTTCCAGAGCTTGCTTTGGGTGCAGATGACCAAAGTCACAGACTCCTCTGATATATTTGCCTGGAGATGATGGTCCCCAGTTTAAGGCATAGCAACCACCTCCAGCTGTGTCCCCAGGATCGTGCTTAGTTATTTCAGCCCCCCATGACCTCAGTGCTTCTTTCTCACTATGAAGAGGGAGATTCCTCAAGAAGATGATGGGCTAGGGCAGATGTGGGGTCTTCTTCAGAAATAGGGTACATGGAGCCATGGCAATAGGGGCTGGGGAGTTGGAGCCCGAGTGCCTTTAGCCTGGGTTTTTAAGGACAACAGGGCCAGGGGAGGTGGATCCTGAGTGGCTTTAGCTTGTGTTAGTAAGGACAACAGTGTTTTGTTTCTCCTGTAAATGTAAAGTCCTCACATTGATCCCCCCGGGGAAGCAGCCCTCAAAAGCCACTGGACACCTTGAAGACATGCACAAAATCCCTTTAATTAAATAAAAAATGAAATGGAAGAGGACATGAGGTTAGGGTGGGGGTGGGAGGGGTGGATCTGGAAGGAATGGGGCATGAATGTGATCAAGATCTGTTGTGTGAAATTCTCAAAGAATTAGTAAAAAGCTCTGAAAAGATCACGTAAGTTATTATTATTGTGTGTGAGTGTGTGTGAGGTCAGAGGACAATGTTTGAGGCAATGCCTCTTTGTTTGCCATGGATTCCAAAGGTCTAACTCAGGTTATCAGGTTTCTGTTGAACCATCCCACTGACCCACATCACTTATCACTTTCTTCTCCCTTCCTTCCTTCCTTTCTTCCTTCCTTCCTTCCTTCCTTCCTTCCTTCCTTCCTTCCTTCCTTCCTTCCTCCTTTCTTTCTTTCATAGAATGACTCTTTATGTCACTCCAACTAGCGCAAAGCTCACAGTCCTCCTACCTCAGCCTACAGAGAGCTGGGCTTGGATGTGTGTCATCATGCCAGCCACTCAGTTCTTCATACCCTCTTCTCTTCAGAGTGGCCCTGTCTGAGCTCCCTTCCCTGCCCTGTGTCTGTTCCCACAGAAGGGAATCAATGCCACCCACCATGCTGCCTTACCAGCCCATCCCTTCTTAACTGGGGACCACAGGGCTTCTAGAACACACCTCGTTCTGGAATGTGTTCCAAGACTGTCTGAGGCCTGAACAAAGGGACAAAGGAAGATAGTCCTGTGCTGCTGGTGGGCCTGTGGTCAGTGTGGTGATTCTAGAAAAACCCAAGCCACTGTCTTCCTTGCCCTCATTTAGTAGGACATTGTTAAATGTAGAAAGGTTAAAAAAAGTCAGTTGGGAAACAAAGGACTTGCAATCTCATCTGTAATCTTTGTCTTGGATGGATATCCCAGCATCTTCCTCTGATTGTATGAAATACAATTTCATTGTTTCTACTTTCCTTTAAAAGGTTTTTTTTTTTCCTTTTTAAGTTGGGCTGTGGTGCATACACCTTTAATCCCAGCACTCGAAAGGCAGTGACAGGTGGATCTTTGTGAGTTCAAGGCCAGCCTTGTCTACAAGAGCTAGTTCTAGGACTTGTAGGACTGTTATACAGAGAAAATCTGTCTCAAAACCCCCCCAAAAAAGGCTTTTCCCCACCAGGGTCTCACTATGTAGCCTTGGTTGCCTGAAACTCACTATGGAGACTAGGCTAGCCTCAGAAACAACTAGAGCTATTTATTTGCTTTTATTTTTAGTGTGTGAGTGTTTGGCTATATGTATGTTTGTGACCATATGTGTGCAGTGCCTGTAGAGGCCAGAAGAGGGCATCAGATCACTTGAAATTGGTGTTCTAGACAGTCATGTGCAGCCATGTGGGTGTTGGGGACTGAATCCAAGTCCTCTGCAACCAGTATCCTTAACTGATGAGCGATTTCCCCAGCCCCTGCAGTTGATTTTTGTTGTTGGAAGGAAACAGATTTGAAAACCCTTGGAAGTTAGTCAGTACATTTCTACAATGTTGTTTTTACTCAATGCTGCCCTGCTTACCTACCCTGTGATTTGGTATGAAATGCATGTACTCTTCTATTGTTGGGCATTGGCTTGCTTCTGGGAGCAGAAAACCCATTGTAGCCAAATCCTTACACATATCCTCAACTGGTTCCTTTGGAAACAAAATCTCTGGGTTCTGAATTTTGTTTTTGAGACAGGATTTTACCATGTAGCTCAGGTTAACCCATGACTCCCGATCCTCCTGCCTCAACCTCTCAAGTGCTGGGGTTTCAGGTGCCCATCACCTTGCCCTGCTGGGTCCTGCATTTTAAAGCATTTTGGTAATATTGACACATTATCCCTCCGCAAGGTTTTCTCGTCCACCAGTGCCGTTGAGAGACCTCTCTCACTCCTCTCCATTCTTCCTCTATCACCGTTTTTTTTTTTGTCTTTACTAACATGAGGACAGACGTATACTCTCATTCCTGTTTTAATTTGCATATGTTTGATACTAATAAGGTTGGGCATCTTTTATGCATATTTATCATTTGTATTTATTCTTTTGTGAATTGCTATTCATGTCCCCAATCCATTTTTTCCCCTATTGAAACATCTCTTATTCACTTGTAAGAAAGCTGAGTACATTAGGGGTAATCATCTTTCCGTTATGTGCATCAAAAATATTTTTTTCTCTTTGATTTTGGTTTGCTTTTCAATCTCAAAATTGTGTTTTTTTCCCCCACAGAGGGACCTCTTACATTTATACAATTCAAATCTAGTTATCTTTTTCAAAGTAGTATTTTCTTGCACATTCTTTGAAATTCTTATACATGGATACCCTCACTCAGCTGTAGGTGGTCCACCTACCTCCAGACATCCCTATTTCTTCTCCAGTCTCTGTCTTTTGAATTGTATGCAGAAAGGACTTTTCTCTGATATCTATCTGATTCAGAGCCTCCACTTCAGAATCCAAATCTTTCATCCCTCAGTGTTTTCAGTGTTTGTTTTTTTTTTTTTTTTTTTTTTTTTTTTTTTTTTTTTTTTTTTTGAGGCATGAAGGCTGGCACTGGTTTTGCTTTCTGGTGGTGGCAGGGTATAGTCACATCTTTACTTATCAGCCATCATCTTCCCACTGCCAGCACACACCTGTGTTACGCCGTCAGACTGTCCCTGGGCTCTCCCTCTCATTTCCACAGCTTTCTGTAGATTAATATCTGATTGAAATCTTAATCGCTTGCCTCAGTTTTTGCCAAAAAAGAATGTATTTTGGAGATTTCTTCAGTTATTTTTTTTTTATCCAATGGACTTTGGCATAAATGTGGCCAAATGTCAAAAAGTCTTGAATAGTTTTTTTTTTTTTTTTTTTTTTTTTTGGCCTGGGGTTGACATTAAGTTGGAAGGTTGGATGAGTAAGGATTAGCATGCCAATAGCATGGAACCAGATTTTATTTCATTTAGCAATTATAGCTTTACGTTTCTAAGCCATATGAACAAGGGTTGAATAAAGATTTTTAGCCTCAGCATCATCGACACTGAGGGACACATTGGAAATAGTGTAAACAGTAATTGAGGATGGCCAACCGACTTGGTACAGTTGCAACTTAATCTATCTCACCAGTCCAGTGGCTTATCCTGTTAGAATGCTTGCCAGCCCCTGAGTTTGATCTGTGGGACTCGTGTGGTAGGACTCCCACAGATTGTCCTCTGACCTCCACACCTGCACCCTCCTCCCTTCGTTGTACACACACACACACACACACACCATCACCTCCACCAATAATAATAATAATAAAATTAAAAAATATTATGCAGCCCTTAAAAAGGTATTTTCAGCTGTTTACAGAAGTTAATTTAATTTGAACAGTGAGTGAAGAAAAATCATGGTTTTGGACAAACAGCCTTGCTCTTTTACTGTACACACCTCAGTATCAGGATGCCCACCACTTATCTTACCTAAGGGAAACTGACTGAAATGTTAGTAAACAGTTATCTTCGTGAGAGAGGTTATTAGGGATGCTGCTTAGCTTTAGTTTCAGTCTTTCTTTGCTCTGTGGTTTTTTTCTGTCATTTGCACGTGTCGGGTGTCTTATCTGAAGCAGGATGGCAGCCATGTGCAGAAGGAGCCCTTTAGCTGGTGCCTGCAACCTGGGAGGGGAGTGGAATCAGGGTGGCGGCGGAGGATGCAGTCCCACATGTGATCGGAGGGTGGCAGTGTCCGCTCGCAGACTCCGGCCTGACGACTTGATGACCTTTGTCAGCCCGCGCAGCCTCTCGTTTATCACCGATCACAGAGTGGAATGAACATATTTACTTGTGTTTTGCTTTCCACTTATAATATCTAGTGGCATGGGAGGGAAATGAAAACAATTGTTCATAGGGGAAATTTATGAGCTTCATCTGGCTGCATGATTCCCGCAGTTGCCCCAGAGCCGCCCAGGGAGTGGAGATAGCTCCTAGCATCTCCAGCATCCCCAGAGGTCCTCATAGGCCTCCTCACTGCACTTGTCTCAGGCCCAGCAGACTTCCCCTCACTCCTCACCTTCTTGAGTTTGCAAGGAGCTCTATGGAGAGGGGCAGGCGTGTCATCTTTTGGGGTGGCACGGTAGTCCTGGCTGCAGGCTGGGTCCCACCTGAAGTCTGGGCTAGCCTTTGTCTCTTGACAGTCCCGTAATTCCTTCTCTTCATGAGCTGCCGCTGGGGCAGGACTCTGTTGACCGTCTGGAGCCTTAGAGAGCTCTCCTAGGTCACGATGGGGTGGGAGGGAGTCCTCCCTCTGAGGTTCCAGGAAAGGGGCAGCTGAGGGCTTAGTGGTGATATGTGCCTTTTGGGGGAGGTTGGGGATCGAAGTGGAGATCTCTACATCTCTTCTAGCCTGCCTCAGAGGAGAGCCCCAGCCAGAGAGACAGGATTCCTCTCCCACAGAAGGGAGACATGGAACTCTCTTGTTTCCACCCTCCCTGGGCTTCAGGTTCAGGAAACTTGCTGCTGGGAACCTGGAACCAATTTTGCTTGAGGTTCAGGCAAGAACTTCGGGACTGAGTTGTCTGTCCTGGTGAGACCAGATCCTGTCTCCAGCTGTCAGAGTCTCAGCGGGGAGGATGCCATGGGGACTGCCCGGTTGTGCCAGGGTGATGGGTTAAGAGTGAAACCCGGGCTAGTCTCACGTTCCTTAGCAATCAGAGTGTGGGAAAGGAAGATGTGAAAACAGAAGCACCTACCTGAGTTCACTGCATGGCAGGGAGCAGGTGCCTGTGCGGCCCTACGGCTACATGAGGCACGCTGGTTGCGCATGCGCAGGGAGATAGCAGCTATAAGTTGGTGAAGGAGTTCACCATTCTGGGTTCACTATTGTGTTTTTCTCTCCGTTTTCTCCTCTCCAGCCCTCCCTCTTCCCTTATTTCCTTTATGTCCTTTCTCTATCCCCTCTTTCCTTTTCCTCTTCTCTCTCTTGCTCCTCTCTCCTCCTGTTCCCTGCTCCCCGTTTTAATTTCTTACACCTCCGTTCTTCTGTCCCTCTCTATCTCACTCTCCCTCCAGTTCTCAGACCTAAGGTGGGCCTCCATGTTCTTGGGCTTGCGTGTGGCCCAAGTGCTCACCGTTTGCGTTTGTTCCTGTCTGAGGCTGCTTCATTCAATTGCCCGCGGCACGCAAGGGTGCAGCCTGACACAATGATAGCTGTCCTGAGATGCATCAGGGCACCTTGGAGAGAGTGCCCCTCCCAGGAAGCCTCTCCTGGGCACAGACAGGTGAGCCTTCGGTGCCATCTTGCCAGCGGGTGTGCTGAGGCATCAGTCAAGACTCCTCTGCAGCCCCAATGCCCTGTGTGGGACTCGGGATTCCAGAAGGGAGGAGACTGAGTTCCCCCAGCACAGATCTTGGTCCAGTGGGCACTCCTCTGGCAGAAAGGAGAGAAACAGGTTCCCTCTCTACCTCCAAGTAGTTGCAGACTCCTCCAGGGCTCCAGTGACACTTGCCTTTGCCCAGGCCAGTGGTTTGACAGACCGGTGTTTCCAACCCATAGGACCCTCCCTCAGCTCGTTATAATCCACCTTATTTCCCCAGCAGTCTTATAATCGAATTACTCAAAATTGCACAGCTTTATTGCACAATGCTAAACTTCAACACAAACAAATGCCCAGGTAATGAACAATTATTTATGACAAATTATTGCCTTTACTTTTAAGACTAGTGGTTTCCATTAAGCTTAGGAAAGGTGCCAGCCCCTCCTCCCTGGCAGCCCCTCCCTGGCAGCCCCTCCCTGGCAGCCCCTGCCCGCCAGCTCCTCCCTTCCAGCCCCTCCCCGCCAGCTCCTCCCTGCCCCTCCTCCACACCAGCCCCTCCCCGCCAGCCCCTCCCTGCCAGCCCCTCCCTGCCCCTCTTTCCTGTCAGCCCCCCATCCCCCACCCCGGAAAAAGCAGTCTCATGAAAGCACATGATGCAAAGGCTCTGGAGGGTGCTGCGTTTGAGTACACACCTGCAGCTGCCCCTGCGGGTGTGGATGGAGAGGGCCAGTTGAATGGCAGCCATGCCTCTGTGTCAGTGTGGACTTCCGGTTTCCTTTCCGCTTTTGCCCAGACCAAGGCAGAAGCTCTGAAACTCAGAGAAAAAGGATTCGCTCTTCCATTCGTATTTAAGTTTTAGAATTTTTGTCTTGTTTGAAACTAAACTCAACTTTAAAAATTATTTATGGACTCAATAACATATGTTTAGATTATTGAGCCCCCTCCCCTTTCCCCTGGTTCTCAGGAGCAGAACCATCTCCCGGCTAATTATAACATACAGTATTTTCCCAGTAGTCTTACAATCAAATTATTCAAAATTGCATTTCTTTATTGCATATTGCTAAAACCCAAGACAAGCAAACATCAAGATAATAAACAATTATTTATTACAAATTATTACCTAATATATAAGATTAACAGCTTGTAACTATTAAGGTTAATACATGTGGTAAACTGTATTTATTATACTTATTTTGGAGCAAATATCTTTGTATAAAACATATGTTTATGCATTGCAATTAATGAGAAAAAGTGTAAGATTAACAATTTATGTTGGGTTTTGTTTTTAGATTTATGCACACTGTAAAACTTATTTATTGCACTTATTAAAAGTATTTAATGATGGACTTTTAGATCCCGTCTTTTTAATGTGCAAATATAAACTAAAGGAGTATTAAATTACAGAATGGAAAATTATAACTGAAGTCAAAGAATCTAACTATTTTCGGCTATAAATCTGCCCTAAAAAGATTATCAGTAGAATTACGGAATCTTTAAATAGTGGCCTTTATAGTACATAATGAGTTTCAGTGAGCTAGCCTTTGAAAGGCTTTTTTTTTTCTCCATCATTAAAACTAAACTTAACATCTTACTCTTAAACGTAAATGTAGCTAGGAGCATAAACACTGAATCGCTCCATTTTATGACCCAAAGTCAGGTTGGAGGGAAGAGGAGGTAGTGGGGTGAGCCCAGACGAGCTGATGGAACAGGATGGGATAGAGAGAAAACTAGAGGCTAGGGTGGGGAGGAATTGAGTAGGTTGGCACCCGCAAGGGCTTCCACGTCTCTGCCTCTCTCTGGCTGGCCTTTGGGATGATGGTGGCAGGTGTACCCAGGGCTGTTTCTTTGCCATAGAATAGAAACAGTTACATACAGAGGTGGTGACGCTCAGATGGCTGGGGCAGACCCACATCGACCAACTCCTTAGCATCTCCAGGTGCTAAGTCAAGAGGAGTATTCTGGAAGGTTAGGAAGCGAAGGAGTAAAAGTGGCTTCGTGGAAAGGCCTGGTCACGTTTTGGGCCATCCACATCTTAGTTGGTCAGTTTTATATCATCTAGTGTCATCTGAGATGTAGGACCCTGAAGTGAGAAAAACAATCCCTTTGGAAGATTGGCCTGTAGGCAAGTTCATGGTGCATTTTTTTGGTTGAAGATTCCTATGGAGGGGTCCAGCCCATTGTGGGAAGTTCCACCCCTGGGCTGGTGGTCGTGGGTGTTATAAGAAAGCAGACTGAGCTAGCCATGGACATCAAGCTAGTCAGCAGCACCCCATCATGGCAGCTGCTCAGCTCCTGTCTTCAGAATCCTGCCCTGAGCCCCTGCCCTAACTTCAGTGATGGAGTGTGGCCCCCGGGTTATATCACAATAGAAAGCCTAACCAGGGCAGCCCTCATGATCACTGTGCCATCCACTAGTGAAAGTGACTCCCGACGTCACTAAGGAGGGAAAACCCTCTGGAGGAGGAGCGATGTGTTTGCGAAGATGAGCGTGGCTCCCGTGCGGCAGTGTCTTTCCCCAGCCCCTGTGTTTGTGGTTGGTTGGCTGTACCCAGATGTGCTTAGGAGTACTGGGATGGGGGTCCTGGGGAACCTGAGGGGTCACCCACAGTGCCTTGTGGGTCCCTGAAGACACTGGGATGAAGGAAGAGGTCAGAGCATCGCTTCTCTGTGGGTCAGCGTAGATGTTGAGCTCCGAAGTTCTTGGGAGCCTCGGATATGCCAGCATTCCTGTGACCTCTGAGCAAAGACTGGCAAAGAGGCACAAGGCTGACTGACCCCTGTAGCTTGTGCAGCCACAGGAAGGGGACAGTGGAGGGGAGGAAGCAGAGGAAGGTGAGGAGTGCACAGGAGTCTTCCTTGCCATGCATGGCACCTGCCGGGGAGTCTTTGGACATTGTATGTTTGCTCAGAAGAGGATTGTCAGGATTTTATTTTGAATTCTGAAGTATCTCCTCTCCCCACAAAGAGCTGGAGTGTTACTTGGAGTATAGAACACATTTTAAAAGTTCTTTCAAAATATGTTGCAGCATATAATTCTGATTTTGTACAGAACTGTTGTACAGACCAGTCACCCCACACCCGGGTGTGTACCTGGAAGGACCAGAGAGCACAGCACAGAGATACCCCGCACCCATGTTCATCCCAGCATAATTCACAATAGCTGAGACATGGAACCAGTCTGATGCCCATCATCTCATGAAAGCACAAAGAAAATGTGCTGTACACACGCAGAGGAGTTTTGTTCAGCCAGAAGGAAGACTATAATGATGTCATTGGCAGGGAAATGGATGGAAGTGAAATAGGCCCAACGCAGAGAGATAAACGCTGTATTTCCTCTCATACGCAGAACCTAGAGAGTGTGTATGTGAGTGTGTGTGTGTGTGTGTGTGAGTGTGTCTAAAATGAAAGTGAAGGGAGATTGGAAAGCAGAAGAGGACCAGTGAGAAGGGTAAAGGGTAGGCAATGGTGCTGAGCACAAGGGACAGGATGCACTTGTAAGAATGTCACAATGAGCCGGGCGATGGTGGCACATGCCTTTAATCCCAGCACTCGGGAGGCAGAGGCAGGTGGATCTCTGTGAGTTCGAGGCCAGCCTGGTCTACGGAGCTAGTTCCAGGACAGGCACCAAAGCCACAGAGAAACCCTGTCTCAAAAAACCAAAAAAAAAAAAAAAAAGTCACAATGAAACTCATCACTTTGTACAATGAGCACGTGTGGCAATCAGGAAAACTCCTGGGGGAGAGGTTTGAAAACACAGTGGGTGCTGTTTGGAGCTCCTTCCTTAGGAGGAGGAACCATCCTCAGGAGGCTCCTGGGAAGGTAGGTGAGTCTGAGTCACGTGGGTTCTGTTGTTCCTGCAAAGCATTGTGCAGCTCCATAGGCCAGGCTGAGTTCCTCCTCTGCTGGTCCTCCAGATTCCTTTTCTCAGGCTTCCATCTGTTTGCCATCCACTCATCCATGATCAGCTAAAGACACACTGCCTTCATTTGCTTATTCATGAATTCATTGGGTGGTGAACTCCTCCCTCCCTTCTTCCCTCCCTCCCTCCCTCCCTCCCTCCCTCTCTCCCTCCCTCCCTCCCTCCCTCCTTCCTATGGGTGTGTGCCACTACAGCAATCCACCAAGTTGCTTATATTACATTACTTGTACAACACGTCTTACTTGTATTGCATTATTTTCACTAGGATGTGGTCAGAAGCTCTCGTCTGGTCAATATTCACGGGCTACTGCAATTCCTTATGTTCTAAAGGCAACAACACACTTATGGGTGGCTGTAGTGGAGTATACCTGTAATCCCAGGATTGAGGCTGGAGAATTGCCATGGGTTTGAGGGTAGCCTGGGCTACATAGTGAATATCAGGTCAACCTAAGGCTACTTAACAAGACCCTTTCTCAAAATCAACCACTGGGCTGGGGAGATGGCTCAGCAGTTAAGCATTTCCCAGAATGGAAATACAGAGGACCCAGGTTCGGCTCCCAGCACCACACATGGCAGCTTAGTCACCTGCAGCTCCAGCTCCAGGGCTCTGATGTTACTCTGACATCTGGGGGAACCACATGCATGTAGTGCACATACATGTGCTCAGACACACACACATATACCCATGAAATAAGTCTTTAAACAAGTGCAACAAACAGGAAAAGATGTGGATGGGACCAGCCAGGCAGGTGGATTCGAACTCACTATTGGTCAGAATTTGATGGTGTCTGCTAGAGGGAACTGGCTGTGCTGGCTGCTGGTTGGAGTCAGGGGAACAGTTTCCAGGTGGACAAAGTATGCTCCTTCTCTAGGATTTTATGGTCTAGACATAGTAACAGATGACAGTGTGGCATCAGAGATCAGTGTAGATGTGCACACGTGTACACGCGCACACGTGTGTACACGCACCCACGTGTACACATGTGCACATACGTACACAGCAAACACACTGTGCCCACTCCCTGCGTCTCCAGAAACAGACAAGTGAAGATGCTCAGGCACTGATGCGACCCAAGTCCACGATTTTACACTCTGCACATGGGGGTGAGGACCAGGCAGATGTGAGTGACAAGAACTGGGGCTTGATGATGGTGATTTCTTCAATGGAGGATGGAGCAGAGCTGAGGAGAGGTGGGTGGGGGAGGCGAGCTTTTGCCACTTCTCAGGGTAGTCTTATGGGTACTATTTCCTTTGTTCCACGGATGCTCTCTCTCTATCTCATAGTATGGACGAGCAACTCAGTAGGAAGAGCAACAGGCAGGCGAAAGTCAGAGAGGGGAGGTGCCTAGTCTTATTATAACTGGATATGCCGTGTGTGGTTGATATCCCTGAGAGGCCTTTTCTGAAGGGAAATGGAGGGGATGTGAGGAGAGGGGAGGGGAGTGTGGGGGAGGGATTGGGAGAAGTGGGGAGGGCAAAGTGTGGTTGGGAAGTAATATATGAGAGAATACTAACAAAAAAAAGACATGGAATTTGGGGAGAAGACTCAGCAGGTACAGAGCCTGTTGCATAAGCAGGACAATCTGAATTTGAATCCCTGGAGCCCAGGTAAAAAGCCAGATGGGGCAGCATGGGCAGCGAGTGCCCATAATGGAGCCCTGGCGGTGGTGGGAAGATGGAGACAGGCAGGTCTCTGGGGCTCGCGTCAGACCGCGACAGCAGGCATGCACACACAGACTTCACCCCCACAAGGTGTAAGGTGTGCCCATCCTTTAACAGACAATCTTCCTTTGAAGAATTGCCGGCAGGAGATAACCTGGGTGAAAAAAAGCCTCCCTGCTTTTTTTTGTATTTTTTGTATTTTTTGCCTTTTTGTTTTAGAAAACACAAATGTGTGCAAAAGTCATACAAACAGGAACATGGATGCCCATGAACACACTGCTCGTCCACAGCACCGGTCACGTCCTGAGTCCCTTCTGCTCATCCCCGGATTCTCTGAAGCCACCCTTACGTACCATTTTATAATCATCAACAATTAAGCACACATCTCCAAGAATGAAAAAGCATACACATCATGGCTTTGGCTCCCTTGGAGATGAGCAAAACTTCCCTGATATTGTTAAATATTTAGTCAATATTCAGTTTCTCTCGCCTGCCCCATAACCTATCCATTCTTTGAAACCTTGTCTGTGCTGGAATCAGACATGTTCCACCCCCTGCCAATAGCTGATGTGGCCCAGAGCTATCAGAGACCTTTTTCATCTTTGGGTTCTTTCTGCTTACCTTTCTTTTTTTTTTGATTTTTTTTTTCCCAAGAGAATTTTTTTTTATTCTTTTTTAATTAAATTTTTTTTTATTTTTTTGGATTTTTTTAAATTTATTTTTAAATTAATTTAAATTTCCACCTGCTCCCCGTTTCCCATTCCTCTCCCCTCCTCCCAAATATTGCCCCCTCCCCCCACTCCCCTCCCCCTATCCCCACTCCTCTTCTCCTCCCCCCACCCCATGCCCCCTCCCTCTCGATACTGAAGAGCAGTCCAAATTCTCTGCCCTGCGGGAAGACGAAGGTCTTCTATCTACGTCCAGGAAGGTGAGCGTCTAAACAGGCTAAGCTCCCACAAAGCCAGTTCATGTGTTAGGATCGAAACCTAGTGCCATTGTCCTTGAGTTCTCATCAGCCTTCATTGACCGCCATGCTCAGAGAGTCCAGTTTCAACCCATGCTTATTCAGTCCCAGACCAGCTGGCGTTGGTGGGCTCCCAATAAATCAGTTCCACTGTCATAGTGGGTGGGTGCATCCCTCGTGGTCCTGATTTCCTTGCTCATGTTCTCCCTCCTTCTGCTCCTCATTTGGACCTTAAGAGCTCAGACCGTTGCTCCAAGTGAGACTCTGTCTCTATCTCGATCCATCGCCAGATGAAGGTTCTAAGGTGATATGCAAGATATTCATCAGTATAGGATAGGGTCATTTCAGGTTCCCTCTCCTTAGTTGCCCAAGGTACCAGCTGGGGACATCTCCCTGGACACCTGCGAACCCCTCTAGAGTCAAGTCTCTTGCCAACCCTAAGATGGCTCCCTTAGATAGGATATATACTTCGCTGCTCCCGTATCCTTCCTTCCTATATCCCAACCATCCCAATCCCCCGAGCTCCTCCCATCCTCCCCTTCTCATGTTTCTCATCCCATTTCCCCTTTGCCCCATGCCATCTCACCCGCAAGTTCCCAGTTTTTGCCCTGGAATCTTGTCTACTTCCCCTCTCCATGTGGATGACTATATGATTTTCTTTGGGTTCACTTTCTTATTTAACTTCTCTAGGATCACAAATTATATGCTCAATGTCTTTTATTTATGGCTAGAAACCGATTATGAGTGAGTACATCCCATGTTCCTCTTTTTGGGTCTGGGATACCTCACTCAGGATAGTGTTTTCTATTTCCATCCATTTGCACGCAAAATTCGAGAAGTCATTGTTTTTTACTGCTGAGTAGTACTCTAATATGTATATATTCCACACTTTCTTCATCCATTCCTCCATTGAAGGGCATCTTGGTTGTTTCCAGGTTTTGGCTATTACAAACAATGCTGCTATGAACATAGTTGAACAGATACTTTTGTCATTTGATGGGGCATCTCTTGGGTATATTCCCAATAGTGGTATTACTGGATCTTGGGGTAGGTTGATCCCAAATTTCCTGAGAAATCGCCACACTGATTTCCAAAGTGGTTGCACAAGTTTGCATTCCCACCAGCAATGAATGAGTGTGCCTCTTTCTCCACAACCTCGCCAGCAAAGGCTATCATAGGTGTTTTTAGCCATTTTAGCCATTCTGACAGGTGTAAGATGGTATCTCAAAGTTGTTTTAATTTGCATTTCCCTTATCGCTAAGGAGGTTGAACATGACCTTAAGTGTCTTTTGGCCATTTGAATTTCTTCTGTTGAGAATTCTCTGTTCAGATCAGTGCCCCATTTTTTTATTGGGTTCATTAGCATTTTAAAGTCTAGTTTCTTGAGTTCTTTATATATTTTGGAGATCAGACCTTTGTCTGTTGCAGGGTTGGTGAAGATCTTCTCCCAGTCAGTGGGTTGCCTTTTTGTCTTAGTGACAGTGTCCTTTGCTTTACAGAAGCTACTCAGTTTCAGGAGGTCCCATTTATTCAATGTTGTCCTTAATGTCTGTGCTGCTGGGGATAAACGTAGGAAGTGATCTCCTGTACCCATATGTTGTAGAGTACTTCCCACTTTTTCTTCTATCAGGGTCAGTGTGTTCAGACTAATATTGAGGTCTTTGATCCATTTGGACTTGAGTTTTGTGCATGGTGATAGGTATGGATCTATTTTCATTCTTCTACACGTTGACAACCAGTTCTGCCAGCACCATTTGTTGAAGATGCTCTCATTTTTTCCATTGAATACTTTTAGCTCCTTTATCAAAAATTAGGTGTTCATATGTTTGTGGGTTAAAATCAGGGTCTTCTACTCGGTTCCATTGATCAACTTCTCTGTTTTTATGCCAATACCAAGCTGTTTTCAATACTGAAGCTCTGTAATAGAGTTTGAGGTCAGGGATGGTAATGCCTCCAGACGATCCTTTATTATATAAGATTGTTTTGGCTATCCTGGGTTTTTTGTTTCTCCATATAAAGTTGATTATTGTCCTCTCCAGATCTGTGAAGAATTTTGATGGGATTTTAATGGGGATTGCATTGAATCTATAAATTGCCCTTGGTAGAATTGCCATTTTTACTATGTTGATCCTCCCAATCCAAGAGCAAGGGAGATCCTTCCATTTTCTGGTATCCTCCTCAATTTCTTTCTTCATTGACTTAAAGTTCTTGTCAAATAGATCCTTTACTTCCTTGGTTAGAGTTACCCCAAGATATTTTATGCTATTTGTGGCTATCGTGAAGGGTGATGCTTCTCTGATTTCCATCTCTGCTTCCTTATCCTTTGTGTATAGGAGGGCAACTGATTTTTTGGAATTGATCTTGTATCCTGCAACGCTACTAAAGGTGTTTATCAGCTGAAGGAGTTCTTTGCTGGAGTTTTTGGGGTCGCTTATGTACACTATCATATCGTCTGCAAATAGTGAAAGTTTAACTTCTTCCTTTCCAATTTGAATCCCTTTGATCCCCTTATGTTGTCTTATTGCTATTGCTAGAATTTCAAGCACTATATTAAAAAGGTATGGAGAGAGTGGACAACCTTGTCGTGTTCCTGATTTTAGTGGAATAGCTTTGAGTTTCTCTCCATTTAATTTGATGTTAGCTGACGGCTTGCTATAAATAGCTTTTATTATACTTAGGAACGACCCTTGTATTCCTAATCTCTCTAAGACCTTTATCATAAAGGGATGTTGAATTTTGTCAAATGCTTTTTCAGCATCTAATGAAATGATCATATGGTTTTTTACTTTCAGTTTATTTATATGATGGATTACATTGATAGATTTTCGTATGTTGAACCAGCCCTGCATCTCTGGGATGAAGCCTACTTGATCATAATGGATAATTTTTCTAATGTGTTCTTGGATTCGGTTTGCCAGTATTTTATTGAGTATTTTTGCATCGATGTTCATGAGTGAGATTGGCCTGTAGTTCTCTTTCTTGGTTGTGTCTTTGTGTGGTTTTGGTATCAGAGTAACTTCAGCCTCATAAAAGGAATTTGGCAATGACTTCTCTGTTTCAATATTGTGAAATACATTAAGGAGTATAGGTATTAGGTCTTCTTGGAAGTTCTGGTAGAATTCTGCATTGAAGCCGTCTGGACCTGGGCTTTTTTTGGTGGGGAGGTTTTTTTTATAACAACTTCTAATTCTTCGCGACTAACAGGTCTATTTAGATTGTTCACCTGGTCCTGGTTTAACTTTGGTATATGGTATTTATCTAAAAATGTGTCCATTTCTTTAACATTTTCCAATTTTGTGGCATACAGGTTTTTGTAGTAAGATCTAATGATTGTCTGAATTTCCTCTGTGTCTGTGGTTATGTCTCCCTTTTCGTTTCTGATTTTGTTAATTTGCGTATTCTCTCTCCGCCGTTTGATTAGTTTGGATAGGGGTTTATCAATCTTATTGATTTTCTCCATGAACCAGCTTTTTGTTTCATTGATTCTTTGGATTGTTTTCTGTGTTTCTATTTTGTTGATTTCAGCCCTCAGTTTGATTATTTCCAGTCTTCTACTTCTCCTAGGTGAGTCTGCTTCTTTTTTTTCTAAAGCTTTCAGGTGGGCTATTAAGTCTCCAATGTGTGCTTTCTCTGTTTTCTTTAAGTGGGCACTTAATGCTATGAACTTTCCTCTTAGCACTGCTTTCATAGTGTCCCATAGGTTTGAGTATGTTGAGTCTTCGTTTTCATTGAATTCAAGAAAGACTTTAATTTCTTTCTTTATTTCTTCCTTGATCCAGGTGTGGTTCAGTAGTTGACTGTCCAGTTTCCATGAGTTCATAGGCTTTCTTGGGATAGCATTGTTGTTGAATTCTAACTTTAATCCATGGTGATCTGATAAGACACAGGTGGTTACCGATTTTTTTTGTAACTGTGTAAGTTTGCTTTGTTACCGAGTATGTGGTCTATTTTCGAGAAGGTTCCATGAGCTGCAGAGAAGAAGGTATATTCTTTCTTATTTGAGTGGAATGTTCTATAGATGTCTGTTAAGTCCATTTGATTCATTACCTCCCTTAATCCTCTTATTTCTCTGTTAGGTTTCTGTCTGATTGACCTGTCCATTGGTGAGAGAGGAGTGTTGAAATCTCCTACTATTAGTGTGTGTGGTTTGATGATTGCCTTGAGTTTTAGTAACGTTTCTTTTACATAAGTGGGTGCTTTTATATTAGGGGCATATATATTCAGGATTGAGACTTCATCCTGGTGAATTGTTCCTGTTATGAGTAAAAAATGTCCATCCCCATCTCTTTTGATTGATTTTAGTTTGAAGTCAACTTTCTTAGAAATTAGTATGGCCACACCTGCTTGTTTCTTAGGACCGTTTGCTTGATAAACCTTTTCCCAGCCCTTTACTCTGAGTAGATGTCTGTCTTTGTGGTTGAGGTGTGTTTCTTGTAAGCAGCAGAATGTTGGATCCTGTTTTCGTATCCAATCTCTTAGCCTGTGCCTCTTTATAGGTGAGTTGAGTCCATTGATATTAAGTGATATTAATGACCAGTGGTTGTTAACTCCGGTCATTTTTCCTTCCTTCCTTCCTTCCTTCCTTCCTTCCTTCCTTCCTTCCTTTCTTTCTTTCTTTCTTTCTTTCTTTCTTTCTTTCTTTCTTTCTTTCTTTCTTTTGGTAGTGGAGTTTGTGTGTTTCCCTTCTTCAAGTTGTGCTGATGAAGGGTCATTAGATGTCTGAGTTATTGTGGGCATTGTTGGACTCCTTAGTTTGTGATTTTCCTTCTATTACTTTCTGAAGGGCTGGGTTTGTGGCTGCGTATTGTTTAAATTTGTTTTTATCCTGGAAAACTTTGTTTTCTCCATTTATAGTGAACGAAAGCTTGGCTGGGTATAGTAGTCTGGGCTTGCATCCATGGTCTCGTAGTTTCTGCAGTATATCTATCCAGGACCTTCTGGCTTTCATGGTTTCCATAGAGAAATCAGGTGTAAGTCTGATAGGTTTACCTTTATAGGTAACTTGACCTTTTTCCTTTGCAGCTCTTAATATTCTTTCTTTATTCTGTATGTTTTGTGTTTTGATTATTATATGACGAGGAGATGTTTTTTTTTGATCCAGTCGATTTGGTGTTCTGTATGCTTCTTGGACCTTCAAAGGAATATCTTTCTTAAGGTTGGGAAAGTTTTCTTCTATAATTTTATTAAATATATTTTCTGGACCATTGAGCTGTACTTCTTCTCCTTCTTCTATCCCTATTATTCTTAGGTTTGGTCTTTTTATTGTGTCCCAGATTTCCTGAATATTTTGTGATGAGAATTTGTTGGTTATGCTGTTTTCTTTGATGAGAGTGTTTATTTTCTCTATAGTATCTTCAGTGTCTGAGATTCTTTCTTCTATCTCTTGTAATCTGTTGGTGGTACTTGTCTCTGTAGTTCCTGTTCGTTTATTCAAATTTTCCATCTCCATCCTTCCCTCGGTTTGTGTTTTCTTTATTACTTCCACTTCATTCTTCAAGTCTTGAACTGTTTCCCTTACCTGTTTGATTACTTTTTCTTGTTTCTCTTGGTTTTCTTGGGTATCTTTGAGATATTTATTCATTTCCTCTACCTTTTTGTTTGTAATCTCTAATTGATTGTGGCAGTTTTTCACCTCCTGTTTAAGGTCCTCTATTATTTTCATAAAATTCACTTTTGAGTCGAATTCTTCTAATTCTTCTAGATTAGGGTGTACACTTCTCATTTCGGGATTCCTGGATCCTGGTGATGTCACGTTGCCTTTCAAGTTGTTGGCGGAATTCTTGCATTGGCGCCTGCCCATCTTTTCCTTCAAATGGAGCCAGGAGAGGCCTGATGTCTTAGTCCAGTCTTTGCTGTGACTAACTCTCTAGGTGTATCTCCTCAGTGTAGGGGCAGGAACCGTTCCCTTCCAGATGAACTCCTCAACACCAAAACAGGGATGCGTGGTATTCCAATGACCCGTGGAAAGAAGGCCGAATGCAAGGGGTTGGGCGGGGTCGAATAGGACACAGGCGACACTGCAATACAAGCTGGAGGTGCCTGCGCTCCCTTTCGGGGGTTGCTGAGGCCTGCCCGCTAGGCAGGCACTCACTGCTCTGGTTGGGTAGCCTTAGTGTAGGGGGGTTTGTGCTCTCTACCCGGACAGTCCGCCCCAGGATAGTACACACTCACCCGTCCCGATGAAACTTCTCAGCACCTACCCAGGAACTCCTGGTAGCCCCAATGAGCCAGGGACCAAGGGAAGTAGGGCGCAGGCAGAGCAGGTCCAGGAGATCACAGCAGAGACTGCAGCCCCAGCAGCAGGGGCCCAATTTCCCTGGCGGGGACCTTGAGGCCTGCCCTCTAGTCAGGCACTCACTGGTCTGGGTTGGTAGCCTTAGTGAAAGGGCAGGAAACTGTTCCACAGCTAAGGACCTTGCAGACAAGGCAGGCTTGGGGGTGGGTGTGGGGGCGGGTGTGTAGGAAAGAAAGCCCTGCAGCAGGAGCTGGGGGAGGGGCGTTTGTGCTCTCTACCCGGACAGTCCACCCCAGGATAGCACACACTCACCCATCCAGATGGGACTTCTCAGCACCTATGCAGGGACTCGTGGTAGCCCCAATGAGCCAGGGACCAAGGGAAATAGGGCGCAGGCAGAGCAGGTCCAGGAGATCACAGCAGAGACTGCATCCCCAGCAGCAGGGGCCCGCTTTCCCTGGCGGGGACCTTGAGGCCTGCCCTCTAGTCAGGCACTCACTGGTCTGGGTTGGTAGCCTTAGTGAAAGGGCTTTTTTTTTGATTTGAGGTTTATTCAGGTTTCTGGTGAATTATCCAAGTGGGTCCCCACCATCTTGTGGTTGTTGACTGCACTTATTTTTTTTCTTATGCCACCCCGTGTGCCCAGATACCTGTATGGGGTCACAGATATTTCTACGTATCTTTACACCTGTCTCAGGTATCTTGAAGTCTAACATATCAAGGCGTACAAAAGATTATTAACCTTATAACGACTGCTACACATCTAGTGCCTACGTCTAAATATTTATTAAGAGATTAAAAACTATTGGACTTCAGAGATGTAGCTAAGTGGTAGAGTACTTATTCAACCTGGCCCCATTTCCAGTGCTGCAAAATTTAAAATCAAAGTGTAAACCCACTGCGAGCATTTGATAAGTAAGTGAAATTGTACTCTATCGTCACAAATTTGCTTTGCTGTTAGTTTTAGTTTATGTGTGTTTCTGTGGTGTGTGTGTGTGTATGTGTGCATGTGTGTGTGTGTATGTGTGCGTGCATGCCTGCCTTCTTGCCCACAGGTGCACATGTGGAAACCGGAGGTTGCCTTTGGGTGTCTCCCTCTATTGCTTTGCTTTCCTCCTTATTTCTTTTGAGGCAGGGTCTCTCTTGATTGGCTAGAATGATTGGGCAACAAGTCCCCAAGACTTCCCTGTCTTTGCTCCCTCCCCCACCTGTGCTGGAGTGTGAGAGGTACCTGCAGCACCTAACTTCTACATGGTGCTAAGGATCTCCCCCTGGCTTGCAGGCGCAGCCCCAGAATGGACTCATACATCAGGCAACCTTTGGCAATTGGTTGTTTTCACTTAGTGTATTTCTCCAGACATTCTTGCGGGATGTTGCTGTTCTTTGCGGAGGAGTGTTCTATGGTATGGAGGAACCAAAGTTTGTCTTTGTCTTTCCCAGTGAGGCACCTCTCCAACCTCCATGGATGGCGGTTTTAACTGCATTTACCTAATGACTAATAATGGCAAACCCTCGTTTATATAGCATCCATATTCTCTTCAGGAAGAGGCCTCTTTGTGTTTCTGTGCATTTTCTAACTATATTGTTGCTTTTGAGACAGGGCCTTACAATGAAGGCAGGCTGACCTCAAATGCAATCCTCCTCCCTCGGTCCTCCGAGCTTCAGTCAGGATTAAAGGTGTACCTCACCATGCACAGTGTTTCTATTTTTCTCTTTTGAGTTTTGAGACTTCTTCCTACAGTTTCAAAGGCAGTCCCCTACAGACACGTCGTCACAAATGCTTTCTTCGTTTGTACATTACTTTCCATCCTCTTAGCCCTGGTTTCTCACAAAACAAAAATTTTTATTTGGTGAAGCCCAGTTATCCTTTTTTCTGCTTTCTGAATATATTTTTTTATTATTTTATTTTATTTATTTATTTATTAAAGATTTCTGCCTCCTTCCCGCCACCACCTCCCATTTCCCTCCCCCTCCCCCAATCAAGTCCCCCTCCCTCGTCAGCCCGAAGAGCAATCAGGGTTCCCCGCCCAGTGGGAAGTCCAAGGACCACCCACTTCCATCCCGGTCTAGTAAGGTGAGCATCCAAACTGCCTAGGCTCCCACAAAGCCAGTATGCGCAGTAGGATCAAAAACCCATTGCCATTGTTCTCGAGTTCTCAGCAGTCCTCATTGTCCGCTATGTTCAGCGAGTCCGGTTTTATCCCATGCTTTTTCAGACCCAGTCCAGCTGGCCTTGGTGAGTTCCTGATAGAACATCCCCATTGTCTCAGAGTGCGGGTGCACCCCTCGCGCTCCTGAGTTTCTTGCTCGTGCGAAATAGAAAACACTATCCTGAGTGAGGTGAGCCAGACCCAAAAAGAGGAACATGGGATGTACTCACTCATATTTGGTTTCTAGCCATAAATAAAGGACATTGAGCCTATAATTCGTGATCCTAGAGAAGCTAAATAAGAAGGTGAACCCAAAGAAAAACATATAGACATCCTCCTGAATATTAAACTTCATCAGGCGATGAAAGGAGACAGAGACAGAGACCCACATTGGAGCACCGGACTGAAATCTCAAGGTCCAAATCAGGAGCAGAAGGAGAGAGAGCACGAGCATGAATATATTTTTTATTGCCAAATACAAGGAGTCTGCCTATTCTTGTGATTTCCAGAGCTTCTCCTATACTCCTGATTAGAGTTCTAGAACTTTCCATATTACATGTAAGCCCATGAGTGGTTTGGTTTTTTTTCTTTTTTTAAATAAATTGAAACTTAGATCAAAGTTCATGTTTGATTATTTGACTTTAAAGTCATGGGCATATAATTTCTCCAGCACCATAGATCGAGAAAGCTGTATCTTTCCTTCATTAAATCTCATGTTCTTATCAAAAGTCGGCTGAATCCATTGGTAGCTCTTTTTCTGCAGTGCACCTTACTCCATTGATCCGCACGTCTGGCACCTTCCTGGCAGCATCTCACAGGACTGATTTACTATGGATACCGAGTGAGTCTTGTTATTGAATATAATTATTACTTGTCCTCATTCTTGTTTATCCAAAAATAGTTACAGTTATCCTATATATTTGGTTTATTCATACATTTAAAATGATATCGTAGGTATCTATACACACAAAATACTTTCTGGGATTTGGATAAGAATTGCTTTTTAAGTGACACGTGAATGTGAGGAGAAAGAAGTCCCTTACCATTTTTCTGTTTCTTAGCCCATAAACATAGTCGGTCTCCCCATTTATTAGATCTTCTTTGAGTTTTCAGCATCATGTAGGGGATTATCCAACTCTTCTACATGCTTTGTTTTTGCACCTTAGTATCATTTGTTGAATATGTAAATATCTATTACACATTTCATTTTTAAAATATTTGTTTATTTGTTTGCTTGTTTATCTATTTTGAATTTTTTGAGACAGGGTTTCTCTGTGTAACAGTCCTGACTGTCCTGGAACTTGCTTTGTCGATCAGGCTGGCCTCAAACTCATAGAGATCCACCTGCCTCTGTCTCCTGAGTGCTGGGATTAAAGGTGTGTGCCACCACTGTCCGGCTATTTATTTTTATTTTATGTTTATGAGTGTTCGCCTGTTGTGAGTATGTGTGCCGCATGCGTGTGGTGCCCTTGGAAGCCTGGGTCCACTTCAAGAGCATCAAGTTCTCTCAGTCATGTTTAATTTTGGATGCTTATGTGTTCACTGCTAATATTCAGGAAACCTTTCCTTTTATATGCTTAAATTCTGTTCAGCAACTTCGCTGAACTCAACCCTGGGTTCTAGGAGATTTTCAGAGCTTGCTTGAGCTCCTCCACACAGGCGACTGTGCTATCTGCAGACAGGAATACTCATTTCTTTTCTTTTGATCTGTAACGTTAGCTTTTACTTACCGTTTATTTTGGCATTTTGGACTGCTTAGAACCTCAGTCATGTGCTGATGTAGAGTCCGGAGTGTGGGCAACTTCCCGATTCACTCATGGAGGAAAAGGCAGCAGCTTTCACGCTCACACACAGCATTAGCTGCGGCTTCTTTATACACACCCTCATCAGCTGAATAAAATTCGCAGGGCTCCTACCTCACAGGCAGCTTATCATTTTTGAGAACATGAATAGGTATGATTTTTCTCCATGTGCTTTCTGAACCAATACCCATTACCGATACCCATGCTTTGTTTAGTCTGTGTGCTGGATTGCATTAGCTGATGATCTGATATTGAACCAACCTTGCATTCCTTTTGTAAGATTTTACCTGTTGATGGGCTTTATTTTCTAATATTTGTGAAGGAATTTTGGATTGATACCCCTTCTTTCTGCTGCATTCCCAACCTTCTTCAATCCCTCTCTCTTTCTTCCCTTTCTTTCCATTCTTTTCTATTTTAATCTTATTTTATTCCATTATGTGGCTCGTTATGACAGTATTACCAGATTTACAACAGAGGTAGCAGTCTCTTGTCTTTATTTTCTAATAGAAGATCTGTAGAAAGGAAGCAATTCATGTTTTAACATTTGACGGAACTCACCAGTGGCACTACCTGGGCCTGAAGATATCCTTTTAGGGGAATTAAAAAAAATATAAATTGAAGTTTCTTAGTCCTAACAGGACTATGTACACTTCATTCTTCATATTGGTTGAGCTATAGTCATTCATACTTTTGGAGTAACTTGTTTGTCACCAGGTCACATGTAAGGGTTTTCCAGGCATTCTCTGTCATCTTTTTGATGCCTGAAGGGTTTCTGGAATTTCACTGTTTTATTTATTTATTTTTTTTTGAGACAGGGTTTCTCTGTGTAGCTCTGGTAGTCCTTGAACTTGATCTGCAGACTCAGTCTGTCCTCAGACTCAGAGATCCATCTGTCTCTGTCTATTGAGTGCTCAGATTAAGGCTGTATGCCACCATGATGCCTGACTCACTCTCTCTCTCTCTCTCTCTCTCTCTCTCTCTCTCTCTCTCTCTCTCTCTCTCTCTCTCTCTCCTCCCCCACCCCCTACAAGGTCCTTGAAGTGTGAACTTGAATGTCTTGATTGGGGATGTTTTCTCTTTTCCATTTCATACACTCAACACTGTAACTTTTTCTCCTCATGCAGTTGTAGCCATGCCCCACAACTTCTGATATATTGTATTTTCATTTTCCTTCTGCTCAATGCAAATTTTCTTTTATCTCTCTCGAGACTCCCATCCTACCTCATGTTATCTAGAAATTTATTGGTCAGTTTCCAAGTGTTTGGAGATTTTTCCCCTGTTATTTCATTGTATTTGGAGAGCATGTTCAGTGTGGTTGAAAGCCCATTATGTTTCTTTTGTGGGCCTGAAGCAGTCTAGGTTTGCTAATCCTCCGTGGGTGGTGGGGAAGACCTGGTGGAACTCTGCTGTCAGATGGGTTTATTCACGAATTTTGGCCCATTTGATTGACAGTGGTGTGAGCCCTTGTGTGTTCCGGATGATGGCTTTCTGTGTGGCCGAGAGGGAGCTTGAGCGATTGGCTCACTGTGAGTTCTTCTCCTTCCCATTCTGTCCTGGTTTCCACTTGTTGTATACATGCTTTGGTTTGTTTTCTTCGTGGTTGACCTTCTCGATCACTATATATTCTCCCCTGCTTCTCGGGTGGCGTTCTCTGCGCTCGGCTCTGTCTGGTGTTAATACAAACCTGCTGCCTTCCTTTGATTAATGCTTGTGTGACATATCTTTCTTACTCTCTTGTTTCCGACCTGATTACATTGTTATGTTTGGAGTGAGTTTCTTTTAGATCGCATTGTAGTTCAATCACATTTTAAGTCAGTTTCCCATACACCTTTTTATTCATTAATTTTGTTATCTGACAATTTCACACTTATACACATGTTCAGATTATCCCTCCCTCATCTTCCTCCTATCCCCGTCAACCCCTCCCTGTCACTGTCAATCCTTTCCTAGATTCATGATTTCTGTTTTGATTTGTGTGTCATTAGTGTACCCAATGCTATCTATCTATCTATCTATCTATCTATCTATCTATCTATCTATCTATCTATCTATCTATCTATCATCTCCACTGCTTTGGAACCTGGTGGGGTCATCTATTGGGAAATATTATTTTAAGGTGCATTACTTTTGTTTATGCTGCAATTTTTAAACCTCTGTGAAGCTGTGATTCCTTTGCCTGTCTAAAACACCTGAAGGTTTAATAAAGAATTGAACCACCAATAGCGAGGCAGGAGCAAGGAAAGGCGGGGTTGGCAGGCAAAGAGTATAAATAAAAGGAGAAATGAGGAGGATGGGGAGAAACGAGAGAACAAGGGGAGGAGGATGTCAGGGGCCAGGCACCCAGCCAGCCGTGGAGTAGGAGTGAAAATAAGATACACAGAATTAAGAAAGGAAAAGCTCACAGGCAAAAGGTAGATAATTTAAGAGAAGCTGGCTAGAAATAAGCCATGCTAAGACAAGACACTCATAATTAAGAATAAACTCTGTGCGTGATTTATTTGGGATCTGGGTGACTGGCCCCAAAAGACTACACACAACAGTCATCAATGGGTGCACAACTGAAGGAAGACAAAGGTTTCCCTTTCTGCTGTGGGACAATGGTCTTCCACCCTGTAAAGATTTGTCACTTGTATGGCTTTAGTAAAACGCTGATTGGCCAGTAGCCAGGCAGGAAGTATAGGCATGGCAACAAGAACAGGAGAATTCTGGGAAGAGGACAGACTCAGTCTTCAGTGGCCACCCAGACACAAAGGAAGCAAGATGAGAATGTCTTGCTGATAAAAGGTACCAAGCCACGTGGGCTAACATAGGCAAGAATTATGGGTGAATGTATGATGTAAGAGTTGATAAGAAGCCTGAAGTAATAGATCAACCTCTGTGTGTATTTCTTTGGGACTAAATGGCTTTGGGACCAGGCGGGACGGAAACCTCTGTCAACCAACACCTTTCATATATCAGCAAAAAATAGCTCACCAGTAAGTGTTAGTTAAGGCTTCCTGAACCCTTTCTCCATCTATGCCTACATGTTGATTGGCCCATTCTTATGCAGACCCAGCATAGGTATCTGAGCTTCTGAGAATCATGAATGCAGCGACTGTGTTTGGTTCAGGAAATAATAATATGTTACAGCCCTTCTCCCTATCTTCTGGTTCTTGCATTCTTTCCATTCTCTCTTCTGCAATATTAGAGGAAATTATGTATATGTCTTGGTTAGGACTGACCATAACTTTTAACTGATATATTTAGCATATTTACTTTTAATGTAATTACTGACTTTGGTATGAATTCTGCCATTGTTTTTCACTTTGCTTTCTTCTTGTGTCTTGTTCTCTGGTTTCCTCTCCCTGCCTTCTGATAAGTGTTGTTTGTGTGTGTATGTGTGTGTGTATCCCTTCCTTTAATGACACCTTAGAAAATCACTGTCTGCTCAGGAAGAAACCCACAACTGGGTAAGTCCAGAGAGCATCTGTGGAGTGCTCAGCTACAGATAGGAACATCTCTACACCACACTCCCTCTTTCCAAGGCTCAGGGACTATCAAAGGAGAGAGGGTGGAAGATGGTAAGAGCCAGAGGATGGGAAGAACTGGGATGAACAGAGTCTTCTGGACACGGCAGGTGTGCGCCACTTGGGACTCAGACAAGCTGCGGATGCCTTGACAAGATGCGCACAAGAGCGAGCCAGTCAGTGTTCCAGCCGGAGGTAGGAATGGCTTGAGTCCCTACCATTGAGGAGCTATTGACAACTGATGGCTGCTGGGGGAGAGAGAGTCAGTTTTCTTTAAGGATACAACCCGCACTCTAGTACAGTGCAGGCCAACCCACCCTTGAGTAGATGCCTTCTACATGAGGATAGTCATTGGAATGCTGTTTGAAATACAGAGAAGACCACAAACAATTTGCATATTTAATAAGAGAATCGTGAAGAACAATGAAGTGTGATGTCATGATTAAATGTTATGGTGTTTATGGATTTGTCCAAAAATTCAAAGAGGACAAAAAAAGTTCATCTCATATAGGTTCTCAATTATGTGAAAATTTGTAGAGAAGCCAGAAGGATATGTACAAAAGTTTTAATGGTGGCTATTTGCATTTTATTTTATCTTATTTATATATCTATATACATATACATAAAATATATAATTTTATTTACATAGATATATACACATTATATTATTTATATACATATACATTTATATACATATGTGTATTAAATAAGATTCTATATGCATTTAAAAACATAATATATTATATAATATATGTATTTTTTAGTTTTTATTTTATGTGTATTGGTGTTTTACTTGCATGTAAATCTGTGCACCATGTGGAAGCAGTGCCCAGAAGTGGGTAGATCCCCTGGAACTAATGTATAGAGGATTGTGAACTATCTTGTGGGTGCTGGGAATTGAACCTTGGTCCTCTGAGAGAGCAACTGGTGCTCTTACCCTCTGAACCATCTCTTCAGTCCCGTATTTATTCATTTTATACATGAGTGCTGTGTTGACATGATTCCCACTCCTTCTCCCTTCTCCAACCTCTCCTGTGTCCTTTCAACTCCCTCTCAAGTTCATGACCTCCTCTTCTATTATTGTTGTCATACACACTCCTGTGGGCGCACACACACTGAAATAGTAGATAGCTTGCTGAATTCATTTAGGGTTGCATGTCTGTGTGTATGTGTTTGTATATATGTATATGTGCATGTGTGTGTGCATGTGAGTGAGAGTGTGTGTATGTATATATGTGTATATGCATCTCTCTCTATGTGTATGTATATATGTGTATGTGCATGTCTCTGTGTGTGTATTTGAGAGAGAGTGTGTATATGTGTGTGTGCATGTGTGTGTGTGTGTGAGAGAGAGAGTCTGGCTGACCATTTGGATAATCTATCCGGGGGCTTGTCCCTAGAGAAAACTGTAGTTGGGCTTTTTTGTCTGGACCATTGGCTCCCCAGTCATGATACAGAGACTTCTTATTAATTATGAAAGCTTGGCCGATAGCTTAGGCTTTTTTCTAAGTAGCTTCTATAACTTAAATTAACCATTTCTATTAATTTATGTGCTGCCACATGGCTCATGGCCTGTTACTTCATCTCCTACATGTCATGCTTCCTTTGTGTCTGTTTGATGACTCTGCCTTTTTCTTCCCAACGTCCTCGCTGCCCCCCAAATCTTGCTTAGCTATTGGCCATTCAGCTTTTTAATAAACCAATCACAGAGGCATATCTTCACACAGTGTAACCAAATGCCTTGCAAAGGAAGACTGAACAGAAGACTGATTCTCTTAGCAGCTATTTATTGCTTTATGGATGGATTTTTGTGGTTTCAGTTTTTGTGGCGATGTACAAGATGATAAATTAAGCACTGAGCTTGAGACTTGGTAAGTTCCACGTCACTGCTCTGATTCACTCACTCAGAGCGCCTATCACAGAGTCCTTCAATGACTCTGATACTGTGGCATCTGCAGGTGAGATGGAGACACACGGCCTCCTTAGGCCCTCGCGAGGCGGGACCTCTCAGCAGCATCAGGCCGGTGTCTGGTGCATATAGACAAGACCTCACTTGAATACAGGGAGCCATGAGGTCATATGAGTCATGGAGGTTAAGGAGGATGGACATGCAGGAGGCTCACAGAAGAAAACCATAGCTGGGTAGCAAGGATTCATGGGAAGAGAGAGAAGGTAGAGCCAGGCAGAGGATGCACTCTTAGTGGATGATAATATTAGTTGTATCTCATCCCTTGGACAAAATCAGGGCTATTAGCAAGTGAAGGGGGGAAGGCTTTGTTTTGGCTCACGGTTCTGGTCTATCACAGCAGAGGTGAGTGCACGGCAGAGCCACGGCATTCAGGGAGTTGAGAGATGGGCTGTCTTCACTCTCCTCATCTATTCCATCTGGGTCTCCAGCCTCGGGCATGCGTCTGCTCACAGTCAGTGCTTTACTGCCTTCCTAGGAGTGTCTCATCCAAATCAACTTGACAGCAGATAGAGCTTTATCACTGTAGAGCAGAAACAGATGGGCTTCATGGAGCTGGGAGGTGAATGCAGATGAGTCTGGTGCAGCAGACAAGTGGGTACCAGTAGAAATCCACTGGCCATGCACTGATAGGAAGCTGTGGGATGGTGGCTTACAGTTCCCCTTCAGCTGAGCCCTCTGAGACAGGAGGAGAAGGCAGAGGAACCTGTGCCAGCTGGCCAGCTTCCCCTTTCTGCTCACTGTCCCTCTGGGACTGGTCCTACAACATTTAGCAACATGGTCTTTGACGCTCATTCACTGATTCAGTCATCTGTCCTCTCCCTGAGCCATACTGGTTGCCAACTCTGAGGATATGGTAGTTAAAAGGAGTTGAGCGTTACAACGAGTGGAAAAGACTGGTGATGCAGGGTCTGGGCTGACAGCCTCAAGCTTGGGATAACTTTCTTTTTGACTTTGTGTGGGAGACTTTATACATTGTAGAGCCTGGCTTTGGCTTCCTCTGTAGTAGGCTGGGCAGGGCTCCTTGGACCTAGCCCCAGAGGGAAGAACCTAAGGACATGATTCTATTACCATATACCGACTGACTCACTTGCAAGCACCAACTCTTACGGAGCCAGCCCAGGATGAGGATGGGAGATGAGAGAGGAGGGGCTAGACCTTATGAGCTCTAGATTAGGGAGCGATGTAGCGCAGCGCCCAATGCCTGTCTGCTCTCTATGTGCTACTGTATAGTCCGCGAGCTTCAGGCAAAGGGCTGGAGATTGAAACACACAGAGACACACAGACAGAGAGACAGAGACACGAACCTCTAGTCACTGGTAAGAAGCCCTTTATTCAATAGCACCATGGAGGCTTATATACCCAACAGTCAAGTGGGCCAAAACCTTATCCTTTGATCTTCAAGGCAAGGCACAGCTTTTAGTAACTCTAATCAGAAGGCTCTAGCAGGGAAGAGCAGCTGAAGGCCAGGACTCCAAATGGTCCCAACAATGTGGTGCTTTGCAATCTGAGGCATAGAGAGCAAAGCCATGGATGGTCATGGTGGGGACTTGGTGATGCCCTCTGAGCCAATCTAGCCAATGAGTGGGAAGAAAGTCTAAAAAAGAGCAGCCTGCTGTGGATGCACTGTCTGAGGAGTAGATGGGAAAGACATCGGGTGTCTTCTGTTTTGCTTCTCTCCACCATGGAACACAGGCTCTCACCTCTCTCCATGGGCATTGTCTTGCTCCAGCCATGCTTGCCTGGCCCCACCCCTCACATGCTGCTCTTCCCCTGGAGATGTCTGTCCAGGCCCTGCATTGTCTGGGGAGGGCGTTTGCTCACCTGGGTGGGTTATTATTAGCCAGAGATGAAGTGAAAGGCCCTGAATGGGGGATGCTGAGCTCCTGCCTGACACAGTGGCCCAGGCGGGATGGAAATGATTCATTATGGCTACAAGGCGTGCTCTAATTTCATATAACAAAATAAATGACAGTCGTATTTTGGGCACCACAAGGCACAGATAGCTTTGTTCCCTGACTGCTTCTCACTGGGGCTGCAGGGAGAATTCCAGCAGCTGGCCTTTGTGTTGGGAGATGCAAGACTGAGGGGGCCTGGGTGGTGGCAGGTGCTGTGACCCAGGAGGCTGAGTGAAATTGTTCCTGAGACAGCCCAGGGTAGCCAGGGAAAGGGTCTCAGAGATTCCTTCCCTTTGACCCAGGGCTCCACCCTGCCGGTACCACTTCCACCAGGCACTTCATGTATTCTCTTCTCCTCACATCAAGGATTTTCCCTCCCCCCTCCCAGTTCAGTCCCAGCTTAGGGGCTTCCTCCTGAAAACCTTAGTTCTGTGCCTGCCAGTGAAGGAGAGAACCTTTCTCTGGGCTCTCCCCCACCTCCTGCCCCGGACAACTCTGAAGTCATGAAGCAAGCTTTAGATGAGACATTGCCAACGGTGAACGTGGTTCCAAGTTCAAGACAGCTTGCCTTTTTGTGCTCTCCATCCACCCTGGTGGGGAGGAACAGCGCTACACTACAGAAATCAGTGTGGGTCTTTTCTTTGGGGGCAGGAATGCCTCAATAGTTTGTGAGACCTATGGAAGAAATGAATAAACATGAGTATCGTCAACAAAAATGAACTAAAGAGGGCTGGATAGATGGCCCAGTGGTTAATAGCGCTTGCTGCTCTTCCAGAGGTCACACACTCAGTTCCTAGCACTTACATTGGATGGCTAATAGTCACCTGTAACTCCAGCTCCAGGAGATACAATGCTCTCTCGCTCTCTCTCTCTCTCTCTCTCTCTCTCTCTCTCTCTCTCACACACACACACATACCCACACACACACCCCCCCCACACACAAATAAACAATAATTAAATAAAAAATAAATTAAGTCCCCCAGGACTAGACACACAGAAGAAAGCCAGCTCAGAAAGTGAGCTCAAGCAATGCCAGGGCCACAGGCTGAGCAAAGTCTGCCCAGTCCTAGGGTGAGAGAGGAAGGCTCTCCCACTACTGCGTCCTTAAGCTTCAGCTGTGCCCAGGTGACTGGCAAGCAGCCTCAGGGAGGACACAGCACTAGATGGTTTATTAAGTTTCTTTTCTCGACAGTGGAGGACATTTCTCATTCAAATTGTAACGGAGGGGGTCGCCCGCTTCTCAGCGGGGCTTCCAGGGCAAGGGAGAAGGGGCTTTCTGGGCTGTGCTGCTGTTAGCCTGTTGCCCTGAGTTGTCAGTGAGCCCAGAAGGGAGCTATATCCAGTATCGCTTTGCTGCCCTTGCTACCCCTGTCAGCTTGCCCAGTCACACACGCGGAGACCCAGCACTCCCCCTCTGAAGTCACTCCCTACCCCCTGCACTGAACTAAAAACCATTTCTTTCCTCCCAAGCTACCCATAAGCCTCTGCCTGTGCTTAAAACCCTCCTAACACCTCTTTGTGAGAATTCAGGCCACACTGCATCTATTTCCCTCACGTGTTCATTTGGAACCCAAGATAAAAATAATAGAAAAGGATAATATTCAGGGGGCAATTCCATCACCAGGTGGCTCGCCAAGAGAGGAAGCCGCGGGATCACTGGACCAAGGAATTCTTGCTCTTGCTGTGTTTGCTCACAAAATGGTTTCACATTTAGAAACCCACATTAAGAGCCATGTCAATCATCAGAGCTCGGAATGAGGTGCTGACTTGGCAGGGAAAGCGAACTTCAGAGCAGACTTTAATTTGGGCAAACACCTTTTACAACTGACTGACCGACATCAGGCCCTGGGGTAGGGGACGCATGCCCTTCACCTGCTGAGCTGTATATGGGAGAGTGTTGCTCTGCAGAGGGGGGTCCTTGGTCACCACAGAGGACCACCGGGTTGGGTCTCTGGGAGTCACTGCCTGGTACCCCTGCAGCCAGTGCAGCTTTTCCTGCGTGCTAGGGCAGTCTTTGGATTGGACGTGGCAAACAGATGGACTGTGGGCTCTCCTCGGACACAGGTGGACTCTTGGACTCTAGTGTATTAACAAAACCCGAGGTAGATGCTCCTCATGTAGATCAGATTTCACCTACCCCCACCCCATGTTTCTGGTATCTGTTAGAAAAATAATCTAGAAATTTCCTAGTGACCATGATTGAGGACATGTGGAGCAGGGCTGTACTCTGTAGTTTCTCCCTCTCACACTGCTACGTAACTTGTCTCTAACCCTATACCAAGTGGCTGTTCTTATAAATATGTGTATGTGCGTGTGTGTGTATACATGAAACACATATGTTCTTGTGCATGCATAGGTGCATGTGTACTGAATGCAGAGGCCAGAGGTTGACTTCTAGTATTTTCCTCAATTGTCCTCTACCTTAACTTTTGAGACAGGCAATTCTCCCTGAACTTGGAGTTCACCATTTTGGCTAGATTGCTTGGGTGGGCAAGTTCCCAGGATCCTTCTGTTTCTGCTCCCCATCCCCCACACCCCTCAGTGCCAGAATTGCGAGTGGATTTTAAAAGCTGGATTGGGGGGATGCAAACTCAGGTGTTCCTGTTTGCAGCAGGCGCGTTACCTAATAAACCACCCCCAGCCCCTGTACAACCCTTGATTTCCTCACCTCTCCTTGCCTCTTCTCTTTCTTCCTGATAATGCCTTACTTGGTAGCCAAGGTTACTCTCGAAGAAACAGTCCTTGTGCCTTGGCCTCCCAAGTGCTGGGGTTACAGGTAGACACCATTATGCCCGGGTCTCATTGCTTATTGATCTCCGTGTTTTCGGGATTGTTTCAGTCCGAGTGCTGGGAATCAAACCTGGACTTCTGAGCCATCTCTCTGGTCCTACTTCCTTTCAAACAGAACCCCAAGTACTTGCTCAGTAGACGATTGGGATTGAAAGAAATAAAGGGTAATGAAACTGGGTATGGAAATGTGTACCTATAATCCCAGCTCCTTGGGGTGCTGAGGCAGGAGGATGGAAAGATTGAAGCTAGTCTGGGCAGTGTAATAAGGCTGTCAAAATAAAATAGAATCAGTTTGGGCTGTAGTAGGACTGGTTCAGTAGTACAGTGCTTGATTCGCATGCAGCAGGACACACACACACACAGCATTATCTATGTGGAACTGAAAATAAAGCATATTTCCACATCTGCATAGTTATTGTTGATGGCCTCAATGTTCCAGCTGTGTGGTGGTTGGAACAGTGTTGAAAGAGGCTCTAGGGTTCCTTGGATGGGGGTGTTTTGGAATTGAGTTTTATGATTGACTCTTTATCTCAGGGCTCTGAATGCTGGGCCCCAGATGCTGGGATCTCTAATAATCTCCAGCAGGAAAAGAAGAGGTCTGGGGACTGCAGCCGTCAGTCCCCAATGTGCTTCACTGACTTCCTGTGTCCCCATGCATGTGCCATGGAAGCTAATGGGGCCTCAGGTAGAAAGGGACTGAACTCTGGATGACTTCTCCAGGTAGCTCACTTAGGAGAAATCTACTTGCTTTGGGTGTCATTTCCATTAGAAAGGAGTTTTCAACTCTGGACGATGGTGTGACCATGTAGCAAACACGGCTGAGGTTAGAAGCCAATCCATGCAGATGTCAAGTGCACTGGGGAAACGGCAGGTGCCCTGTGCTCTGTGGGTGAAGGACTGGCATTGACCTTGAGATGCTAGCTGTTCAGAGCCTTGGGGCCTTCCCTCCCAGACCTGGGGTGATGCCCACAGCCAGGTACCCCATGGTTGTTGGGCTCTTCTCTGTCTGGTCTTGACAGTGACGATGATGCCAGTGTTGTATGGGTATAGAGAAGATGAGTGGTGGGCTGAGCAGGACAAACAGCCGACAGTCGTGATGTCGACAGGGGATCCCAGGACTTTGACTGGTCACAGTGCCAGAGCCTTGTCATCTCTGAGCTTGTATAAAGAAAACACTTCTCAAGTGACCACAACTAGTGCTACCCAGAGAGACCCAGAGCCATCTTAGTAGTGAAGGGAAAATGGGCACAGAGGAAGGATGGAGCGCCACTTTCAGCCTGTATAAAGTTGGTCCAAATGACCTGCGCGTTTCACCTTAGCTGCCCCATCAATCTCCTCGTGTGACCCCTGACCTCCTGTCCGTCTCCCGAAGCTCTCAAATGCTGATATTTCTCCGCTTTCCCCACTTATGCCGGCTTTCTCTGCTTGCAATATGCTTTGTCATTTGGGTCTAAACTCTCTGATCTCATGGCTCCCAAGGCCCTTGCTGTCATTGTATGACATCATGAGGTTGTATTTCTCCACAGCTCCCAAGCCTGGGTGGCTCTCTCCTCTGTAAGAGTGTCATCATATCTGCCAGGCAGGGTCTCTGCCTGTCTTGTACAATGTGGTGGCTTTGCCACCCGGTGCCCGGCCTGTGGGAAGTGTACCATCAATATTCTCAGAGTATGTTCTCACCCAGTGTGTTTAGTGGCTCAACCGGCGACAGACCTCTTTACAGGTACAAAGCACCCTATGCCTTAGCCATGTGGTCATGAAACTGTTTTCCACCTGCCTGGAGTATTTCCACCTGACCTCGCTAGAAGGTTCTGAAGGTTCTGTTTCAGAAACCTATCCTCACTGACCTGGGTACCAGTGGCCTGTAACTCCTGTTTCTCAGGACTGAGGCAGACATATCTTCTGGGGTACATAGCAACTTGTAGAATAGCCTGGGCTGTAGATTGTGTTCAAGGCAGACTGTGTATGTGATTCTATCTCAAAAGGAGAAAGTAACAGTGCTAGGAATGTCTATTAGTGAGAGAGGGCATGTTTAGCGTGCATGGAGTCCTTGCTTCAATCCCAAGCTCTACAATTTAAAAAAGGAGGCAGGTGGAGAGAGGGCTCAGTGGTTAAGAGCACAGAAGACCCAGGTTCAGTTCCCACCACCCACATAGTACACAACCATCTGTAACTCTAGTTCCAGGGGATCTGACATCCTCTTCTGTCTTCCTCGGGCACTGCATGCACATGGTGCATTTACACACACACATACACACACACACACGAACGTTAACACATAAAACAAAACTAAATGAAATATTTTGGAAAAAAATAAAGAGAATCCGTTCCCTCACTGCCAGTTATATACACAGCTACACCCAAAGTGACATTTGTCTTCTGAGCACCTAGGGACTAGGATGTCCACCTCAAGGGCCATGGAGCGCAGGACAACAAGATGCTAAGAAATGAAGGCTAACGCAATCATTCATCTTGCTCCTTGAATGGCAAGGGCAATCCTGACCCCTGAAGTTGAGTAGCCATTGGGAGATGACATTGGTGCCCCAATGGTGCCCTGCCCCCTGGGAATGACCCAATGAACAGCACCACCTGCTCCATACAGCAGTTCCTTACCCCACATTTTTATAATACTCAGTTGATATAGCCATGATGGTGTCAAAATGTCCCCCCACCTCTTCTTCATTCCTTTCTTTCTTTTCCTTCCATCTACAAACTACATGATTTGGTCTAGGCTCTGTGGTGACCACTCAGGATGTATCTGTGAGAGAGAAATCTCTGCTTCGGAAAGGTGGGACAGGCTGTGGATTTCTTAACTGTGGAATGATAGCAAGGTGCCTTGTGCTTAGTAGGTGGGTTGCCTTGTGCCTAGTAGGTGGGCTGCCTTGTGCCTAGTAGGTGGGTAGTTTCTGTGTATGTGTCTCATTTCTCAGCACAGTGACAACAGCTGACTGAGACAAGCTGAGGAGAGGGAGACTTTATCGTGGCTCGTGGTTTCGGAGGTCTTAGTCTATCATAGCAGGGACGGCATAGCCGAGTACCTGTCTGGTGGTGGAAATGTGTGGCCAAGGTTTGTTTGCATGGACCAGGACTTGAGTCGTGGCTGGAACTGTTATGTGTGTTTGGAGTCTGAGCCTGGTGTTTCCAGGTTATTGACGTCTCAGTCAAAGGACTAACATAAGGGCTCACGGACATAAGGTGGCTTCGCTCAGTGCAAAACTGCAGTACAGGTGAAAGAGGGTGTCAGAATTGACAGCAGGCTTCAGCACAGAGAGCACAGAAGGGCCTCGACAACTTGTTGGGTCTTCCTTTTAAGGGGTTCAAAAGAAAGAATGGCTGGTTACTCTAGTTTGGGTGGCTCCATTTTGACGGATAGATTAGATCATACATTCATTTTTCCTTCTGTGCATGTCCCTTCCCATGATGCTTCTGACTTCAGTCACGTGCATGTCCAGGTATACAAAGGCATAATGTGCTAAATAAGGGTTTCTCCACAAAAGGTTGCCAGAGGACATAGCTATGTGTCATTCATATGCACCCACAACCAGTTCAGGGCGGATCGTCCCTTCATTCTGTTCTTCATACCTGGATACATTGAGAACACACTTGAATAGAAACTCTAAATTTAATTGTTGCCATGACCAGAGGAAAACTATACTGCTGTTCAGAGGCGGGAGTTTGGGGCACCTGATGCAGGTCGTGGGGATGGGATGGGCTTTGGGCTTGCTAGGTTCATTGTCTGGAGAAGGGAGTGTGTGTACATGCAGGTAAAGGCATTATTACTAGAGTGGATGCATAGCCCCAAACTATCTCCCATGCTCGTCTGTTTCAGAACCAGGGGCTGGTATATCTTCAAGGACCCTCCCCTAGGGACCTACTTTCATTTTTCAGGCTATCACCTCTACAAATTTCATAGCCTTCAAAATAATAGCTCAAGCCAACACCAAGTTATCAAAATACAAGTCTAATGGGGAAGGGGGCATTCCAGAGTTTAATGGCACGTTGCAGCCAGGTGAACTTGTGTTGCCCGGAGAATAATAATAATAATAATAATAATAATAATAATAATAATAAATAATTTCTCTGTGCAGGGTTTCTCTGAGCAGCACTGGCTGACCTAGAACTCCCTCTGTAGACCAGAATGACCGAGAACTCAGACATCTGCCTGCCTCTGCCTCCTGAGTACTGGGATTAAAGGTGTACCAGCACACAGGTCCTGAAGAAGTTCTAAAAAGTACAGAATCCATTAACACAGTGAAATATGTGGTTTCCAAGTAAAATTTTGTTTGAAAAGTTCAAGAAATGAATGCCAACTTAAAGAAGTTTTACCGGGTGGATGTGGCACTGCCCTAGTCCCGGGCATGATGCCACACGTGGGAAGCACTCTGTCAGATGTCTTTGGCCTAGGGCATACTTGGGCTCAGCTTTCTGGAAGGAAAGGTTGTTCTGTGTTCATCACAGCCATTCCCATATTTCTGACTCAGGAGGGTTGGGCTGCGGACTCCTTGCTCATCCCAGACGGAAGCTGAGTTGGTCACCAAAGCCATTCGAGGGTGTTGCTACCCACTGACTTCAGTTGCTATAAACATTTGCCTAGGAGAAAATTTAACCTGGGATCCTATTTGGTTTGGGGTTATGCATAACTTCCCCTTGTAATGGTATATGTAGCGGTCCCTTTCCCCTGCCTGCACGTGCATACATGCAGTTCTTTGAACAAAGACAGCTAGCAACCTCAAAAACTATAGATGTTCCAGAAAGCAAATACGGCATGCCCCAAACTGTCATGTTCTTGGTATCCCTCCTCCCTCCATACTGACTCTTGCATCTAGGTACCAGGAATCACTAGCTGGATCTGTGTCCTTTCTCCAGCACCCCTGAGAAGGAAGCTTCTATCTTTTGGAGGCGACACTGTCCAGCATCCTGTGTGGTGGGTGTGACTGAATGATCACTTCACAAAGTCAGACTTAAAGAAGTGTAAAGAAAGCTGCGACACTGCAAGCGAACAGTTACTTCAAACCCTCCTGTGCCAAGTGGCAGCAATCTAATCAATTCTGGGGAAACACAGTTAGTTGGGGATTCCTCGGTTGTGTTCCCTTGAGGTGTGGGAGTGGCTGGTACCCAGACATTGGGGCCAGTCGAGTACTTTTCCATGCTGCTGCCCAGCTGCCTCTCATGGCTCCGTGGTAGGTCTGTGCCTGGTGGCTCCTCATCCTGTGTTCTTCCACCTGCCTGAGCCTACCTCCCAGGTGTCTGGTTACCCTGTAATTCTCTGAAGCTTTTGGGTGGGGCTGACAGGGATCTGGCTCTCCCAGCCTCCAGTGATCCTTTCTTTTCTGAGAGTCCTTCTCAGCCTGGTGGTGCATGAGTTCTGTGGGATAGTGGGAAGCCAGATAAAGAGTGAGATCCGGGTGTCCCTGGACACCCCTAGAAGCTTATCTCTGCAACCTTCCCCTCTTATGGTGGTTTGAATGAGAAGCATCCCTCATAAGCTCGGGGACTCTAACACTTGATCTCTGGCTGGTGGTGCTGTCTGGAGAGGTTATGGGAGGTTGAGCCTTGTAAGAGGAAGTATGTAACCGGGGGATGTCTAATGTTTATAGTCCTGCCCCACCTCCTGCTTATTTCCTGTTTCCGGCTTGCTTGGGTTTGAAGATGCGAGCTCTCAACTATCTGCTACTACTTCTTGGGGCCATGCTTCCCTGCCACAATGAACTATTTTATTATCTACCTATTATCTATCTATCTATCTGTCTGTCTATCTATCTATCTATCTATCTATCTATCTATCTATCTATCTATCCATCCATCCATCCATCTATCTATCTATCTATCTATTCTCTGTGTCTTTTACACCATGTATCTTGATTCCATTCATTTACCTGTCCCTTCACCCCCACCCTCTGCCCCTGCATTCCCCCCCCCCCACCAATAAAACAAGATTTAAGAAAGAAAAGGAAAAATATGGGACCCTTCATGACTTTGTGTGTCATTCTTGCGCAGGGCCCATGCTAATCTCCTTATCGTTCCAATTTAAGCGTCTCTGCTACCAAAGCGAGCACCCATGATGAACTCTTACACCTCTGGAACCATGAGCCCAAATTAAAGTTGCCTTGGCCATGCTTTTTTCTTTAATCAAAGGAACAGACGTGTAAAGAACACACCACTCTTGTGTCAGGCACTTTTCTTTGCATAGGCACAATACTGGAATGAAGCAACCTAGGAATCCTGGAGCCCCATGTCTCTGGCCCTACGTCTACCACCTTGGTCCCATGTCTAGAAGGTTCTATATTCCAAAACAGCACTCAGCAGAGGAGTACCAGCACTTCAGAGACACGATCCTATGGAGGACGTGTGGCATTCTAACCATGATGTCTCTGACCCTCTCAACCCTCCAGACGCGTTTTGATGGGGACGATGGGAAAACCCAGATCACATGTGACACCTCATTTTCTTCCCACCTATCTCTCAACGTTAGGAAGACAAAAGCAAAAACTCAGACTCGTGCTTGTGGCTTTTCCTTAGCTACAGATGCTTTCCCTGGAGTTGTCTGGACAGTGGAAGGCACTTGGATTCTGGGCTTAGTGACTGCGGATGTCCATCAGGGCCGATGACTTGAAGCATGAAGGATGCGGTGAGACCGTGTGCTGAAAGGCACATAGAGTTTCACTGAGACCTTCTGAGTGCCAAGGGGACAGCAGAGGGGAAAATTGCCACATCCCTCTGACCCTCAAACTGCTATGAATGAAAATTACAAGATCATATTTTACATCTACTAAATGGGTAGATGGTTGGTTGGGGAACTGAGAGAGATAGGGACACAGCACAAAAGACAAAGGGTAGAAGAGTTTATTCTGTTGGTGTTGGCGTGCTGTGTGCCATCTGTGACCGTGACATGGAGAAAGTGGGTCTGGACTTGGAGTTGCTGCAAGCTCACACCGTAAGCCCCTTCCACTTCTTTGTCTTGTTTTCCCTGTGGCTACCAGGCCTGAGTTTAACTACACCAGAGCCTGTGACCCCAGAGACCTCCAGGGACTGGGTTGATAACATACTTGGGTGTCTCAAAGGAAACAGTGTCGGGGACAAAAAAACTATGGGTCCTTGAGTGGCCCCTGTTTTCTAGGGATTGGGGACTTGTGGATTATTCTGACCTTGACATCTTGGGATTAACTAATTCACAATGGGAGTGCCACATGCCTCAAGGTGGGCAGGAAGGCGAGAGAGAGAGAGAGAGAGAGAGAGAGAGAGAGAGAGAGAGAGAGAGAGAGAGAGAGAGAGAACATTTCTATAGATAGATAGGCAGGCAGACAGAGAAACACCTAACTCACTACTTTCCTCTGAGTCTCCAATCTACTGGCCATTGGCTCCCACATTCAGAGTGGGTCTCCCTCAGTTGCTGTTTTACATGCCAATCATGTGTGGAACCTCCCTACAAACAGGCTGGGAAGTGTGCTTTACTAATAATCCCGGGGGGGGGGTGTCTTTTATTCAATGAAGGCCAACCGGTATACTCATGTGGTCCTACTTGAATGTCTTGTCTAGCCATCCATCCATCCATCCATCCATCCATCCATCCATCCATCCATCCATCCATCCAGTAAATATTTACAAAAGCCCCAGTGGCCAGATTGCTTACAAATACTTTTTATACTTCTAGGAAGGAGTTCCCTTATGAAACGGATCCACAAACCAGGAAGGATATAGCCCTTGTTTATAGCGCACAGCCCTCTCCTGGCTGAGAAGACAAGGTTCTCTTAAGGTCGTGAGACCATTCCAAGCTGGCGGCTGTCTGCCTGGCTTTGGGAATAATGTGGGCTCTCACTTGGGATCCAGCAGGCAGTCAGAGCCCTGGATTTCTGGGCTTTGGAAGCATGCGCGCTGCCTGTTGGGTTTGGAATACTTTCCTCTGGGCAGGGCCAAGTCTTTGCAAACGGAAGAGGGCGAATTTAGCCAACACCTCCCTTGTGCACCTGGCCAGGCAGCCCCTGCGGAGTGGCCACCTCCTCGGCTGCAATAATTCATCACAGGCGGGTTCATAGACGTACTCAAGAAAGAACGGATGATCTATTTTGTACACGCTCCTTAAAGGGATTCCATTTTAGCTCCAATTGTAGTTTTTACCTTTTCCAGGGAATTTATTGACACAGTGCCTAGCTCAGCCTGAGTTTTCGGCATCACCCTTTTGTCTGCGAGCACACACAGCCGCGGCTTAATTTGTCATAGCCCTGGAGGTATCAGAACTAATGAGCTTTGTTTGAATAGACTTTTTCCAGTTCATCTAGCACACTTTGGGGTAATCACTCAGTTTCTGCTTGCTTCTGATCCCAGGCATTGTGGGAAATATAAGAAAATAATGGTTAAAAAAGCAGTATAAATTGGGAACAGCCACATTTTCTGTAAAGCCCCGAAGATGTGATTTTTTTAATTTCACCACTTACTGAAGTATTGAGAGTCCTCTAAGTACAACCATTACAATATAATATTGGGGGAGAATCTGATAAAATGCTATTTTTCAATTAGCTGGGAGTTTATACTTGGCCTTCCTTAAGCGGCTCATAGCTAACAAATCTTTAAACAATCTAACCTCTTCAGGTTGGGAAGTGGACAGATAATAACCACGAATGTAGAAGAGTGTGTCAGCACCGAGGCTTAAAAAATCTATTACTGGCGTTACATACAGGAGCGGTTCTTACCGGTCAGGCAATTACATTTTCGTTTTGCTAAAGCAGCCCCTCGCTGTCCTTTGGTTACACCAAGCAGGTGGGAGAAAGCCAGGAAGCTGAACTTGAAGGTCCTAGCTGCATAGGCCAGGATGGCGTGGCGTGGGGGCGGCTGCTGATAACTTTGCTTAAGCAGGGCTGTGATTTGGGCTAACAGGGCTGAGAGTCGCGTCTTGTGTAGGCTGGTGTTTTAATATTTGCAGGTTGAACCAACTGTATTGGTTGCTAATGACCACAGTTAAGGTTTTACGGATGACTGACATCTGAGGCTGGCAGGTTGGGGGAACAGTGCTGCCTCCTCTGGGCTCTGCTGGGTGGAGCTTCACACCGAATATACCGCACTGGTGCTGAGTGGCGTTGGTTCACAGAGAGTTCACTGCACTGGTGCTGGGTTTAGGTTCACACAGAGTCCGCTGCACTGGTGCTGGGTGAGGTTAACATGGAGTCCGCTGCACTGGTGCTGAATGGAGGTTCACACAGAGTCCACTGCACTGGTGCTGGGTGGAGGTTCACACAGAGTCCGCTGCACTGGTGCTGAATGGATGTTCACATGGAGTCCGCTGCATTGGTGCTGTGTGGAGGTTCACATGGAGTCTGCTGCACTGGTGCTGAATGGAGGTTCACACAAAGTCCGCTGCACTGGTGCTGGGTGGAGGTTCACACAAAGTCCGCTGCACTGGTGCTGTGTGGAGGTTCACATGGAGTCTGCTGCACTGGTGCTGGGTGGAGGTTCACACAAAGTCCGCTGCACTGGTGCTGGGTGGTGGTTCACACAGAGTCCGCTGCACTGGTGCTGGATGAGGTTCACACGGAGTCTACAGCACTGGTGCTGGGTGCTGGATGGAGGTTCACAAAGAGTCCGCTGCACTGGTGCTGGGTGGAGGTTCACACAGAATCCGCTGCACTGGTGCTGGATGAGGTTCACACAGAGTCCGCAGCACTGGTGCTGGGTGGAGGTTCACACAAAGTCCGCAGCATTGGTGCTGGGTGCTGGGTGGAGGTTTACATGGAGTCCGCTGCACTGGTGCTGGGTGGAGGTTCACACAGAATCCGCTGCACTGGTGCTGGATGAGGTTCACACAGAGTCCGCAGCACTGGTGCTGGGTGGAGGTTCACACGGAGTCTGCAGCACTGGTGCTGGGTGCTGGGTGGAGGTTTACATGGAGTCCGCTGCACTGGTGCTGGGTGGAGGTTCACACGGAGTCTGCAGCACTGGTGCTGGGTGCTGGGTGGAGGTTCACATGGAGTTCACTGCATTGGTGCTGGGTGGAGGTTCACACAGAGCCTGCTACACCTGTGAGGAGGTCAGCCCGTGGTTTGAATTTTGCCTCCTATTGATGTCTGAAAGAAGTAGGGAGATACGAGTCTTCCTCCACCAAACATGTTGGGGTTCCCTTGCCCAGTGGGGAAAGAGCAAAGGGAGAGGGACAGTTGCATAGTGGCAGAGAGGGTCCTGGGTTGGGATGGCACTGGAAGGCTGAACAAAGTCGCCATGTGGTAAAAGGTGTGCCAAGCAGGCTTCGAGGCCTACAAGGTAAGTGTAGCACTGAGACCCACTATTGCTTTTCCTTCTCTCCTCCCTCCCTCCCTCCCTCCCACCCTCCCTCCCTCCCTCCCTCTCTCCCTCCCTCCCTCCCTCCCTCCCTCCCTCCCTCCCTCCCTCCCTTCAAGAGTCTAGCAATGTAGTTTAAGTTGACTTCAAACTTGTGGTCCTCCTGTCTATGCCTCTCAAGTACTTGAATCACACCCAGATTGCACCATGCCTAGATCTCATTTTTTTAATTTTAAAAATTTATTTATTTATTTTTGTATTTAATATTGAACCTAAGGTCTTGCACTTGTTAAGCAGGCAATCTATAGTTGAGCCACGCCCCCAGTCCCTTACTAGGGATTCTAGGCAGGGGCTCTACCACTGAGCCACACCCCAGCCCCTCACTGGGGGATTCTAGGCAGGGGCTCTACCATTAAGTTACATCCCCAGCCCATACCACTGCTTTGTGGTGCTCACAATCATTTTGTTCTGAACGGGGCAGAAATCATTAGCCCCATTTTCCGAGCATTCTGGGAGCCAGGCCCTTTGAAGTTTTGGGTCATTTGTACCTTGGCCATAAGTAGGCAGTTAAACGGCATGGCTCGACTCTAGCACTCTTCCTCTTTAGCCCACATCTGACCCTTTTAGTGCTATGCCTGTGAGGGTGGCTATATGGCACCACAAGCAGCTACAGCAGCCTCAGTGGAGACCAGGCAGCCGAGTGCATGCTGGGAACCCAGGGAAAGCTCTTTGGGGTAGTCAGTCTAGGGTGAGTGAGATGTGCCCTCCAGAGCCTGACATGAATAAAGAAAGGCATGGTGTCCAGGGAAGAGGGACCTGGAGGACAGGCATCTAAATGGAAGGAGAGGAGCCCCGAGGCTGAGAGTAGGGGTTCTTTGCTCCCCACTAGTAGTGCCAAGCTTGTGGCTTTGTTCTCAGGGAACTTTTTTGAGAGACAGGAGGCATCTCCTAGAGTCTGCCAGAGAATCTCTCTTGAAGGAATGGAGCTGCCAGGTGAGACTGCATGTGGGTGATCCAGGTGACCCCCACTCTAGGGAACTGTGGAGGCTTCTGAAAGGAGAGAATATGGATGTCCTTTGCATTTAGTACCATGAATGTGGAAACTCAGAGAGAGAATGATGATGATTCACAGGCAGAGGTGAGGAGAAAGGTGTCTTGGACTAGCATGTCATCTGTGTCGGGAAGGCTGACTCAGCTGCTGTTGTGTGACAAGCCTCCTGAACACTACATGGCTCAAGCACTGTGGTCCCGGGGCCAGCTGGGGAGTCCGTAGTCTGAACCACTTGGCTCTCTTCTGTTGGACTGGGCTAGATTCCTGCAGTCAGCCGGCACGATAGTCGGTGGTTATTTTGGTCTTACTGGTTCAGGCACTGCCCAGAAGTCAGCTGGGCACCTGGATCTTCGCCTGCAGGGACTGCCAGCCTCTCATGTGGGACAACATGTAGGTTGGCCAATCAGCACAGACTCTACCCTTTGCTGTTTACATCATTGATGAGGTCTCTGATCTCACTCCCTCTTTACCCCTAGATCTCAGAAATTCTCCAGTGGTTGTTGCTGTTATTATTATTATTGGCACTGGCTGTTTGTATAGCTTCTACACTCTTAATTTTCTTCTTAACACCAACCAGTTCCGGTGACCAGGTTAAAGGAGACAGCCTGAATACGTCTGCTGGTCCCTAGGGCCAGCATCCCCCTGCCTTATCTTAGGCTATTCACCTGAATACCCTCTTTTGAGCCTCCACACAACATTTGAGAAGTGTGTTATTTTGCTATGGCCAACAAGCCTGAGACCCGAGGAGGAGTTTGCCCAGTGTCAGCTGAGAAGAGGCAAGGGTTTCTGAATAGGAAGAGGCAAGGGTTTCTGGGTAGGATTGACTTTCTTTTCATTGTGCATCTTTGCTTCCGGTCCTGCCACCTCATCAGAAGCGGCCCGTCACCATCATTGTCTGTTCCTGCCAAACTCAGTTGTTGTTACAGCAGCAACCTGACATGCTGCTCCTGGATCGAGTCATTGTCTGGGAAGCCTGAGCCTTGGGTTGTGACGTGTCCAGCAGCTACTTGGGAATGACAATTGTCTTATTTACATCGCCATCTCAAAGTGTCCCAAGAGGCACTGTCAAGTACAGAGTTAGTGAAAAATGTCCAATGAACATCATCTCCCAGGTTCCTCTCTTCATTTGAATCAGGTCTGCTTCTCTCTGGAAAGATCTGGAGAGAGCCAAGAAGACATTCTCCAGACAGCTATGCCCTGGATGACGGTACTGTTGTTTCACATGTATTTCATTCATGTTCCCCCAAACTGTGTGAAAACACCATCTCTGTGTGTAATATGGTGAGTGATATTGATTCGAGAGTATCTAGAATCATTAGGAGACAAACTTCTGGGCATTGCCTATGAGAGATTATGTAGACTAAGGTAACTGGAGGTAGGAAGAACCACCCAAAGCACGAGCAGGGTCATTCCATGGTACGGGGTCCTGGATGACATAAAAAAGAGGAAGCCAGTTGAGCGCAAGCATCCCTGTTTCCCTGCTTCCTGATTGCAGATGTGATGTGGCCAATGCCCAAGCCCTTGACACTATACCCTTGAGTTGCAGACCAAAGCAAACCCCTCTCCGTCAAGCTGCTTTCATCACTGTATTTTGTCACAGCCACAGGAAAAGTAACCAAGATGGTGTGATTAACCGCTCTGGCCAAGCCGACGGCTAGGCATGGTCCTGAAGTGTGGTTCTTTCCAATAACATCCACCTGTACAGTGAAACTCCGTGAGAACTCAGGATGGCAAGCAGGCAGGTCCTGTCTGCAGGCTTAAAGATATATGACCTCGCTGGAGGTTTATAGCATCCCTTTGATGCACTTGTTAATAGAGCCCTCCCCAACCCCTGGCCCTGTTCCTGGACTGGCATTTTTGTCTCAGGTTGGCCATTAAGCTGCTGTGAGTCTTTCTGTATGCCACGTCATCTCTCAGATCCATTGTCTTCTTGTCGAAGGCCACATACTGACTCTAGGAAGGTGGACCATGAGCAGGAAGGGCTGCCTTCTTCCTCTGGAAGATTTGATTACTCAGCTCGTCTGTGGCATCGTGGCTCACCAGGAATGTTAATCTAGATGTTCTAAAGTGCCATCAATGGTTGCCGTTTGGTGTCATCCATAGCAAGAAAGACATTTAGTGAAAGTCACATGATGAACTAAGGCTAAATCATGAATGCCTATGGAAGGAAAAAGCTATTGATAAGATTGCTCAAACTCACTTAAATTTGTGGGGGTTTTTGTTTTTTTGAGACAGGGTTTCTTTATGTAGCCCCAGCTGTCCTAGAATAATCTCTGTAGATCAGACTGCCCTCAAACCCACAGAGATCTACCAGCCTCTGCCCCCTGAGTCCTGGGATTAAAGACATGTGTCATGGTTGGCAAATTTGTGATATTTTATAAAATGATTTCCTAAGTTGTTAAGCTCCACTGTTCTGATTCCTAGAAATAACAAGCAATGTTTTTCTCTTCAAAAAATTTTTTTTCATTTTATTTTCAATATGCTTTTCTTAAGGAATAGAATCCTTGTGATGGAGACTTTGCTGAGACACCTATGACTGGTTGGGGGACCTTGTATCACATGTTATCTCCTCATACTCTGGTGTAAGGATGCTGGTGGCCTTGGCAGCCCGGAGCAGCAGTCCTCAGAAAGAGAGACAGGGCTCCAGCTCACCCTGGGTGACAGGGGAGAGAAGGTCCGGGACACACATGGCGCAGTGCAGGCCGTCAGCCTGGGCGATGAACACACGTGAAGACAGTGAAGATTGGTTCTGAGGAGGAACGGATCTGTTTGCGTCCTGGTGTGTGCTGCCAGTAGTCAGAAGCAACGACGCTGGCTGCGGCCTGTGGGACTTGACTGTTCAGATGCACAGACTTCTGGGCTCCATTACCTCACTCCCAGATCTCTCTGCACTGCCCATAGATGAGATGGTTCTTGGCAGTGAGAAACTGCACACTTTGGTCTCCTGACAACCTCCTAGGCCCCATAAGGGTATCGTGCAATTACGGGCTGGGGTCTCAGAGAGTTTCTGCCAGTTTCTTTTAAAGGGGTGTTCATTTCACTGCTACCCTACAGTGAACATTTGAGATTGGGGCTAACACTTATCAGCACGCATCATCCATCATGGTCATGTTGTGTGTGTGTGTGTGTGTGTGTGAAAGGGGGGGAGAGGGAGGGAGAGAGAAGAGAGAGAGAGAAGAGAGAGAAGAGACAGAGGGAGAGAAGAGAGAGAAGAGACACACAGAGAGAAGAGACAGAGAGAGAAGAGAGAGGAGAGAGAGAGGGAGAGAAGAGAGAGAGAAGAAAGAGAAGAGAGAAAAAAGAGAGAGAGAGAAGAGAGGGAGAGAAGAGAGAGAGAAGAGAGAGGAGAGAGAGGGGGAGAAGAGAGAGAGAGAAGAGAGAGAGAAGAGAGAGAAGAGACAGAAAGAGAGAAGAGAGAGAGAGAGAGAGAGAGAGAGAGAGAGAGAGAGAGAGATATTGTGGTGGTGTTTATATGGCAACTTGACACCGTGAACTGTAAATTTCGTTCCTCGAGTGTCTGTAGGGTGGTGGTCGGCTCATTCTCCATGTGCTCAGACACAGCTCTGAGCTTCTGTGATTTACTTGAAGTGCCACAGCCACCATGTTTCTCATGATATCTCTCTGTGCACTTCCCATCTGCTGACTTCCTCAGCTGGATGGATCTTAAGCACTGAATGAGGGACACTCTGGGGTCTTGGTGATGGCTGTCAGGACATGCAAAAGCCAGGGAGCAGTCTGCTTTGATCTCAGTATCCAGCAATGGAGTCTGGTCTGGTTTGAGAAGGCGTTTGTTTGGGTACCTAGAATGATATCTTCCCCCCTCTTCTCTATTCTTAAGGACACTGGCCTGCCATATTATTATTATTATTTTCGAGGCAGGGTCTTTCTATATAGCCCAGGCTGTCCTAGAACTCACTCTGTAGACTAGGCTGGCCTCAAACTCACAGAGATCCTTCTGCCCCTGCCTCCCATGTACTGGGATTAAAGGCGTGCGCCACCACATCCATGAAGTATCTTGAGGGCACACTGGCCGCAGAAGCAAGTGCATCTTGCTTTCTAATGGGTAGTGTTAGTGGGCTGCTTCCAGCCGTGGGGAAGGGGGAGTCAGTCTAGAGAGGGAATGAACCTGGGCTCAGTGAGTGAGGGACTGTGGCAGGGAGCAGATGGGTGGGATTAACACATTGCTATGTCTGTCTCAGATTGACAGTTTTTAGGTATTTATATAGCTCCTCCCGCCCAGCACCCAAAGCCAAGGATCAATAAGCAAAACTTACTGCTTCCCCAGCAGTAGAATGTGCAATGAGCTGGCCTGGAATTAAGTGATCTCTGCGTTTAGGAGCCCAGTGAGATGGCATAAACACTGGGAAGGCTGAGGCAGGAGGACTGTGAGTTTGAGACTAGCCTGGGCTGTAGAGTGAGATGCTGTCTCACTAAACCATACCAGGCAAATGTCCAAGGTTAGGGCACCACTGAATGGTGTGAGGCAAGGCTGTCGAGGAGCAAGTGTGTAGGGAAGAGGAGCCAACAGCTGTGGTCCAGAGTCCTCCTGGCTGCCGAGGACCACTATGAGAAGTGAGAGCGGTCTTGAGCATCTCCCCTATAAATTCAAAAGGGAAAGCTTCTCTCTTCAGCGAAAGCACAGAACTAAGGCAATAAATTAGGAACATCCTAGATTCTAGCTGGTCATCAAAACTGTTTATAATTGAAATTTTCATAGTGAACTTCATTATTTTGCACAATTAAAACATGGTAGTCAAAATGCCTAATGCTGGGGTGTGACTCAGTATAGAAAACCTGCCTAGAATCCCCCAGTGAGGGGCTGGGGTGTGGCTCAGTGGTAGAGCCCCTGCCTAGAATCCCCAGTGAGGAGGTGAAGTGTGGCTGGTGACTTGACTCAGTGGTAGAGCACCTGCCTAGAACCCCTAGTGAGGGGCTTGGGTGTGGCTCAGTGGTAGAGAACCTAACCTGCCTAGACTCCCCCAGTGAGGAGTTGGGAGTATGACTCAGTGGTAGAACACTTGTTTAGTATGTCCTGGATCCAATAGTTCGTCTCGATCCCCAGAGAAAAAAATGTGTATAAAACAAAAAAGAGTTTATATTTGGCCAGCAGAGTGTTCTTTTGTGTGTTTTCAAAGTGATATTCAGTATTAAAAAGTGCAGCAATTTTCTGAAAGAATCCAGGTTTCCAAGTTTAACTGAAAATCTGTGACTGGTTACACGTGCGGGCTTTTATTCGCTGCAATGGTCATTTGAACGCAGGTACAGCAGTCTGCCTCAGTGGATCACGTGGCTAAAGTGAGCCATAGTCCCCACCACTCCCTGTACCCCCAACACAGGGCCAAGGGTCAGTGGCTGGTTGCTTTTGCTCCAGCTGTGGAAGATCTGTCTTCTGGAAACAGAGTGATGTGGGCGTGGGCCTTTCTCACAGCCAGGCTTCGTGCCTTCAGGTGATATCCCTGACCGTTGGTGAACCGGACTCGATTGGACTGGACGGCGGTGTCAGCAATTGCAGGGGACTGCTTCCATCTGTGTTTAAGAAGTCTGCAGGTGGCAGGTGGAGAGTAGGTGGTTAGACTGGTACGGGCTGGGGAGACAGTCCAGGTTTTGCAAGGAAACCCAGGGGGAGTTGGAGACCTCAGGGTTTGTAAGGTCTGTGTTTACAAATCTTAAAGTGACAGTTTTCCAGTTGGCATCTTTTGTGTTAATAAATCAGCTGCGAATACAGGGTTTAAGGAAGCAGACATTCTGCGTGTGTGTGTGTGTGTGTGTGTGTGTGTGGTGACACACCATGTGCGGTTTCTCTGAGTGGGGAAAATCTGTCAGTCTAATACTGAGTTCACTTTGACTACAATTAAGCTGTATTTTGAACACATGTGAATCCTGCCTGGTTTTTTGTTTTTAAGGGGGGGAGGCGTTATCAAGGAAGGGGGCAGATAAAGGGGGTTACTGTTGGGTTTCTTTATGGGCTTCTGATCCTTGGGCTTCTTTAGACCCAAGCCTCGCCACTTCTCCAAACCTCCTGAATGCTGAAGGCTTCTTAGGCTAACCCCTAGGGCCAGAGGGGGAGGCTGCCTCCCCAGCTGGTATGTGTCCCTCTATTAGGGCTCACAAAGCCAAATATTTCACCTCCCATGACAGGTTCCTGCACCTCCACCTGAATTGGGAAGCTGGTCAGGGCTGTCTGTAGAATGAAGTCAATCCTTGAACCTGCTCTTCCAAACATGCAAATTCAAGGCAAGCAGTTAAAAGCTGGAGCTGGCCGAGCTAGCCCTGTAATTTATCTCGATTCTGTCGCGGGTGGGGTGGTGGCCAGACTGGATTTTGATAAAGAGCCTCAGATCTGTCCCTCTCCAGCTCCCGGGACTTGCCACACACTCCATTCAAGCCGAAGCACGTGCAGAGTTCCTTGCATAATTCGGAGTTAATCATTTGTACCTCACAGCCACAGAGAGGCCTTCGACTCGGGAGGTGGGGACACAGTTGGCTTTTTAATCGCCTTGTGTATTGTGCAGGTTGAGATAAATGACATCGCCTGTCTGAAATCTACATCCCTGCTTCTGATGCAAAACTGTAATTAATTTTGTGCAGTGTTTCAGAATTGATCGTGGTCACTTGAATTTCTAATTTTTCATTCACTTCAAAGACTCTGTTTTTTTTTTTCTTCTTTCCTCTCTCTCTTTCCCCCTTCCTTTAAGGACCGTGCTCCCAGTACAAGGAAGCTCAAGACGCTGCAGCTCTCAATGACTCTCTTACGCCTCTTTTTCAATAAGGTGAAAGAGAGGTCAGGGCGCATGGCTCCTGTTTGCCGCTTAGCTCGTATTCAGGTGCATTTTCTGACGTATAGGAAATACCATCAAAACTTATTAAATTATAACTCAGGAGTTTGGTGGCACTTAGGCATTGTAGGGAGCTCAAAAGGCTTCCTTCGTGCTCCCTATTCAGTATAAGACAATTAAGCACAATTTAGGCAATAATTACCCTAATTAACTACACACTACCGTTTGTATTCAAGATTATGGCAACGTCGTATCCGTTGGCTTTTTAAATAATGACGAGGTTTCCTAATTCCTCTGTATTGATAGTTGTTGCATGCGACTCTTTGTTTGGTATATTTTACTGTAAAAATATTTGTCAGGGAAAGATTGAACAATACAAATGAATTTGATTACGCCATTGTCAAAAGCCCCATGTATCACGATCCCTTGTTTTTAATCATTACTGTAAACCTGCAGCCGGAGGGCATAGTTTTAATTTGGGTGTCTTACTAATGAAAAGAAAAAAATAATTGTTTTGCCAGGATTTAATAATAAGCAATAAAATCAGCCAACCACATTTTACCTCCGCATTCAATCTCTTTTTTATTATAAAACATTTTTGTCCTTTTTTTTTTTAGATTACAGGCGTAGATACCGAACATTTTACTAATAAATATTTCAGTTTGCTTATGGAGGCTAATGCTGTCATCTGAATATGGAATTATATTTCTTTCATGCTTCATTATCATTTCATAGTAGTAATGACAGAGAGGCGATGGAATATTTACAGGCATTTCAGAAGACATTTATTCACTGCGCTCCCTGAAGGGCACCTGGCCTTAAAGATACATTATCCTTTTTAAAGCTCTGCCCCAATGCCGGTTCCCAGAACCAGCCAATCAGGATTCCCCTATCCACTTCTGCACTTACCACATTGGTGGTGGCATGACTCTCCCCTTCAACCTGCTCATAGGCGTCCATACTGCAAGGTGTGGGGAGAAGCAGTGTGGCCACCCCTCTATGCCATGACCAGTCTGCGAAATGGGCACACGATTCTTGCCTTTGACTTTGGGTCATAGACTTGACTTGGCTAGAGTTTTCTCTGAAATTTGGCTAGTTTCCTAGATGCTTTATTAGTCTCTGGAAGTATCTGTCTTATGAGTTCATGCTACTGTTGGCATTGGACATGGCCAATGTATGCCTCTGGGGACTGCTGGCATTGGACATGGCAATGTATGTCTATGGAGACTGTTGGCAGTGAACATGGCCAATCCCTGCCTCTGGGGACAGATGGAAGTGAGCATGGCCAAAGCATGCCTCTGGGGATTGTTGGCATTGGACATGGCCAAAGCCTACCTCTGGGGACTGTTGGTATTGGACATGGCTAATGCATGCCTCTGGGGAGGGAATACAGAACTGACCCATGGGCACAGGAATAGCTTGTTGTAGAAAAATTGCTCTTCTGAAAGCTTTGGTGTGGGGGGAAAGGCATCTAAGAAGTTCTGACTTTCTTGTGGTCTTTAGGGAATAACAGGATGCTTCCACAGAGTACCCACAGAGCAGGAGTTAGATGAAAGGGAGAGTGGAACCACAGACTTGGTTAGTCTGCATCCTATCTAAGGGCAGGGGTGGGGTGGTGTGGGGTGGTGTGGGGTGGTGTGGGGTGGTGTGGGGTGGTGTGGGGTGGTGGAGCTCTCCCTGGTTCCCTCCAGTTGAGCCTGAGCTTAGTGTTGTCAGACCTTCTGAGTTTTCAAGAAAAACATACCCCCCACTGGATTTTCTTGTGAAAACTGATTTTAAAATATTGACAGTTGTTTCAAGTGTGTCAATAACTGTGTGAATCAAATGAGACAGTGGGCTGCAGTGAGGCTCAAGGGGCTAAGCTTTGGCCGCTAGGGGATGGGTACCACAAGGACTCGGTGGTGTGTTTGGGAGATAGCAGGGCAATTCTATAAGATACCGCTTATCTGTCCCCTTCACCAGATTGGCCTGCCTACTGCTCCAGGCCTAGCAGTTACTTGACTGCGAAGCCCCAATTTGTCTACACACTTTTATAATTGCGCTAGGGCACCACAGACTACTGGGCAACCCCCCCTGGTCTCACCGTCATTGTTTAAATCAACCCCCATGCCTGATTACAAATGAGGGACCTACATTTTGTTTGGGCTGTTGGCTGGCCAGCCATTTGCATCTGTGTCTCCTGCAGTACAGGTCACTTTGCTACTTGATCCTAGCACTGGGGACCTATCAGCTTGAAGAGCCATTCTGAAGGGGCGGAGAGCCTTCCCACCCAAAGTTCAGGGTATGGAACATGGCTTGGGTCTTGCTCGCTCTGGGGAGCTAGATTTGCACAGGTGTATGTGAGTAAGATCCATTGAGCAGCCTGACAGTGTGCAGAGCATGTCTTCTGGAATCTTCTCTGAAGCTGCGGCCCAGAGGGGCTGATATTCAAGGGCAGATGGGAGTGAGAATTTCACTGGCAGAGACATCGGCAGTGACACAGCCAGGGGATGTTTGCTTCCCTTTCACTCATGTGACAGGGCAGGGCAGACACTGGAGATGTAGCCCCTGGGTGAGCAGTAAGTGGGGTTTGAAATGTGTGGCAGCAGCCATGGAGATGGGTCTCTGAGTTCTTGCTGGTGCCTGGCAGGTGCGCTGACTGTCTGTTGTGATTGAGTCACTCCTGAGGACACAGTTCCCAACTCAGTCCCTTGGACAGCCCAGCAACCAGAACCCAGCAGAAGCTTGACCATAAATGCTTTGTCTGGGAAGAGTGAGGACACCAGGTCAGTTTTGTCTGAACATCTCTGCTTAGGTGACACTAAAGCCGTGACTTTTGGATCTAGAAGAGAAGATGAATCAGCCTGACTATGAGTTTTGGGAAAAATAAAATCCAAACAAACACAAAGAGCAGAACGTTACTTCCTCCCCTATTCCTGTTCCAAGTGCATTCTGGGATCATGAAGACACTCGTCAAGTATTCTATGGAGTCTGGTCTCTTTTATGAGGACCTTATGCAGTCCAGGCTGGCCTTGAACTTAGAATCATCCTGTCTTAGTCCATTGGATGCTGAGATTACAAGGGTGTACCATTACCTCAAAGGCTCTAGACACTCGTGGTCCTTGATGATCCCTCCCAAACACACCTCTAGCCTGAGATGACGTTCCCAAGTTTAAGCTCTTCCATAGAGCTCCAGAACCCAGCCACAGGGTTTGTATCTACTCAGGAGCAATGGCTCTTGTTTCCCTCTAAAGCTGATGGGGTAAGGAGCAGGGTGTTTGGGGGAGAGGCCAGATGCAGGGGTAGAGGATTCATGCATATGGTCTTGCATAGGGAGCTGTTTTGGGTCACATTGCTCTGGTCATCTTTTGATTCTTCCTTGGGTAGTTTCACAAGGACACCCTGTATACGGCTGTCACGTGAAATACTAGGTGGCTCCTTAAATTTGAATTTCAGATAATGAATAGAATTTTTAGTGTAAATGTCTCAAACGTGCAAGGGGCATACTAATGCTAAAACATTCCTAGTATATTATCTTGTTGCTTCATATAGCAAATTATCTTTTTAGTATCAATATGTCCAATGCACATTTGTGACATATTTATACTAAAAGCTATTCATGGTTGCATTAGCCACTTTTCTTGTCACAGTCCCAAAACACCTGGTGAAAGCAGCTTAGGAGAGGAGAGGTATATTTTGGCACACAGGAGAAGGCAGACAGTTGAAGTGGGTTAGTGCACAGTGGTAGGAGCTTGGGTATGACTTCTCAGCTCTCGATGGACCAGGAGACAGGGAGCTGAGGCCAGGAGCAGAGACAGATGTTTCCTTTAAGGCTTGTCCTCGGGGGCTCACTTCTGCTGACTGAGCCCCAGGCCCAGAGTTCATAACTTCCAAACAGTCCCATCAGGAAGGGGCAGGTCAAGTCCACGAGGGACATGTCATATGTAAAGCATAACACGTGTCTATCTGATATTTGGATTTAATGGGCATCCTGGACTTCTAGTGGTGAAATCTTATGACCTGTGTGTGATCACCACCCCAAGACTTTTGGGAAGGTTATAAGGCTCCGTGTGGGAGAGACAGGTCTTTATATGCTCTGCAACTGTCAGTTTAACATCAAGATGGAAGTCAGGCTGACATTTAATTGAACCTCCCCCAAACACTAATACTGGTCTATGTGAAGAATCCGATTTTTATGAGCTGCGTGGATTGCTGCTCCATACATCCTTAGTATTTAAAAATATTTTTATTTTTTCTACAGTTTTATTTATTTATTTATTTATTTATTTATTTATTTATTTAAGATTTCTGCCTCCTCCCCGCCACTGCCTCCCATTTCCCTCCCCCTCCCCCGATCAAGTCCCCCTCCATCGTCAGCCTGAAGAGCAATCAGGGTTCCCTGCCCTGTGGGAAGTCCAAGAACCACCCACCTCCATCCCGGTCTAGTAAGGTGAGCATCCAAACTGCCTAGGCTCCCACAAAGCCAGTATGTGCAGTGGGATCAAAAACCCATTGCCATTGTTCTTGACTTCTCAGTAGTCCTCACTGTCTACTATGTTCAACGAGTCCGGTTTTATCCCATGCTTTTTCAGACCCAGGCCAGCTGGCCTTGGTGAGCTCTTGATAGAACATCCCCATTGTCTCAGTGTGTGGATGCACCCCTCGCGCTCCTGAGTTCCTTGCTCGTGCTCTCTCTCCTACTGCTCCTGATTTGGACCTTGAGATTACAGTCCAGTGCTCTAATGTGGGTCTCTGTCTCTGTCTCCTTTCATTGCCTGAAGAAGGTTAATATCCAGGAGGATGCCTATATGTTTTTCTTTGGGTTCACCTTCTTATTTAGCTTCTCTAGGATCATGAATTATAGGCTCAATGTCCTTTATTTATGGCTAGAAACCAAATATGAGTGAGTACATCCCATGTTCCTCTTTTTGGGTCTGGCTTACCTCACTCAGGATAGTGTTTTCTATTTCCGTCCATTTGCATGCAAAATTCAGGAAGTCATTGTTTTTTTACTGCTGAGTAGTACTCTAATTGTATATATTCCATACTTTCTTCATCCATTCTTCCATTGAAGGGCATCTAGGTTGTTTCCAGGTTCTGGCTATTACAAACAATGCTGCTATGAACATAGTCAAGCATATACTTTTGTTATATGATAGGGCATCTCTTGGGTATATTCCCAAGAGTGGTATTGCTGGGTCCAGGAGTAGGTTGATTCTGACTTTCCTGAGAAACTGCCACACTGCTTTCCAAAGTGGTTGCACAAGTTTGCATTCCCACCAGCAATGGATGAGTGTACCCCTTTCTCCACAACCTCTCCAGCAAAGGCTATCGTTGGTGTTTTTGATTTTAGCCATTCTGACAGGTGTAAGATGATATCTTAAAGTTGTCTTGATTTGCATTTCCCTGATCGTTAAGGAAGTTGAGCATGACCTTAAATGTATTTTGGCCATTTGAACTTCTTCTGTTGAGAATTCTCTGTTCAGCTCAGTGCCCCATTTTTTAATTGGGTTGATTAGCCTTTTACGGTCTAGTTTCTTGAGTTCTTTATATATTTTGGAGATCAGACCTTTGTCAGTTGCGGGGTTGGTGAAGATCTTCTCCCAGTCAGTGGGTTGCCTTTCTGTCTTAGTGACAGTGTCCTTTGCTTTACAGAAGCTTCTCAGTCTCAGAAGTTCCCATTTATTCAATGATGCCCTTAATGTTTGTGCTGCTGGGGTTACACGTAGGAAGTGGTCTCCTGTGCCCATGTGTTGTAGAGTACTTCCCACTTTCTCTTCTATCAGGTTCAGTGTGTTCGGACTGATATTGAGGTCTTTAATCCATTATACAATAAAGGATTGTCTGGAGGCCTTACCACCCCTGACTTCAAACTCTATTACAGAGCTACAGTATTGAAAACAGCTTGGTATTGGCATAAAAACAGAGAAGTTGACCAATGGAATCGAATAGAAGACCCTGACTTTAACCCACAAACCTATGAACACCTGATTTTTGATAAAGGAGCTAAAAGGATACAATGGAAAAAAAGAGAGCATCTTCAACAAATTGTGCTGGCAAAACTTGGATGTCAATCTGTAGAAGAATGAAAATAGATCCATATCTATCACCATGCACAAAAATATTTTTATTTTTGTCTGTGTTTGTGTATGTTTGTGTATGGCTCTGCAGATGTGAATACAGATACCGGCAGAGGCCGGAACAGAACACTGGATCCCTTGGAGCTGAAGTTGCAGGTGGTTGTGTTGTGAGCTGCCTAACGCGGGTGCTGGGGACCAAACTCAGATTCTCTGCAAGATCAGTGCATACCCTTCCCCTGATGCATCATTTCTCCAACCCCTCTGTTCTTGTGGGATAAAACAAGGAATCTGCAGGATGCCTCTGTTGACGGGGACCCAGGAGCCACAGAGATCTCGGGCACTGAACTTGCATCCCCAGGACCCAGGCAGGACTCTGTCAAGGGTTTTGAAGTCTGTTCAGTTTCCTAAGGGACTTAACTGGCAGAGAAGAATAACAGCCAGACCTGCTGCCAGAGTATCATGGGAGGGGCCTTCTTCTTTTGTCCACCCACCCCTTGCCTCTGCATCACAGGCCCTCGGCCCCGCCCCTTTTAGTGTAAGTTAAAGAATGGGAAGGTTGGGTGTGTGAGTGGGTACATTGACCTTAGCAAACTCTTCCTGCCCGTCTCAGTCAGTGCTCTGTTGCCGTGAAGAGACACCACGACCATGGCAACTCTTATAAAGGCAAACATTTAATTGGGGCTGGCTTACAGTTGCAGTCCGTTATCGTCATGGAGGGGAGCAGGGTGGTGGCAGGCAAGCTCGGAGCTGGAGTAGTGTCTGAGAGCTACGTTGTGTGTGATGCACAGGCAGTGGGCAGAAAGACTGGGCCTGGCTTGAAACCTCTGAGCCCATCCCCAGTGGCACACTTTGTAACATTTCTTGAGTGGTGCCACACTCTGACAATGGCTGCCTATTGTATTTTTCTGCCCACACCCTGTTTGTTGTGAGTGTGCTTTCTTCTTAGTTATTCTTTTTAAAAACTTTGTTACATTTTAATTTGTTTTGAGTGTGTGTGTGTGTGCCATGGCGCTTGCTTGGAGGTCAGAGGACAACTTGCAGGAGGCTGTCCTTTCCTTCTACCATAGCTTCTGGGGCTCGAACTCAGTTAGTCAGAGTTCCCTCTCATCCATCTTGCCTGCCCACCCCTGTTTTATTTTTGGAGGATTAACCATAGGATAAAGTGATTTAAAAAAAAAAAAAAGGACTGAGATCTAGAAACATACGTTTAATGAGGACACCAAAAGGCAGGTTTTTTTTCTTTTTACTTATTTTTCCACCTTTCATCTCCTCCCTCGCTTCCTTCCTTTCTTCCTCCCTTCTTTCCTCCCCTCCTTCTGACAGGCTGTCACTATAGTGCAGGTTAGCCTGGAACCCCCGATCCTCTTGCCTCAGCCTCCTGGATGTTTGCATTTCATTGTGGGCCCTCACACCCACCGCTAGGAATGTAGTCTTTTCTGTCTTTTCAGAATTAGCCTACAAGGTGAGAGATGATCTTATGGAATTTTCGTATATATTTTCCCTTATCCCTTCCTGTCTATCTCCCTGACCCCTTTCCTATCAAACATCACTGCCTCAGTGTTTCCCTTCCATTTGAATATCTCCCGTTCTACTGTCTTCCATACCCACTTTTTCTAAAGTCTCTTTTAAGGACTATATTCTTATGTGTGTTGGACAAAGCTAATGCCTAGTGTCTTCTTCCTTGATGGCTTTCTACTTTATTTATTGAGGGTCTCTCAGCACACCTAGAGTTTGCCAGTTCCAGCTGGTTCAGCTAGCTCAGCCCACAGACCCTGTCTCTGCTTTCCCAGTACTGGGACTACAGGCAGTTAGCATGCCTTCCAGACTTCTGTGTGGGTTCTGGGGTTTCAGTTCCAGTTCGTACACTTGCAAGGCAAGAGCTTTCTCCACTGAGTGGTCTGCCCAGCCTCAGGAGGGCGCTGTCCTAGTCTAGGGGGCACCTCCACTTGGGCATCACAGTTAACAAAGGTGCACACCTGATGACCTAGATTCATGGCTACTTTGGATACATTTTCTTTTCATGAGGATTTGAACCCAGTCCAGGTTCAAGCTCACAGCTGTTTACTCATCCTTCCTGAAACATCCGGAATGGGTTAGGAGCCTCTACCACATCCCTGCAGTGTGTTTTCCTTTTCTCTTTTGAGAAGGTGACTGGGTACCACCTAGGGCCGGTACCACTGGGAAGTCTGGCATGGAGTGAGGCAGATGACCCCTTTCCCTTGGCGTTGATGTTGAAAGTGCCCCATGCCCAGTCTAGGCAACAAACCAGAACCCAGAGGAGTCCGAGATCCGAAGCTTACTGCCCCTTCCATGTCCCTTTGACAACTGTGGTTTCCTCCCAGGCCAGGAGGCAGAAGACACATCATAGTTTTGACATAAGGCTCCAATCACAAGCAGGCAGCGATGGCTACTGCAAATGTATCGATTTGTTTTTTTCTCCATAGACCAGCTTGCTGTTTGTAGGTAGAGGGGGAGAAAGCCTGCGAAGGGTGGAATCTACTTCCTAGAAGCCTGGGTTATCAAACTCATTAATCTACATGTCAAGGGGCTAGGAATGAATAATTGTGTGTAGAATTTATCTGCCAACATGATAGCTACTTTTCAGCTTTCTCTTCAGAGCTCCTTCATTGCGCATCCCTTATTATATGCTCTGTCTTCCCCACATGAGCCTGCCAGGGTGCAGAGGAATCTGCACCTCAGTCCCTCAGAGGACACTTGCTTTGAAACATGACACTCTGAAATCTGGCAGCCCCAGGCCCACTCTGAGAGGCTGGCGGCCTTATTAGTGCCCGGTACCTTGGCTAGTGTATCAAAGCCACAGCTGATTAGAAGTACACGGAGGGCCTCCTGCTCCATCACTCAGGATACAAGGTCACCCTTCTCTGATTTCCTGGAAAGATATTTCCTATGTACTTGGATACAGCTAAATGGTGGGGTGCTGTTAAGGACGGGTTCTCCCAACTCCTTTATATCGCTGGGAATGAAACTCAGGATCTTGCATAAGCTAGGCAGGGGCTCTGCCATTGAGCCACACCCCAGCCCCTCACTGGGGGATTCTAGGCAGGGACTCTACCACTGAGTCACACCCCAGCCCCTCATTGGGGGATTCTAGGCAGGGGTTCTACCTTTGAGCCACACCCTAGCCCCTCACTGGGGGATTCTAGGCAGGGACTCTATCACTGAGTCATACCCCAGCCCCTCACTGGGGGATTCTAGGCAGGGGCTCTATCTTTGAGCCATACCCTAGCCTCACTGGGGGATTCTAGGCAAGTGCCTTACTACTGAGCTACATCTCAGACCCTAGCCATTTTTCTTTTTTTTCCTTTTCCTTTCTTTTTGTATGTTTGAGACAGGTATTGCCATGTAACCCAGTCTAGTCTCTAAAATGTGATGCAATCAGGCTGCTCCTGAACTCAAAATCCTCCAGCCTCTGCTTTCTGGATGCTGTGATTATAAGTGTGTACCACTATGCTTGATCCTGGTTGTCTTCTTATCCCACTTCAACTCAGTAATTTGGGCCAGGTGGGCAGGGTGATGGGCTTCCTGGAGCTTGGAGTGGAGGCTCCTTCACTTCGTTTGCATAAGAGTAGAACCTACAGGATGGGACTCTCCAGGTTTGGTGCAGGGAAGGTACTCTGGTCTGTATAGGCTGGAACACAGCCATAGCTTAAGTTTGAGAGCCTGGCTGCCCCGTCTCAGAATCTGAGGAGTACGGAGAAGCCCTCAGGACGGGTCCTCCAGTCACGATGGCTACCAGTGGGTAGCAGGGAGTTGCAGAGGGAAAACTGGAGAAGTGGTCTTTCCCGTCCCCTTTGGGGGGTACATCAACTGAGCACTCTTGATGGCGCCCCCTTTGCTGGGCATCCCCCCACAGCCTCTGCCCTGTCAGCTACATTTATGATGCGCTCATAATTAAATGTCCGCGAAGCTCGCGGCATGCTGACCACAGAGGGGCTATAAGCAGTAAGATAAATGAGACCAGGAGATGTGATATTGCTTCACTTGTGGGCTTCAGCTGATGTTAAAGATTGTCAGTGATAATTATTAATATGTGACCTGGCTGAGTCTTTATGTGAACAATCACAATTTTAATAAGTGGTAAGCTCCATGGCCGCTGTGTTTGCACATCCTGTACTTGACACACCCAGTTTGCACCTCCGACTCACTGAAGCCCTCCTCGCCTCTCTCTGTTTTGTATTGTAACGACCCACGACCAGAAACTGTGGTGGAAACACAACCACTGTCAAATTAAAGGGAACAGAAAGACCCTGCGCACGGTGTCTTCATGAACGCGTTCCTAGCGGCAGCTGACCACCTGGGAGGTGTTGGGCCGCATCTCCAGCCTGAGGTTTGCACACGAGGGCTTGCCCTGCTGTCCTGGTTAGTTTTCTCTCCACTTGACACAAGTTAGAGCAGTGGTTCTCAGCCTTCCTATTGCTGTGACCCTATAATACAGTTCCTCATGTGGTGGTGACCCCCAATCATAACATTGTTTTCACTGTGATTTCCTAACTATAATTTTGCTACTGTTTTGAATTGTAATGTAAGGATCTGTGTTTTCTGATGGTCTTAAGTCACCCGATAGAAAAACCTGTGTTTATTTAGAAAGTGTCTGAGGACTAGCTGGGGGAACAAACAGCATGGACTTAGCAGGAAGAGAAAAAAAAAATGTTGCTACAGGACAATAATTACTTGCCTTGTGACCTAAAAATCTTAAGTTTAGAGGTAAGGATTGAAAAGTAAGTTGGACACACTTAAAATCCTGTACTACTTTACTTATCAACAGGTTCTCTGTGTGTTGAAGAGAGTCCCTCTGAGAATCAGATGAGGGTAGAAAGAAAACAGCACAACAAAGCACGATGTACTCGCCAGGGAATCTGATGCCACCTTCTGGACTCCACAGGCATTGCATGCATGTGGTACACATATGCGCACAAAAAAATAATGGTCAGTAAATTTTAAGGGGAGAAAGGTATTAAAATAGATGTTTTCAGAGGAAATCCATGGAAATCTTTAAGGAGCAGAAAATTATTCTGGGCCCTGGTGGTGCTAGTTTGTCATTCCAGCTTGAGAGGCTGAAGCAGGGCAATTGTAAGATTGAGGTCAGCCTGGGTTACAGAGTACATTGAAGGCCAGCCTGGAGTACTTAGTGAGACTCTGTCTCAAAACAGACAGACAGACAGACAGACAGATAGACAGACAAAAAAATAGAACGAGAGCTGGAACAGAGTCCAGTGGTGGAGTATATAATTGGCACTTCCCAGGCTCTCTGCATTCATTCCTCAGTGTTGAGAGAAAGACAAAACTAACTCAAAACCACAACAGCCAAAGTCTCTTGTGTTGAGAGACTCATTGGGAGATGAAAAGAAGAGGAGTGTGCTGTGCGTCTATACTCAGATTACACAGCTGGTCAAAGATGTTCTCAGAATAAATCACAGACCCTTAAATATCAGCATTATTGAATGTTGAATTAGAAACACACAAATTAAACTTTTAATTCACAAGAAATGAGAAATATAGTGTCTTAGTTAGGGTTTTATTGTGTAAAGAGATACAATGACCACAGTGACTCTTACAAAGGAAAACATTTAATTGGGGTCTGGCTTATAGTTCAGAGGTTTAGTTCATTGTCTTCAGGGTGGGAAGCATGGAGACATGCAGGCAGACATGGCACTGGAGAAGTAGCTGAGAACTCTCTATCCAGATCTGAAGACAGCAGGAAGAGAGAGAAACACTGGGTTTGAGCATCTGAAACTTCAAAGGCCCCCCCCCCCCGTGACACACTTCATCCAACAAGGCCACACCTACTCCAACAAGGCCACACCTCCTAGTAGGGCCACTCCCTATGGACCTCTGGGGGCCATTTTCTTTCAAACCACCACAAATGGCAACTAAACAAACCCTGGGTGGTACTGATGGTGAAAAGACATAATTTAGTGAGTTTAAAACAGACAATAGACTACTAAAACAAAGAAGTAAAAGTCACTGAAGACATCTGACCTGTGATGGAAATATATGTAACAATATTATAAACGAAAAGGAGCCATGAATTTTGAAAAGTTAAACGAGACAGACACAGGTACATATTAGCACAGGAAGTGTTATTGAAATGAATGATCTAGGAAAGTTTATTGTTGGTGGAGAATGCGTGTTCGTTTCTTGGCCACCCAGACTGGAAATAATCACACAGAAACTGTATTATTACAAACTGGCTGGCCTATTAGCTCACACTTCTTATTGGCTAGCTCTTATATCTTAAATTAACCCATTTCTTTTAATCTATGTATCACCATGTGGCTGTGGCCTACTGGTAAGGTTCTGTTTGGCATCAGTGTCTGTCTTCTATGGCAGCTACATGGCTTCTTTCTGATTCCATCTACTCTCTCCTCCTTTATTTTCTTGGAATTCCAGCCTTGCCCTATTCTGCACTGCAATAGGACCAAAGCAGCTTCTTTATTAACCAGTGGTACTCACAGCCTACAGAGGGGGATCCCACATCATTAAATGATTAACTTTAAGTGTGCAATAGTGAAAGGTAAAAGAAAGGAAGGAAGGAACACAGGGCTGGAGAGAAGGCTCAGTGGTTGAGAGTACTGGCTGCTCTTCCAGAAGACCTGGGATTGATTTCCAGCACCCACCATGTAACACATGACCACCTGTAACTCTAGTTTCAGGGGATATAGTGCCCTCTGTTGGCCTCCATAAGCACCACATGCACATGGTACACATGCATACGTGCAGGAAACACTCATATACATAAAATAAAACTGAATCTTAAGAAAAAACATGTTTAAAAAGGAATTTTGTAGAAGCAATTCATGTAAATCCTTTAAGGAACAGAAAATTATGGTGATAGTAATGTAGATGGCAACATTACTATATTGGTTACTTTTCTCGTTGTTGCAACAAAATATCAGACAAAAGTAACTTAAGAAAGGAAAGGTTTATCTTGGTTCCCTGTTGAAGGCTACAGTCCATTGTGGTTGGGAAGCCATGGAGGCAGGGACTGGAGGCAATGGCCACATTGCCTTACAGTCAGGAAGCAGAGAGAGGTGAAAACTGGTATTCAGATAATTTCTCCATTTTATTTGCAATTAAGGTGAGTGTTCCCATCTCATTTAATATAATCTAGAAAGTTTCTCATTGATAATACCAGAGATTTCTCTCCAAGGTGATCCTACATCATGTGATGTTAATGAAATCAACAGTCATGCTTAGCAATAGAGGACAATCTTTACATCACAAGCTAGCAAAAAGTAAGGAAAACTACTAGCCAACTTTGCATTTCAAAATGTAAATATGAATATAATTTAGAAAAGTATCACTGTGTATTAAACATGTGTACCATGAGCAATAAACTTTATTCCACTATGGCAAGGAAGGTACTAGATTAGGAGACTGAACCTGTATCATATCAGTAGGTCACTGGAGAAAAATCTGAAATTATATAGTTATTGGTTTTATTTCTGTTGCTTTGATAAAATGGCCCAACAGAAGAAAGTTGTTGTTGTTGTTGTTGCTGTGTGTTTATCTTAGCTCATGGTTTCAGAGGGAGTCCATCACGGCAGGGAAAGCATGGCATGGCATGGCTTGAAGATAGGAGCAGGAAGCGGCCTGGTGACATTTTCATCCGCATTTGAGGGGTACTAGGAGCAAGAAGTAGAACAAAGCTATAAACCCCCAAAGCCTGCTCCAGTGACATACTTCCTCTAGTAAGGCTCCACCCCCTAAAGTTTCTATAACCTTTTCAAACAGCGCTACGCACTGGGGATCAAGTGTTCAAACACATGAGTCTATGGAGGACATTCCTCAATCAAATCACAACATATGCTAAAGGGCATTGGATGAAACCCACCATCCTGTCCTTCCAGAAGCTACAGTGAAAATAGGAACGGATGGGTAATTTGGACATCAATGGCTCTTGGCCAGGGACATTAGCTTCTGCAGAGACATTTAACCATGGGCAGGAGCATTCTGATGACCATCGCTTAATGGGTGAAGCTACTTGTATCTATTGGTATCTGCTGGATAGATATAATATGTGCTGTTGGCTAGATATCCTATAATATGTGCTCCAGGGAAGAACTCTTCCCCCTGTAGTCAAGGAACTCCAGTTTATATGATATTCTATTGCAAAACCTGTCATCACCCTTAAACCTGGAAATATGGAGGAATTCTTTATAGTGATGGAGCAATAGAAGAGAATTATAGAACAAACAAAAGTAGGAAGAGGTGAGGGGGTAAATATTTGGATGGTCGGTTAAAATTATCACTTAATAGCAATGTGAAGAGAATCCAGGGATTTGTAGGAAGCTCTCGTATGACCCGTCCTAGTCACTATTGCTGTGAAGAGACACCATGACCAAGGCAGCCCTCGTAAAAGAAAATACTTAGTTTGGGGCTTGCTTAAAGTTTTAGAGGGTGAGTACATGACCATCATGATGGGCACTGGACAGACATCATGCTGGAGCAGCTGCTAAGAGTTTTATACCCTGATCTGCAGACAGCAGACTAAGAGAGTGAGACTGGTGTGACATGGACTTCTGAAACCTCCAAGTCCATTCCTGGTGCCTTGGTCTCCCAACAAGGTCATACCTCCTCCAGCATCCTTCCCAAACAGTTCCACTAACTGGTACCTAAGAATTCAAACATATGAATCTCTGGGATCTGTCTTATATAGAGGTAAATAATTTATAGTAAAACCTGTTTACAAAGCCACAATGAGCGGATGTGCGAAAAGAAACAGGCTTGAGAAATAAGTGTAACTGTATTAAAGTGTGTAATATAGCTTAGACACCATCTCAAGCAGAAGGGGTCACGTTGCAATGAGCACATAAAAGAATAGTTTATATTGTTTGAAAGAACAATCAGCTGGGAAGATGCTGTAATTGTATTCCTTCATGCCCTTAATAATGGAGAATATAAAATAAAACTACTAGATGTTATTATGGTTGGTTTTAATGTCAACTTGCTACAAATTAGGATCACCTGATTAGGGAACCTTGACTGGAGAATTGTCCTGATTGCTAAGCTGATGTGGGAAGGCTCAGAGCAGTGGGAGTGGCACCTTCTGGTAGCCATCCAGATTTAAAAGGACAGGAGGATGATTACTGTCATTTTGCTGGTCCGTCTTTCCCTCTTGTCTCAGAGTTCATCCACTCAACGGCCTGCTGATTTCTTCACTGATATCAGAACAACATTTCTGAAACTCTGGCTAAGGACAAGTGGCTCTCCAGGAACCTTCCAGGTTTTTGGTGTCGGGTTGGGACTGTTGAAGCACCCAGCCCTGTAGACTGAGCAATTACTGGGTCCTCAGCCTCTCCAGAGAGAGCTAGCTACTGGGGGACTCCATACAGTCTCAGGAACCAATCAACTGGCAGGTTCTCAGCCTCTCCCGGTATGAACTCAGTTGTTATTACTATTTCAAAGTAGCTGACTTAATAAATTCTTAGTGTACTTAGTACATATTAAATTATATATACACAATTATATATATATATATATATATATATATATATATATATATATATATATCAGAGCCAATGGGATACCCAGAGAACTCTAACTAATACATATGTACAAAGATAAAAATAGCAGGCCAAATTTCATACTTCTTTAGAAAGTATATTAAGCAAAAATAATAGCAGGCAGAATTCAAATTCTTACTTATTTTTATTTTATGTATATGGGCTTTTGTTTGCATGTGTGCCCATGCACCATGTGTTTGTCTTGTGTCCACGGAAACAAGAAGAGGGTGTCAGATGCCCTGGAACTGGAGCTACAAGTGCTTGTGAGCCATCATGTGGGTGCCGGGAACCAAACTCAGGTGTAGTTTTTTTTCTATTGCTGTGGTAAAACACTGTGACAGAGACAGTGCATAGAACGAAGGGTTAATTTGGGGCTCAGGGTTCTGTGGGGTCAGAGTCCATTATGGTGCACTGACTGGAAGTTGCAGGTACCAGGCTGCCTGAGCAGCAACTGAGGCGTCTGAACCGCGACCAGGAATCTAAGAAAGATCCCTGGGAATGGCAAGAGACTTTCGAAACCTCTGAGCCTGACTCGCCTAGTGATATGCTTCCTCCAGCAAGGCCACATTTGCTAATCCTCCCCAAACAGCCACCAGCTGGGGACCAAATGCTCAAATGTCAGAGACCTCTGGGGGGCATCTCATTCAGAGCAGCATAGAAGGTCCTCTGGAAGGGCAACCAGCGCCCTTCACCACCGTGTCATCTCTCCAGCATGGCGCTTAGAATTTCAGGGACACAATAAACAACTTGGTATAACGAACTTATAATACATATTCATCTCAAGTGCGCAAGTCACTCCCAGAAACTCATGATGGTACCAGACAGCAGAGGAAACTCAACAACAATGAAAAAATAGAATCGTCTGAGTTTCATGCCCTGAACAAATGAGAAAATAAGTAAAAGAGAGATTAAATCAATATCTACAATCACAAGTACAGAAACACTTATAAAAGGCCTTGTGCTAATAAGGAAATAAAAATGAAAATTATACACTATTTAGAAATAAGCAATAGAGCATTAAATATTAAAACCTGTGAGATGTAGCCAAAGCAGTTATCAGAGGAAAATTTATGGACTTAGATGCATTCATTAGAAAATGAGGGAAATTGAAACCAAATGGACCAAACATAATATTCAAGATACTTGAAAGAACCAAAAATCAAACCTATAGAAAGTTAGAGGAAAGCTTTTATCAAGATTAAAAACTGACATTAACGGGGAAAGCAAGGTCAACATAGCCAGTGAATTGATCAATAAAACCTTAAGTCTGGCCAGGGAACAGGAGAGGGTACAGGCAGGCCGCATCAGGTGAAAGAGGACATACGGACACACACGGAGGAATTGAGTTTGATAAGATAGCAGTTTTATATTAATTTAAAAAACAGACGAAATACAAGCTTTCATCAAGCACGTAAATTAATAAAATGAGCTTTAGAAGTAGTAGCAAGCTGAAATGCGCTGTTTTTATTGACAAAGCTGAAAAGCTAATCAAAGGCACACTTATATAGAAAAATTGTAAAGCTCAGGTGGTTTCAATGCACATGCAAGAGACAGACAATTCATGGGCTGACAAGATGGCTCAGGAGTGGAAAGGTGATTGCTGCTCAAGCTTGAAGACCTGAGTTTGATCCCCAGAGCAGATATAAAGGTGGAAAGAGAAAACTCACTCCACAAAACTGTTCTCTGACCTCTACATGCCTTGTGTGTAATGAACACACACACACTTTCTCTTCCCCCCCACACATATGATGTGTTGCCAACTGGGAAGCTGACTAATTGATGTCAGAATCATATTGACAGTCAAAGCATCTTTTTCTTGAAGTTATTCCTTTGTGATGAGCATATGATTTCCCCTCAAGTATTCTTGCACAAGAGTAATAGAAAAAAACATACTAAGCGAAAGATGAAGCTAGAGACCCAGAAAGCACCATGCTGGGTGACTTTATGTCAGCTTGACACCAGTGAGAGTCATTTTGGAAGAGGGAACCTCAGTTGGGTCAAATGTCCTCAGTAGATTGGCCTGTGGGTAGGCCTGTGGTTCATTTTCTTGACTGATGATTGATGGGAGAGGGCCCAGCTCACTGTAGGTGGTGCCACCCCAGGGCTGGTGGTTCTTGTTGTATAAGGAAGTGGTTGAGCAGCTGTGGGAAGCAAGCTGGTAAGTAGCATCCCTCTGTGGCCTCTGCTCCAGCTCTTGCCTCCAGGGTCCTCCTGCCTTGTGCTCCTATCCTGACTTCCCTCAGCGGTAGAGGGGCAGAGGAAAACCTTTTCCTTTCCAAGATTTTTTTTTGTCATAGTGTTTTATCACTGCAATAAAAACCCTAACTAAGGCAAGTACTAAAACTGTGAGAAATATTTCCCTTAAAAGCAAGACCAACTGGGACTGGAGAGATTACTCCGTGGTTAAGAGTACATTCTGGACTCTCAGAGAACTTGAGTTTGGTCCTCACAATCCACAAACTCCTGCAACTCGGGTTCCAGCAGATCTGATGCCCTCTTCTGGCTTCACATGTGCACTCATGCACGTGCATACACACACACACACACACGCACGCACAGAGACACACATACATAACTAAACTAAAATCTTTAAAAAAAGCCTGGCCAAAGTTTACCATCACTGCCTCTTCTGGTAGCGTATTGGAGTTCCTCGTCAATGCTAAATGACAAGAAAACATCAAAAAGTCATTTCAGTAATTGAAAGGAAGAGATTAAAGGGTCATTTTGATTTTTTTTGGAAGTTCATCTCCAGAGATAGGGGAAGATCCTCAGTTGATACATACTGAAGTTAGTAAGACAATTCTATAAAATGGCCCTGGAGAAAAGAAGCATTCTGCCTCTCGTAGGAATGTACATCCATAGCGCATGTCACAGAGCCAGAGATAGGAGGGTCGTGAATTCAAGGCCAGTGTGAGCTGCAAAATAAGCATATATAAATGGATAGCTCTGGAGACATGTCATTAGGAGAAAAAGCCAAATTTACAATAGCACAACAATTATACCTGGAGAAAAAGTCATCTTAATATGGAGAAGCCCAGAAGACCTATCCCATATGAAGGGTATGAGACTTAATTTTGGCCAGAAATGCTTTGTATCACAGAGGTGTTGCATTTCTAGAACATTTTGCAGTTACTCTCAAGAACAGATAAGGACTGGATTTAGTCCAGCCTTCTGCTGAGAAGAGTTGTCTCAGGCAGTCCTGCTGGTGGAGGCTTCTTAAGTGTTGCTTGTTCTTGGCTGTGCTATTTTCTTCATAATTGGAATTATTGTTTAATTGTTTATTGTTATCGTTAGGTTTTTCATACAAGTACATATGCACACCAAGCACTCCCCATGCCCTTCTACCCTCTGGCTTCTTGCTCTTCCCCTCTTCATCATCATCTCTTTTGATCTTCTAGATAATTCCTCTTTTCTTAGCTAATCTTCTCACACCTTTAAAATGTATACATTTTGACATCCTAAGTTGTCTAAAGACATAATCGAGTTGTGGATCACACTTGAGTCTCTTTGGCTCCCCCACGGTAATTCTGCCCCTTTACCTTGACAGCTGCAGCCCTGCTCACTGACTTCCCCAGTCCCTCCTGTCCAGAGGTGTGCTAGAAATGAATCACAGCTGGAAAGCTTCTGAGTGTCTCCTGTGGTTAAGAGCATTTGTTGCTCTAGCAGAGGACCTGAGTTCCATGCCCAGCACCCACATGGTTTCTAGTGACTGTCTCTAACTCCAGTTCCAGGGATGTCTGGTGTGTACTGTCAATCATGTTTTAAATAAACACTAATTGGCCAGGCAGGAAGTATAGGTGGGACAACCAGACAGGAAGTAAAAGTGGGGCAATGAGAACAGGAGAATGCTGAGAAGGAGGAAGCCCATTCCTCCTCAGTCCTACCCAGACCACCAAAGAAGCAGGATGTGTTTTGCCCCACTGAAAAAGGTACTAAGCCATGTGACTAACTTAGATAAGAATAATGGGTTAATATAAGTTATAAGAGTTAATAAGAAGTCTGAGCTAATGAGTCAGTTAATCATTAATGCAGACTCTCTGTGTGATTTTCTTTGGGGCTTACCGGTTGTGGGAACTGGGCAGGACAAAAAACCCAACAAGCAGGCCCTCATGTTACAATGTCCTTTTATGGCTTCCTCTGGCACTGGGTGCACACAGTACACAGATACATGCAGGCAAAACATCCACTCACACACAATAAAAATACAAAGATCTTTAAAGACAGGGTTACATAGAATTACCCTGTGAGGCTTTAATGCAGGTTGCTAATCTAGCTCTCAGCTGATGGACACTTAGGTTTTTCACAGCAGAGATTGTTGTTAGATTGGGCCACAATTGTTCTCTTGGCAAACACTCTGGGGACAGAATTTATAGCTAGGTCACATGGCAAGAATATGTTTAAATTTATAGGGGATTAAAAATGTTTTACACTTGGCTCTGCCTTTAAAAGACTTCTGGTGTGGCAAGTATACACACACAGTTGTAAGAAATAGCAGAGGGAGTTAGTTTCCCGAGCCCTTTTCCCATTTGTCAGAACTGGACCATCTTTTTTTTTTTTTTTTTTTTTTTTGGATTTTCAAGACATGGTTTCTCCATAGCTTTTGGTTTCTGTCCCGGAACTAGCTCTTGTAGACCAGGCTGGCCTCGAACTCACAGAGATCCACCTGCCTCTGCCTCCCGAGTGCTGGGATTAAAGGCGTGCGCCACCACCGCCCGACAGAACTGGACCATCTTGTAAGACTGTAATGTAACGAGCAACAGACAGACGTTCAACTAGACACGCAATTTTCCCGTTAGAATTTTCTAGGTTGTTGTCTCCATCCCTATGGTCCTAGCTTCCACAGTCTCTGACCTATTCACCATTTCTACGCTAAAGATGTTACAAAGAAGGCCATGCAGGGAACCATGCATACCATGCTATTGCATGGAATAGTATAAGGTAGCCCTTGGAGCATACCTTATCGCGTGGCCCAGTTGCAGGGATATCGGCCACGGCTGTTGCATGCAATCCACAGCTTACTCCTTTTTATTGCCGAGTAGTATTCTGTGGTATGCATGCGCACTGATTGCTCAACCCAGTCTCCTTCTGACATTGGATCACACATTAAGCTATTATAAACACCTGTATCAAGTTTTTATGGGAACATATGTTTTCTTTCTCTGGGATAAATACTTAAGGGTGCCTTTGCTGGCTCCTGTGGGAGTTGGTGTATTTTTTTTTTTTTTAAACTACCAAGCTGTTTTCTAGAGTGGCTTCCTGATCTGAATTCTCACGAGTGAAACCTGGGTGGAGCTGCCCTCTGAGGCTTCCCAGCATGGATGCTTTCTCTCTCTCTGGTGTGGGTGTCCTGATCATGGTGTGGAGGGTTTCATTATGTGCCAGGGTCCTAATTTACATCTCCCTCTGGCAATGGATGCCGGCTGTATTGACATTTGTACGTTCTCTGCGGTGAAGTAAATACCTCTGCCTTTTTTACCCATTTTCCAATTTGATCATTTATGTTTTGCTGATGTGTTTTGAGAGCGCTCTCTTTGTGCTAGATATTAGCCCTTTGCTGGATGTGTGCGGTCTTGTTTTCTTTTGAGAGAAGGTCTTATTGTGTGGCTGAGTCTGGCCTCAGACTCTGAACTCATGATCCTCTTGCCTCAGTCTCCTTGGTGCTGTGTTACAGGTGTGCACCATGACCCCTGACCGTGAACGTGAGACCTGACAACATTCCAACATCTTCTCAGCCACAACACACCATTTTTGAGAAGTAATACTAAAATTTCTGATGTAGTATGTTTTATCCATTTCCCTTTTTATGATCTTGCCATGGGTGTCAGATTACAGAATATCTTGTCTAGCCCCAGGTCCTAAAGATTTTCTTTCTAAAAAATATGTAGTTTTACCCTTTCCAAGTCTCAGCTTGAGGTTTATTTTGAGGAGTGTGTGTGTGTGTGTGTGTGTGTGTGTGTGGTGTGTGTTCATGTGTGTGTATGGAGGCCAGAGTCTGTCCATCATGTATCCTCCTCTATCACTCTTGACATGATTTTTAAACTTTTTTTTTTTTTTTTGAGACAGGGTGTTACTGTAGCCATGGCTGGGGAATCTCTCTGTAGACTAGGCTGGCCTTGAACTCAGAGAAATCCTGTCTCTGCCTCCTCGTGCAGGGATTAGAGGTGTTGGCCACATGCTTCACCTCCACCGTTTTGTTTTGAGTCAGGGTCTTCCACTCAACTTTGAGCTCAAGGAATGGTCAACAAGATCCAGGACTCTGCCCACCTCCATACTGCAGGGCTAGGGTTTCAGACATGTGCTACTGTGCATGGATTTTTTAATTTTTTTTTTTTTGTGCTTGGATTTTTTTTTTTTATGTGGATGCTAAGAGCTGAATTAAAGTCCTCATGTTTGTGCAGCAAACCACTGAGCCATCTCTCCAGATCTTATTTTTCTTATTATTTTCAAAGCATGAGGACTAGTCTGGGCTTGTTTTTCCTCTTTGGACTTCCGCTTGTCCCCACACGGATGAGTTGTTTCTCCACTGGGGGTTTACACAGTATCTTTGCATGGGAGTCTTGGGCCTAGTTCCTGCCTCAGCTTTTAGTGTTTTCCTGCAGCTTGCTTCCATGAACTGAAGAAGGTGGGGATAAAAATCATGTCGAGTGGGTCTTTCTTGTCTCTCCAGGGTGCTCCTCATGAGAATTTCCTCTCCAGAAGGCCCGTACCTATCCATACTGTCGCTTGACACACTGGCTGTGGGAAGCGGACAGTTACAGGCACGCACCGGCTTCTCCAATTCTAGCTCTTCAGCTTGCAACCCACAGCTGTCCCTCCAAGCTTGGCACGCCATGGTGCCCTTTGGGTCATTTCCTGTGATTCTTTTCTGAGTGTCTTTTCTTCTTTTACACCTACTAATTAATTAACTAATTAATTAATTATTGTGTAGACATGTGGAGGCCAGAGGACAACTTGCAGGAAGCAATTTCAACATGTAGGCTTCGGGGACTGAACTCAGGTCACCAGGCTTGGCAAAGCACTTTTCCCTGCCGAACCGGCACACTGTCCCTCTTTTCTTTATCGATGACATTTCCTCTGCCTTTTATCGTCCAGGGATAGCTCTTCTTGCATGCCAGTGCAATTTAGCGGGATGAGCATAGATAGTTACGTGTTGTTTAATGATGGCGATGCATGCTGAACTATGTGTCCTTACATGATTTTCTCACAGGACTGTCCAGTCCTCGCTGGGTATCGACTGCTGCCCCCCTAGGCCTCTGTAGTCTGGACTATGTCACATCTGACCTCCATCTTGGACCCCGAGATCCTTATGTCTTGGGTTTTGAAAGAAGTCAAATTTGCCATCTCAACCTACTCTTTTTCTGTAGTATTTGTTCTCTTAAATTTTTTTAAAAATGAACAGTGCATTACTTTTAATACCAGTGAAAACCATTCATGATGGCACTCTTGGTTTTCATGGATGTGTGTTGAGCACTCTGCCTCGGCCTCCTCTTGTGTAGATCACCTTTAAAAGGAGGAAATGAGTGATTCTGAGAGAAAGTCTCTGAGGTAGTGGCTGTGACGCTCACCCTGCAGGTCATGAACTGCCTCCTCCCAAGTTGTAAAGCTGGGTCCATCTTCTGAGAGGGTGCAGCGCTCTTCCAAGGTCTCTGTGGAGGGGTGAATCCTCCCCTTCTTCAAATTGCCAGTGTGTGCAAAATGCTAACACTACACATTTAAGTGACGTATAGATCAGAACAGAATCATAGCTTGATGACATAAATTAAAGTAATTATATTCATTAGCATGATAAAAAATATGCAAACAAATGTTTATTAAATGCAACCATATATCAACTCCAAAGGCTTTGGCGTTGTTTATGTCTTCGCTGCTCGGGCATTTCGTCAAAGGTGGCCTGTCAGGCCCAACCTAATTGACACTAATAGCTGTAGTGGGAGGAGGAGCCAGCCCAGAATATCACTTGGCTGTGTAAGATGAGAGGGCTGTAGAGTTGCCATCAAGCCCCATTGAGTCTTCTGGTAGCTGATCCTCATGAAAATGTAGAGAAGGAAGTCCAAGCCCCCTGATGTTTAATGGAGGCAGGGCTGCCCATCTCCTTGGGATATTTGAAAATGCTCAGAGAAGGTTCCAGAACTAGTGATTCCTATCAGTGCCTGGTCCAAATTTTGCCTACAAAATGGAGTTCTTTTCTGTAAGGTTAGACATGCCTTTCCATCAGTTGGTGCCTCTGTTAGGTGGGAGAAGCAGCTTCTTCTGAAGATGGGTTGTTCTAGAGGGAAGTGGTCAGTTACTCTTTTGTGTTGAACTCTTGTTAGGGAACCTAGCAGGCTTTTCTGATGGGACATGTCATTTCTCTGAAGCGTGTGATTCTCCCCTTTAAACACAGCCACAGGGAAGACTAGCTTTGTTCCTCAGGTATTTTGAGACTGGGGCTCTAACCTCAGGGCTCATGTGCCACAAGTACTGACAAGCCATGCCCCTGTCCTCTGAGCACACAGGCAAAAATAGTTATCATGGCTGTTCATGCCCAAAGGGACCATCTAGAAGAAGCAGGATGGAAGCAACCGAATAGGCGCTGTCCAGCTCTCCTGTATGTTGGGTATAATGCAAGGTGAAAACAGGACTTGTAGACCTTGGTGGGAAGAAGATGTGGGAGGTGGCTGGATGATCAGGGCTGAGATCAAAGCCAGCCTTACCTCTCCAGTATATTACCAGTTCTGTGGAAAACATGGCCTTAGGTGGGAGGATTTGGCTTTAGCTGTTGATAGCTTGGACCACCAGGCAGTATGGGGTGTGTGTGTGTGTGTGCGCGCGCGCGCGTGCGCGCGCGCGCACGTGCGTGCATATGTGAGATTCTTGTTTTCGTCTTGTAATAGCTAATGTCTAGTGTTAGTTTGATTGGACTTAGAAATACTTAGAAGATTGAGACACACTTGTGGCAGTGTCTGTGGGGGAGTTTCCCAGAGGGGATTACCTGGAGAAGGAGTGGCTTAGGGGAAAGCCAAGCCCTGAGTATACTCAACAAAGGCAAAGAGAGGAAAGGCAGCCTTTCCTTCTGGTTTTTGATCCCTGTGATGTGAGCCTTTCAGCTCCACCCTCCCACCATGACTGACAGAACCCTCTGAAACTGTGAGTCAAAGTAAGTCCCTCATCCCTCAGGTTGGCTCTGTCAGGTCTATAGTCCCAGCAAAGATAAAAATGGTCGATACACACCCTGATAAAAGTGGCAGCTGACATAATTCCTATCTTGGTCCTGCCATCCTTGGTTCATGTCCCTGGTGCCACCAGACTTCAGTGACCAGGGTTCTTGTGTCTAGGTTCGCTTTCTGGGTTATCACCTATTCTTTTTCTGTCTGATTTTCCTAGGAGAACAGGATTCTGCAAGATCAAGACTCCCATCAACAGCCACACCCTTCCTCCCATCTGCAGGCAGGAGGTTGAGGTGCTAGGATTTGGCTAGGAGGAATCTCTGGCTGCCACACAGGGTCAGGGACAGACAGCTTTGAGAGTTTGGCTGGACAGTCCAGGGCACTCTGGGGCTAACCTCTATAAACCTTCCTTCCTCCCCTAACAAAGAGAACCTGGGCAATTTATTTCTGTCAGATGGGTTCTGGGAGGAGGAAGAGGACAGATGTTATGAAACAAAGGAAGTCAGGCCATTTTTGTGTCTGAACCAGTGGCGATCAATTCTGCATACTTTACTGCCTTGCCCATGTTTGGGGGGATGGATATTTTAGGCCATTTCAATCAAAGGTGGTGCCACTCTAGGTTCCAAACAAAGGCCTAGATTTATTTTTTTCCTGGCAGCACAATCCTTAAAGATTACAGCTGCTGCAACATTTTTAGCCACGTCAACATTCCTTAGGAAATACAAATATGGGCATTATTTCATGGAGATGGCACCGGGTAATATAATAAAATGGATTTATTTCATCTTAATTTATTTAAAATGTGCATAGACAGAACTGGGATAAAATCCATGAGATGAAATATCTCGTTTGCATGAATATATTGAAAAATCCTGCCACCTCCGAAGCCCCCAAAAAGAGGCACCTTTTTTTTCCATTCTCAGAATAAGAAGAAGAATAGGTGCTCTTTTTAAAACAAGAAAATATAACCTTGACGGAGAGAAATGATTCATGCCCCATGGCTCCCATGGAGGTGTGAGGGATGAGTGTAGATGCACGCACGAGTGTGCTGGGCTGAGGGATGGGCCAGGAGAGGAAAGACTCGCGTTGCACAGGATGCTGGACTAGACTGTAGGAGAAGGCAGTGTGGGAATGTCTTCCTTGAGGAGCTAGTCAGGTGAGTTGCATCCCAGAAACCCTCACTTCTGGTGTCTGCCAGGTCTCAGAAGCACCCAGCTAAGGGCATGAGTGGGTCCCACAGGCTCATGTGTGTGCATTTGGCCCCAGATGGTCGCACTGTTTTGGGAGGTAGGGACTAGCTGCAGAGTGTGGGATGCTGAAGGGTGGGTCTTCGTGCTTGTATCCTCAACCTGTATCGGGCCTGAGCTCTCCGCTTCCTGGTCCATTGAGACACGCTCCTGATACTGTGAACTCTGCTGCACCCTTAGTACTATTATGGTCTGTACAGCCTGAAAGTGAACCCCGAGAAACCCTTCCTTGTTTACGTTGTTTCCTGTTAGACGTTTGGTTTCAGTGGTGAGGATATTATTACACAGGGATTGCGCTCCACAGGTATATGTCTCTTTTCAGAGAGCTGGTCAGTCCGTCGGGGTCTCACCAGGCATCACCTGCCAGGGACTCTGTTATGCTCTAAGTATGAAAATATTTCCTGGACGCCCATGTGCTGGCCTTTGCTGCCAGTCAGTGAGGCTTTTGAAATGCTATTTTCAAATTTTTCTTTGAAATGTGTGATTACATCACAAGCTGCTCTGGTCCCCTCTAAGGCTGGGTACCCTGATGAATTGAAATCTGAGGGAACTAGGAAGAGGTGGGGCTTATTTGAAAATGAGTCACTGGGACAGTGTGTGTGTGTGTGTGTGTGTTTGTGTAGATGGTGAAGCCAGGGGTGAAAGTAGGGGGCCTTCCTCAAATACTTTTAATTATGTGTATATGTTTACCTGTACATAAAAGTGAAGGTGCCCATGGGAGCCAGAAGAGGGCATTGACCTTGGAGCTGCAGTTACAGGTGATTGTGAGCTGCCTTATGTGAGTGCTGGGAACCGAACTTGGGTCCTCTGGAAGGGGAATGTGAATTCTTAACTGCTAGACCATCTCTCCAGCACTCTTTACCCTTTAAAGACAAGGTCTCTCACTGAATGTGGAACTCACTGATTTGTCTAGAGCATCTGGATAAAAGGTCGGAGTCCTTTTCTTTCTTCAGACCCAATGCCAGAATTATAGGCATGAGTCACTGGGCCTGGAATTTTCTTTATGGATGCTGAGGAGAGATTCTCTCAGATCCTCATCTGTGTGTGGGAAGCATTGCATTGGCTGAGATACCTCCCCAAGCAAAGGGCATATCCTATCCTCAGATCCTTTCTCACAATCATTCTGCCTCCTCTCCACCATGAGGTGAGCCTCTCTACCACCCCTCATCCTCTTCAGCGTGATGTTCTCTCTGGGCATCCAAGAGCTCATAAGGTATGGGGCCAGGTGGCCATGCATGGAAACCTCTGATTGTGAGCCAAGACAATCAGTCCTTCCCCCTTTCAGTTATTTCTCATGTGTTTTGACACATGCTGACAAGTGACCATTACAGAGATGTGCTCATCCACGAGACTGAAGACCCCAAGGTCTGGCATTCCATCCCGACCTCTTAGCGTAGCGGCTGTGTGCCCGGGACACCGCTGTTATTTTCTGGCGGTTATGGAGGCAGAGGCGGAATCTGGTTGGATTCATCTCTGCCTTATCCCATGCAGTGTGATCCCAAGCGGCCCTTCTGGCCTCTCTGCCCATGGGCGGAGTGAAACGGATGACAAATCCTACTTCCTCCCATGCTCAGGGTTAGTGCTGTTGTTCATGCGGGCTGCTGGAGTGATGGGGTACGGATGCACCCCCACAAAGGGCCTTCTATAGACAACGGGCTTGTCAGACTTCGGCTGTCTTTCTCCTAGCCTGCTCGCCCATGTTCTTCAGTACCATCTTGAGTCTGGTCTGCCTTCCTCCAACTGCCTTGACTACGCTGGGCCACAGAAGCAGCTCGCCTTCTGTCTGTCATCTGGGAGAGAACCCACAGGTTACCAGTACCCTCATCTTTCTCCCTCCCATCTTCCCCTCCCTCCCTGATTTCCCTGCCCATCCCCTCTAAGCTTTTCAAGATTGTCCAGCCCCCCGCCCCCCAGGCTTCTCTTAGCCCATGGCCTTTCCCACTTCTCCTTGACTGCATGCTTCAGAGTTCCAACTGACCTCCACAAAGGCCCACTTTAGAAGCATCATTGACCTCCTTTAATACTTTCCTTATTCTTTATCCTTGTAAAGGGGCCGATGCTTGCTGGAGACCTGACTGCACGTGCCCTTTACATCCTTGTTTCTGCCCAACTCCAGCTCACAGACTCCGGCTTCTGCTCCATCTCTGGAAATTCCTCAGCTCTCTCAACGCTGCAGCTCCCTTCATTTCCTTCCTCCTTCCCCCTTCTTTCCTCTACTTCCCTTTTCCCCCTCCATTTCTTTAATATTCTTCTCTTTCTCCCTCTCTTTCTTTGTGTTCACACAACCAGTTTCTCTTGTCCCCCCTCTGCCACCACACCCCACCTTCCTCTCCCTCTGATCTTCCTTTCTCCATCCACTGTTTCCAGCCTCGTTGGTGCCCTACTTCTGTTCAGTCTCCAGATATTGGCCTTTCTCAGGGTCTTCCTGTTGGGTCCTTTTCTGTATCATTGTCTCATAGGCTCACATCCCTAACCTTGGTTTTAAAATGTTCTTATACATTCATACCTGCAAATCTTTTGTCTGCAGGTAGGACCTCCTACCTGAGCTCTGGATACCCAGATGTAGCCTCCCTTCTGGAACCTTCTTTAGACTTAAGGGCATCTCAGTGCAACACAGCTAAAGCTTAAATTACTCTTCTTCCCTTGAAACTTAGTTCCCCTGATGCCCCTGACCCCCAGAAAGTAGCACCCACATATAGAACTTCACCACTCAATCCCCAATCTTGGTCAGGATTCTCTTTAAAAAGTAGATTTATGGGGCTGGAGAGATGACTGAGTGATTAAGAGCACTGACTGCTCTCCTGGAGGACTTGGGTTTGATTTCCAGCACCCATGTAGTGGTACACAACAATCTGTAACCCCAGGGGACCTGATGCTCTCTTCCAGCCTCCATGGGTCCTAGGCACACACAGGTGTCACAGACATACATGTAGGCAAAACACCCATATGCATAAACTAAAAAGGGAGATTTATAATATAAAATTATTGTTTTTTTTTGTTGTTGTGGGCGGTGGTTTTTCGAGATAGGGTTTCTCCGAGTAGCCTTGGCTGTCCTGGAACTAGTTATATAGACCAGGGTGGCCTCAAGCTGCCTGGCTCTACTTCCTGAGTGCTGGGATTAAAGGTGTGCACCACCACCTCCTCGTGATTTATAACCTTGCACAACTAACTACTTTCTCTAACTAGCTTCAAGACACTTCTGTATTCCAAAACAAAAGCCCCAAGTCTATGAAGCAGCCACCTTCCTCCCCATTTCCCGTCCTCTACTCCTGGACACTGCCTACCTAGCCTCTGTCTCTTTAGATATTTTTAGGTCTGTCTTGATGGTCACATGACTGAGACCAGAAGTCAACTCTTTAGGCCTTTTATTGTAATAGCTGCTATCTGAGGAGACAGTGGCTAAATATACAAGGAGGGGAAACAGAGGCAGCACCCATGTCAAGTTTAGTTTTGCCACTCTGGTCAGGCAGTCAGTCTTGTCTCTGGGATTTCTGGAGCTGGTGCTTTTCTCCTTACCATCTCTCCTCTGGAGCAGGGGGAGTCTTCCCAAACACCACGGCTATAGAGTCTTGCATCTGTCCCAAGCCAGTCATTTGGATGACCCCTAGACCAAAGGTTAGTGCAGAGCAGACAGCTATCATGTGTGGGTGAGTGTGTGTGAGTGTGTATCTCTCTGTCTGTCTATGTATGAGTGTGTGAGAGTGAGTGTGTGCCTAACTGTGTGTCTGTATGATTGTGTGAGCATGAGTGTGCGAATGTGTATTAACGTGTGTCTGTATTTGTGTGAGTGTGTGTATATGTGTGTGTGAATGTGTGTGAGTGTGTATGTATGTACACGAAAGTGTGTATATATGTGGGAGTGTGTGTGTGTAGCTTCCTTCCTACACAATATGTTTAGTTGAGGTATCTATTGTGATAAATCATCATGAGCAAAAGCAAATCGAGAAGGAAAGGGTTTGTTTCAGTTTACATTTTGTAGTTCATCATCCAGGAAGTCAGGGCAAGAACTCGAGGCAGGAACTGGAGTCAGGAGCTGACGCAGAGGCCATGAGCGGTGCTGCTTATGGCTTGCTCAGCCTGCTTTCTTGCAGAACCCGAGATAATGCCTCTATAGTTAGACAGATGAGTGTATGGTTCTGGATATGTGTAGTCACTTATTTCAGATGTATACCCAGAGGTGAAATTGCTGGACCACAAGGTAGTTCTATATTCAACTCTTTGTGGTGTCAGAGCCCAATCTTACATTCCCATTGGTAATGTCCATGATTTCCAGCTTGTTCACCTCCACCGATGCTCGTTGTTTTACAAGAATGCTTCAAACCATGGCTGCCCCAGTGGGTGTGAAGAGATGCTCTCTGCACGTCTCTGATGACCAATGCCTGCAGTCATCTGCATGTGCCATTGGTTTTTTTAGGAGGAACACCTATTGAAAATCCTTTGTCCGTTTAAAATCGTGTTCTTTGTGTTTTCATGTTGCCGAGTTGCGAGAGTTCTTGATGTATCCTGGCTATTAGAACTTTATCAGTGACGTAACCTGTGAACTTCCTGATGTGGGTGCCAGAACTTGGATCCTCTGCAAGAGTGGTGTGTGCTAACTGCAGAACTGGCTTTCTAGCCCCAAGTAACATATCTTATAATCAAGTCACTAAAATAACCCCGAGCTGCTACATGGATCAACTTCACAGGACTGTAACAAAATATCCAAGGCAATTAATTCATTAAAAGAAAGATTTATTTGGTGAGGGCTTCAGAGGTTCAGGGTTAAGACTGAGTGGCTCTACTGTCTAGGCTTACAAATGCTGATGCTAAAGAGGTACACAGACACAGAGCCTGGGGTCCGCAGTCACCTAAACACTTCTGATAAGTCCCACCTCTTAAAGGTCCCCAAACCCTTCCAAACTGTTATCCTGGGTACCAAGCCTTCATCACGTGGTTTTCCAAGGGACACATTTAAACCATGGCACAATTGTCAATCTGAATTTTGCTCTCACAGTCGTCAGGAACTGCCTCAGGATGTACCCGGCTCCAGTCACTTTCAGCCTCACCCTGACCACACTGTCCCCATACCCTGTGGTCTCCAATCTGAAAAATACTTTGTTCCTAACTGGTCTCTCGGCTTCTACTCTGTCCTGTTACAATCTGTTCTCGCTCCAATAACCAGAACAACCTCTAGAAACATGTATCAGAATATGTCTCTTATCTGCTTTATTCTTTTCAGAGCCCTTAACGTCACATCGAGGCTCGCGTTAAAACCCAGCAGCACAGCCAGGCTTCCTCTCCTGCTGCATTATTTAGTCTACACCTCACCTCAGCTACAGTTCAAAACCTCTCAAAGGCTTCTGGGTCAAAGGCTTAGTCCTTAGCATGGCGCTGGAAATTGTGGGACCATTAAGAGGTGGAGTCTACTGGGAGCTTGTTAGGCCATTAGAAGAGGATAGTGGAGCCCAGGTTCTTTCTTCTTCTCCTCTTTGGCTTTTTGGCCATGAGGCGAATAGTTTTGCTGTATGCCATACTCCCTTTGTTATGCTTTGCATTGGGGGCTCTATACTGTGGGTCCCTAAATAACACTTGATGGTTTAGTGTATGCATATGTGTATGCATGTTCCCATGGGTGTGGGAACACATATACTTGTGTGTGTGTGTGTGTGTGTGTGTGCATGTGGAGGCCCATAGGAAGCTGGCATCAGGTGTCTTCCTCAGCTGGTCTTGTTCCCTGGGTCCTCTGTCTTTGGTTCCCACACATCACAGCTTTTTATGTGCATTTTGGGCATTTGAACTCCAGCCCTCACTCTTGCGTCATGGGTACTTTATTTGTTGAGGTATCTTCCAGTCTGACCTTTTCTCTTTGTAAGTTGGTCATCTTGGTTATTTGTTGTAGGGACAGAAAACTGACTCACTCCAGCTCTGACCCTGCCCTTTAGTTACTCCTGCAGTACAAGATGTCCCTGCCTGGGAGTCTTGGGCAGTGCTTGCCCCCCTGTCTGGTGAGCACCCTCCACCCCGCCTTATCCTCCTCAGTGGTGTTGTCTCTGAGGGAGACTCGTTAAGATGCAAGATGTTCACAGAGAGGTGAAACAAGGGCGAAGGGGACACCCCCTCCTGCATGGGGAACTCAGGAAGGAGACAAATCAAAGGCTTCAGGAAGTTCCTGAAACTTAACGCATTTACCAGGCCCCTCCCTGCCAGAGCATATGTAAGTAGTTAAGACTTTCAGGAGATGGTCTCAGAACAACCAAATAAGCCTCTTTATTTTGTATGTTTTCTGGACTTAGGCATTTTATCGCAGCCTCACAGAAAGTGTCAGACAATGACCTTGATGCGGTATGTGAAGGAAACGCACCTGCTGAATAGTATGAGCTCCTGAGAGGGGAAGAAAGGGAGTTTGTGGGGGTGTTTGGGGTAGCCTTATGAGGAAGACAAAGGCTGGAGCAAGATCTTGAAAAAGGGAGGGAAGAAGGGAACAGAAAGTAGAAAGGCCCTAGGTTGATTTCCAAAGGCAGATGAACTCCCAAGTTCTGTTGCCTCTGAGGAAAGTGTGGCTGAGGGTGGCGAGGTAGGCAGGGTGGCGTGTGTCCTTGCATGCCGCGTCTGGCTTCTGCACCGAGAGAACACTAGCTCCTAGCAGCAATGCTCAGAAGGGTTGTTGAATAAACACTCACATTCTGCATGACTCCTGCCGCTGTTAATGAGATTAACTAGACCTCTGTCTCCTTTCCTGACTTCCAGGCCGGCCCTGAGCCTTGCTTCCCGGCCATGCGAAGAGAGCTCCGGGCTCAAGCCCAGCTGAAGGACCACTGATTTTGATGTAGGCAGCCTATGTTTCATCCTTAATTTGTTGGTGTATCTCCCCATCTCTCAGGGGATCACTGACTCCATAACAAAACTGCCTACCCTTTAATTTTCACTAGCAGCCCTCAGAATCTTCTAGAAGCTCACTAGTGATTCCTACAAAACGCCTGAAAGCTTTTCCCTGTGTTTGCCCTCCCGCCCCACCTCTGCCAGCTGCCTGCAGCCTGATGGGGAGCCCTGTGCAGTCCCTGCTTCTCAGGACTGACAAGAAGGGCGTGTGGGTTTATTTTTTTAATTTTATTTTTTACACGCAATAGGATGTCTAGACAAGTCCATCTTTTCTGCATTTGACGTGGAATCTTTGTCAGACACAGGGGACTCTGGAGAAGCTAGAATCTAAAACAGCTTCAGCGGATGAGACCCCACCAGAGAGGTCTGTGGCACAGTGAGATCTTTATTCTGACGGGATCTTTAATAACTCTTGGCCAATCCAGCTTTTTTTATTCCTCCCACATGAAATTAATTTATTGGTTGTATGGTTCAGACGTCATTTGGCTCCCACTTCAGCTTGTATACCCTAGCCTCTTTTGGAAAAGACATATTATTCTTAAGAATGATTGTCTTGTAATTCTTTTGTGTCGTTTGACTCTGTGGTTCCATCAGCTTCCTTGAGGGCTGAGCAACTACCTCTGAGTCTTATTGCCTTGTTATGTGCCTGTATGCATGCTCAACGGAGCTGGGGAAGTGTGAAATGGGGCTTGAGAAAGGCTGGAAAGTTGGTGTGTGTGTGAGTTTATGTGTATGTGTGTTTGTATGTATGTGCATGTGCATTTATATTTCTGTGTTTGTGTATGTGCATGCATGTGTATGTATGTGCATGTATGTATGTGTGTTTATGTGTATGTGCATAGGTGTTTGTGTGCACGTGTGCATGCATGAGCATGTGTTAACACTGACACACGAATACAGAAAAAGATGGCTGAGAAATAGCCCTAACGCTCTCTACCTGGTTGTGGTTGCCCAGATTGAACATCATCTCAGCGTCCTGCCAAGAGGAGTGCCCAGAGACAGGTGGCCAGATTTGAACCCCGATTCTTCCCTGTACTGGTGTGACTTTGAATGTGTTAGTTTGTCACCCTACGGCCTTGATTTTCTTACTTGCAAATGGGACTCATAAAAATGCCATGGGCGGATGAAATAGGTCCATCTGTACGCGGCCCTGGCAACAGAGCCTGGCGAGTGGCAGGCACTCTATAAATGTCAGCTGATGGGGTCATGGTGACCTCCTGCGGCTGCTTTCCTTGTGATGGGCTAATTGCCTTGTTTGGGGAGGAGGCCTTCCCCACGCCCTGTTCCATTTGATTTAAGGGAGGCTACATGTTGATATTTATTTATGTCCCATCTGGCTCCCATACCAGTCCCCACAGGAGTCGCAGGACTGTGCCAACCAGACCCTCAGTGAGTTTCCCACCGTCCTGTGTGGTCTGCCCTCCTTGCACATGCCCACCATCCCTCCCTGCTCTGGAGTCAGCCTTGTCTGTGTGTACGCACGTACTCTTGCCCTCCCGACTCTCGCCTACCCGCAGGGTATGCTGCTTGAATCTACACTCCCCCATGCCCACCTTAAACCTGGCCTGTTTCGTGAGAGGTTCAGACTCTAATTGGAGCTGGTTTGCTCTGGAGCCATCCCTGGAAGACAGAAATGGTAGGCTATTGTCTTCTAGAACCTTCTGGACCGGGAGGACCAGGCAGGGGCTTCTCTACATCTGTTAAATGAGATAGATAAGATATTCCTTGTGTAGCGGTTTGAATCAGAAATTGCTGCCTCCAGAACAGACGTGCTTAGGGCTTCGGGTCTTTGTGAGATGGCTGGGCCATGAGGGCTCTGCCCTCATCAGTGGATTAATCCATGGTGGATTCATGGCCTATTTTCTTTTTTTTTTTGAGATAAGGTTTCTCTGCATGGCCTTGGATGTCCTGGAATTAGCTCTGTAGACCAGGCTGGCCTCAAACTTGCAGAGATTCACCTGCCTCTGCCTCCCGAGTGCTGGAATAAAATTTAACTGTGTATGCATATGTTAAAATTATTTCTTACTTTGAGAGAGAACATTTTCATCCTTTGAGGATGTCATCCATGCAGACAGTGTATTTGAGGTCCAATTCCACTTCTAACCAACTCCTCCCAAACCCACTCCATCCCTCCCCTTCCAACTTAGTACCCTGTGCTGGTTAAATACTCAGGGTTGTGGGGCCACCCACTGGAGCATGGTCAGCCAACAAGGGGCATATCCTTAAAGAAAACTTTCCCTCCTTTGGAAGCCATCAACTCTTAATAGCGGTAAGTTACCTGTGGGAGCTCCAGAGACCCTCTCCTCCCTACGGTAGGAAGTGAACCTGGTTGACACTGTGCCTGCAACCACAGCTGCTGTGTGTGTGGTGGTCTTGTCATGTGTGCGTGCTGCGGTCTTGTCATGTGTGTGTGCTGCGGTCTTGTCATGTGTGTGTGCTGCGGTCTTGCCATGTGTGTGTTCTGGTCCCTGGTTCCTGTTTTGCTCAGTCCTCCCCAACCTCTGACTTGTACATTTCTGTCTCCTCTTCCATGTCAGTCCCCAAGTCTTTGGGAAGGGTTGACGTTCTCTCTACTTTGATCAGTTATGCCTCTGAAGGAAATTTTAGACCCTGGCCCTGATTCTGATTCTGTCTGCCAAAAGGCGGGGACAGCTCTGTTCTACTCTCTGCACGGTGATGTTCAGCCTCACGACAAGTTCCAGAAACAACGGAACTGAGTGAGAATGGTTTGAAACCTCGGGAACCGTGAGCCAAAACAAGCCTGCCTTCTTAGTGCTGATCTTCTCAGGCACTTCTTCACACCGTTAGAGAACAGACTGACATATTTTATCATGTTGAATTGAATGTAACTCATTTTGAGAGAGTAGTTTAAAATGCCTGTTGGTTTGAGACTAGCCTGGGATGCTTAGTAAGACGTTCTTGACACCCCAATCCCGAACAATTAAGACCAGTCAACCAATCAATAAAAAACCTCTTCAAACCAATTAAGTTTTGAATTCAGATGTGTTAAAAGTCACTCCTTTCAGTATACTGTTCTACATATTTAGACAAACATGACCCCTTGACTCATTACCATCATCATTAAGATATTGTATGGATCCACCAACCCCAAAGGCTCTTAAAGTCCTTTGTCATCCAGCCCTTCCCACACCCTTTCCTCTTGGTAACTGCTGTGCTTTCTGGCTGGTTTTGCCAGCCTGTGTTTAGTGTTTAGTTTAGCATCCGATGGTTCTCACTCAGCAGAACACATTTCAAATTCGTCCACATAGTGTCTATCAGCACTTTGTTCATTTTCGTTGCTGGGTAGTATTCCACGATATGGATGCTTTGTAGTTTGTTTGCACATTAGGGTAGTTATGCATAATTTTTTTGTAAAATATTTGGACTCAATTTCCATTTTCTAGCAATGCAGGGATCTGACAGAAAGATACTTCAGGGGTCCATGGAAGGCAGCACCACCCAGACATTGCAGTAAGTTTTCCCCAAACAGCTTTCCTATCTTGAAGCAGCAATGTATGCAAATTCCAGCTGTTCTTCATCCCCACTAGCATTTGGGGCTCTGTGTTTTATTTTTGTGTTTTAGCTAATGCACCAGGGATACAGTGGCATCTCATTGTGACTTTAATTTGCTTTAATGTCTAACAATATTACACACCCCTTATATATGCTTATTTGATATTTGTCCATGCTGGCTAAGTATCTGTTAAAAGTTTTGTTGACTTTTTATTAGGTTGTTTATTTTCTCATTGCTGGGTTTTGAGAATTCTTTATAACAATCTGGATTCAAGTCCTTCCTCAAATATGTGACTTGCAAATATTTCCTTACAAGCTGTGGCTTGTCTTTTAATTTGCTGAACGTTGTCCCTTGTAGAGCAGACGTTTTTAATTCCGATGGAGTCCAAGCCTTCATTCTTTTCTGGATTGTTCTGGTGGTACCGTTCCAGCAGTTTTTAATTTCATTTTAATTTTTCTCAGACTGAGGACAGTGTTAGGGTGTGGCGTCCAGGCGGTGGCTTTGTGAGGAGCTGGCTTCTGCTCCACAGCCCTCCCTTGGTACAACCCTCCCACACACTGTGCCTTCCTGTCTGCGCAGCCACTTCCTTATGGGGTCTTCTCATTCTGGGAGCCTCACTGCCTCCTATGACCCCCAAGCATGGCCCTGTGCTCATCCCTTCTTCCCTGCTATTAGGAAACACCTGACAGACGCGACTTAAGGGACACTTATTTGTTACTCTTGGTTCATGGAAATTTCAGTCTGTCATGATGGAGCAAGCACAGCCAATCAGCGTCCTCCACATGACTGTCGCCAGTGGGGGCTGAGCATCAAAATGTAAACTTCGGGGGACGTTTCATATTAAAACCAGCACGTGTTAGGACTGCTGCTTTCTATCCCATGGGCTTCTCTAAGTTTGAGTATCATAAAACAAAGCAGAAATTATCTCTGTGTCATAAAGAAGGGTTTGCGTCTGCTCTAACATCTGGATAGTGGTAGGTTCAACAGACCTGTGAAGTATCTTTCTCTTTGATCTCTGAATCCTGTCTGCTCAGCCCTCTTTGTATCACTTGGGTAGAAGAGTGGGCTCCAGATGCCTCGTGGTGCAGCCTCTGCAAGGTCCAGGTCAGGACTTTGGCGCCCGAAAGATGCAAGGCTCTGGGGGTAGAGTTGGAGTCTTCTACCCTTCCCACAAGAGATCTGGAAGTCAAATCCAAAGTCCTGACCTAGCATCCTTGCATGGGAGCACGGAAGTTGATGTTAGCCCCCAAGGGCTAGGGCTTGGAGGCCAGGCTGCAGGAGGGGTGTCTCTACCACCCAGGGGAACTGGCTATTGTTTACCAACCCATTCCCACTGTGACAGCAATGTTAAAAGCATCAGCTGGCTCCTCTGACCCCGACCATGTCTCAGAGCTCTGTGGCTAAAGCAGATGCCTTGCTCCGGTAGTAGGAGGCAGAATCTGTATTTCTGCCATGGCTGGGAAGCACAAAGAACCTCTTCCTATGTATAGCCCTGCTCACACCCTAGATACCTGCTTTATTGAGGCTCTGTTCACACCCACACACCTACACGTTAGTGTGGCCTGCTTACCCCCAGACACATACCTACACACTAGTGTGGTCACACTCACACCCTGTACAGCTACACATTAGTGTGACCTGCTTACTCCCCAGACACACACCTACATACTAGTGTGGCCCTGCTTGCACAGCACACACCTACACATTCATGTGGTCATACTTACACGCTAGTCACCAACACGTTAGTGTGGCTCTCCTTGTCGCCCCCACACCTACACAGCAGTGAATCCCTGCTCACACCCACACACCTACACACTACTGTGGCTCTCCTCACACCCCCCACACCTACACGTTAGTGTGGCTCTCTTCACACCCCCCACACCTACACAGCAGTGCAGCCCTGCTTGCATCCCACACACCTACACACTAGTCTCGGGGAGAGGGGTTTGCTGCAGGCCTCAGAGCATGCTTACTTCACTGGGAGCCATCCTCTTCCCTCCACCCCCATCCTGGTCTCAGCGCAGCTCCTTGTCGTGGCTGCTGACCTTCCGCTGTAGTCATCCCCTCCCCTGGGCCCTGGAATTGATTTTCTTCCTTGTGGCATGTAAAGATTCAAAGTTTGCCCCTTGCTCCCTATCCCGAGAGACCGCCTATATTAGCAGCTTTGTTGGGGACAGGGCGACAAGCGCTGGCCATCCCCCGTGGGGAGGGGTAAGAGGGGGGTCCCTGGAGCATCTCTCAGTTTCTGAGTGGTGTCTGTGTCCCAGGGTAGCTGTTAGGTTCTGGGGACTCAGTGGGGGCTGACCTCGCTCAGTAGCTCCTTCGCCAGACTTCTTTTAAATCAAGAATCGGCGGCTCTTATCTCTCAGCATTGGAGTTAGTCCTCAGTGATCTCTTGTGGCCTTCCCTACTCTGAAGGAGGAGAGGCACAAATGCAAGCTGAGCTAACTTCTGTGTGTCTGTGGTAGTGCCCTCTTCAACTTAGCATCTTGGATTGAAGCCTCCTGACCCTAGGCCACCAGGGTCCTTCCTGCTATCTCCTGCTCACAGTCTCTCAGGCCTGGGCCTAGGTGTCTTGTCTCTACCCTCCCCACCCACCCTGTTTGCCCCTTCCCTGCCCTGCTGATTTTAGCTCTTCCTTGTCTTAAAGGAACAATGGCAATTCTAGTTGTCAGGGTTTTTAGCTGGATGCTGGGTAAAGGGGGCAGCGGGGGTGGGGTGGGGCGCGTTATGGGGGAAGGGGTTTCGTTTTTTTTCTCTGCCTTTGTGCTTTCCTGAATGTCAAAGACACAGCCCATCCCAACTGAGACACTCAGGTCTTCGTCTCTCTGTGGCAGCCATAGTGACATTGCTAGAGAATACATCAAGTCCCAAGTCACTGCCTGACCACCTCAAATAAACTCAAATGGTTTGAAATCCCTTAACCATTTATCTGCCTGGGGCTTGGTTGCCAGCTTCAGAATCCCTGCTGGTTTTTTTTTTTTTTTTTCACAACAGTGCCCTCCAGACCCTATCCCCTTGAAATTCCCTGAATGCCCCGCCCCGCCCTTCCTGCTGACTTTAGTGCTCTTGTTCATCCTTCAAGTTTCAGTCTCAGGACCCAGCATGTATTATTGGACCAGCCCCCCTCTCTTGCCTGTAGTGACAGGAGCTTCTGAATTCACAGCTTGGGCACCTCATATAGACATTGTGTTTGCCAGGTGCTGGGCCCAAGGAGAGCAGGGAAGTCAGGAGATACTTTCCTTCTTCCTAAGGCCTCCATGCTGGTACCAAGACATGGACAATAAGCAAGGAAGCCAAGCAATAGGATAGGGCGTGACTGCAAGACCTACATGGAGAAGCAGGCACAGCAAAGATATGGCCTTCTGAGAATGATGGATGGACTAGAAAGAGTCCAGCCCCCCAGAGATCAGAAAGAAGGGTGTTCCTGGTGTGAGCAACTGATATTCAGGCTCAGGCCAAAGCTGATGTGTTTCGAGATCTTCAGGTCTTCAGGTGATGCTGTGGGAGCTCCTTCAGCTCTTTCAGCTAATAACCTTTAAGATGCCTACTTGGGCGTGGTCTCTTATACTGTAAATGCATCTGTAAAGCATGTGCTCTCCCTGCCCTCTTGCTTTGGGTTCTCATGTCCAGCTGCTGGACTCTGTTCCCATTCCACATTCGTGCAGAGGACTGTGATCTAAGACAGTGATCTGTGAGTCTCCCCTAAATAAATAATCCTTTATTATATGTAATTCTGAGCTAGTGTGGGATTATTTTGTATCTTCCACCATGAAGGTGAGACCACACATTGCTTATGCAGGGGGGGATTGTCCCCCATATGCTCCTTGCTCCATACACTACTTTCATTACTTTCAGTTACAATCCAGAAATATAATAGATGAGACCATGGAGACCCTGGGCAGTAAAGATCTTGCCATACAAAGATGGGGACCTGAGTTTGAGCCCCTGACCCCACCTAAGAAGCTGGGGATGGTGCCACACACTTATAATCTCAGCACAGACGAAGTGTTGATGGGCAGATCTCTGGGTCTTGTTGGCTGGCCAGCCTAGCAGTATCCATAATTCCCAGGTCAATGAAGAGACTGTGCCTCAAAAACAAACAAATCCAAAAATAACGAAGTAGTGGCACCTGAGCAATGGGTGTCATTCCAGGTTGACCCCTTGGCCTCCATATAGACATGCACACATAACTAATCTGGATAGTGCTAAGAAAATCAACATGATGTTCTTTTGCTGACTTTTATGTACGTAATCATGTTAGAAGGAAAAAAATGACTATACTGAAAAAAACCAACATAGTGAGTGCTAGCATGAACGTCATTCATGAGACAAGCTCATTCCCACGTACTGGTTAAGATGTTATAAGTTGCAGCTGCCCATCATGAGTCCTGGCCCGGGAAGATCTGCTAGACTTTGCCACTCTTCACACCCAGATGTGTCAAGCTGCTTTCACCCAGAGCTGATTGAAGGATGCTTCTAGATTATTCTTAATTCATGCTAAACCACAGATAAATAAATAGTTATGAAAAGCTTTCAGTGTGAGAACCATTTTGGCATACATATTTTAGGATCCCATTTAAAGAATTCCCTTAGTTGAAACATCGCTAAAATATCAAATTATCATAAATCAAGATAATTCAGCAGAAACTTTAATTTCTTTCTATCTTTAAAAAACCTATCAGGATGTGGTGATGCACACCTGTTATCCTGGAACTCAGGAGGCAGGGTCAGGAAGAGCAAGAGTTGAGTGAATATCAGCCAGCCTGCAAGCAAGCAAGCAAGCAAGCAAGCAAGCAAGCAAGCAAGCAAGCAAACACACTACCTAAGTGTTGTGTGTGTTACAGCTCAATGGTAGGACAACTGTTTAGAATCCCCCAGGGAGGGATTACTCAGTGGTAGAGCACCTGCCTAGAATCCCCCAGTGAGGGGCTGGGGTGTGGCTCAGTGGTAGAGCCCCTGCCTAGAATTCCCCAGTGAGGGCTGGGGTGTGGCTCAGTGGTAGAGTCCTTCAGGCATACTTCCAGCTTAAAGAGCAATGTCAAATATTGGTGTGTCAGTATGATTTGTTTGAGACAGATTGTAAGTTTGTGCAAATCTCTTTGTGGTTGTTCAACCTTATCTGGGTAGACGTAGAAAAGTGTGCTAGTACCGTACAAGTCTCTCTATTCTTTCCTAGTTTGTGAATGATTAGCAATTGAAAATAATGAATTTCAATCTTAAAGACACTATTAAAATTCCATAAATCATGTATGAACTGAAATTCATACCAATCAAACAAAAAGGTAACACCACAGAGTTTGCTCTGTTTTAAATTTTAAACACAAATGAACTTTCAAGTGCCCACTTCAGGTGACGGAGTCGAAGTGACAGAAGTTCAGGTAATTTGTCTTGGCTGTCACTGGGCCTTCCTTGTTTGCTCTAGATCTACTGTTTAAATGCAGAGCCGTGCCGCTCAGAGCACTTGGAGACAGTGACTGCGCCTGTGTTGATACTGAGCAACTCGCTGTTAAAACACACGGATGCCCTTGAGTCTGTGTCTGAAGAATCCATCTCTCTTTTTCAGCAGGTTCCATGTAGAATTATTGTATATTAAAATGTAAGGGAAAATGTACTAGTCAAGACGCTAAGTAGTGGTGGCAAACGGGTTCAGAGCTAGACTAACAGAACATGCTCAGATTTCAGGAAGGACTAGATATCATTATTATTTTTATATGTGTAAATGCTTTCCTGCATTTATGTTGCTGTACCACATGTGTGCAGTGCCTGTGGAGGCCAAAAGTGGGTGATGGATCCCCTAGAGTGAGAGGTGGTCATGAATCACCATGTGGGAATCGAACCTTGGTCCTCTTCAAAAGCACCCAATGCTCTTTCTTCACTGCTGAACCATCTCTCCAAACCCAGAAAGAAGTATTGTTTAATTGCTGACATAATTTGGAGTGGCAGAAACATGGAAATACAAACCCGCTTTAGGCACCGTGGGTCTACTGTCTGCAGCTGGGGGGGGGGGTGTTTTCTCCCCCTCGCTGGAGGTCCATCGCCATCTGCACTGTGATGGATCATAGTGGGAAGGAGTTGACAAGAACCACAAAGGGGTCCTGTCGATCATGACAACTGGGTGTGAATTTGGCCTAAGCTCAACACACTCCTGTGCAGCCAGGAAGAGAGGCCTTCCTACCATGGAACATTGCTAAGGATCCACAAAATTCCAAAATATAGGGGTGTCCTTCCCACCAGAGCATGATCTACTTGGGTGGGCAGGCAATGGTTTCATGCACCTTTGCTGTTAAGGTTTGGTTGTGAAGTGTCCTGCCAAACACACTGAAGGCTTAGTCTCCAGCCATTGGGACTAGTGAGAACCAGTTTGATCCTGAGGGCTCTGAACTGACCATAGTGATGCCATTATTTAGAGGTGTTGGGATGTAGGAAGCTGGGCCTGGCTGACAGTGTTGATGATGGGGTTTGTCCTTGCAGAGGTCACCTTGTGTCTAGTTCCTCCTTGTCTTTCTTGCTTGTTGTGAGCTGAACATCTCAGAACTATCACACTCATTCTCTTGGTGTGAGAGAATTGTCTGTATTCTGTCAATCATGTTATAAATAAACACTGATTGGCCAGGTAGGAAATATAGGCGGGAAAACCAGACAGGAAGTAGAAATGATGTAATGAGAACAGGAGAATTCTGAGAAGGAGGAAGTTGATTCCTCCCATTCCTGCCCAGACCACCAAAGCAGCAGGATGTGAGCTGCCCCACTGAAAAAAAGTACTGAGCCACATGGCTAACATAGATCAGAAAAATGGGTTAATCAAGATGTGAGAGTTAGCCAATGAGAGGCTAGAGCTAATGGGCTAACCAGCTTTGTAACATACAGAGATCTATGTGTGATTTTTCTCTGGGACTAAACAGCTGGGGAACTGGACAGGACAAAAATCACAACAAGCAAGCCGGTCCCATTCATGTTACACTCTCTCCCCCAGTATGCTCCAAGTCACCATGGGTCCATGGGAATGGAGCCGGCTCAACCGTGTATCCCTGCTGTAAAACTGAGCAAAGCCAAATCTTCCTTTTCTAAGCTGCCTCCCTCAGGTATTTTTTCACAATAACTTACACACATTTTTTTAAACCCAATGCTTTAGTTTCTTTTACTGTTGTTAGTGAAACACTCTGGCAAAAGCAACTTGCGGGAGGAAGCATTGACTTTGGCTTCTGATCTGGACACTACAGTCCACCATGGCGGGGAAGGCTTCGCAGCAGGTGGCCGATGACTGGCTGATCACAGTGCATCCACACTCAGGAAGAAGAGAGCAGAGAGCGACGAATGCTGATGTTTGGTTCTCTTCCTCCTTTTTCTACAATCCAATCCATGATCTCGCGCCCGGGGAATGGTAGTACCCACAATCAAATGGGGGCTTCCCACATTAATTGACCTAATCCACATCATCCCCTATATGCATACCCTGAGGCCCATCTCCCAGGTGACTCTCGATTCTGCCAAATCGACAAGTAGCACTAACCATTGTCTCCAGCATGTTCCCCTGTGCTTATGGGAGACTGACCAGACAAGCGGATGACCCACAGACCATATAGATACACAAAGATTAACCTATAACCCACAATTTGCAGGGACTGGCCCGGGAAGTGAACAAGTTGTCTCTAGTACAAGTTCAGGGACCAGGCTAGAAAACCATAGTTGAGTAACAGTGGACTGGGCTTAATTAATAACTGGAAGTATCCACAATTATGCTTTCTACTTAGGCCTTAGGAGGATGCCAATACTTACTTTTAAGTAACCGCACAGAGCACCTAATGCGGGTTAGCATGCCCACAGCCTCCCCACGCCAATAGGGCACACTCGAGGCTTTCGCTACTTTTTCATCCTCAAAAGCTTCCCACCCCTTTGTTTCCCTTTGAGTGTCTGCCAAACAGGAGGTAGAGACTGACTCCCTTAACAGGACCCAGCTGTTTCTGGGTGAAGAGCCGCTGCATGTGTTCCGGCTGGGGTGGGCTTCTTTTTATGACCATGCTCGACTCGCATAACAAACGAGTGAATGAACAGATTACAACTTTGCCACTGGAAACTGTCTGGAGGCATGGAAGTGCTAAAACAGATGAGGGGGAAACCAGCAGCAGCAGCAGCGGCAGCGGCGGCAGCAGAGACGGACACGGAGACACTGCAGGTGCAGGCTGCAGGAGGCACACATCCCTCCAAGTCTCTGTCCGCCAACCTCCGCGTGTTCAGTGCCTTACACACATGAGAGCCTGCTGTACAAAGGTGTGTTCGGGGGGTACACGTTCAAATAATAGCATAGCCTTTAAATATGCGACTTTATTTAAAAATTAACGTTACGTGTGTGTTTGTGCATGTAAGTGCAGTGACTGAAGAGAATTTACATTCCGGGGAACCAGAGCTGAGCCGGGTGTAAGCTGCCTGATGTGGGAGCTGGGAACTGAACTCGGGTCCTCCAAAAGAACAACAAGGAGCCATCTCTGCTTGGTCATCTCTCCACCCACCAGTAAAGCCTTTGAAATTGCACTTTGAAGTGTTTCTCTAGCTTTCCAGAAGGGCCATAGAAATTTGCTGGGGCATTTGAAATGGGGGAGCACTACCCAGCTCCCCCTCTTCACCGACTGCGTCATTTCCAGCCCTTTCTGCTCCTTGAGTTACACTTCTCTGGTATCTAATGGTGCACACAGACTTGTGGTGTGCTCATTGGGTTTTTGAATTCTTCTTATAAACATTGCATATTTTTACTTTTTCATCTCTATTCCCACTCCCACCCTGTGCTACTTCCACAGCCTTAATGCTATAATTCTGTCATATGCTTTAATAGATGGTATGCTATGTCTTGCTTATAATTCTCATTTTCAGAACTTTTTGTGTATTTTCCTCTAAAAGGGTTTTGACAGAACTCAAGTCCTAAAATAGTTGACAAGTACATTCTTGTCATGCAGTATTACCAGACAATAACACACCTCCCATAAGTCTGTCTCTTTAATTTTCTTAATTTATAAATTTCAAATTAATTATTTTGGATGCTGGGAATCCAATCAAGGACATGTTATAAAAGTGCTCTATCACTGAGCCACGCTCCCAGCTCCTCACTGGGGGATTCTAGGCAGGGGCTCTACCGCTGAGTCACACTCCAGCCCCTCACTGGGGGATTCTAGGCAGGGGCTCTACCGCTGAGTCACACTCCAGCCCCTCACTGGGGGATTCTAGGCAGGGGCTCTACCGCTGAGTCACACTCCAGCTCCTCACTGGGGGATTCTAGGTAGGGGCTCTACCGCTGAGTCACACTCCAGCCCCTCACTGGGGGATTCTAGGTGTCTTAGTTACTTTTCTATTGCTCTGATATGATACCATGACCAAGAAGACTTATAGAAGTCTTACAGTTTCAGAGGTCTAGTCCATGACCCTCACCCTGGGGAGCATGACAGCAGACAGACAGGCATGTTACTGGAGAAGTAACTGAGATCTTACATCTTGAGAAACAACTACTGTGTACCCCTGACTGACCCGGAAGTCACTTGTAGACCAGACTTGTCCCTAACTCACAGATCCTCCGGCCTCTGCATCTCTACCAGTGGGATTAAAAGAGTGTACCACCATAGCCAGATCTTTCAGTTCTTCTAGTTCTTCTCCTTTTTTCTTTTTTACCTTGATTGAACTTTAGAGTTTTAATATTTTTATTTGAGAAACTCATTCTTAAATTTACTTAGAAATTCAACATTTTTTCCCAGTGATCTTTCAACTTTGATTGGTCCCTTAGTCCCCAGGGGTAGCCTCCTTCTCAGCCTTGGTGCCTCGGAACTCCCAGGGGTAGCCTCCTTCTCTCAGCCTCGGTGCCTCGGAACTGTAGTGTCATTGGTCTCGGACACCACTTTGCCATCCATGACCATGTAGGTGGTTGTCCTCTGGACAGTGTGCACAGAGTTACTGGAGTCCAGGGCACCACAGAGACTGAAGTCTGCCCCATCTTCCAGCAAGCAGCGGTAGGTGGCCATCTCAGACTCAAGCTTGACCTTGATGTTAAGCAGGGCTTCATATTCCTGGGTCTGGTGCTGCCCCTCTGCCCGGGTTTGTGCCAGCTCTGACTTCAGATGCAGAAGGACTCCACTGAGCTGCACCATCTGCATGTCGTATCTGGCCTCCATGCCCCTAAGGCTGATCTTCTGATTTTTCATGGCATCTAGGTCAATCTCCAAGGCCTGGAGGGTGTGCCTCAGGTCTGTGAGTGTGGCCTCAGCACCTCTGATTTCCACAGACTGGGTAGTGACTACCGTGGTGCTCTCCTCTCCTCAGTCTGCTGGCATTGTACTTGTCTAGTTCCTCACGGTTCTTCTGAGCCAGCTTCTCATACTGGGCCCAGATATCAGCCATGATCTTGCTGAGGTCCTGGGATTTGGGCGCATCCACTTCCATGGTCAATCCAGAAATGGCAATCTGGGCTTCCAGTCCTTTGACTTCCTCTTCATGGTTCTTCTTCATGAACAGCAGTTCCTCCTCAAGGGCTTCGATTTCTGTCTCCAGCTCCAGCCTTGTGATGTTGGTGTCATCTGCTACCTTTCCGAATCCATGGATGTTGCTCTCCACAGACTGGTGCATATCCAGTTCTGTCTCATGCTTGACTCTGAAGTCATCAGCAGCAAGACGAGCTTTGTTCGATGATGTCATTGTCCACAGAATTCACAAAGATCTGAGCCTTCAGGTCCTCAATGGTCTTGAGATGGTGGCCCCAGTCTCTGACGCCCTGGGACCCCTTCTTCTCCAGATGTTCTGGGATTTCGCTCTCCAGTCTCCTGTTCTCGGTCTCCATGCTCTGCACCCTGTCCAGGTAGTTGGTCAGCTGGTGGTCCAGGTCTTGCACGGTCTCCCTCTTGGTCTGAATGCCACCCGTTCCAACCAGGCCTGCAGACCCCACAGAGCCACCCCGGACGCTTGTGGAGCGGGACACGGAGATCCGGGAATCGGAGCCCCCGGCACCTGCAAAGACGCTGGCCGCGCTGCTGGCTGGGTGTCCACACAGAGCCCAGGGACCGGTAGTTGGTGGAAAACGTGGTGGAGCAGGTGGTGAATCTCATGTTGTCTGGAGAGGAGAGTAAAGCAAGAGACGAGGACAGGAGTTTGGACGGCTGTCAGAAATTTAACTTTTTAAAACATTTATCCAGACAAGGTCATGCTATGCTCAGTCTGGCTTCAACCTGAGATCCCTTGAGCATTGGGAATATGGGAGTGTGTCACCACAGACAGTAATAATTAAATTTAGAAAGCTGCAACTGTTAATTATTTTTAAGTTTTTTATTATGTTATTATTTCTAATTTTGATTAGTCACAAGAATAGTTTGACGAATTCCCACTATCCTTTACCAATTATTTAAACTTACTTCATTTATTTTCTACCTGTATATAGCCATGATTGGTATGTATATGTATATATATATATACATATCAATATATATATTTATATACAAATATACATATACATACCAATTATACTAATATTTATAATTATTATACATATGTTAATATTTGGTGAATATTATTATGCACACTAATATTTTTTCTAATTGTTTGTGAATAAGTAGGAATAATTCCCCTTCTAGCACACAATTCATATTTCAATTCTGCTGCTTATCCAAATATTGCCCATTAATGGTTGTCTCTTTTTCTCCTGCAGGGTATGATCCAGGATCAGGTACTGTCTTGAGTTGCTTGGTCTTTGCAGCCTTCTCAGCCTTTCTTGACCTTCAGTCTTGAAGAACATAAGCTACTTAGTTAGCTTTCATTTGGGGCCATGTCTTGATGCCTATGTGTCTAGATCTGGTTTCTACTCTGTCAGGAATGACTAGTAAACAAGACTGTGCTCCTCTTGCTGTGTGCAGTTAGGTAGCACAAGTTCCAACATTGGTTTTCTTTTCTTTGATTATTTGGTCAACCTATTTCTTTCCTCGCCTTTGTAATCAATAGCTAATTTGTGCGGAGATAGTTTTATGCTTTATGAATTCTTTATGCTTCATCAATATTCACTCATTAGTTTTTTATATGCTGATGATTTTCTAACTCTATCCTTCATTCTATATTAATTATTATTATACTTACCATTTTTCTTTTTATTTCCTTAATTAACAATAGTGTGTTAATTTATAGCCCTATGACATCATAGGCTTTAGTCCGTTACTGTCAACACATAAAAATATTTTGACATTCAAATTGGTTAGAATTTGACAATGTGGATCTTTTTAATATAGCTTTTGTCTTCTTTGACATGTCTTCATGAATCTTTCCATGCTTTCTTGTTTTCTGGCACAGAAAGATATTTCTTTCAGGTTCATTTAATACTTTTCCTGCCCCAGCTTAAAAATATTTTAAATAGCCTGCCTAGAGTAAACCAATCAACCAAACAACCAAACAACTAACCATTGAGCCAACCAATTAAATAAGCAAGCAAGGAAGCAAGCAACCAATAAGCCTATGAACCAAACAACTAACAAGTCAGCCAACAAACAATCCAACCAGCTAACCAACTAACCAATTAACCAACCAACCAACCAACCAAACCACCAAACAATTAACCAATGAGTCAAGCAATCAAACAAGAAGGGAAGCAGGCAACTAACTAAAAAATGAACCGACTAACCACCAAACACTTAACCAATCAACCAACCAACCAACCAACCAACCAAACAAACAAACAAACAAACGACCATTCAAGCAAAACACCAACCAACCACAGTCTATTAACTAGCTATCCAACCAGGCATAAACAAATTCTGATTCTTAGTTGATCTTATTTTTAGCAGATTTCCTTCTTATAATTGGGAATGGGTTAGAATTGTGAACCTATTTTCTCTAAGTTTTATGACTGATCAAATAAATCCAAATAGTGATGACAATGAGATTTTAGCTTCTAATTGTTGTGGAAAAGAAGCAATTAAAAATTTATCCTGTTGCATTGGAGTGGAGTCCAAAGGAGAAGTTTAAATCATGGTTTTTAATGTCTACATCTGTGGATCTATCTACCAGTCCACCCACCCAGCCACCTATCCATCTACCCACCAACCTGCACACACATCCACCCACCCACCCATCCATCCATCCATCCATCCATCCATCCATCCATCCATCCATCCATCCATGTCCCATCTCTAGATATGGAAATATTATTGAAATGAATATGCTGTGCAGTGTGAATACACACCCCATATTTCTCAGCAGTGCCTGCTGAGAGGACCTAGAAACAAAGACAAACCAGCGGCAATGAACACATCTTGTGCTAAGATTGTGATTTTTAATTATTCATCACAATTAAATTTTTAAAAAGTTGAGCCTTCTTTTGTGCATAGGAAAATTCTCCAAGTGCTATATCGAGTTTACAGCTGCATTTTGTATGTCTCATTGCCCAACAGAACTTTCTCATGACAGAAATCTTTTGTATCCATCCTGGCCGGAATGGCATTGACTGAATGCACCATTATAACAAATGAGACTAAAACCCTGATTTTCTAGTTTAACTATAATCAGTTATATTAGCTACTGTGGTTAGTGGCTACCCTATCTGACTTTGGGTAAAGTTTTGAGATGTTTGTGTGTAAGTATGAGAGTGTTTGAGTTTTTTTTTTTTAATGATATTGTCAGATGTCCAGTATGGATATTGAGTGTGTTATCTTACCTGTTTTATATTGTACTATGAACATATATTCAAGGTTACTAACACTATTGGTCCTATTCATTTTGTTCAAATGTGATATTGGACCCTTGAGTAGAACATGTTTTGTATATTTACATGTATATAGTATACACATATATATCATCAAATTTCTCAATAATGTTGAATAGGTCCTTTAAATTTTGCTTTCTGTACCTGGTAAAGCTTGGGAGGGAAAAGATTCACATTGACCACTGTCTACCTTGTTAAATATTCATCTTATCATCTCAGATTTATTTTTGTTTGTGTTTGTCTGGCAAGTGTATGCTCATCACTTTTCCTGGCACAGAAGACCTTAATATTTATTTGCTGTATGAATAAATGTATGAATGCATTTTCTCAACTTTTCAGAACATTTTGTTGTAGGTGTGCTCCTTTACAAGATCAAAAATCTGCACTTTGTGTTTGACCCACACCAAATCTCTCCATGGAGACATCCGGCTCATTTCCATTTCATGCTCACCTGTTTAAAAGGCTTTGTTCTGTTTATAAGAAAATAAAGTCCATCCTATCTTACTGTCTTCTAGGTAAGAATTTTGTTTCCAGGAATTTTTTCCATCATAAAGACTTCTACCCTCATGTTACCCTAAGAAAGATTTAATTTTCATTTTTTCTTTGATGATGCTGTGAATTAAACCTGGGGCCACCTGCGTACTAGCCTAGCATTCTAGTGAACAATATCCCTAACCCCATTTCTCTTTTTTATTGCTTCTCCACTACTCTTTTTATTTTTTTTAAAACAATATTTTTATTTTTATTTATTTAATTTTTTTGGTTTTTTCGAGACAGGGTTTCTCTGTGGCTTTGGAGCCTGTCCTGGAACTAGCTCTGTAGACCAGGCTGGTCTCAAACTCACAGAGATCTGCCTGCCTCTGCCTCCCGAGTGCTGGGATTAAAGGTGTGCGCCACCATCGCCCGGCAACAATATTTTTATTAATTCTTTGGGAATGTCATACAGTGCATTTTGATCATAGACATTCCCTTCTCAATTCCTCCCAGGTCCACCCCACCTCTCTACCTACTCAACTTTATGTTCTTCTTTTCTTTTGAGCCTGTTATATCCAATTTATGCTACCAAATACTCTTAGGGGTGGGACCTGCCTGGAATTTGTCCACCTACCCAATGTTACCTTCTCAAAGAAAATGGACTCTCCCTCTCCCAGAAGCTATCAAATGTCCACAGCTCTTCATCTAGGGGTGGGACTTCCTGCCCATTGTCCACACTGCATACTGGGATTTTGTCTGGCTTGAGGTTATGAAGAGCTTGTGAATGATGTCATAATTGTTGTGTATCCACGCGTGTAACTGTCCTTCTGTGTCTAGGAGACAGTGTTTCCTGTAGTCACCCACCACATCTAGCTTTCTATTCTTTTTAAAAAAGTATTTTATTAGCTCTATACTTTAATTGTAAACAGTGTAAATATGTGTACAGTGTGATAAACACACACACCACAAACACACACATTTATTTATAGTGTAATGACTTAATCAGGGTATGATTTTCACATCTTTAAGCATTAAATTTTGAGTAACGTGTAAAAATCGTATATATTAATGCGATCCATCCAGAGAAGAGCTTGAAGGTACCAAACCCAGACACTTGCTAAGGAGATGGAAATGTCATTCATCCTGATCTTATTAGTGTGTATGGTGCACCTGCACCGGAATAGCCATCCTGGTGATAGTTAAGGCAGACTCAGACCTGGTCAAAGTACCAAAGAATAAGCGACTGAAGAGTACACAGCCTTAAATGTGCATTTGTCACCTCCTTCCCACAAGGTCCAGTGAACATCTCAGAAGACGGGGCAGAAGGAGCTGAAGAGCAGGAGGGAGGTGGAGACCTGTCATGGACGGTTGCCACCCAGCTATGACATTTTTGTCGCAGCCATGAACACACAGCTGCTATAGGCACCTGCAGAAGCATGAGCCCTCCAACTATGCACCATGGATAGAGGAGGTGCCCGTGGGGAATTTTCCCTCAGTAGGGTCAGGGGATTGGTTCTAAGACAGTGTGCATATTCAATCTATAGATGCTGGATTCCTTTTATGGAATGATATTGTGTTGGTGAGTAACTCTCACTCCCTCCTTACGTGTCAGAATCATCTTCGGATTCCTTTGTATAGACTCAGGCTCAGCAAATTCCAGTGTTGCTCTTTGGAACTTTCTGGATTTGTTTTCTCCTTGAGTATTTTCAGAAGACAGTAGGTTGAATACACTAGTATGGAACCCACAGATACAAAATGCAACTGTTTACAGATGTACATTTCCCAGCACAGGGTAAACTTGAATTCTGAAGTTACTTGGGCAGTTTTGAGGGGCATAGCCTACCTTACCTTTCACCTCTGGTAGGCAGGTTCACTGCTTGGGAAGTGCCAAAGGCAAAGGTGGGCCTCCCTTCTGTCCTCTGCACCCGAGGGCTGCCATGAATCGGGGCATATTGCAGTGGGAAGATCAAGATGTGCCACTGGACATGTGGGACAGCGACTAAGCTCGTGATGGAGGTGAGGACCACAAGCAGCCTGGGCTGGGAAGGATGCTCCTGGGCTTGTGCTTCTGCCTTGACATCTGACCAGCTACAGGGAAGGATGCTCCTGGGCTTGTGCTTCTGCCCTGACATCTGACCAGCTGTAGGGAAGGATGCTTCTCGGCTCCTGTTTCTGCCCTGACATCTGACCAGCTACAGGGAAGGATGCTCCTGGGCTCCAGTTTCTGCCCTGACTTCTGACCAGCTACATCTGCTTGCAGAGTCCACCCTTGCCTGCACATGCTCACCTTCAGAGGAACAAAGGAATCCTGGGAGCCACCCTGGCATGATGTTCATCAGGAATGGGATCTGGTCAAATACTAAGCTTTAGGCTCCTCTCTCTCAATGGGATATACAGTTCAACTTCAATGCATTGCTGTAACAGTTTAGAGGAGTATCACGCCTGTGTCTGACCACACACTGAAGGATACACCCATGGGCTGGGGAATCATAGATATAACTATATTTCACTGTATACACATGTAAATTTCTCAAGAACAAAGGCAAATTAAAAAGATAAATACATAATCATCATAGATTTACCTTAAAATAAATAAGTTGACAAGTGATAAAACATTTTTAAAAATTAAAATTAAACCCATAAATGCTTTAATCTACACGCTGGGCCTGGGCATGATCTGCCAAGATCTCCTTTGGTCATTTGGAAAATCCTTGATAATTTCATCTTGTGTGTGGAGTCTGGAGGGATCATGGCACCCATGCATGACTGGGGCAGATGCTCTGGTAGCAGTGAGCTCAGGTTGTCCATGGTAACAGATTAACAGAAAAGCAACAAGGGGCACCAGCAGCAGCCAAAGGCCAGGGAACAGCATGGACATGAGGTACTGGCAGCTTATCTTTGGTTCCTTGGATCTTGCCCACTGTCATGCTTTGAATGATCAATGTCCCCCAGAGTTTTGAGCATTTGAATGCTTATGCCCAGTTGCTTATGCTGTTTGGGAAGGATTAGGAGGTGTGGCCTTGTTGGAGGAAGTGTGTCTCTGGGGGTGTGCTTTGAGACTTTAAAGCCTGGCCCCATTCTGAACTCATTCTCTCAACTTTCAGTTGCTGCTGCCAACCTCTGCCCTGCTGGTGTGGGAGGTCCTTCTGTCTATGTGTGGCTTTTATTGGTTAATGAATGAAGAACTGGCTTGGCCTATAGCATGGGAGGAGGAAGGCAGAGTCAGAGAGAAGCCATGGAGCTGCTGGAGATAGATGCTGTGAACTTTACCTGGTAACCCCCAGCCACGTGGTGATATACAGATTAATAGAAATGGGTTAAATTAATATAAGAGTTAGCCAATAAGAAGCTAGAGCTAATGGGCCAAGCAGTGATTTAATTAATACAGTTTCTGTGTGATTATTTTGGGTCTAAGCTAGCCGGGTGGCCAGGAACCAACCAGCAGTCTCCTCCAACACTCTGCCATCAAAGACTCCCCATCACAGACTCTACTTCTCTGGAATTGTAGACCCAAATAAATCCTATCTTCTGGAAGTTGCCTTGGCCATGGAGTTTTATCACAAAAGGAAAGGAGGCAATCCATTCCTTTTTTGTGGGTACAAATATTAAAGCTTTGGCCTGAACATCTGGATATGACTGGTGGAACCTTAAACAACATGTTCTGTAAGTCAATTATTTGCAAAATAAAATTGCAAGCATGCCAATCACAATAAAGCACACTGATGACTCATCAGAAGCTGTATTTAGAATGTATGGTTCGAAAATCACTTATCCACAGGCTTTGACCTAAGCATCATCATGTTTGGTGCAGGAGGATGCTGGCTTCAAATGACACTTCAGATAACTCCTTTAGTATTGAAGGAGTACCTTTTGTTTATTTATTTACTTTAGAGAATTCCACATATGAGTACTATATTTACGTCATCCCCTTTTGCCTCTTCTCTATCCAATTCCTCCTGTGTTCCCCTGCTCCCTCTCAAATTCATGGCCTCTTTTTCTTGAATCATTATTGTTACGTATATATGTATATGTAACAAAACCCATTTATTGTTCCTCACTTGTATGAGATTTCAAGGCTGCTCATTCTGTATTGGATAAGCAATTAGGGAGTGATGCTTGTTCTGTCATCAAGAAACTTTTGCAGCAGATGGAGACCATTACAGAAATCCCAAACTTGTCCAAGTGCAAGAACAACGGTGTTGGGGTGCCCAGCCCCAACAGATACATCTATCAACACATTCCCTACAGCTGAGGTACAGGGGACATTGTGGAAGAGAGGGAGGAAAGGCTGTTAAGAATCAGAGAACAGGACATCTGCCATGAGACAGTGCCCTCTATCTGAGACAGGGAAACTGCACCCATGACATCTCAACAATTAACGTGGAGAGGAGGAAACCTCATAGTGCCTCACCTCTCACTACATGATGACTGAGAGACGACGTCATTCTAAAAATTATGTTTCCCTTGTAATTGAATACACACAGAGGAAAAAAACTGAGCAGGCAGTTTGAATTATGTTCAAACCCTGAAACCACTTTCGGTTCCGTGTGTGACCCGCACAAGTTACAGGAAATGTCAGCGGAAGCATTAAAGTGCCATTATGTAAATTTACGTGGAAAACGAAACCCAGACTCACACAAAACTGGTTCCAAAGAAGAGTTAAAGCTTTTTGGAAAAATGACTCCTTGAGAATCAACAGCTTTGGGTGTGCTCACATGTGTATTGTCTGTGAATCAGAGACTTGTCCCTTTGTGACCACAGATTGTGAAATCCAGACCATGTTGGGCACAGTTGCACCTATGGAAAATCAACCCCAAATGAACATCAATCAAATATTATTGGAAATGGGCCCTTGCCAAGATTGACAGGCTTACTTTCCATGGAACAATTGGGAGATGAATTTACTGGAAACAGAAATCTTAGTGATCCAATAAAAGAATTTACGAAAATCTTATGGTTGAAGTATATCATTAATAAAGTATTCTCAGAGTCATTTACATTTGAATTTTCCCTCATGGCTAAGGATGTTGAACAATTCCTTCAGTGTTTCTCAGCCATTTGAGATTCTTCTGTTAAGAATTTTTTAGATCAGCATCCCATTTTTAGATTGGGTTATTTGATATTTTAATGTCCAGTTTCTTGAGTTCTTTTTATATTTTGGAGATCATCCTTCTGTCAAATGTGGGATTGGTGAAGATCTTTTCCCATTCTATAGGCTGCTCTTTTGTCTCATTGACTATGTCCTTTGCCTTCCAGAAGCTCTTCAGTTTTATGCGTTCCCATTTATTAATTGTCATTCTCAATATCTGTGCTACTGGTTTTCTACTAAGGAAGTTGTCTCCTGTGCCAATGGGTTCAAGGCTTTTTCCCACTTTCTCTTCTATTAGGTTCAGTGTAACTGGATTTATGTTGAGGTCTTTGATCCAAATGGACTTGAGCTTTATGCATGGAAATAGATATAGATCTATTTGCATTCTTCTTCATGCCGACATCCAGTTAGACCAGCACCATTTATTGAAGATACTTTCTTTTTTCTATTGTATAATTTTGGCTTTTTTGGTCAAAAATCAGGTGTTCATAGGTGTACAGATTTATGTCAGGGTATTCAATGTGATTCCATTGGTTCACCTGTGTCTTTTTATTCCAATACCAAGCTCTATAGTAGAGATTGAAATCAGGGATGGTGATACCTCCAGCAGTTCCTTTATTATACAGGATTGCTTAACTATCTTGTTTTTTCTCATTGTTTTCCATATGAAGTTGAGTATTGTTCTTTCGAGGTCTTTAAAAAATTGTGTTGAAATTTTGATGGGCATTGCATTGAATCTGTAGATTACTTTTGGTAAGATTGCCATTTTTACTATGTTAATCCTATCAATCCATAAGCATGGGAGATCTTTTCATTTCCTGATAGTGTCTCCAATTTTTTCTTCAAAGACTCAAAGTCCTTGTCATATAGGTCTTTTACTTGTTTGGTTAGAGTTACCCCAAGATATTTTATGTTGCTTGTGGCTTTTGTGAAGGGTGATGTTTCTTTGATTTCTTTCTCATCCCATTTATCATTTGTATATAAGAGGCCTACTGTTTCTATTTTAGTTAATTTTGTATCTAGCCATATCACTGGAGGTGTTTATCAACTGTAGGAGTTCCCTGGTAGAATTTTTGAGGTTGCTTATGTATATTATTATGTCATCTGCAAATAGTGAGAGTTTGACTTCTTCCTTTGCAATATGTATTCCCTTTATCTTTCTTCTGTTGTCTTATCACTGTAGCTAGAGCCTCAAGCACTATATTGAATAGATATGGAGAGAGTGGACAGCCTTTTCTTGTTCCTGATTTTAGTGAAATCACTTTGATTTTCTCTCCATTTAATTTGATATTGGCTGTTGACTTGCTGTATATTTCTTTTATTATGTTTAAGTATGTTCCTTATATCACTGATCTTTATCATGAAGGGTGTTGGATTTTGTTGAATGATTTTCAGCATCCAATGAGATGATCATGTGTTTTTTTTTCTTTCCTTTTTATATGGTGGATTACTTGATAGATTTTCATATGTTGAACCATCCTTGCATCTCTGAAATGAAGCCTCCTTGATCATGATAGATAATCTTTTTGATGTGTTCTTGGGTTCGGTTTGTCAGTATTTTCTTTTGGGGGGGGGGTTTCCATCAATGTTCATGAGGGAAATTGATCTATAATTCTCTTTCTTGGTTGAGTTTTGTATGGTTTGGGTATGAGGGTAACTGTAACCTCATAAAGAGATTTTGGCAATGTTCCTTCCATTTCTAGTGTGTGGAACAATATAAGGAGTAATGCTATTAGCTTTTCTTTGAAAGTCTGGTAGAATTCTGTGCTGAAGTCTTACACCTGTCAGAATGGCTAAGAGTAAAAACACTAATGATAGCTTATGTTGGAGAGAATGTGGAGTAAGGGGAATATTCCTCCACAGCTAGTTGGAGTGCAAACTTGGAAAGCCCTGTTGGAAATCAATATGGTAGTTTATCAGAAAATTGGGAATCAGCTGGGCGATGGTGGCGCACGCCTTTAATCCCAGCACTCGGGAGGCAGAGGCAGGCGGATCTCTGTGAGTTCGAGGCCAGCCTGGTCTACAGAGCTAGTTCCAGGACAGGCTCCAAAGCCACAGAGAAACCTTGTCTCGAAAAAAAAAAAAAAAGAAAAAAAAAAAGAAAATTGGGAATCAATCTTTCTCAAGACCCAGTGATACCAATCTTGGGTATATACCCAAAGTATACCTCAAGGATATTTTCTTGACTATGTTTATAGCAGTGTTATTCATAATAGCCAGAATCTGGAAACAAACCTAGATGTCCCTCAACTGAAGAATGGATAAAGAAAATGTGGTACATTTATGCAATGGAGTATTACTTAGTTGTAAAAATAATGACATGAACTTTGCAGGCAAATGGATGGACCTAGAAAACAATTATTCAGACACAGACCCAGAGTATAAAATATAAATAAATAAATATATAAAATAACCTGGACCCAGAAACAGAAACATGATATGTACCTACTCATAAATGGATATTAGATATAAAAGAAAGGATACCAGGCTATAATGCACAGCCCTTGAGAGGCTAGGTGGCATGGAGGGTCCAAAGAGGGACTCATGGTTTCCCTGTAAGGGGCAACAGAAGAGATCTCCTGGGTAAACTGGGGGTGGGAAGTAAAGATGGGAACATTTGGGATCTGATTGGGTGGGTTGGGAGTGGGTTGGAAGGGAGAGAAATAAAAGAGATGTCTGGATGGGGATCATTTTGGGGTCAGGGTAAAACCTGGTGCCAGAGAAACATCCAAGGATGCCTCCAGCTAAGACTCCTAGCAACAGTAGAAAGGGTGTCTAAACTGAACATCCCCTGTAATCAGATTGGTCACTACCCCAATTGTCATCAGAAAGCCTTCATCCAGCAACTGATGGAAACAGATGCAGAGATCCACTACCACACACTGGCTCAACTCCAGGAGTCTTGTTGAGAAGGAGGAAGGATTGTACAAGCAGGTGAGTGGGGTGGGGGATTCAAAGTCATCAAAGGGAACACACAGAAACAAGTAACCTGAGCTCACAGGAGCTCACAGACTCTGGAGCAACAGTTAGGGAGCCTGCATGGGACTGACCAAGGCCCTCTACATATGTGTGACAGTTACGCGGCTTGGTCTATTTGTGGGACTCAGCAGTGGGATCAGGCCTGTCCCTAGCACTTGGGTTGGCTTTTGGAAACCTGTTCCTCATACTGGGCTGCCTCGCCCAGCCTTAATACAAAGGGAGGAACTTAGTCCTACCTTAACTTGATATGTCATGCTTTGTTGACACCCATGGAAGGCCTGCCCATTTCTGAGCAGAAACAGGAGGAGTGGATACAGGTAGGGCAGAAGGGAGGGGGGAGGAGGGAATGGGAGGGGAGAAGGGAGGGGAAACTGCAGTACGGATGCAAAATAAATGAAAAGATTAATTAATAAAAGAAAAATAAAATATTATTTACTTTACAATGTAGGTATGACACAAAATAATTTAGGTTCGCTTTTGCCCATGTAATTCCAATATAAAAAAACAGAGCTTAAATTTTTGATGTATTTATTTAGTGTGTGTGTCATTGTGTGCTTATAGACAACACATGAGCATCTGTTCTCTCCTTCCACTGTGTTGGTTCCAACTCAGGTTGTCAGGCTCAGCAGAAAGTGTATTTCATAACTGAGCCATCTTGCCAGCCCAGTAACAGAGTTTATTTTTTTTAATGGAAAAGATATTACACTCTCTTGTATCAGTTTTAAAAATCACATTAGTCCATGTGTCACACAAGTGATGCTCTTTGGCCACTTAAGGACCCTCCTCCAGGATCCATCTGTCTGTCCTTTGTAAAGTTACTGCTCTGTAGAGAGATGCTTCTGAGACCACACAGAGGGCACTTCGTGCTATGCATTTTCCCATAATCTCAGTACTACTCTGACTGCCCACCTAGGTCTTGTCATGCTGTATGCTTAGTGCTGATGTTCTGTGCCAGCCATCCCCCCCGTTTCTCATTCTCTCTCTCCATACTTATCTCTTCCTTCTTCCTCCTCTCCTTCCTCTTCTTCCCCTCTTCTTTCTCCTCTTCTTCTCTTCCCCCTTTCTTTTTCTCCTCTCTCTTCCTCCTCTTCTCCTTCCCCTGCCCTCTCTTCTTTCTCCCCCTCTTCCTCTCCTTCCTTTCCTCCCTCCTTTCATTCTTCTCTCTTATTCCTCTTCTTTCTCCTCCTCTTCCTCTCCTTTCTCTTCCTCCATCTCTTCCTCCTTCTCTCTTTCTTCTTCCTCTTCCTCCCCCTTCTTCCTCATCCTCTTCTTCCTCTCCCTCTTCTTTCTTCTTCCTCCTCCTCTTTTCCTCCTCTTTTCTCATCATCCTTCTCTCTTCTTCCCCCCTCTTCCTCTCCTTTCTCTTCCCCCTCTTCTTTCTCAGTTTCTTCTCCTTCCTTTTTCTCCCTCTCTTCATCTTTCTCTCTTTCTTCTTCCTCCCCTCTCCCTCCTCCTCTATTCCGTCCTCCTCCTCTCCTTTCTTTTCCCTCTCTTCTTTCTCCTTCCTCCTCTCTATCTTCATCCTTCTCTCTTTCTTCTTCTTCCTCATCCTTCTGCCACTGATTTTCTTCCCCCTTCTTCTTACTCACTTGCAGTGCTGTAAAAGGAATCATAGTCTCCTGCTGGGAGCACTGTGCACAGCTTTCTCCCTTGTTTATTCATTCAAGTATCTTAGAAGATAATGGACTTAGAACCGTCTGTTTCATTCTTAGGGTTGAAATCCTTCACTATTGTATTACTTACTTTTGCCATTACAGTTATAAAATAGTTGAGTGAAAAAGTGACACCAAGAAGCCGGGTGATGGTGGCACACGCCTTTAATCCCAGCACTCGGGAGGCAGAGGCAGGCGGATCTCTGGGAGTTCGAGGCCAGCCTGGTCTACAAGAGCTAGTTCCAGGACAGGCACCAAAGCTACAGAGAAACCATGTCTCGAAAAAAAATAAAAGTGACACCAAGAAGGAAGGATTAGTTGGTCTGAGGGTCCAGTGCATCATGGTGGGGAAAGCATGGGTCAACTAGTTGTTTGCTTTCCCTCTTTTTATTCAGACCAAGTCTGCAGCCCATGGGATTGCACCACGTACATGCAGGGCAGACCCCTCACTAGTTCAATTCTGGAAACAACTTCAAGGACCTACTCACGGGCATGTCTTCTTGGTGATTCCAAATCTATTAAAATTGACACTGACCATTAACCCCCATAGATGTCATTTTCTGGCTCTTATTGCCCTCGGTTTAGTTAAGTTTAGTTTATTTTCAGGGTCTTTCAATGTGAAACCCCCATTACTCAACTCTTCGGGAATTTTCTGGCAAGCACCTATTTTATCCCCCTTCCCCTCTGATCCATCCATAAAAATTTCCTCTCTTATGTGCAACTTTCCTGGAATCTCTAAAACTCTGGATCCAGGAGATAAACCAGGCATCGTGTCTTGACCAGGTCACATGAAGGTGTTCTTTTGAGTAGCTCTGATGACCAAGAGGCAAGGGTTATAGCTTATCAGCTTGGGTTGGAAGGTGCGTAGCAGCAGGAGTCTCCCTCACACAATGTCACATTGTTTTTCTCTTTCCTGACACTGTGCTGATGGTTGTCCTTTGGATCCAGCATTCTCTTCATCCTGATTGGGAAGGAGGTACCCAAGGGACTTGCTTGAGGCTGAGGGTCCTGGTTAAGAACAAGGGTTGGGCATCATTTCTCTGTTTTACTGACTCTACCAAGCTGCTCTGGCTCTTGATCTAATCTTTGCCACGTTGTAAGGAGAACTCTCATGGCAAACTAGGATTGTGTTGCCCAGAAATAAAACTGTCTTGTTAGGGACCATGTTTACTTCTTTGTACAGGGAGGGACCTCGGCTGAAGGTCAGACAGATATATCCCAGCAGTATAGAAATTACCTGCAGCCTGCTTTAGTTAGTTTTCTCATTGCTATGCTCAAACGCCTGAGAAACCAGCCCTGAAAACACATATACAGGTGACTTTATATGGACTCAACCCCTTATGTTTAGAAATATATATGTATATACAAGTATATGCATACAATAAGAATTGATCGAAAAAGAGGTTGTGAATTTGAAGGTGAGCAGGGTGGGATATGTGGACTGGTTTGGAGGGAGGAGAGGGAAGGGAGAAATATCCTAAATTATATTATCAAAAATAACCAAAGAAGCAACTTAAAGGAAAAAGCAACTTTAAGGAAGAAGGGGTCATTTGTCTCAAGGTTTGGGGGTGCCGTTCATCATGAATAGAAGGTCATCATGGCAGTGCTTGTATGGAGGCAGGACTATGAGGCCACTTGTTCACATTTCAGTGGACCAGGAAGATGAATGCTAGTGCCTAGCTGGCTCTCTCTTTAAGTCCTTTCTGATTTAGTCTGGGACCACAGCCCATAGGACAGTGTCCCTAAGAAACACTCTCACATCCAGATGTGTGCCTTGATAATACCCCAGATGTTGCATTAGCATCATCATCGTCATTGTCATCATCATCATCATCGCTAGTATTGTTTGAGAACTTCATACGTGCATAAAATGTGTTTAAGTAAAACCCATTCTTATCCCTCCCCTCCAACTCCTCCTCCAATCCCCTGAATGCTTCCCTCCCCCTGACTGCAGGTGATGCTTTGTTGCTTTAACTGACCGAGCATTAGTGCTGCCTGTGTGTGCATGCATGTACGGTCATCCACTGGAGCGTGGGCAGCTCCTCAGGGGTCACATCTCTGAAGAAAACAGACTCCCTCTCCTCCAGGAACCATCAATTGCCCAGAGCGCCTCGGACACAGGTGAGACTTGGTGAGTCCTCTCCCCTTCCATGCTGGGCTGTTCTGATTCTGTGCAGATCCTGCACGTGTGATCATAGCCTCTGTGAGTTCACGTGGGCTGTCCTGTCTGGTAAATACTGTCTCACCACAGGCATGCGCTACCTCTGGTCCAGGTGTGTCTTAATCTAATCACGTTGATGATCAAAACGAACCAGCACAAAGCCTTGTATTTTCTTGCCAGGCATTTCAGAGGATGGCATTTTAAGACTGAACTGTGAGCAGTATTTTTAAAAAGATTGGCTACACATTTAAAGTCACGCTGTTCAGTGTAGGAAATACAACATTTCTGACTCCTCGACACGTCATGGTGTGTTATAACTTTAGTTATAAAGGTGGCTTCAGCTCGTTACAAAACCCATATTAATATAAGGGCAGAGTTTGTTCACACAAAACTCAAACGCTTTCCAGGGATATGTTCACAATGTTATCCTTTGTTATTAAGGAGACAAGGACTTAGACTTCTGCTTCTAGACTCTAGGCAGGGAAGTAGAGGCCTTAGCAGTCCCGGAGCTCTGTGGAAGGAACAGAGGCAAAGAGGGGATTTCTCAATGCTTCTCATTTGTGGAGATTGGGTATATGTTTGCTGAGCAGAAATCGCTGTTTTCTTCCTCCCTTCTTTTTGGTGCATGTAGTTGTCACTAAATCTGGATAAGGTCTTGCCTCTCTCTTTGTGTCCCCAGCTGCTCTTGTACCTTGTGTGCTAGTCTGAACTTGAGCTCAGGGCAATCCTTCTGCCTCAGCCTCCTGAGTACTGAGATGACAGGCTGTGTAAGCCTACACCACCTTTAGAGAAAGGGTTAGAAGGCTAGTCTCTGAGTTACCAGTGACAGAATGTTTGTTTTCTATAATATTTAATTGCCTTTATTTTCTCATGACAGAATTTTTAGATTCTTCTTAAATGTTGGATGCTTTTACTCATTCATTCAATAAAAGTTTATTGGGGCCAGAGAGCTGGCTCCAGTATTTCAGAGTGCTTGCTAATCTTCCAGAGAACTTACGTTCAGTTCCCATACCCATGTCAGGATGCTCACAACTGCCTGTAACTCCAGTTGCAGAGCGTCTGACACCTTCTTCTGGCCTACATGGGCGTCACACACATGCACACCCACACAAAAACAAAAAATAAAACAATCTTTAAAAAAGCATTTATTAGTTCCCTACATATGACATGAATAGTTAGTGTCGTTGAGGGCCGATGTGGAGGGGTTGTGTCTACTAGTTCAACATCACAGGCTGGCTTTGGGAGCTTGAACTCCAGGGTTCTGCAATCATGCATCCTTAGGAGGATGACTGTGCTGGTGTTTTGTCAACTTGTTACATAGTATGTTGTGTGATAAGGAACCCTCAGCTGAAGAATGGCCTCCATCAGACTGGCCTGTGGGAAAGTCTGTAAGTCTTTGGGGAAACTTCTTGATGGATGATTGACATGGGAGGGCCCAGCCTACTGTGGACAGGGCCACCCCTAGGCGGGTGGTCCTGGGCTATATAAGAAGCAGGTTGAGCAAGCCATGGGGAGCAAGCAGGTAGCAGCACCCCTCCATGACCTCTGCTCCAGTGAGTTCCTGCCTTGTACTCCTGCCCTGACTTCTTTTCATGATGAACTGTAAGTTCTAAGATATTAAATAAACACTTTCTTCTTTGTGGCATGGAAGAATTGTCTATATTTGGTCAATCATATTTTAAATAAACGCTGATTGGCCAGGCAGGAAGTACAAGTGGGTCAACCAGACAGGAAGTAGAGGTGGGACGATGAGAATAGGAGAATGCTGGGAAGGAGGAAGCCCATTCCTCCCCAGTCCTGTGGAAATCACTGAAGAAGCAAGATGTGACCTGCCACGCTGAAAAAGGTACCAAGCCATGTGGCTAACATAGATAAGAATAATGGGTTCATATGAACTACAAGAGCTAATAAGAAGCCTGAGCTAATGGGCTAATTAGTTTATATCTAATGTAGACTCTGTGATTTTCTTTGAGGGCTTACCAGCTATGGGAACTGGGCAGGACAGAAACCCCAACAAGCCGGCCCTCATGTTACATCTTTGAGTTGCTTTTGGTTATGGGATTTTCACAGCAATAGAAAGCCACCTGGAACAAGGTTCCTGCCTGGCTTCCCACCATGATGGACCATGAGCTGGAAACCAGAGAAGCCCTTTCTCCACCCAATTTGACTCACCACAGCAGTAGCAAAGAGAAGTAGGGCAGGCTGTGGGGCAATATAAGGGGAGGAGTTTCCAGAAGTGAACTGCCTGGAATGTGTAAAGGCTACTGCTAAGACAAATAAAAAAATCATTAATGACTTAGGGGTATAATTTTGGGAGATGGTAACAGGGTGAAATTTTGTCTTAAACTAGAATTTTAAGCTTCTTATTAGTTCGGTAGTCTATAAAATCTTCAGCAGTATTTTGGTTTGGATGGGAAATGTTTCCCAAAGGCCGTGTGCAATTAACACATTGTGTAACCACTCTAGAACTCGCAAGGCTTCTGGTTTCAGAGTTTCAGATCTTCCTGGCTTTGCACCAGTGTCGTGCGGTTACTCATGCAGGTTCCACCCCAGGGCAGCTGTTGGCAGCTGCAAGCAGGCTCCCAGGCGGGGTGGTCTGAGAGTCAAGATCTGCATAGCACCTTTCAGGCTGTACTTCTGTCCCCCTGGATGATTGTACGTCTTCCACAATGCAAACTCATTCCAACCCTTTCCTTCACTCAAGATGGGAGACTGGTTGGATTGCAAGCTTTCTTTTCCTTTGCTTTCACCCCACTTTAGGACGTAAACGCACCCCACAGCCTCTCTGAATCCAAAGGATTCTTTGGAATAGTGATTAGAAGGAAAGATTTTGTTTCAAGGCGTGAGCGGTTCTCCTCCAACCCCCCCCCCCCCGCCCACACACAGGGGCATTTATCAGTGGGTATCATCTGCCATTTTGGATTATTTTCTCATTTGCCTCCGAACTCAGGATTTAAGTCTTTAAGCTGACACAAGCCTGGAGGCTCGCTGTTATGGTGTGTGTGTGGGGAGGGGGGGGGCGGGGCTAAGCTCCTTCTCTCTACTTTCTCACTTCCTCACAACTACCACTTTGGTTTAGCTGTTGTACTCTGGATGTGGGGTGACCAGACCTCCCCCAGTATATGCTCCCACGACGATGCACTGCCCTGCCACAGGGCCAGAGTGACAAAGACTCTGGACTGACCCCTCAGCATCCAAGAGTGGTCACCCTTGAACTCAGGGCCTATCATGGTTTAAGCTTTGCTTGTTTTGCTTTCTTCCTTGGTGACATCGTTTTACAGGAGAGGCAGATGCAAGCATGACAGCACACGTGATGGTCCATGGGGTTCAGGTGGGAAGTACAGCATTGAAGGAAGGTAAATCCCAACTGCACTGGAGGCAGAGCCTGCTGGCTGGAGAAGGTGGCAGGGAGAAGCCAAATGCCTAATGTGGTGGGCGGGGGTAGGAGCAAAGAAGCCATGAAAAAGCAAAGAAAACGACACTGGGCATCAGTTGCTGTAAGTACATTCCTTGCTAATCAATCAGTTTTTACTGTGATGCCTCCAGCTCAGCTCATAAGGCTGGAAAGCAGCTTCGGCAGCGGTTTAAAATGTTTCCAGTTTAATAATCCCCGCTAATTGAAAGTAGCTCAGAAACGGGGGGTGGGGGGTGGAGAGGTGGGGAGCTGGGGGTGCAGGAGCAGTTTATGGCAGTGGAGATGCCCCTACGGGGAATGAAATAACCTTTGATGCTGGAGGGGAAACCCACTTTCTGGGTCCCCAAATAACTAATTTCTACAACTGTCTGCTTTGCCACCGAGCCCTTCTCTTCTTCTGTTTTAATTGTGGAATGAACAGCAGCAGGATTGCTGAGAAACCTGTTTTTAATCTATGGAAAATTAGCTACCCCCTACTGCAAAAGCTGGATTTTTTTTCCCCTTCGACGGAGAATTACATTCATTTTTATAATTGTTCTTTCCTTTCAAATCACCTGATATGACAAATGCAAGGCTACGTTACAGTTCATCTGCTCAACACTGTCCTTATGAATCCGAGACATCCGTGCTTTAATGGAGAAATTGCCCGACTGGAGTAAATCATGTCACCTTCACCCCGGCGATCGTATTGGCTGCAGACATCTGCTGACCTAACCTGCAGAGCTTAAAACAAAAACACATTTACATGTGCGGGCTGAGATATTTGGTTCAAATGATGGCTAAATAGGTCATAATGAAAAGTAATTTTTAGCCCGAGACAAAGCTACCATTTAACCAGACTTTTGACAGCTTTTAAACATACATAATTATTTGGCATTGTAATTTAAACAGGTAAAAGACAGATTTTTTTTTAGCACAAAAGACTTAGTCCTGGTTTCTGCAGCTTCTGAGCAGAATTAAGGATGGAGGATATAGATATAGGGCGGGGCGTGAATCTGCCATGCCAGGGGTCAGCTAGGCTGGCCTTTCCCCTCTGTATTCACACACTCCTGCCCTGGAAGGTGGATCTAGACACATGTGCCTTCTTTCCATAGATTTTTAATTATATTTAGCCTCCCTAGACCTTAGTTTTTGAGAGAGTGTCATCGTGTAGTTTCGCCTGGGTCCTCCTGCTGTCTCCTCTTACCTGCCTGTGTCAATGTCCTTTTCCTTTTGTGAGTCATTTCTCCAACTAAACTGATTTAATAAAGCTATTTGGTTATCCCGATGCTAAGTTTAAAAGTACCTGTGTATGTATGTATGTATGTATGTATGTATGTATCTATCTATCTATCATCTTTCTTTATGTCTTTCCATCCATCCATCCATCCATCCATCCATCCATCCATCCATCCATCCATTCATGTTGGTTAGTTTTATTGTCACTTTGACATGAACAAAAATCACGAGGAAAATGGAGTCTCAATTGAGGGACTGCCTAGATATAATGACCTGTGGCCATGTCTGTGGACAATTGTCTTTATTGGTAATTGATTCAGGATATTAGCTCGCTGTGGGTGACACCACTCCTGTGCAGAAGGTCCTGGGTTGTATAAGTAAGCTGGCTGAGCACAGGTGAGAGGGAGCAAGCAAGTCGGTCAACAGTGTTCCTTCCTGGTTTCTGCTTCAGTTCCTGCCTTGAGTTCCATCTGTGATAGCTTGTGACCTGGCAGAGCTAAAGGAAGCTCTCTCCTCCCTAGGCTACTTTTGGTCAGAATGTTTTATCACCCAAAACAAAGCAAACTATAACTATGTTATTATTTATCTCAGTGTCCATCCATCCATCTATTATCTATATATCCATCCACTTGTTATCATCCATCCATTATCCACCCACCCATCCATCCACCCATCCATCCACTATTCATCTATCTATAAATCATTTTATCTATGTATGTATATACGCACATGTATGTACTCTCATCCATTCATCCATATACCATTTCTATTTCTGTATGAATATATCTTTGCATCTATCCACTTAACCATGTATCTATGTGTCTGCATGTTCTGTGTCAATGAATTCAACTAGTCCACGGATTGAAAATACTTAAAAACTCAATCTATATTCAACATACATATACCTTATTACTTTGTCATTTCCCCTAAACAATACAATATATCAACTATATATTATTTAAGTATTATTTATAAAAAAATCCCTACAGCTGATTTCACAGGAGACTTGCACAGGTTATGTGCAAACACCATGCCATTTTCCACAAAGAACTTGTGCATCTGAGGATTTTGGTATCACAGCATCTTAGGACCGATCTCCCATGGCTATTGAAGGATGATTGTATTTAATTCTAATGATAGAACTATGAGCTAGCTGTAGTGAATATTCCCATTTTGCAGATAATAAGTTGAGGTTTATCAGTGGTGGCAGATAGCTTCAAAACGAGATAGAGTGCTCAGCTGTTCTATTTTTTTTTTTTTTTTGACTAAATGTGCCCTTACTCTGACCCCAAGATTCTTTATCTATCGGAAGACACATTTGGAACCGACACTTCCTACTCCTTTTCTCCTTGTAGCTTTTGGAAAATCCAGTGACTCATTCATTCAGTTCTCACATGTGTGCTTGTTTGGGCCTCAGCTTGCAGGCTCTGGGGATGGATGGTGGCTCCTTTGACCAACTGCCTTCCCTGTTTCTGGCCAGATTGCCAGGTAAGGCAAACCCTCCTCTGAGGCTTCGCCATCGGATTCGCTGACTTTCTTCAGACGTCAGTTGGGCTGCTGTGCAGGCACTGTGAGTAGACTGTGTCCCCCTCCCCACACCCCCGAGCTCTTCTCTTGTTTGAATCTGGACAGTTAAAGAAACATGCTACTGTGTTGGGCTTGGCTATCCTACTACACCAGCCTGTGTGCTGGGGCCAGGCCATCTTACCACACTGGACTATGAGTTGGGGCCGGGCCACCCTACCACACCGGACTGCGTGCTGGGGCTAGACCACCCTACCACACTGCACTGGAAATAAACAGCAGATTGAAGTCTAACTTCTCAGAGAACCAGCCACTGTCTGCATAGGGTGGACGGGAAGGAAGACTGGGGTATCTCTTAGGCTGAAGAAGGGTTCCTATCAGCCCCTCTCCAGCCAGAAGGCTGGAGTTCAGGCCTGGGTAGGAAGAAAGCTGTTCCTTTAGAAACCAGATGTGAGGTGGGGCCACATAGCCTTCCCTGGGTTATGACTCAAAGCCTACAAACAAGAAGTGTTTATTACCTCCAAAGTAGCGTGGGTCGTGTAGGGCTGAATGGAGAGGTGAGGTATTGCCTCTGTTATCTTTCGAACTAACTGCTATTGCGTGTCCCATGACCAGCGGTGGCAGGGTTTTTGTTCCCATGAATGAATGGGCCATAAATCTGCTGGGGCTGACGCTAGTAGCTGCACTGGAGGGGGAAAGCAGAACTGTGCCTGGGATCGCGTGGTCGCTGCCTGCCTGCGAAATGAATTCAATAAAATGGAGGTGATCTGAGCTTATTTATAGGGCAAATGGATACATCCAGCCCGGGGCCGTCAGGACCTAACTTAGCACTTCCTCACTTCTACCCTGTGCAGCCCTTTTTCTGTACCCAGGGTGATTCTGCACACTGGGAGCAACCGCGGTGGTGACAGAGCGAGCGCGATGTTGCCGACAGAGCAGTACTTCTCTCTCTTCATCTGAGGTTCTAGAATCTTCCAGACTAATTTCCGTAAGGGTTTTGTTCTTTTGCGCTGCAAAACCCATGACTGTGAACACTTCCTTATTTACGCCTCACTTTTGAGGCTGAGTGACAGGAAATGGCATAAAATTAATTGCTATTTCTCAGACCTCTGAAACAATAAATTTCAGCCATCATAAATTTGGAGGTGAGTTAAGTACTGAAAACAATTTATTGCTAATTTTTCCCTTAATTGCATTCCCGAGAAGGAGGTTTTGTGCTTCCTGGCGGAATTATTACATCAAAATGATTCGTTAGAAAGCACAATGAGTGGTAAATCAGAAGCTCACCTGAAAGAGGTCAAAGGTCTCTCACAATTCACTCTCCTGTCTGCAAGGCACGTCCTCAGTGCATAAAAGGATCAGGCACGCCCCACCTGCTGTCCCCTCTCAGCTCCTCCCGGCACTGCGCAGAGACGGAAGGCTGATTCAATAAGATGTCTCGCCTCCTGGAAGTGACAGCCCACACCTCGCAGGGAAACAGAGTAGAGGGAACACAATGATCTGATCACCTGTGCAGCCTCCCCGAATCTGTTCAGTTGTTTCTCGGCTGCTTGTCCTGTCAGGCTAACTGCAGTTGAAGCCAGATGACAGGCTGACCTTGCTGGGGCAGGAGAAGTTGAAGGATGGTGACATCCTAGCCAGAAGTGTTGGGGTGAAGGAAGACCTGTTCCCGTCTCACTGTGGGTGCTGAGAGACACGGATGAGTGTCTTGGCTACTTTTCTATTGTTGTGATAGAACACCATGACCAAGACAACTTACAAAAGAAATCATTTAACTTGGGTTCTGGTTTCAAGGGTTAGATTTGTTTTAGTTTGTGTTTCTTTTGTTGTGAAGAGACGCCATGACCATAGCAATTCTTGTAAAGGAAACACTGGATTGGGGCTGGCTGACCGTTCAGAGGTTTAGCCCGTGGTCATCATGGTGGGAAGCATGGTGGCACACAGACAGGCATGGTGCTGGGAGTGGTAGCTGAGTCCTACATCTAGATCCATAGGCATCAGGAAGTGACAGAGACACACTGACCAGGCTTGAGCTTCTGAGGCTTCAAATCCACCCACTAGTGACACACTTCCTCAAACAAAGCCACCCCTCCTAACAGTGCCACTCTCTATGGGCCTAAGAGGGACACTTGTAGGAAGAGCGGCAGACCCACCTGCATCAGACACTTTCATTCAAATCACCACAGAGTTCTTGATGGCAGAGCAAGGCCATGGTGGCAAGAACAGCTGAGAGCTCACATCTTGATCTACAACTACAAGGCAGAGAGAAAGGTCTCTCGGAATCCCTAGAGTCTTTCAAAACCTTGACCTCCGTCCCCAGTGACACACCTCTTCCAACACGGCCACACTTCCTGATCCTACCCATACAGTTCCATCAACTGAGGACCAAGTATTCAAACACATGAGCCTATGGGGGCCATCCTCATTCAAACCACCACAACTGAGGAGGGCAGCTTTCTTCAGGAGAGGGCTTACTGGCAGTGGAACTCTGGCAGATAAAAAGAGGCATTGGCGGGTGCCATCAGTGAGTGGGGGTGTCTTGTTACCTCCTAGCCCAGTGGTAGAAAGGCTTGGTGATGATGGAGAAGGTCTGTAGCTACCTTCTTGCATCCATGACTTCTGTGTTGCTGTGACCAGATGCCTCATGGAAAGGTCCATTCTGGCTTCAGTTTCAGAAGGTTTCAGTCCTGCGCAGTGGGGGATGCAGGGCAGAGCATCTCTGAAAGGGCTAGCTAATGCTGTTAGATAGCTGAAATCTCCTAAGAGCTCCGCAGGCTCTTAAAACGTCACCACCATCCGGAGGACAAGTGTGACATGGGTCTCACTGTGTATCCTTGACTGGCCTAGAACTCTCTATGTAGACCTCAAACTCACAGATATTCCTGCCTTTGCCTCAAGAGTGCTGAGATTAAAGGCCTGTGGCAACTGCTCAGCCCTTAAATGGTTAATTTAACAGCCATTTGCAGATAAGCCAATGGGCAACGAGAATACTTACGAGTATCAAAAATGCATCTGGTTTTATACCCAGGGTAGAGGTCAGTGGGGGGAAAGTGTGAGGATTGTCAGAAGGAGTCGTTCTCTCCCCTCCATAATGGCACTTCCTATCCAGGGCCAACGCTGCCTGTTGTTCATGCAGATTTATGCTGCCGTCCAGGACACCTGAACTTCCAGATCTACCCAGTGGAGGTGGAAGGAATAGCATGGCATCTGAGACTGTGAACTTGGTGGAACTGTGAAGTAGGCAGCTCAGGTCAAAGCCATAGGGTGTCTTCCATGGAACTCGGGGCAGCATGCAAAATGCAATTAAATAAAAACCCACAAGTCCCCTGTAAAGCAGATGGGAAGGCACCCAGCCCCTCACTGGGGGATTCTAGGCAGAGGCTCTACCACTGAGTCAAGCCCCCAGCCCCCTTCCATATTTTATTTTGAGACAAAATCTCACTACTTTGTCCAGGCTGGCCTTGAACTTGCGATCCCGACCCAGCTTTCCAAGATGCTGGGATGAGAGACTTGCACTACCGTGCCAGGCTGCCGATCTGCTTTTTGTCCCTTGTTTCTTCATTCTGCTGCCTCTTCTGTCTGTAAATGCTACCCTGGATTGCAGAGCAGAGTCCCATGATCTTCCCTGCAATCACAGTTAGCTTTGGTGATGTGTTCAGGCCACCAGGACCTCCAAGAGGCTGAACTAGTCAAATTTCCACTGCTATAACAGATATATCAGAGCTAATAAACTGATCAGAGCTAATAAAAGAGAAATGGTTATTTAATTGTTGCTCTTGACTTCCAAGATCTCAACCAAGGAGTTGGTGCTATTGCTATTGGCTAGACAGTAAAACACAACAGACTGCCTAGTGGACAAAAGACACTCAGCTCATGGCCAGGGAGCAGAAGGGAGGCTGGGGAGGTTGAGTCCCATGATATCTGAGCAAGCCCCAGCCCTTAGAGACTCTACCCCCTCTCCTGAGCACCACTCCAAGGGCTAAGCTTGTAAAAAACCCATAGGGACTTTCAGGGACCATTTATGGCAGAGTTTGGATGAGAGACCAGCAAGATGAGGGTGTCACTTTCTGGGCCACTAAGGCAGATTCTGGTCAGAGATGGGGCAACAGCAGCACCCCATGGTTCTCTTAACAAGTGAGTCCATCAAGAGATCTTTGTACATTAAACACATATCTGATGGAGTCCGCTACGGCCCACCTTGCCACTGGACTTGGGGAATTTCTCCATGACTTTCCTTCATTCCTCGTTTCTCCTTTCCTGCTTCTGCCACGCAGCTCCCCAGCAGAAACATGGGGCCTGTCTTGAGATTCACTGACACAAGAGAGAAATGGCCAGATGAGAGTAACTGAGAGAAAGCAATAAAAATACAGAACAGGACCCTGAGGCCTCAGGTGAAGAGCTGGGGAAGCCCATGCCGGTGGAGGAGCCCACAAGAGTTCACTCTGAGGTGGGGGAGCCCACAGGAGTTCACTCTGAGGTGGGGAGCACGATGTGTGTGCTAAGTCACTCTGACAGCTAGCACTGTGGGGGATCAGCGTGTGCGAAGAACAAAGGCAGGGCATTGCTTCCAGAGTACAGGAGTAACACAAATTTATCTGTGAACATTCGAGAATACAGGGAATTTTCTAGAAGAAGATAAAAGCTGCCTGTAATCTGACCATACTGAGATAAACATTGCTAAATTTTTTATGCATTTCTTTTACAGGCCCATGGGCATTTAGATGTATTATTATTTTTGTTGTTGTTCAGACTTGGGATCCTACTCCATATAGTTTTTATATTCTGTTTTCTCTCTGTTCTTATTCTTAATATATTGCAAGCATGGCCCTTGTCCTTGATGGTTTTCTCCAAGTTTTTTTTTTTTGTACTTTTAAGAATTTGCAGAATTGCCGTTTATGAATAAGCCATATGGTTTAACCACTTCCTTTTGGTAAATATCAAGTTGTCCCTAAATTTTGGCAAGATCAGCGGGATTGGGACAAACCTTCTTTCACAGTGGGGACTCGGGGTGCCTCTGGTCATTTCCATGAGGCAGAATCCCAGGACCGGATGTTCTGTGTAGCGTGTGGTTCCATCTTGTAAAGATTTATCCTCTAGTGTGTCACACCTCCCTGCTGCCGTGACGGCATACCTGAGAGAATAGTTTACACGAAAGACATGTTCATTCTGACTCAAGGTTCCGTAGGCTTCAGTAAAGGTCGTTTGGCGCTGCTGACTCTTGGCCTGTGTGAGTAACATGGTAGAGAGGGTCTGGGCGCAAAGCCGGTCCTTCAAGGCAGCTGGGAAGGAGAGGGGGAGAAGCGGAGAGAGAAGGAGTAGCTCCACCCCCTGGCGCTCTCCCTTCACCTCTGGTGTTCCACCTGGACTCCCAGCTTCTCTAAGTAGGTCTTCCCTCCTCTGTTGCTCTCCAGCAGGGCAACAGTTTCTAGAGCCTCCTGCTGTACCCCCAACAAGGTGCTGGGTCTGCTTTCCTCGTTTCCAGGTGTCTCCCCACCCAACCAATCTGACGCCGAGATTGTCACACCCAGGAAATCTTGGCCTGTGGGACACTGAGGCTTCAGCTCCTACTCAAAGGAGGGCCTCTGCAAATGTACCGCTTTCATAGACACACACATTTAAAGTTGACTTGGCTTATATAGAGCCCAGTATGTTTGCACAATTCCAGACATGTCTATTTCTTCTCCCAAGAAGAGTTGAGTTCCTACCTTTCACCCTTTCTGTGAGAATCAAGTCCTTGAAAGAGTTTGAGCTAGCGACTGCCCATGGTAGTTCTCCCTTTTCTAATGGGTCTGAGAAAAAAAATGACATAAAGGTTGAGGCTGGAGCCAGGCCTTGGAGAGCGGGGGTGGGGTGTGGAGGCTTTGATAGCTGAGTCTTATTTTAGTTCAAAATGCAGCCGCTTGAGTGAGCCATGGGAGAGTATTCGACTCAGAAAAACCACAGTATCACTTTACACACTTCCGAAAAAGAAGTTGGGTGACCAAGGGCAAATTATATTTGGTTTTCGTTTCTGCAGAAAATGATGCTCAAGTAACCACAAATACTTACCTACTAAAGGAGTCATACCGATAGCCTTCCAAGATCAGGTCCTCTGATCTTAAGATAAGGTCTTACTCTGTAGCTGTCTGCCCTTGAGCTCATGGTAATTCTCCTGCCTCAGCCTCCTAAGTGCTAGCTCCACTACAATGATGGTATAGTGTCCCCGTCTACCTCCAGCTTTTGATTCTTCATTAGGTAAAATAACACAACAGAAATTTGGCTTCCTTTTGCTTTTTAGATACAATGTCGAAATGATTAGCTTGGTCAGGGAAGCAAAGAGATTGGGTAAAGTCAAAAAAAGGTTTAGCTTTCCGGGTAACATGCAGTTTTTCATTGCTGTGAGGTGTGTGTGTGTGCGTGTGCATATGTGTGGTGTAGGGTGTGGTGTGGTGTGTGTGTACATGTGTGTGTGTGGGGGTAGTGTGTGTGTGTATGTGTGTGTATGATAGCTTAGATTCCAGAGCCCAAGCAACCTGAAGTTTCATGAAGAACCAGAAGACAACAATCCTGGTCTTCAGCATCCCCACACACCCTCTTCTACAGTGCTTTAGGTGTTCATGCACATGTGGGACTCAGAAGCATACCGCGGGCTGGCTGAGTTTGGGTCTGCTGTGATTGGCTCCATGGTATCCATTAATGCTCGCTGGCATCCTTTCAGAGGGTGTTGGCAGGGTGATAACGCAATTAGCATCTCCTCTTTGACAGAGGATGGGGTGCAGACAAGCTGACTTTGGGAAACTGATGATCACTGGTAATTAGGAGAAGCCCTTGAGGGGAAGACGGGGTTATTTTCACAGTGTACCCGAATGAATGTGTAGCTAACAACCCCTTGGAAACAACTCAAGGTCAAGGCAGATCAGTGCCCCCCTCCAGAGCCCCCACCCCGTCCCAACCTTTTCTGGTTGGGTGGGTATGGCCATTCTGCACTTAGATTTTAGCCAATCTATACAGCTAATACAGCTAGGACCATTGGTGATGTTTCAGGAAATTTATTTAAAATTCAATTTGTACGTTGCGACTTTAAGCACTGCTTTTGGGGAAGTGTGTTCTGTGTGACGCAGTATCAGGTCGGGATTATGGACTCTGAGGGAATATGTATAATTTTTATGCACTGTGTTTATTGGCACATTGTGTTAATAGCCAATAAGATGATATTGCCATCTTAATACCGTGTGAATCTCCGTGACTCCGTGGCTAATGAGTGGGACCTCTGAGTGCCTGACTTGAGGGGGAGAAGGAGCGAGATGGGCTCAGGGGTGTGGGGAAGGCTGCTGGAAATCCAAGGGTTGGCTTGGCAGCTGGTGTCCGTGTGGTGCAGAAGAGGGAACCCACAGCACAGATGGGGAATCTGGATCTGCTCAGGGACAGAGCCACCCAGGAGGTGCTGACATGCTTGCACAGCAAAATGACCTTCCTTGGGAGAGAGAAAACAATTGCAGAGATATTTAGTTCTCAATTAAATAAAGCCGTGCCCTCCTGATTTGTTTCTGGTGACCCTTCGGCTCCCAGGAACCGGGGAGCTTGCCTTTTGCAGTGCATTTACAGTGGCTTCTGGACACATAACAATGCTGGATGGCTGAGTCTCCAGCTCCGATCCAGCTCCTGGCCGTGGAATGCAGCTCATTGCTTTCAAAGCCTACAGCTCGCATTAAATTATTCATGGGAATTCGGCAGGAAACAATCAAGTATTTTATACATACATACTGCACGTACTATATAAGTGTGTGGTGTGTGTGTGTGTGTAAACTCCACTCTTAATAAAGGTTTGAATTTCTTTAAAAAAGATTTATTTAAGTATACATGTGTACCTGCCTGTCCGATTGTATAACATGTACATGCAGGGCCCACAGAGGTCAGAACGAGGCGTTAGGTCCTCCAGAGCTGGAGTTACAGGCAGTTGGGAACTGTCTGAAGTGTGGGTGCCGTGAATTAAATCCATGTCCTCTGCAAGCGCAGCAAATGCTCTAAAGCACCCAGCCATATCTCCAGCCCCAGATCTGTGTCTTAATAAAGAAGCCTTGAAAACGGAGCTATCTTCAGCTTGAGTGAAGGGCATATGATGGCGACAGTTTGGGTAGCAGATGTAGCTCTGGAATAATATTTTTGTAAATCCAGCCACATCCCCAAATTGCAAAACATTTTCACCTAATCACTTGAGGTTTAATTAATTACTTAATTTTTATATTTTGCCATATTTTCATCTTGAATTTGCCTGAGAGTTTTCTTTCTTATTTTATTTTATTTTGTAGGGGTGAAGTTTAAGTGTGGGTGAAGGAAGTGTGCCAATTATCCCCAAGTGGCTGATGAGGGTGGCGTTGTGATTGGCTCCACTAGTCTTTGACATCCTGGTGACCATGTTTTCCTTGTTGACAGAGAAATTGAGATTTGATAAATGAATTTTAGAAGAGGCCATCACTTTGAGATGAGCTCGGGGTACAACAGACTAAACCAAAATAGGGTCACTTTTGCTAAAGTTCTATGCTGCTAAAACTGAAAGTGAGGATATTAAATGATAATAGCCCAGGCATGAGTGGGCAATTGTAGCTATCAGGACAGGGGAATTCATCTGTTTCAGCTCCTCTAAGGCAAGTGACTCTGTTTAGAAGAGCCTAATATGTTTCTGGGCTGAAGATTGAACTTAGAACCTCCAGTGTGGACAAGCATGTGTATCCGGGGCCACAACCCCTGTGCCTCACTGGGGGATTCTAGGCAGGGGCTCTACCACTGAGCCATGTTCCCAGCCCCTCACTGGGGGATTCTAGGCAGGGGCTCTACCACTGAGCCACACCCCAGCCCCTCACTGGGGGATTCTAGGCAGGGGCTCTACCACTGAGCCACACCCCAGCCCCTCACTGGGGGATTCTAGGCAGGGGCTCTACCACTGAGTCACACCCCAGCCCCTCACTGGGGGATTCTAGGCAAGGGCTCTACCACTGAGCCACACCCCAGCCCCTCACTGGGGGATTCTAGGCAGGGGCTCTACCACTGAGCCACACCCCAGCCCCTCACTGGGGGATTCTAGGCAGGGGCTCTACCACTCAGTCAAGTCCCAAGCCCCCTTCCATATTTTATTTTGAGACAAAAATTACACTACTTTGTCCAGGCTGGCCTTGAACTTGAGATCCTGACCCAGCTTTCCAAGACGCTGGAGTGAGAGACTTGCACCACTGTGCCAGGCTGCCGATCTGCTTTTTGTCCCTTGCTTCTTCATTCTGCTGCCTCTTCTGTCTGTAAATGCTACCATGGATTGCAGAGCAGAGTCCCATGATCTTCTTCTGGATCAGACTGCTACACGATTGGGAGTCGGTGTTTGCTAGCAAAGTAGAAACAATTCAGCTTAACTCCAAGTTTTTCTTTCTTCGCAGTCACACAGACAATCTCGAAGAGCATGCGCTGTGGAGCCTGGAGGCCTAGGATTGAGTCTCTCCTGTGCTAGCAGCCAGCTGTGCTGTGGGAATACTGACCTTCCCTTGGCCTTCGCTGAAAAGTATAGAGTCTTATCTCCCGGGGCTGGCATTCAGCCAATGCAGTGGCACAGAGTGGGCAGTCATAGCGGCCCAGCGTTAAGCTTTCCTCAAGATCTGGTTCATTTTTGCTCATTCACCTCAGAGGCCACGTGCCCTGCTGGATCCCACTGCTGCTTACAAACTGGCCCCTCTTAGCCACACTGACACCTCTCCACATAGATGAAGGGATACCGCGTTCCTTCCTTCTCGGCATACTGCATTTCCTGGGTGCAGAGCTGTAGAGTAGGCTCCCCTCTCTGCCCGGCCTCTCTCCTTCAGCTTTAGGGCGTTTTAATCCCGAGTGCATCCCGCTCTGTCCCGCTCATTTTATTCTACCGAGCTTGGGATGGGACTGAAGTCCTCATTTGTGCCAAGCAACTGCTTTGCTTCCAATTCACATTCCTGATTCCCACCTGCTCACTCTGGCACCATGCCTCTGTTCAATCCTAGGATTTCAATGCTTCCTTCAAGAAGCCTGCCTTGTTTGCGTCCCAGGTATCCCTGTTCTTGCCTTTTTCCTTCCACTGTACACTTTCCAACCGAAGTCCTATGAGGTCTTCCAGAGTGAGGCTAGGTCCTCCTTTAGGTACCTAACTTTACACCTGGAATTGGATAACCAATATGGCTATACGCAAGATGATAAAAAATAACCGCCCATTTTGAGAACCTCAGAATATTCCAGTATTGCAGGATCAAGTGTCTATACCAGAGCCTGGCATGATAAGGTGTGCTTATCATCCCAGTATTTAGAGGTGAAGACAAAAGGATCAAGAGTTCAAATCCATCCTCATCTACATTGAGAACTGAAGGCCAGACTGGGCTGCATGAGACTCCATCTCAAATGAACTAAAAAAAAAAATAATAGATATTGCCATCCAGGAGTGGGGGTTTGGCTATAGTCTGATGGCTGAACGGAAGGAGGTAGATAAGAAAGATGTGATTTACAGCCAGCCTGTGACTACCGGGCACTGAGAGAGACACTGCCCAGATGATCAGTTCTGTCTCCGTTGTAGAGACTGGACAGGCAGGAGCTGGCACAAAGCGTCAGTGAAGGAGAAGAGAGGGGAGACGCCATAGAGAAAATGAAAGTAGATTTTGCTGTGCCTGCCCCACCCCCTTTCAGTCTCCGCTTTCACAGGGTAATTGGGCGCCAATACCATAGTCACCTGCTTGCATTTCCAGCTTCCTTTCCAGGCCCATCTGGCAGTGATTAGCCATCCTGTCCCCATGTGCACCCTCCCATTTGTAGACTCTCCAGATTTCTTCCTTTAAAAAAAATCTGCAATTTAATAACTGTTCTTAGGTGGTTTTCTTTTAAAGAGCCCACGGTGTTTGTAACAACTGCTCTAACTCCATTATAATGTAAGAAGGTTTCATTATGAAGTGAGCGCATTTTAAGTCCCCCCTACTCCCAACAGCATAATGTAAGGCTCATTCTGCACGTGGGTGCTAAGGAATCAAGAACAGTTTAGGGAGCGGATGGGAACACTGTTTCTTGTCACAGACCTAATGGAGCTACGGTGGTATTTGTGTTTCTTCCAGCCCCGCCGCTGTACACCAATGAAATATTATGTTTTTTCCCCTCAACGCACCTACACCCGTCATCTTTACAGTCAATGAATTCCCCTTCCAGCCCTGCCATGGGAAGTGCTTGCCGTTTCTCGGCCCCTTTCCCTCCCAGTCATTTACCTGGTTCTTGGCAATCGAGGGTCAGCGCCGTGTCTCACTAATGTTCTGTGTAATAGAAATGAGCCTATCCATGTTACTCGCGTGGAAGCCCAGCGAACAGTGGCTGTTGATGTGCAAAGGGCAGATTGAAAGCCTGGCTTTAGTTTTTTTAAATTCTCTTTGTTTACTGGATCTCCACACTCTAGTATAATCTCTCTTTGTGTTTAAATCCCTCCAGTCTGCCAGCCTCCACCAGAGAATGTACTTGGGATAAGGCTGGGAGGGGAAGGTGGGTGTCTGGTTCATTTCTAAAGGGGGACCTGGAGGTACTTGCTTGCCTCTCTGATACTTTTATTCTTCAAGTGAACCAGATTCAGCTGGTTTCAGGGTGCCTTGACGATGTGCAAGAGAATACCCCCACAGGAAGAGGGATTCCCCAAACTTCCTGGGAGGTGGGGCTAGCTGGGTGTTGAACCCCAGTGGCCTTTTAGAACTCTCTTGATTACGCTTCAGTTTGAATCTATGACCTGTCTTAGCATCACAAGGCTGACACCTAGGTACCAGTCAGCAAGAGGCTGACCTCCGTGGACTGTTTCTGAGCAAGTCACTCAGAGCAAGGGCCTATTTTTCCAGGTAGAATCATCCAGTATTATTCTCTCCTGTATTGTTTAGATGTACTCTTGCAAACATCAAAAGAAAAAGTGAAACAGCCAGATGTGGTGGTGGTGCACATCTGTAATTCAGCATTTAGGAGGTTGAGGCAGGAGGATTGCAAGTTTGAGGTTAGCCCGGGCTACAGAGTGAAACATTGCCCAAAATAAATAAATAATCAGCACCATCTTGGAGACAGCCTCGTGTCCAGGGCCATGGGGTCCTTTACAGCTTCTCTGTGAGCTTTCTTGTGGCTGATCTGGATGATCTAGACAAGAAGGCCTATTCACAGCAGGCCTAAGTTTGAAAGTGCCTGGGTGCAGGACTCTGAGGGACGGTGGTGGCTGGGGAGGTGCTGGTGGAGGTTGGCAAGGCAGAGCAGGCCTGAGGAGTGTGAGCAAATCATCATGTGACGCTGCGCTCCGAGTCAGCTCTGTCCCAAGCTGCTTCTGTTCCAGCAGAGTCCCCTTGGTGTCAGAGCCTGGAGGTCTGTCCCATTTCCATGGCCCCGGTTTCCAAAGGTGACGTCAGCAGCTGCGGAGTGGGCTGTGCTGATTGACTTCCCAGGATTCTGTGCGGTGTCAACCTTCAATGGCTGATGGCTGAGTAGGGACTGCACTTAATGGCTTTGTCCTGAACATTGAGCAGCGCCACTGTGGCTCATCTTTACATTCTAAGCTCCCAGTGCAATCAGGGCTGGCCTTGCCAGCTAGGTCTTCCTGCGGAGAGCCGGTGCTCCCGAGCGCGAACTAGGACACCAAGAGACCCTGGTGCAGAGCCTGCTGCTGGACTCTCAGTCCATTTCCTGGAACCCAGTGGGAGGTTCTTTTAAAATGGCCCTCGCCTTTGTCTGCTCAGCAGTTGCCTCCTGTCCATGGTGTCCTCTGCTTCCTGTTCATGGTGTCCTCTGCTGGAGGTCCCTCTATGAATCCCAAGATCCCCTTTTTCCAGAACACTCTTAGAACTTTGTGGATTCGGCTTAATGGGACCAGGTGTGACTCATTTGCATCTTCTCAGAGTCCTGGCTTCTCTCAGGACTTTATTTCTACATGAATAGTAGTTGTGGACAGCAGGGGAGGGACAGTTCTCCCAAAAGTCCTCCCTGTGGTAAGTAGACACCTCCCTTTGTCATGGCAAAGTTTGCCAGCATGAACTCAAGAGGACAATGTTCTCTGTCCCCAACCTATCCACGGGTAAGAGCCAAGCAAAAATTATCTGCGAATTCAAAGTGTGTGTGTGTGTGTGTGTGTGTGTGTGTGATAGTCTGTTTTCCATAGCTGTAACAAAATACATAAGGCTGGTACTTTGTAGTGTGTGTATCTATCTTATAGTTTTAGAAGTCAAACATCCAAAGTTAGGCTTCCTCATTGACATGGCTTCTGGTGAGACCTCCTTGGCTGTATCACAGGGTGACAGGAGCATGTTTGAGAGTAGCCTTGAGGTGACAGGAACGCCAGAGCGCCCAGTAGAGTCCGTTTCTGCTGCTCTGTTCTGGGTGAGAACTCGGTTTCCTTAACAACTACCTTCATCCACTCAAAGGCAGCTCCCTAGTGATTTAACCAACTCAACTCTCACTGGGCTCTGCCCTCTTCCTATCAGCACACTGGAGGCCGAGCTTCCTGCACTTGAACTTTGGGGAGTGCACTAAAATCCTACACAAACCATAGCATGGTAGCTTGAGGGATAACTGTCTCTCACAGACACATGTGTTTAAGTACTTGGTCCCTGGATGGTGGTACTGTTTGGGTTATGGAGCCTTGCTGGAGGAATTACATCACTAGGGAGGGCTTATCGGGCTTATCACTCCACTTCCTCTTCACTTTTTTTTTTCTTTTGGCTTCCTTTGTGCAGTTGAAAACCTGACCAGTCAGCTTCCTGGTCCTGCTGCTTGCTGCCACACCTTCCCCGCCATCAATGGACCCCATATCCCTGGAAATATCAGTCAAAATAAACTCTTTCCTTTCTTTAGGTTTTGGCTTCTGGCTGTGGCATTTCATTACAGCAGCACAGAGGTGTTGGGTGCAGGAATCTCACGTTGCATCTCTGTTCTTTTTGCACTCGCTCTCACCATCCATCCCTACTTGTTATCTTCCACAGAAGGGGAGGTCTTTGTGACTCTCACCTCCCGGACCCTGTAGGTCTGTGCTCTGGTTCTTGAGGAGGACTAGCGTGCAGGTGACGATGGAGGGAGTGGGGCAGAAGTGGAGGGGAATGGCTCTCACACTCAGGTTGACATCTGAGAAAGCTGCCTAGGCAGTTCACCATCTGCCCTTGGAGGATGGCGTGTCACATGCCTGGCTGGCCCGGCCTGACCCCTTGTTCTGTGCTTGCAGACTGGCAATGTTCCCTTGACGCTCTGGAGGTCCTGGTCAGCTGAGCGAGGCCATGCTGGTAGCCCTTTGTGTCTCTGCTTCTTCTCACAGAGGGAAGTGAGTTAGCTGCCTTTCGTGCCCAACTCAAGCTGAACAGAACACGTCAGTCCTGGCCCATCCTCTGCTAAAATTTCTATGCTAAGGTGGAAGCCTCCCAAATAGAAAGACCGCATTGTCCCCGCATGAGAGGACACACTGGCTGCTGTTATTCCTCACAGACAATCCAGGCAGCTTTTCAGGGGCTCTTCTGAGGAGAATGGGGTTTTGGGCCACTCAGTCTCAGCTTCAGTTAGTGGCTTAGCTGGCATAGGCCTGTGGTTTGGCCTTGAGACTTCTAGCAAATTGGGTTAGGATGTATGCTTTGGGGATTCAAGAGACCGGATCCTCATCTATTCCAGCCAGTGAGTATGTTTCCTTCCCTCTGTGAGAGCTGTTGTTTGAGACTGGCTTTGTGGGATACAAGATGAATCTTCATCCATTGCACCTCACCGTCTCCTGTTGTTCCAGCATGGTGAGAAAACTCCTGGCCACCACGATTATAGAATGTGATGATGCTTTGTGCTTTGAGAAGGACAGGGCTGCCCACCATCAGAATGCATTATTGTGGGTTCATAGCCCTGAGACTAGTGTACACATGAGTTATTGTCACACTAGGTTCAGAACCATCTACCCATTACCCATCCATCATCCACCCTTCAATCCGTTCATCCTTGTAGCCACCTGTGCATGCATGTATCCATCCATACGTTCACTTACCCATTCATCATCCAAACAGACATATGCATCCACCCTCTACTCCATGCATGTATGCATTTATCTCTCCCTCTATTCTTCATTCATGTATGCACCCATTTACTCAGTCTCCTATCTATCTATCTATCTATCTATCTATCTATCTATCTATCTATCTACCTACCTATCTATCTATCCATCCATGCACCCATCCATCCATGCATCCATCCATCATGTATGTATCTACTCGTCTGTCTCTTCATCCAACAATCCATATACTCATACATCTATCCATCCTTCCTTCCACACATCTATCCATGCATACATTCATCTACCGCCCACTCATCCAAGACAATAGCAGCTTAAGCACAACCGCAGAGGGACTATTAGAGGGAAGGTTATTTCCACCCAGTTTCTGGAAGAGAACGGATGGGTTCTCATATGCCACAAGAATGCTACTTCCATGGCCTTTGAAGGACTATAAAACATCACTAAGACAAGCCCAGCTCTGGGGAGTCAGCAGCTGGACCACAGAAGGAAAAGAGGGTTGACCTTCTGGGCTCACCTCTCCAAAGAGCTTCCGAGTTCACTGGGGGAAACTTTGGCCAACTTAATGAGAACAGCAAACAAAGTTGTGGGGCTGAGTGACTGCTCTGCATTGTTTAGTCTCTTTCATTAATTCCTGCTGCCATTCGGGATGCGGGGATGAACAATAGCAGAGGCCCGTACAGATCAATACCAGATTGCTGATACTGCCTATCTGTTCTTGGAACAGATTAGTTGATAAATGGCATGGGCCATATGTTTTGACAGGTGTGTGCCGTACTGCCTGGACCAGGCTGGTTTTGTGGAGCTCCATCCCAGGAAACCAAGAAAGCAGATAGAGTATTTCCTTTTGATCCAAACACATAGAGAAATGTTTGATTTTTAAACTATAGCCAATAGATTTCTAGCAAGAGATACAGCTATGAAGAGGGAGGATGGGATGGACTGGGTCCCATGGGTTGCGTTTCAGACGTAGATCTGGGTAGAGCCGGAAGAGGTTGATTTTGAAAGCGGAAAATGGGGTGACTGATTTACAGGAGGCAAAACTGCTAGAGCCCTGATTTCTGGAGCCACAGAGGGAGTCTGGGGGACACCGGTCAACAGAGGATAGGGACAGCATAGATGGGGCTTTGTGCAAGAATCAAGAGCAGAAGTACAAGACTAGTGTTCCCAGGGCCTCTCTAATTCCCAAATATATTTATGGTGGTAGATATTTGTGCTTCTGCATCAAGCCATCTCTCTTTTTATTGTTTTGGTACCTGCCTCTTTGAGATACCCTGCAAAGTAGGCACACAGCCCAGGACTGCTAGATACTACATCTTAAAATTGTCTTTCTTTCTTTCTTTCTTTCTTTCTTTCTTTCTTTCTTTCTTTCTTTCTTTCTTCCTTCCTTCCTTCCTTCCTTCCTTCCTTCTTTCTTTCTTTCTTTCTTTCTTTCTTTCTTTCTTTCTACCTATCTATCTGTTTTTATTTTTCAAGACACAGTTTCTATGTGTAGCTATGGCTGTATTTGGGGGCATTACAGAGAACAAAGCCTTTAAAGAGTGACACAAAATTGAACCTTCCAGCTTTCTTGTGAAGGAAGCTGAGGCTTCTCCTTAACCTACTTCACAGAGGGTAAAGCAAGGCTTCGGAAGAGATGTGGCTATCATGTAGCCACCTAAGATAACTCTAGGTAAGCATGCTGTGTCTCACCTCACGTGTGGATAGATCAGTTCTGAGACCATCAGCCATGTGCAACTTTCTTCCCTGCTCTCAAGTCTGGATCCCTTTCTACAGCCAAAGAAGGGGCCCTGCATGCTCCTGCAGCTGCCCAGACTTCCATGTGGAGCCTTCTCCCAAGAGCTCATTGCTGGGCGAGAGGCAATTACAAGGGGGAATGGTGACCCTGGACTCAGTGCTGGGGCTGTGATGTATGGAATGTCAGCCCTTATAGTTAGACTTGGCTTTTAAAAAATCTCTAACGCCCTCCTAAGAAATGATTTGACATCTTTAAGCTCAACACCGGGCACAAATAAAGCTTATGGCAAAATTAACATAAATCATTAGCATTAATCATGCAGGGTTATTGATAACCCTCTTCATGCATGTATCACAATCTGGGCCAGGGATCCGGCTGGGTGATATTTCTTCCAGCTGTCCTGGCCAACTCCAGCACACACGGCGGCTGAGTGGTTTTCCTTTCCAATTTTCCTCCTTAGCATGACCTGTCAGAGATGCCCCCGAGTCCGTCCCTGGCTGCTAACTTCACTGTCTCTCCCTCCTTTGTGTCTCTTGTCTCGAGAAGCCAGATTTCTGGTCGGTGCCAGAACCCATCAATGTCTGTGCCTGTCACCCACCGTGTGACTCCCGAAAGCAAAATCGTGGGGTGACAGTCAGTGATGGGTGGCCTATATTGATCAACCTCAATATGGTAGGCTTCATTTTTACTTACACCACCCCTCTCTGAAGCCACAAACTGTCCCCCTACTTTGCATACCCTGGCGTACTCCTAAGTTACTAGGGGCTGAGGGACTTCTTCACTCATCCAGGGTGCTGGGGTGGCCCAGGGCCACCATGAAAGGAGACTAAGGCAAAGGGCCAAGCTTTAGTATCGCCCATGGCATCTCAAAGTAGATTTCCTTATTCCCTTATTTTTAATTTTAAAATCTCTTTAAAAGATTTACTCATTTCATTTTATGCATATGAGTGTTTTGTCTGCACGTATTTGTTTATCACATTCATGAAGTTCTAGAGGCTAGAAGAGGGTGCTGGATCCCCAGGAACTAGAGCTACATCATGTGAAAGCTGGGGCTGCGTGGGGTCCTCTGGAAGACCATTAAGTGCTTTTAACTCCTGAGCTGTCTCTCTAGCCTCCTTATTTTCTTTCTGAAGCAAGGTCTTCCTATACATCCCAGGCTGACCTTGAACTCATAATTCTTCTTGTTCAGCCTTTGGCCTATTGGGACTTTAAATAAGTATCAACACTCCCAGCCCTTAGAGCAGAAGTTCTCAACTTGGGGGTCCAGCGACCCTTTCACAGGGATCAACTAAGGCCATTGAAAAACAAAGATATTTACATTACAGTTCATAACAGTAGCAAAATGAGCAGCTATGAAGTATCAGTGAAAATAATTTTATGGTTGGGGGTCACCAAACATAAAGAATTGTAGTAAAGGGTCACAGTGTTAGGAAGGCTGAGAAGCACTGCCTTAGAGGGAGAATTTTTACCAGCAGAACATGACCTTCCTTTGTTGATAAGTAGAGATGTCAGATTTGATGTTGCATATCTGCCATCCCAGCACCTGGGAAGTGAAAATCGGAGGTCGTTCTCAGCTACACAGAACCCTCAAGGCCAGCCTAGACTACAACACACACACACACACACACACACACACACACACACACACACACACACACACCATGAGGGAGGAAGGGAGAGAGAGACAGACAGAGATAGAGAGATTCCATTAATTTGAATCTCTATAGGTCTCCCTAACTACAATATACCATTGGTTACATTAATTGAGCCAAAGATGCATAGGCCAGAAGCTACCTGAGAGATGATCAGGTAAGATTCTTCATAGACGTCAGAACGCACAGGATGTCTTTGTCAAGGTTACTATTGCTATGATGAAACATCATGGCTGAAAGCGACTTGGGGAGGAAAGGGTTTATTTGACTCACACATCCTGAATCACAGTTCACTGAGGAAGCCAAGGCAGAGCTCAAACTGGGCAGGAACCTGGAGCTGTAATTTTTCCTCAATCATTGAATTTCCTCAATGATTGAGGAAAACTGGGCAGGAGCTGATGTAGATGCCATGGAGGGTGCTGCTTACTGACTTGCTCGTCATAGCTCCTCGAGCTCAACCTGCTTTCTTATAGAACCCAGGACCACCAGTCCAGAGTTGCACCGCCAACAAGGGGCTAGGCCCTCCCCCATTGATCATGAATTAAGAAAATGCCTTACAAGCTTGGCTACAGGCTGAAATCTTACGGAGACATTTTCTCAACTGAGGCTCCCTCCTCTCAGATGGTGATGACTTTAGCTTGTGTCAAGTTGACATAAAACTAGCTAGCATACAGGGGATCGTGACTGCTGGATGTCTATGGAAGACTGTCTGGGGCAGTAAGGGGTAGGACAAAGAGTTCAGAGCGTTCTAAGGGTAGGAGCTTTTAGGTTGTAGACACATGCTCAGGTCAAGGGAGTACTTGAGACTTTCAGCCTTGGCCAGAGGAGAAGTGCTTTTGAAGGCAGCGAGGAGGGAGTTCTCCCTCAACAGAAGCATCTAACACATACCCCAAAGCTACTTGTGGGGAAATGCTGGGGCAGAAGCAAGACTTAAGAACACCCGTCAGAGGAGGTGACGTTTAAGGTCCCTTCTACCCACGCACGGTTTGCAATCCTCCTCATGTGCTCCAGCATGACACTGGCCAGGTAGAAGCCACAGGTTATCTTCCCCCGACTTTTGCCTGGCTGGAGCTGCAGCCTCAGTGGGGTGTGTCCTCCTCCTGCCTCATTTTGTAAACCTCCTTGCGCCACTAGTGGCCCATTGTATCAGATAAGATTCATTTCACAAGCCCCACACTTGGACGAAGAGCTGCAGGCGATCGGTGGCACTTGGGAGAGGGAGAATCAGCTGTCCTCTGAGAAGAGCCCCCCCATAGGTTATCCAACCCAATACTAAGGGGTTGTCCCTAAACACATGTACATGGTAGCAACACTAAGCGGACTCACAAGGACACACACATACATACCCATGGAGGCTGGGTGTGTAATCGGTAACGATTATAGAGGAAGAGGTCGTGAAGGGAGGTTGAGAGTTGGAGGAACGGAGAGGAGGTATTAAAATTTGGAAGGACAGTACTCATGTATAAAATAATCAAACAAAGCGGACAATGAAGGCTGATGAGAAGCCAAGGACAATGGCACTAGGTTTCGATCCTAATACATGAACTGGCTTTGTGGGAGCTTAGCCTGTTTTGTTGCTCACCTTCCTGGGCCTGGATGGAAGTGGGAGGACCTTGGTCTTCCTGTAGGGCAGGGAATTTGGACTGCTCTTCAGTATCGAGAGGGAGGGGGAATGGACTGGGGGGAGGAGAAGAGGAGTGGGGATGGGGGAGGGGAGTGGGGGGAGGGGGCAATGTGTGGGAGGAGGGGTGGGAAATGGGAAACGGGGAGCAGTTGGAAATTTTAATTAAAAAAGAATAAAAAAAAATGATAAAAAAAAATAATCAAACAAAAATTAATTTTTTCCCACTAGTCCAATGCAGTCTCTTTGTGGAGACCATGGTAGGCAGCGGGAAGCAGAATAAACTTTTGCATTCTTGCCATACCTGGATCTGCTGTGTTGGCTCCTTGGTGCCAGCTAGAGGCAGGCACAGCTTCTAAGTAGTAAAGCCTAGCATGGGGTGACATTTGACAGCTACAAGAAGGAGGCTGGTGACTGCCGGGGATGGGTGTGTTTGGGGACAAGGAGGTTGTTGTCAGTTCTTGCCCAGCTTTTCTCTGCCTCGAGTCATCTCTCTTGGGATTGCAGGTTCCTCGTGTTTTAGGATGCAAAGTTCTAGACAGGACTTGGACTGTTCTGGAAATGCCACAGGTCAGGGAAAGCACTCAATGCAAGAATTTTAGCTTTTTGTAAACCAAAAATCTCTGTGTCGAGTCTGCTTCAGGTGAAGCTTGGTCCAGCAGAGTCAAAGACTCTAGGCCCTACTGTCGGTTTCCTCCTTAGCTTCCTCGTGCTATGCCTTCCCTCTGCCAAGAGCCTCCAGCCCTCTGTTTACAAGCATCTATGCTGCTTCCGATTGTAATCTTGATGTACTCACAGGTGGCATTGTTTAGCCAGGATTGGGTCATTGATACCCGGGGTCTGGTTAAAGTCGTGTATTAACTGATATATAACCATTAATATTCAACTCTGATGGCACCTGTGATGTCAACCCCATGATTGGGTGGAGGAAATTCAAAAATCATCATTACTCAAAAATGAGTTACGGGATAGAAATGCCTAACACTTTGAACTGGAAAGTCACTTTCCCGAGAAGGTGGCTTCCCACTAGAAACTTTCTTAGACTTCCTGGAGAATCCTGCATCTTTACTGTGTGTGGGAAAGAGACATTTGTTAGGAATATTTCTTAATACAAGCTCCCTGCCAATGCAAAAATTCCCAATCATGCCAAATCAAAACAAGCCAAGTTAAGAAATATCCAGGTTTAATGGGAGATCTGCACTCTTGGGTGGCCCCGAGGGGGAACTGGGAAGCCACAGGAACGCGACCCCGGGGAGGAAGAAAGGGAGACCACATCTTCCTCTTTCGGGAGATCACTTAAGTACCCTGGAGAGTGGTCCTGACCCCATTCCCAGGGAGGGGTCAGGATCTGGCCTGCTGGGACTTGGAGTTCAGACCAGGCCTGGGGGCTGGGATAGATGCGAGGGAGTGGGGCCTACGCTCCCAGCTTGACAGGGTTGGGTGTGTGTGTCATGGTGTATGACAGTGTGCATGCATGTGTGTGTGGACGCTAGATGTCAATGCTGTGTTTCTTCCACAATCGTGTTCCACCTTTTAGAGACAGGGTCCGTTCTGTGAGCTGGGAGCACACACATTTGGCAAGACTGTCTGGTCAAAGAGCTGCAGCAATGCTCCTGTGCCCAGTTCACCAGTTCTGGGGTTATAGATGTGTGTCACCATGCCTGGTTTTTATGTGGGTGCTGGGGATTTGAACTTAGGTCCACACACTTGTGCAGCAGGCACTTGACCTACAGAGCCATGTCCCCAGCCTTGGATCTTTGTTTCTTTTGCTGTTATTATTCCATGGATGGCAGAGTTCAGACCCCGAGGTGTCTTAATGCTCAGGTATAAAGGGAAAGTCAACCCAGCTGAGAAGAACCACTTCCTGGCATGTGTGCGATGTGGAAGTTGACAATGAACTTCCATTGTGGAAGTTCGGGACCTGTAGGCGCACAGTCTTCCATTAGCCACAGACCCATTCATAGTCATGAGGCTTCTCTCTATCACCCAGGTGGGTACCAAATGCATGGTCCTCCTGCTTCAGCCTCCCATGTGCTAGGATCACGGTGGACACCACCACATTTTCTAAGGTTCTTCCTTGGAGCACAACTTGCCCGATGGTAGACGGCAAAGCCTCCACCCTTTTCTCTCTCCCTCCCTCCTTTCCTTCCTCCTCTCATTGCTCTCTTCCTTTGTGATTGTTCTCTCCTGGCAGCTTTTGCAGGAATCTTGCTCATTAGCTGTCTCCCCGCCCCCACTGCGCAGGGACAGCCTCTGCAAGTGGTACCATCTGCAGTCACGGATAGGTCCCTTAATTTTATGGTTTAAAATACATTTGTTGACCCCTGTATAATTCCCATATCTCAGTCACTTTCGTGTCATGACTCAGGACTCATTCATTAAGCTCAGTGCTACTCAGATGAAGGGAGGAGGTGGAAACCCCTCTTAAAGATGACAAGCGACATTGTTTAGTTTTATTTCTGTCATATCCTGGTGCCCGAGTGCCTGCCGGTGACTAAGGGTCTCTCTGGCTAAGGGTGGCTCTTCTTCATGAAGAGTATCATTAAATATATCATTCTGGACAAATCTGGTCCAATAGATCTGAGCCGTCCCCACGCTGACCCTGGTTCTGCTTTGTCAATAGACATCTCCGTGAAGACACACCTGTTTTGAGGTGGGAGGTGATGGGGGCAGGGTGAGGGCAAGATGAAGCTCAGATTCTTGGTTCAGACTTGTTGGCTGGTTGGTGTGGGACCCCTCCCACAGCAGCTTCTGTTCTGGGCTTGCTCGCTGTCTTGGATGTGCTCACCACAGATCCACCTTAATGCCTTTTCCCAGCAAATTAAGTTTTAGAAATGATGGTTTGTACTGTATACCCAGACTAAGCTTTTTAAACAGTCTTGAAAGTCTTCTCCCTCCCCCAGTATCCCAGAAATGATGTTTGCATTTGGAAAATTGAAAACATGCCTTCCTTCCATCCCACCGTAAATCACCCCAACAACTCTTTCAAAGTCTGAGTTTGGGAATGTCCTACAGAAAGCAGTTTTCTGTCTTGACTATCAGCATGGAGGCGGTCAGTGGTGGTGGTGGGGGATGCTCTTAAGCCCTCACCCCCAACTGAGGAGTTATTGGCAATTGATAGCATCTAGGGAAGGGAGATTCCATTTTAAGTATGTGTGGCCCCTGGTAGGCCAACCTTGTTCCAATGGAAACCCCACATCCCCGACTGTATGTACAGTACAACTGGAGCAGATGCGATATAAAAACAAATAAAAAAGAGGAAAAAGAGGCAAGGGAAGAAGGTGGGCGTGGAGGAGTTGAGGACGAATATAATAAAGATACATTGTTGTGTGATGTTTTCAGTGTGTTCTGACAAATAAAGCTTGCTTGGAGTCAGAGGGCGGAGCCAGTGACTAGCTGACCAAGATTTACCTTAATGGTTTGGGGGTCTGTAAACGGAGAGGAGACAGGAAGTAGTAAGGCGGGGCGGAGAGAGGATCTCTGCCCTTTTGGGCGGAATAGTGGAGATCTGAGGTGACTGGAGGCTGCCTCCTCTTTCTCTGATCTTCCAGGTTTTTATCCCAGTATTTGACTCCTGATTTTTACTGTTAAAGATTAATTAGATTAATGCTTCAATAAAATTTCAATTTTGTGAAATTCTCAAAGAATTTATAAAAATACTAAAAGCAACACGACTTTGATTGCTTCATGCGGTTAGATATTACAGTTGCATATTGAAGGCAGCCACCAAATTCCCCACCTCACCAAGAAAGTCAAGTTGCACCCAGTTCCAGCTTTGAAGAACTTAATAAAAGTCCTCAGGGCTGGGCGTAATGGGACTTAAAGCAATCCTAGCTCTTCAGAGGCTGAGGCAGGAGGATTGCAAGTTTGGGGCTAACCTGAGCTGTAGAGCAAGTTCCAGGATGGTGTGTTCCGTGGTTAGACCTTGTTTTTGAAGGGAGGGAAAAGGGAGGGAAATGGAGGGTCACATCCATTTAAGAGCAGCAGTGATTTTTTCCAGTGCCCTGAGGCCAGATGACCTGGACCCTCTTTGGGCCAGCTTCCTGGGGCATGTTTGGGAGGAGAAGCAGATACAAGCCAGCCAGCAAGGGCAGCAGCTGGGGTTTTTTGCTTTTCCAGTTCTTTGTGCTGGACCTATCAGTTTTCCTCTCTGTAAAATGGCCCAGTTGGTCTTGGTGTCCTTTAAAGACCTTGTAACCTACATTTTTTTTTTTTCTGTTTACCGCATTAGACCCCTAGGCAGGTGCCTCTAGAGCGTGGGGGCTTTGGGAGGTGGGATAGGAGGTGGGAGGTAGAAGCCTTAGCCTGCAGCCTGGGGCTGCTGTTGGGTGATCTGCCCTCAACAGGTGACTTAGCAAGGTCCTGAGGAACCTGGAGAGGCTTCTAGAGCCTGGATTGATGAAGGAGGAAGGATCTGGTAGACCGGAAATGTGTGCTTTGTCCCCTTGACAATGGCAGGACAGAGAGGAAGGGGCCCTTTTGATAGCTTGCTGCTTACAAATGGGAAACAAAGACAGAAGGAAACTGAGGCATTCTCACCCTCTGTTCCTATCCTGGGACTGAACTTTTCCATCCCTCGGGCCCTGAGGGTGGCCATCATCTTGCGGCATGAGTAGGCGGCTGCAGTGTGAGGTAGGGAGCAGAAGAACCTGGCAGTCCTGGGCCCGGAACAATCAGGGCTCCTCTGATTCAAGACCCTAAGGCTCTCCAAGGGCCTGCAGGTGCTCTATGCTCAGTTCTGGGTGTGGCATCGCTCCTTGTCCTCTCTATGGAGTATCAACATGACTTCTGGACCCTAGAACTCACCACAGAGCTAAGGGTGTCCTCCTTGCCCAGCTGCAGGGGAACGGCAGGATTCCGAGGGTGTCTGGGCCACCAGGTAGGTCTGTGCCGCTGTTCTTGCTTAGGCCTCTCTGTTCTCTCCAGACAATCGCAAACTGGATAAAACCAGGAAGAGGGCTGGTAATGCAAGAGGTACTGCGGTCTTGGGCAGGCTTGGCATGTACTCTGCCTCTCAGCTGTGCCCTGCAACCTTAAGGACCCACAAATCTTCATGCTTGAGTTAAGAGTCAGAAGGCATCCCAGTGTAGAGCCCTTAGCATGAGTGTGAGGACAACCTCCCTCAGAGAGAATCCAGAGAGGCTCAGGAAAAAGAGTCTGCAGCTCAGCCTGGCCAGCGGCATCCCAGCTTCCTTGCTGGAGAAGTGTCGCCAAATACAGTTCTTGTGCTACAGCTATAGGAATGAGGCAAGAGTGCGCAGATCTGTAAGGAGTGCCTCCTGACAAGGACCCAGACGGGGCCAGGAACTAGGCCCTAGTTGGGTCTGTCGATGGGACAATGTGCTGGTTACCTTTGCCCTCGCTTTGACAAAAATCCCTGACGGGAGCAACTTAAAGGCTGTATTTTGGTCATATGTCAGGGGACACAGACCGCCACAGAGGGGAAGGCATGACGACAGAGTGGCTCACTGCCGTGGTGACAGGAGCCCGAGGCAGCTGTTCAGATCCTGATGGAGGGCCAGGAAAGAGAGTTGAGGCAGGAAGTGGAGTGTGCTATAACCCTCAAGCCCCTTCCTTCAAAGGACCCAACCTCCACCAGTCAGTCTTCCCATCCCTGCCTGGCTGCTCAGCCTCAGCCCCAGGCCTGGAGAGAGCCAGGATGTCACTGCCTTGGGAGGCTGAGCATCCCTTAGCTGGGTGTGCACACGTCTGCCTTGGAGCCTGGGGAGCCGAGGTCCCCAAAGCAGTGTGGAAGGAGCTACTGGGGATGTTTGGGAAACAAGTTGGACCCTTTATTTAGGCTTCTTTGAAAACAGACGATGTGTTTTGATGATTTCTGAAGAGTTTAAAAACAATATTCTTAATTGCTATGAGTAATTTCAGAGCTCATTAATGTAATAAATCTCTAGAGGGAAATATTCTTAGTTAACGATCAGCATAAAATCGGAGAGGCTGGAAGAGCAAGTAGGGACTCCAGCTCATCCTAAGATGGAGCAGTGTGCACAGGAAAGGAAAGGGCCTGTTTGTCAATGGCGCATATCAGCAACTGAGAGCTGATTGGTGGCCCCTTGAAGTTGGGTGGGGACTTCCCTCTGATGTCAATGTCACTTGGACTCAAGATCACTAGAATCATCACCCAGAGGATTTTGTGTTTTGGGGGACCTCGGATTCCAGCTTGGTGGATTTTGTTTACCATTAGAAAAAGTATTCCCTGTGAGTCATAGGGAAGCTCCTACAATCTGGTATTGAAACCCAAATTTATCCCTAAGCCAGAATAAAGTCCTAAATCTTGAAGTCCCTGAGGCATCCCTCCCTTGATCGGCCTCATGTCAATCAAAGGCATCTCTACCCGGTTCTTAGTTTTCTGTTGTGGTGAGATAGCTGTCATAACAATGCGAGGGAGGGAGGGCTTACGTGGGCTCATGTTTTCAAAGTTTGTTGTCTAGTCATGTTACTCCGTGAGTGAGCGTGTTCAGGGAGAGCATCAAAGCAGAGAACACATAGCGAAGCCAAACCAACCCATTTTCTAGTGGACAGGAAGCAGAGCGGGGCCTGGGGACAAGACACCCCCTCCTAGGGCATATTCCCAGGTAACCGTTTGACTTTCTTCAAATGAAGCCTTCAGCCTGCGCCTTCCACCACTTTGCAATAATGAGGCTTATTTCAGCTGAGAGTCCATCATCTCGGAGACATTCAGGCTGCAGGAAGGTGAAACAGCCACTCACATCACATCCACAGCCAAGAGCAGAGGGCAATGGATTCACACGTGCATGCTAGCTCTCAGCTTGCTTTCTCACTCCTGCGGCTCTGGTCCTGCCAGCAATGGAGATGGGTTTTCCCACCTCCGTTCCCTAACAGGCCTGTCCGAAGGGCAATCTAAGCTGGACAATCTCCCACTGAGATCGCCTTCCAGGCTATCGCAGATTGGATCACGCTGACAATGAAGACCAAAGATCACAAGAAATCATACAGCAGCTTCCCATTTCACCTTGTGGCCACCCAGGTCTCCCAGCTCAGTGGTACTTCTTCTTCTTTTTTTTTTTTCGGTTTTTCGAGACAGGGTTTCTTTGTGGTTTTGGAGCCTGTCCTGGAACTAGCTCTTGTAGACCAGGTTGGTCTCGAACTCACAGAGATTCGCCTGCCTCTGCCTCCCAAGTGCTGGGATTAAAGGTGTGCGCCACCACCGCCCGGCTCAGCGGTACTTCTTTAGGTCCCAGTTTGGAGGAGTGACCCATTTCCAGGATGGTGATCTTGGCAGACCACTGCAGCCCGAGGTAATGGAACACACTAGTTTGTTGTAGCAGAATAACACAGACCCTGAAACCCCAAAGCTATTGAAGCCATGCTGTCCTAGGACCCTGATCTAAAGACAGCAGGTGGATTGTGAAAGCACTTAAATCCATCACTGTAGCCGGGCGGTGGTGGCGCACGCCTTTAATCCCAGCACTCGGGAGGCAGAGGCAGGCGGATCTCTGTGAGTTCGAGGCCAGCCTGGTCTACAAAGGGAGTTCCAGGACAGGCTCCAAAGCTACAGAGAAACCCTGTCTCGAAAAACAAAAAACAAAAAAAACAAAACAACAAAAAAAAAAAATCCATCACTGTTTGCTGGGAGGTGAGGCTCCCTTAAAGGAAAATCCCATTCATGTGGTTGGGGACTCGTGTGTTGAGTCACTTCAGGGAAGTAGAGGTGTGTGTCTGTGTGTGTCTCTGTGTGTATTGTGTGTGTATGTGTCTCTCTGTGTCTGTGTCTTCATGATTGTATGTGTGTATATGTGTGTGCTGTGTTGTGTGATCTGTGTGTGTCTGTGTGTACGTGTGTCTCTGTGTATGTTTCTGTGTGTGTTGTGTTGTGTGTGTATGTGTGCCTCTCTGTGCATGTGTCTCTCTATGTGTATGTGTGTTGTGGGTGTCTATGTGTCTCTGTGTGTGCATGTGTGTCTTTGTGTGTGTATGTCTGTGTGAATGTGTGCGTGTGTCTCTGTGTGTGTATGTGTGTGTATACATGTGCTTTTAGTTTAGCAATGGTTTCTCGAGGTACAGGCAAGAGAGGGTGGGCTGGTTTAGGTGAATTCCAGAAGCTCAGTGTTCTGTGACATTAGTCACAGTAGACTTTGGTTGAGGAAGGTCAGCTTCATCTAAGGGTGGCCTGGCTCAAGAATATCACCTTCTAAGTTGAACATGTGGTATAGCCATGAGGAGGCAGAGGGAGGAATCATGAGTTTGGTGCCAACCTAGGCTGTATAATATGAGTTTGAGGCTAGCCTCGACTACCCAGAGATACTCTGTCTTAAAACATAAATAACTGTAATGTGGTAGCAGCAGTGTGGCTGGCGGAAGTGCATATCCCTAGGCCCCTCTGTCCTCATCATGCCCTGCATGCTCTCCTGATCTCAGACTCATAGCGAACCTGGTGACTTCACTTCTATCTTTCTAATAAAAGATTTTATTTTTATTTTATGCTTATGAGTGTCTGCCTACATGTATGTCTGTGTACTATGTGTGTGCCTGATATCTGAAGTCAGCAGAAGAGGGGATTGGACCCCCTAGAACTGGAGTTACAGACAGTTATGAACTGCCATGTGGCTGCCTGGAACTGCTCTTGGGCTTGGAAGAGCAGCAAGTACTCTTAACTGCTGAACCATCTCTGCAACCTGAACCTCCATCTTCTTGTCTCTTTTTGGTGCTCCCCTCCCCCCCCCCCGGATTCAGTGGCAGAAGTCTGACAGTGGGCAGTGTACTTCCACTTCATGAGCCAGGTAACGACTGTCACAGGAAGGCGAGGGGCAAGACGACTGGGGTGGAGACTCCACAATGGGGACCCTTCCAGGTGGTCTTCATCTGTTCTGGCCCTAAAGTAGGAGACTCCCCATCATATCCAAGAAGCAGGGTCACCTTCTCCAACAGCTGCAAAAGAGTATTGAAAACCCCACCCCCACCCCAGGGAAATGACGAAGCCAGGAAGCAGGCGTGACCTCGGGAAGTGGGGTATCCTGGCAAGTCTTACAAAAATCTCATCCATGCCTGTGGGTGTCGCCTAGGCTGTCTGCCTTTCCCTTGCCCCTTCAGTACTGCCTGGGAACCAAAGGAAAATAATGAGGAGGGGTAATGCTTCTCCTCTTTAAATAAGGTCTAGAATAAACTTCCAGCTCAAGGCTAGCTAAAGCTTGTTGCCCAGGTTTGCCCCAGACTATGCCCTAGGCTGGGTTTTTGAACCAGGATATAGCAGTCATGTTGATGTGGCTGGAACAACGGAAGTGGGGGAGAGTCAGAATGAAGGGTATGTTTATGCTTCATTCTGATTCTGCTAGGAGCCAACACACAGCCTCTGATAGCGCCGTTTAGTCGTGTTGAAGTCTTCTTGCAGGGAGATATGGCACTGTAGTATATGAATTATCCATGCGACTGGGAAGCATGTTTCTTAACTTTCTCTATTCGAAGCAAACTTATGTGTTTTTTCCCCTCTTGTAAGCCTAGGGAAAAAAAATCCTAACCTCTCAGACAGTGACATTACTGTCACCTGCTTAAAATAGTATGACGTTCTTCAAGTCTGAGAATACTCTCTAGGGCCCTCTGTTTTCCGTGAAAGCATTTATTTCAGTCAAAATACTTCATGTTTTTCTCCATTCCGACATTTCACCAAAAAGGAGTGGCAAGACGATACAGCAACTTTAAACTACCATGCCAGAGCTAACAGGATGCGTTCCTCGCTCAACAGAGAAGCCCTGTCTCCCTGGGTCATGTCAGAAGCCTTGAGGGGAAGAATTGGCTTCTCAGCAGCCCTGGGGGCTACTTATATCTGGAGGATCTGGTCTTGTCTGGGGATGGGGCTCCAGGAGATGGGAGGGTACCATCAGGGAGATGGATGGGGCTATAAGGAGCTAGATGGAGCCCCAGAAAGCTAGGCAGAGCTCCAAGAAGCTGTGCGGCGCTCTAGGAGATGGGAGGATACTGTCAGGAAGCTGGGTGGGGCTCCAAGGAGGGGGCTCTAAGGGGTTCTCTGAGGTCTCCAAGGAGCTGGATGGAGCCCCAAGGAGGTAGGAGAGCCTCCAAGGAATGTGAGGCTCAGAGGAGCTGAGAGAGGCCCCTAGGAGCAGGGGGGTCTTAAGTTGTAGGGAGGGGTGCAGAGACTGAAAGGGACTTCAGGAAACAGGTTGGGGCCCAAGGATCAGGGAAGAGTTTCTTAAGGCTGAAAAGTTTACCAAAGATCTAGGAGGGGTCTACAGCCTCTGGTGGGCTCCAGGTGCCAGGAGGGGGCAGCACTCCTCTCTGCCCATTGCCCTTGAGTTGCCCTCCCTGCCCAGTGACATGTGAGCTCCTTTTCTCCTCTGATTGAGGACAGAGTCGGGTTCCCCTTCGCAGGGCCCCCTCCTGCCTTCCTCATGCACTGCCGGCCCTCATCAGCCGCATGATGAACCTTTGAATATTCGGACGTGGGCTCCCGGGCTGCAGATGTCATGTCTTTCCGTCTGTTGTTCGTCGGGAGACAACACGGACTCCCCTGGTTTACCTGTGTAGTCCCAGCGCGTCTCAGGTGCCGCGAGCGCCGTGTCTCCTGTCAGATGTGGTTGGCGAGAGACGAGGACAGCATGACCGCTGGGCCCCACACGCGAGGCGCAGGTCGGCTCGCGAGGACGGCAGCGCGGTGGTGATGTGGCCATGACTACTTGTCAAGAGGGTGGAAGGAAAGTTGGAAAGGGGGGAGGGGGAGGAAGTGGCAAGAGGGGGTGAGGAAGGGGGGCTGTAAGGGAAAGGTCCTGTCATCCCTGGATGACATTCTCACCGTTGCCCAGCATGTTCCCTGAGCTGTGTCCACCCCCCACCTCTGCCCACGGGGAGGGGTGGATTTTGAGACCTTGTTTCAGGCCCCTCACAGGTGCCTGGACCAATTTGTTTGATTGGCAGTGCCCATCAGACATCTGCAATGCGTATCCCCGGCTTAATCAGGGGCATTGGCAAGTCTGGGCTGGCTCTCCTGTATCTTCACAGCTCATGAGCACCACGTATGCACCTGGGGCGGGAGTCGTCCCGTCGGGAAATAACTCCGGGCTGGAGCAAGCCACCTTTCGAAGCCTATAGGCCTGGGAGACTGCTGTGTCGTAACAAGTTGGTGAGATTTTGGAAGGGAAACCACAGTAATGGTGCCAGTTCTTAGGATCATAAATAATCATAATGAACAGGACTGCTGTATATTTATGTTGGTTTGTTTTCAGACACTTTTCATTTTATTTTGAATTTTTTCATATTGTGTTGACTTGAAACACTTCTGTCTATAGCGTGGCGTGCTCTGCAGAACACTGGAGAGCACGCCATTCTGTATTTGTCCTCCGAAACAAACCACGACTGGGTGCCGGCAATCTCTAACTGCCTTCGGGGTGGCCATGTTAGTCTCCTGGAAACTGCTAGCTAGCCATTGGGGACGGATTCAGTAGTGGAGGCTGTGAGTTCTTTCTTGGACCGGGAATACCTTACTGACTCTGTGTGTCTAGAATACGGTTCCTAGGAAGGGCACACATGCATGCTGCTAACCAGCTTCCATCACGGATTGACTTGGATGGGATAAGTTTATCGTGAGTCATGGCTGTGTCTGCAAATGTATTTGCAAATGTGCAATGAGTCACCGTGTTTTAAGGGTCAGGCTGGAGAACAATGGCTCTCATGCTGACACTGACCGAGACGCTTTATAGCCTAGGCCCTGGGTACTCAATAAGCTATAACCCACACCCTGATCCTGGTAGAGGTAGTGGGGCTTCAGTGAAACACTCGGAAAGCATAAGGCTATCCTATGAAAATGCCAAGGTTAGACCTCATCTACAGGTATCTCCAGAAAAGAACTATTTTTGAAAGGTAATTGGGACAGGTGAGCTGGTTCCTTCCAGAAAGTGCTTGCCAAGCAAGCACGAGGACCCGAGTCTCATCGCCATTAAACTAAAGAACCAGCTGTGTAATCTTGGTGCTGGGATGGCAGAGTCAGAAGGATCCCTAGGGTGTGAGCTCGCCTAGCCTAGTCGGTGTGTCCCACGTCCCGGTCCTTGTTTCATTAAAACTACAAGGTAGACAGCCAGCCTGAGGAACAACACCTAAGATTCTCTGGCACCAACATGCACACACACACGCACACACACACACGTACACACACACATGCGCGCACACACACACACACGTACACACACACATGCGCGCACACACACATGCATGCGCGTACATGCACACGCACGCACGCACGCGCGCGCGCGCACACACACACACACACTTTATTTGTTTTTTTATAAAGTCGGGCATTCATCCCAGGCCTTGCTCACGCTAGGCAAGCTCTCCGCCACTGAGCAGCACCGCCCCTCCAGGGAAGAGCCATCTGATGGCTTTTCTAGAGGACAGTCAGCAACCACAATGCAAATTACCTGTTGTGGATCTACCGTGGTCTCCCTGTGAACTCATGACAGTCTCTCTCTGCCTAAATTCCCACCTCCGCTCCTCGCAGGAGTGTGGTCCTTCTTGACGTTCGGCTGTGGCTGGTGCCTTCCCTCATTCCTTCCCTCAGAGGCGCAGAGAGGGCTCTTTCCCAAGGCACCTTGTGCTGCTTTGGTACATAGCAAATCAAAGAAAGCAAACGTTGGTTTTTTTTTCCTTCCGTCTCTTCCTGGATTTCCCTGGGTTGTGATTTTTTTAAAAAAAAGTCTTTAACACGTGCCTGCTGGTGAAGCAATGTCCCCACTTAAATTATTTGTCTCCCTGTGTGGCAGTTTGGCTGGGAAATGAACTATTCATGCGGCTTTTAGAGTCGCAGGGGTTTAGATTGGAGCCCTAGGCCAGCTCGGCCCGAGCAAAGTCCAAGACGGTGATTAGGGGCTCCCTTCTTCCTGTGATTACCAGGGTATTTCACCCAGAAGCGGTTTTGGTTTGTTTTTCTTTAATCACTCTTTTTCAGTCTGTGTCCCTTGGCCAGCGGAGGCCCCTAAGCCACGGACTTGGTGGATAATAAGGTGCCTGACTTTGTGATGACCCATCACCTCTAGGCAGCTGAGCTTGGGTGTGAAGTTCTGCTCTGGTGCTGCCCCTGGAATTGTGTAGATAGCTTCCGAGCTTAGGGTACCACCCGCAGTTACCATAGAAACTCCTGGTCTCGGGGAGAGGAGGGATACAATATGATGGTTGCCTGTGGCATCCATGGTGGGCCCATGTATTTAAGAAGCTCCAGCAGAGGGTAGCTTTGGTGAGCTCCCAAACCAACACGATGGGGCTAGGTACTCAGGGCCTAGGTTGTAGCTGATACTCATTGCAGCTAGTACTCAAAAGAATTGTGACCCCACTTTAGCTTCCAGGATGCCAGTGCATTGTGGGTGTGCTAGTTTCCTAGTCTTGCCCAGGTTCAGGCTAGGAGCCCATTCATGCTCCTCTGTGGGCACGTCCCTTCTACTTTGGGGGCACCAAACACCCCCCCTCCCTTTTCTGTGGAAGGATGTCAGTTCTCCTTGCTAGGCTCTAGGCTGACTCAGTAAGTCCTTCCACTTGGTTGGATTCCATGTCCTTACAAAAGGTTGAAGATGGTCCATTGTGTGGAGAAAATGGGTCATTCCTGGTGATAGTCCAGTGAACTGGCAAAAAAAAAAAAAATTAAGAATTTTTGTGTGACTTTGTCTATATCAATTACTTCATATATCTTTCTCAATCTTTCAATGGTTCTCTGAGACAAGTAAAGTTTTAGGGGTCCGTTTAAAGATGAGGAAATGGAGACTGGAAAAATGAAATAGCTTTCCCAAACTCACACAGCCAGGGAGCAGGGGTTGAACTCATTGAACTCGGGCTGTTTGCTGGCTTGCTTTCTGTTGTTGGATTAAACACTGAGGAGGAAAGGGTTTATTTGGTTTACAGTTCCAGGTCACAATCTTGAGAGATCAAGATAGGAACGAAGGCAAAGTCTTGAGGGCTGCTTGCTTGCTAGTCCACATTGCACTGCTTCTGACCAAGGGACTCACATCATAGCCAAAGACACACACCAGGAACCGTGGAGGATGCTGCTTGCCAGCTGCCTTTCAGGCCAACTTATACTCGGCTACTTTTCTTATATAGTTGAGGATCACTTACTTAGGGATGGTGCCATTCACCAGTGGGCTGGGTTCAGTTAACAATGAAGACATCAGACATGCCCACAGGCCAATCATCTGTTCTAGGCAGCTCCTCAGTTGAGGTTCTCCTTTCAGATAGCTTTAGGCTGAGGTAACCTTTATATGCTGAGGTAACAGGATAAAGTATCATGCTAAGGCCTGTGCCTTTAGCATATATATATATGGATTTCATCCCTATGGGTTCTCACATGCATCTTGTTGATGTGTGGCTTGGATCACTGGTCTTAAGTGAGTCACACTTAGTCTCTCCTTAGGTCTTGGTTGGTTTCTGTATCTGTCAAACAGAGCCTCGGACTGAGTGACCCTTCAAGATCTTCTCAGGTTCAGGATGTGCTCCTAAAATAAGACTCAGAACCTGTGGTGGTTTGGATAAGAATAGCCCTCATAGGCTTATATATTTGAATGAGCATGGTCACCAGGAAGTGGAACTTTTTGAAGGGTTTAGAAGGATTAGGATGTGGCCTTTTTTGGAGGAAGTGTGTCCTGGGATTTGAGGTTTCAACAGTCTAAGGCAGGCCCAGACTCTCTCTTTGCCTGTGGACCAGGATGGAGCTCTCAACTACCTCACCAGTACCATGTCTGCCATGCTCTATGCTCCCCACATGGTGATAATGGACTAAGCTTCTAAAACTATAATCAACCCCCAATTAAACGTTTTCCTTTATAAGAGTCGCTGTGGTTGTTGTGTCTCCACAGTGCTAGAACGGTGACTAAGACAGGACACCAGGGAACCTTTGCCAAGATCTTCTGAGGCTAGTCCAGACTGACGTATGCTCTGGTGGTGGCTTATGCTGCTGCAGATGGCCTAAGATATCACATTTTTTTTTTCTTCGACATTGAATTGTTAAGAGATCAAACAATCAGACCCATGCTGTGGGTGCTGGGGGTCATATGGCTTGCTGTGACTAACCTTAACTTCCTGTGGCCTTTCTCTCCCCAGCCCATGCCCACCCTGACATCAGGGTGCCTGAGGTGAGGCAGGTCTATCCATGAGATCTTACATGATGCCCACCCTGGGAGATCAATGAGGAACAGATGACTTCACTCATCTTGTGTAGAGTTTTGACTTCCTAGACATGGAACATTCAAGATTGGGCTTGTGGGAGACAGGTCACCATTGTCTTAGTTACTGTTCTAGTGCTGAAAATAGGCACCATGACCAAGGCAGCTAATAAAGGAAGGCATTTATCTGGGCACTCAGCTTAGAGTTTCATTACCATTATGGTATGGTGGGGACCATGGTGGCAGGCAGGCATGGCAGTGGAGCAGCAGATGAGAGATCACATCTTATCCGCAAGTTGCAGTCAGAGAGGGCTTGAGTTTGGGCTTTTGAAACCTCAAAGCCTGTCCCAGTGACACACCTCTTCTGATAAGGCCACACCTCCTCCAAAAACCACACTCCCTCCAGTAAGCCACACCTCCTCCAATAAAGCCACACCTCTTCCAAAAAAGCCACACCTCTTTCAACAAGGCCACACCTCCTATGTTTGTCAGGCTTCTTTAGAAGAACAGAATTTACAGGATGAATCTTCTCTATATTCGGAAAGGGGCTTTATTAGAATGACTTACAGGTCCAGCTAATACTACAATGACTGGCTGGGAACAGAAAGCCCATGAACCCAGTAGTTGCTCAGTCCATGAGGCTGGATGTCTCCAGTGTTTTTCTGTAGAAGTTAGAATCCTGAAAAAGTAGGCTCTAATGCCAGTGAAGGAATGAAAATGCTACCAAGGTGAGGAAAAGCAGACAAAGAGCAAAGGCTTCCTTCTTCCAGCAGGTGGCATGGCATGGCCCGGATTAGGTCTGGACTAAAGATCTGGCTTACAAACATGTCATTTTCCAGCTCAAAAGCTCTGTGATAAAGGCATGTCTTCCTATGACAAAGATCTGATTAGAAGTGGCTCTTCCTACTTCAAATTAAGCAACAAAAGAAAGAAAAAAATCCCTCACAGGCATGCCCTCCATTTTTGGGTTTTAGTTCCAGATGTAGTCAAGTTGACAACCAAGAATAGCCATCACACTTATTAATCCTTCCCAAACAGTTCCATCAACTGGGGACCAAGTATACAAACACGATCCCATAGCGGTCTATCTTTTTTTTTTTTTTTTTCTTTTTATTGCTGTGAGAAGACAACACGAGCATGGCAACTCTTATAAAGAAAACATTTAACTGAAGGGACTTGCTTACAGTTCAGAAGACCACTCAGTTATCATCAAGGGAGCATGGCGGCATGCAGGCAGAGGTGGTGCTGCATCTTGTAGGCGACAGTGATGGAGGAGGGTCATCTTTCTATCTGTTGCTTTCATTGGTTAATTAATAAAGAAACTGCTTGGCCTCTGATAGGGTAGAATTAAGATAGGCGGAGTAAACAGAACAGAATGCTGGTAGAAAGAAGCTGAATCAGGCAGTCGCCATGATTCTCCCACCGGACACAGACGCAGGTTAAGATCTCCCTGGTAAGCCACCTCGTGGGGCTACAAAGAATATCAGAAATGGGTTAGATCAATATGTAAGAGCTAGCCAATAAGAGGTTAAAACTAATGGGCCAAGCAGTGTTTAAAAGAATACAGTTTCCGTGTAATTATTTCAGGTAAAGCCATGCAGGCGGCCGGGTGCCGGGGACGCAGCCCCGCCGCTCTTATAACAACACGACAGGAAGTCAATTGACACACTCTACCATATCCTCAGTATAGGAAACCTTAAGGCCCGCCTCCACAGTGACATACTTCCTCCAACAAAGCCATACCTCCTATGGGTGCCACTCCTTATGAGATTATGGGATTACAGGTGGGGGGAATTATGTTCAAACTACCACAGTGCTCTTCTCAGTTCAAAAGCTACAACCATCCTTCTCGAAGCTGAACTTTCCATTTCCCTCGGTATTAGGCTTCACTCGCTCATGAGGGCACTGGAAAAATCCACGTAGCGAAGGGGCGTGCTCTTCATCCCTGGCGTTGAATGATTTTCGCTTTGCAACAGCCCTTGGATGGCTACTATCCCACCCTGTTCATTCCCCAGCTTTCTCTTCTTCCTGGTGTCCCAGGAGGCTGACATAGCGGGCCATCCTACATGGATGACTTCAGTTGGTTTGACCACTGGGAAACCCCCAAAGGACCTCAGAGAAAACAGCTGGCATTATGTCCCCAGCTGACATACTGCTTTGGGGTCTTGTATCTGACAGAATTTGTACCCACAGGGTGTCTATCCCTACCCAGCTGTGGCATTTATCAGGGGTGCCTCTCTTTGCTTTTCCTCTCCTCCTCTTTCTTCTCTTTTTCCTTCCCCCTTTTTCCTCTTCCTCCTTTTCTTCTTCCTCTTGTCTTTTGGCACAGGTATAAACATGACACTTTCCTCAGGCTGGCTTTTCTCCCGACTCAGTCTTTGTGTTGTGTGTTGGGATTACAGGTGTGCACTACCATGCCTGCCTTGGCGGGGGGTCATTCTTCGGAGGCTCTTAGGGTCACTAGTGTCTCTTCTCCCTTCACCAGGTTCACACTCACCCTGCAACTCCTTCCAAATACCTTTTCTTTCTTGCCCTCCCTGCCTCACATAGCCACCCCCCAATAGGATACCTGCTACCACCCTTGAGGGAGGAATGGGGAAGGTAGGAGGCTCCCAGTTCACAAAGGAAACTAAACTCCCAGTTCAGTTTCTCTGTTGATGTAATAAACCACTCGGACCCAAGGCAGCTTGGGGAGGAAAGGGGCTGTTTGCCACACAGGTCTATCATGGAGGGAACTCAGAGCGGGAACAGAAGCAGAGACTGTGACTGCAGAAGAGTGCAGCTCACTCTCCATGGCTCACTCACCCTGTTCTCTTATACCACCCAGCACCACCTGCCAAGGGATGGCACTGCCCACAGTGGACTGTGGGCCAACCCCTCCCACATCAGTCAATAACGAAGAAAATGCCCCGCAGATCTGCCCACGGGTCAGTGTTGTAGCAGGCTGCTTGTTGGACAGAGGGGAATCCCACATCAGGCCAGTCTGACGGAGGCATCTTTTTAGCTGAAGCTCTCTTTCTCCAGGTGACTCTAGTTGTGTCACACTGACAGACTCAGGCTGTGCAGGGGACATTTCACAGACTCCAACCCAAGTCTTCAAATTCCCGGTTGGCTGTTATATCCATAACTGTCTCACTGAAGGGTCCAACTCACCAAAGAGTTTTGGCTGTTGGTGACTGGAAGGTTTTCTCAAATAGACCACCACATAGAATCCTGACAGACATGCGAGTTGCAGACTCTCCTGTTGTTTCCACTGCCTTGGGCAACAGACTAGTGCTTTGGGTCTTCGACAGGAGCCTATCAATGTTAAGAGACTATTAATGACATCGAGATGCATGGGAAGATGTCTGTGTGTCCTCTTGACCACCCTGAGACTATAATGTAAATAATTAGCAAATAAAACCTGATCTATGTGGGGGTAAATGCATGGGACAAATGCATTTTTAGTTTGAGTGTATTTATTACCTGTGAAAGTGAAGACTAATCATGCTGGATCCTGGCACTGGAGAGGTCCATGAACACCCTAACCCACCTCCATTCTGGCCTGCTCTTGTGGGACGCAGGAAACTCACAGGTTGGGGTGGGAATGAGATGCTCTCCTGGAAAGACACTTGAATGATAAATGGGGTCAGCTTACTCCTCCTCCCTCCACCTTACCTAAATTACCCATCCAGACCATGCTCAATTGGGACACTCTCCTGCAGTTTTTTCTCTTATGTCTGTGGCAGCGCTTCATAGTCTCCTCATTGGCTATCAGAGGGGACAGTCACCCCGAGACAGGAACCAGGTGTGGCGACTCTGGACTCACACGGAGGTCACAGGAGGCCCGGGCTGTGGACAGGCTGTGTGTTCTTGAAGTTGCAGTGAATTCTAATTACTGGCTCTAACTGATTGTCAAAGCACTTAGGGACCTCAGCAAGGGCCAGCAGCTATCCTTGGCAGCTGACACAGGGTACCTGACCTATAGAGGTGTCATCCTGGGAGGACTCAGGGAGTGATTGGTGACAGTGGGGACAAGCCATTCTCTGGTCTCTGGACTGCTGCTCCCCACCCAAACCTTTCCTCCTTGGAATCTTCAGCATCACTGCTCTAGGCTGGGTAGAGGGACGCCTACATCTGACCCATCCTCTCATGGTTGGATCTTCCCAAGTACTGTTAGGACAGAAGGACACCTGCCTGAGGCCATCTTTGCAAGATGACATTTGTTAGAAGCAACCTGATATGGACTCACATTCATCAGCTATGAGACTGATGTATAAACCCAGAACCCCAGCATGTTATTAATGGTGAAGGGGGCGGTAGAAGAGCTAAGCGACCTGCTCTGGCATAACATGGTCTCTCTGACTGCTCCATGTCCTTGTAAAACTCCATGTTTTGCAGTGTGGTTGAAATGGACCAGCCTGTCTTTCCAAAATGACAGTTTCCTCTAGGCAGGGCCAAGGTAGACTAGGAGATTCATTTATTTGCACCCCTGACTTCGTGCAAGTCTGATAAACCAAAAGCTGGGCAAAAGTGACCCTGCCTGTTTCCTCTGCCATCCTGGACCTTGGGAGACTTCATAACTCATGTGTAAGAAGAAAAGAAAAAGCAAGATGAGGAGGTGGCTTGATCTTGAGAAGGTTCTCGGTATAGACAGGGAGAGACTGCACTTTTTTTCTGGTTAGGATTTTCATCAGGGCTGGTAAGAGGTGTGGTTCTGCCAGGTGATGCGAATGGTTAAAGCAGGATGCGCAGGAATGGTCCTACTCATGTCGATCTGCAGAACCGACTTGGGTAGTAGTGGCGAAACTGCTAGACACAGGAAAGGGGTTTTTTGAGCTGGACCGCCATTCACAGAAGCGGGAGTGGGCAGTGCTGAGATGGGGGTCACCACTCATGTAACCCAGCTCTGGAAACAAGAGGCTTGGAGTGGAGTGTATGCCTGAAATCCTACCACTCAGGAGGCAGAAGCAGGAGGATTGCTGTGACTTGCAGGCCAGTCAGGGATGCTGTGTGAGATCCTGTCTCAAACAACAACAACAAAAACCCAAAACTCAAACCAAAAGTATAACAAAAGGAGAGAGGAAGAAGGGAAGTAAACAGGCAGCTTCATTATTTCTGTATTCTCCCCGGCATTGCTTTTCTCTCCATAAGAGAACCCTAAACGGCACTTCATTGCTGAAAGCATCAAAGACACTGCAGGGGGTCCATATCTGGGAACTCAGAGTGAGACAAGCCACAAGAAGCTGGACAGCACAGCAGTCAGCAGGCAGGGACCCCTGGGAGACACTTAAGGGGCGTGGAAGAGAGATGAGGTCTCTGAGGTTGAGGCCTGTGCACAGGCTGGACTCCTGGATGTCCCCACTTCTCTGCAGTTTTCCTGCAGTGACCCTACGTCATTGTCATTTGCACCTTTCTGAGGAGTACAGTCAATGATTATTACAACAGAGTCTCCTGCAACATGGGTCTCAGGGACAAGAGGAAGGCTTCTCGGGCTCCATCCAGGACCTCCCTTGGGAGACAGGGAACTCTTCCCGTGAATCTTCCTTTGGTTCTTAGGGGTTCTGGGCAGACTGCAAAACTCTTAAGTCATCCTTCCAGGTATGGGCTTCATGAGATGCCCATATACAGCTGCCTGTTGGCTGGTTAGTACTATCCTCTCTCCTGCGGGCAGGGACCAGGGGCTGATTTGCAATGCCTGTCTCTAAATTTGTTCGACAGGAAGCACCATTCAGCTTCTTGGAGCCCTGTGTTATGCTATCTGATGGGCAGCTGCCAATCCTACCTATGAGTGGACTGACCCCAGACTCTCCAGGGGGTGCCCATTGGCCTCTCCATACTGAGTTGCATATTTTAGAGAAAAATCAAACAATAAATGAAGAACTGAAGGGGACTGGACTGCCTGTCTCTAGGACTCAAAACAGCTATTCTGCCACAAGAGAGGGCAGAGGACTGCATATTCCTGTTCCCAGGAAAACGATTCAAGCTTGGTTTTCCATGTGTTGACTAACTGGCCCAATCAGACATCGTCTGTGTGATCAAGGGCTCAGCCCATCGTCAGCTCTCTCGGTCTGCTATGGTCTGGATGTGACCTGTTCCTCACAGCTGAGGAGTCTCATAGCTTAACTAGTAGCGCTCTTCTGTGAAGTCATAGAACCTTTGGGACCTACATGGCAGGAGAGGGTCCTTGGAAGCAGGTCTTTACGGTGACACCCACTTCTAGTGCCTGCCTGGATCCCTATTTCTGGCCCTCCAAGCTGTGAGAAGCCATGCTGCAAGTCTCCGCTGTCACAGATGGAGCCCCCATGCCTTCCTGCTATGATGGGCTCCTGGAACTGGGTGCCAAAGTGAGGCCCTTGTCCTTTAAATTGTTTCTGTCAGCTGTCTTGTCTCAGCCACAAGATAAGTCATTAGTAAGGACTGGGAGATGGCTCAGTGGTTGAAAACACCTGGGCGCTTTTAAAAATTGCTCTTATTCTATGTGTGTGTGTGTGAGTGTGCTTTAGTGAATACATTCCTACCTCTTGCTTGGAATGCCCAAAGGGCTCAGAAGAGGGCACAAGGACCCCCTTGAACTGGAATTATGGAGTTGTGAGCCCCCTGTGGGTGCTGGGAACTGAACCCAGGTCCTCTGCAGGAGGAGTCAGTGCTTTTCACCGCTGAGCCATCTCTCCAGCCCCAGCACTTCCTGTTGTTGCAGAAGATTCGAGTCCAGCATCCACGCTGGACAGTCTGCAACTGGATCCAGGGAATCCAACGTCCTCTTCTTGTCTCAGTGGGTATCTTCAAACACGTATTTTACATACAGACACATAGGCACACACATGTCCACATAACACAAAACGAATAAACAGTTCTTTTAAAAAGAGAGAACTAATCCATAGCCTTACCTCCTGCTAGCTGTGTGTTCCCAGGACAATTATTTTGCCTCTCTGTGTCTTTCTTTCTTTAATTATCGGTGAAATGGGCTAACAGTAGAACCTATACCTAACAATTGTTACAAAATTTGAGTGAGGTTTTGTATTTTCAAATCCATTAAGAAGCAGTTGAAATATCAATCGTGCTGCAAGAAGAGTTGGCTGCCAACTTACCTGCTCTCTGGAAACTTACCCCAAATCTATCATGTGCCAGGCAAACTCCTTAGTGCTCGGTGTTGTGGGCAAGACAAACTTCTTGCCTAGAGGAAGGTTCTGTTTTACGCGCGCACACACAAAGAGGTGACTTCCGGTGTGATAAACACTGTGGAGAAGCTGCTGGGTTAAAGTTGACAAAACCCTCTTTCCCAGAGGATGGGAGGAGAAACTTGAGGGATTTAAAAGAATGAATCCTTTAGGTGCCCTAGCCGGACCCAGAAGGGCATCAGCAGTCCCCTGTGGTGTCTGGGAGGGAAGTGTGAGGACGGGCCTGCTGAAGCCTTCCTTTGTTATTTTCAAGAAGAAATGGGCCAAGCTAGAAAATGCTTTGGAGGGCTAGTGCCGGGCCAGGATGCATCCTCAGACTGCCTTACGGTGTGCCAATTACTCTTGAGACTGGAGGTCAGCAGAGTCTCTGAGTGCCCTGAGGAGGTGACATCCTGTACCTACAGTGGCAGCCAGTGCTGGATCTTTTTCCTAGTGAAGGACATGTGGTCTCCCCTGCCATGCTCTCCTAAGGAACTTTTAGGGGTATTCTGCCTCGATCCTGACTTCCTGTCACATGGTACCTTGCACATTTCACTTCCTGTGCAGGTAGGGTCAGCTCAGTCAGGCAACGTTGGTCCCACCCACTGAGCTGCCTCCAGCATACTCCTGAGAGGGTCCGGGTCAAGTCTTGCCACAGCTGTCTTTGACTGTGGTAGGCTTTCCTGCTTGAGGGCATCCCAGGCCGCACCTCCAGTCACTAGGGTGACCATCGGAGTCAAGGTTGAGAGGAAGGACTGCGGCCAGTCGGCTGGGTGCAGGTGTGGTTCTGGCCCAGTTTCATCTTATAAGACATTTGGGGGGATCTTTCAGCACCTCGCGTGAGTTGGTCTTCCGAGTCTCCTTACAGCAGTAGTGTTTCTTCCCGAAGGGGGAAGTCAGCTGCACCAGATCCTGGAGCCCACCTCTGCCTCCAAGGAGGGGAGCTGGGGAGCATCTGAATCTGAGTGTCTGCAGACAGGGCCATCAGCCCTCATTTGCACTGCATCAAATTTGCGGGTTGCAAGATGGAATTCGCAATTGCTTTTCGGCAATGTTCAAATTAGCACTTCTTAGCATATTAATGAACTATGTTTTTTTTTCATTATGTGACCAATTTTAATGTAAATAGCAGTCTCCACACAAAGATTAGGTCAGTGTTATAAGGGAGGAAAGCTTCCAAACTTCCCATGGAGGTTGGAATTCTGGTCTTCGAATGGGCAGACTTTAGCTCAGGGCCACTGTCCACCATGAGTGGCGACTTGGGACTGCTTGATTTGGCAGGTGCTCAGTCTGGGATTAGGTCTGAGGCTTCATGTCTCAGGGATCTGGATACCCGTAAGGGAGGTTTCCTGCCCTGCGTCTGATATAAAGGGCTCAGCCTCTGAGGCAGGAGAATGAGGATGGTACCCAGTGCATTTACCACTGTATCAGTTTTGTATCAGTTTGATCTGAATATGTGACAGGGACAGCTTTAAAGGAGGAGACATTTAGTTTGACACACAGATTTGGAGGGTCACCCTATAGTCACGTGACATCCTGTCTCTGGGTGCGCACGACCGGGGAACTTCTTCTCTTCATGGTTGTCAGGAAATAGACGGAAAACCAGAAAGAGCTGGGAATAATATATTCCTAAAGACTTACTCCCGGTGACTTCTTCCAGCTAGGTCCCATCCTCCTAAAGTTAGCAGAACATTCCACTCTAGAGCCTCCAGTGCACAAACCATCACAACGTCCATATCTAGAAAGAGCTAAATGTGAGGACCACACGTGGCAAACCCTTCCACACCCCACAGGGAGTAGCTGCCTTCACCCCAGGTCAGCACCGGCTGTAAAGGGGTTCTGAGGCATTTCTTGTAGACTGCCCCACCAGTGCAAGCCTCTGTTTTAGCATTAAGTCACCAATCCTGCTCCTGTGTGTGAATATGTGGGGTACATGTGTAAAATCCTGCACATGTGTGGGAACATGTGTATGCATGCAGGTAAAAGTGTGAAGTCCTGCACCCGTGTGTGAATATGCATATGTGTGCAGGTACGAATTGTGACAGAGATGACACTATCAGAACACAGTGTGTTTTGAGGAAGAGTTTCTCCCTGAACCTAGGGCTCACTGATTAGGCTAAGCTGGCTGGCCAGTGATCCCCAGGGGTCCCCCATCTTCATCTTCCCAGCACTGAGATTAGAGGCACACAGGACCACACCTGGCTTTATTTATTTATTTTTTTAATTTTTATTTTTTATTTTCGAGACAGGGTTTCTCTGTAGTTTTTGGTGCCTGTCCTGGAACTAGCTCTTGTAGACCAGGCTGGCCTCGAACTCACAGAGATCCGCCTGCCTCTGCCTCCCAAGTGCTGGGATTAAAGGCATGCGCCACCACCGCCCGACCTGGTTTTCTTATGTAGGTGTCGGGGGTCTAAACTCAGTTCTTCACACTTGGGCAGCAAACACTTTGGCAATGGAGCCATCTCCCAAGTCCCTTGGATCACAATGGAGTTGGCCTAAGACTCTTCGGGCCTGCCCCAGGAGAGACCAGAAATGATTTTCTTCCAGGCATCTTCTGGTGGTGAGCAGTCCAGTCATGAGACCTAACGTGATGCTAAAGCCAGGACAAGGACCACAGGCACAGCTGCACACTGTCTCCCTCTACAAAGGCAGGGTGCAGAGAAATGGAGGTCTCAAGGCTATGGCCTGATGAGACGCTGGAGCCAGGGAAGTTGACCTGGGCAGTCTCCAACTGGCTGCACCTGGCTGACTGGAGACAGTGGCCTGAGTTCTCTGGAAGAGGTGGTGACCTTGTGCATTTGAGACACATGCCCACACACTCCCCCACATGCACCAGGCTTTCAAAGACAAGAATAGACTCTAAGTTTTCTAAATGCTATTACTTTCTTGGTTCATTATTCAAAATAAGGTGATTATTCACCAACCCCTGCCCCCGGCTTGAATGACCAACCAAATAGTGTTTTCCTGCAGTGGCGTGTGTCTGTGAGGCTCTCCACCTCCGCCTGCATGACAGTCATACATTCCCGGGGCTTCATCTCACTGTTCTTTACTATCTATAGATGGGTATGAGGGTGTCCTGATTGCATTTAAAAAATGAGTTTGTGTATCTGGAAATAATCAGTAACTAAGGTAGCAGAGGGAGAAGAAGAAGAAAAAAAAAACCATCCCAAGCTCCTGATGAGCAAGCTGTGAGCTGTGCAGACTTCACAGTCTGCTGTCTTCCCAGGAGGAAACCTCTCCATTGCAGCCATCCCAAAATGCAACCGAGAAAGAAGACATGTTTACTTGGGAACTCAAGGAATCTGCTAGGCACCTGGGAGACCTTATCAGTCCTGGGATGTCACAGGTCCCACTGGCTTGAGTGGGCCTCTTCTCAAATTCAGGTGTTAAAATGTGATAGCCAATGAGATGATCGTGAGACCTTTAACGGGGTGATTAAGCCATGAGCACCCCCCCCCCCCTTATAAATGGTCTAAGGCATTTACAACAAACGCTTCATGATAATTGGTTTGGCTGCTCTTCTGCCTCCCACCATGTGGAGGCGCTGGCCTTTTGTCCCAGAAAACACAGTAACCAGGAGGCCTTTCGGAAGCAGAGAGCAAGCGGCTCTTACCATTCAGTCCTCTGGATGCTTTAATCATGAGTTTCCCAAGGCCCAGCACTGTGAGAAAAAAAATTCTGTATTTGATTGCATTAGTACAAATGGATCCATCTTGTCTGTGTCAGCCCATCGGTGTGCAAGCTCACTACCTTAGTCAAGGTATAGACATAAAAGACCAAGTCAGATGGGCTTGTCAAATCAGGTTATATTGGTATTTGAAACTGAAAAGCTTGGTGGGTAGAGCTTCAGGAAGGGCTAGATCTAGGGGTCAGGATGTGTCCTCTGCCTGGGTTCCTTTATCCGGCAGCATGGTTGCATTCATTGTGCTGGCAAGATGGCTGCCGGCAGCTCTGAGACTTACAGGTTTCGTCTCAGGAACACCAGGAGGGGGGTGGGGAAAGATTTCTCTTTTTATACAAAGACCTGTGATTGAGTGAGGCCGTTCTTGATTTAGGTCCTATCCTCAGCCCCTGAACCAGCATGTGGGATGGGATGTCCTCCTTGTTGTCCTGGACCGGGTCGCTTGCCTATCCTTGGAGCTGGGGGTGGGTTCAGCTCCTCCTAGAGACCAAATGGATGCGCGTGGGGGAGGGGCGATTCTTCAAGGAAAATCAGGATGCTATTTCCAGCGCAAGGAGGAAAGCGGCTGGGCAGGCAAAAACAACAGATGTCCACTCTGACAGCTTTTCAGCTAACTATTCACGGAAGTCCAGGAGCAAACTCCATCCAGAGAGCAGAGACTGAGGCGGATTCTAAGAGTTTAGCTGTTTCTATTTTCTTTGTGAGATTGGTCCCAGGTCTTGGCAGTGCCCTTTACAAAGAGAGTGGGTATGTTTCACGTCCTATTGGCCAGACCAAGGCATCTCCTATGTTCACTTGGGAGAAGCTTTGTGTTCCCCTGACAGAGAAGATCCTTGCTCCTTGGCCCTGGCTGGGGACTCTGTAGTTCCCCAGGGTCAAATAGCTGGACATGGAGTCAGACTCAAGTTCTCTAAAACCATGCCCACAGATGGTTACCATTTTTATGATTTTTTTTTTATTTTTTTGAGATATGCCTGTGTCTCCTTGTCCTCATAACCTGGGTGTTGGCTCTGGGGATGTTTCTTGAACACATCCAGTCTATCTTTTCTCTCCCAATTCTTGCAAATGCAACCAATTGGGCCCAAGAAGTGCTGGAGAAAGAACTATGCCTCATCTCTCCATTCAAGGACTCCGGTGGCTCCAGCCAGGGTTTTGCTTGTGTCTCTTCTCTTCTCCTTACCTCCTTCTTCTCTCCTTAAAGTCCTTCCTCTAAGGGGCCCTGGAAGGAGTGACCAGAGCCCCCTAGTCTTTCTATTGGTATCACTGTTCCATTTTTCCCCCTTGGCAAGGACAAAGTCTAAGGTGGTAGAGAGGTGAGAGCTGGGAGACCCAGGTAAGAAGCTGCTCTCTGATCCTCGGATCCCATGTTCATCCCCAATTCTCCTGGGAAAACTTGGAAGATGCAGAGGACAGAGGCCTTGGCTGCACCAGGAAGGACACCTTAGCTAGCTCAAACCTGGTGATGACCTACATAGCCAGCCCTTCCTTGCAGGTGTTCAGCCTCTCACCCCAGCCGCCAGGCTTCTCTCCTCTTGAGTTCGCCTTGCCTCCCCTTGGAGGCTGAGCCCAGTCCCATGAGGACCATTCCTGGGCAGGGAGCCATGGATCCCTCCTTCCTACTTATTAGGGCAGCCATCGCTCTGATGGAGCTGCAACAGCCCAAGCCAGAGTCTTCACAGAAATGGGCTTCATTGAAATGCACAGCAGGGCCGTCCTGGATTCTTTATGTACTAAACTTAACTGCGGTAATCTATTCAGATCGCTCTGAATTTATCTAGCTAGAGTGTCCCCCACTCCCGACTCCTCCTCCACATATATATGTTTTAAATACAGACAATGCATATTTTGAAACAATAGCTTAGGCCCCCTTATTCTGCTGGGCAGGGGGGCAGGTGACTCCTTTCTGCCCATCACCTCCCACCTTCTCACCTTTCCTAGGGAATCACCCAGCGCCATTGGGATCTTGGGAACCCCCAACCCCCCGGGTTCCACCTCCTTCATTCCTTTGCAGTTGCTGGAACATGACCTTGAGAGAAGCAGAACCCATGGGGCCTCCCCAGGGGAAAAACTGGGGAACTGTTTATTGTAACGGAATGGAACCAGAGGATAATAGGGTATGGAATGAGGGTCTTGCTGGGAGGTGGAGCAGTGTGGGCACTGACCTGGGAACCCCAGCAGTGCTGTCTTCTTCTCAGAACCTCTCAGCTTGGGGGAAGGGTATGCACACTGGCTTTGACGTGATCTACAGTTGCCTTAAAGTGGCAAGCAGCAGGGAGTTTATCCCCACCTCAGAGGAGGAACCCCACAGCCGCTATATTTAAAGGATGCTCAAAGCTAGGATGGGATATTTTGTGGAAGCCAAGGTCCCACACACTGCCAGGTGTAACTCCAGTAGCCACAGATGGGGATACTGGAGCTCAGAGAAGGCAGTGGCAGGTGGCCAATGTGACTTGGATGGTGCCCACTGGAGACTGGTCCATGCAAGCGCAAGGAGGCTGGGAGGACCAGCTAAGTCCTATTCTCTCTCGGAAGCTTCCCTACCAGAGGGGAGCCGGGAAGACAGCAGAGATGTGAATCAGATCTAAGCCAAAGCTTTTGGCTAACCAAGCACAGCTGTGTGACACTGGCCGGGGACTATTTTCTGACACGAGGCTTAGCCTGCACATCAGCTTCACAGTTGCCAACAGCACTGGCTCACAGGGGATCAGAGATGGACCAGGGATATAGCAGAGGATGCCCTGAATCTCCTGGCCCAGTCTCCCTCGGGCTGCGGGTGAGATTCCTCACTATACAGAATTTTTTTTTTTTATGTGGGACAGCAGGCTTCTTGGCGCGCTCAGTAACAGGTTCACGTCATCTCAGCATCCTAGCCCTTGGGACTGCAGTCACAAAGCCAACTCCCTTGCACTACTGGGGAGAGACTGCACCCTGCTCTTCCCATCCCTGAGTGACAGCCTCCACCTTCCAAGAACTGGCTCCTGCGGGAGTGGCCCCCGTTCCTGATTTTTCTGGAGACCGACCCTTAATGAGCCACACTGCCTTGCCACCTGTGGCTTCCCTTGGCACCAGACATTTAGCCTCATCTTTCTTGCCTGGATTCCTCCACACTGGCGCTAGAACGTGGCCCGGCTAGAGATATCCCAGCTACCAGTTTGATTTGGTCCCTATCGAAGATCTCTAAACCTCAGATGAGTTCAGTATTCCCACGTAGTCCGGAAAACATGCATCTCAACTCCACTGCTTCCCTCTTTCCTTCCTGTTATTTATTTTTTGTACTAGATCACCCTCCCACGCAACCCAAGTTCCTTTCAAGTTCAGCATCCTGCTGCATCACCACCCCAATGCTGCAACCTTAAGCTTGCGCCACCTCACCTGGCCTGGGAAGGAGTTGCAAAGGCACCTTTGCTCACTGTCTGTCTCCCGTCTTCCAGCTAACTCTGAGTAGTACTTAAGCGGTCTCAGGACCACTCATACAACATTTATGATTCATATTTTCAGTCCCCCAAACACAGTCCGACTCTGTTTTGAAAGTCAACGACAAAGCTGCGTCTTGGATTACGGAAAGTGTCCTCTCGAACCATCGAGGAAGGAGTTCCACATCCTCCCCATTACATAAAAATTTTATAATGAAAATTTTGTCTCATGAAGGTGAAACTTCGAGGCCCCATTATGGAATCCTCATTTTTCGATGCATAGCAATCAAATGACCTTCCCATACTGCCGCATGAAGTATAGATTTAAAGTTAAATGATCCAGCGAATCATTTAACATTTTCTTAAAGAGTAATTCCCTCTGTAACTGTGGGTGTTTACATACGGCTTTCTTTTTGGTATTTACATTTTAAGAATTGAAGAAAAACTGACACCCTTTTTGGGAACTGATTTTTTAATAGCCTTTGTTTATTTTTAATATGTGGCGTTCCAGGCCCCTGCTCTAATGATTTTTTTCACACTGCATTGATAATTAAATTCATTCATTTTCCCAGCTGCACAATTCCTTTAAATAAAAAGTTATGGGTAATAACACCTCTTACGCTCAGAGTACAGAGGAGAGAAGGGCATGTCGGAGCTGTTCTCTGAGGGGAAACGCACAGATTGTGCGGGTCACGGGTAAAGGCAAAATGCCGGGACTGGGTCCTCGGGTATTTGGGCCCTCTGAATTCACAGATTATAACCTGTGGACTGCGACTTCATGTAGGTGGAAAAATATAGTTTTCTTTTTAAATTTTTTTTTTGAGAATTTCATATGTAAGTCCTGTATCTAGATCATTTCCTTCCATCCTTCTCTCCTCTTTCTCTCCTCTGCCCACTCCTTCTCAAATTCATGGTCTCTGAATTTATATGTATAAAAATATATATCATACATATAATATTTATATATATATTATACATATATATTTTTATGTATAAAATATATGTGTAATATATGTATATGTATATATAGTGTGTCTGTGTAACCTGCTAAGTTCATTCAGTTTTGCTCATCTATATCTGTATTTAGAGCAGACTGCTTGGGGTGGTCTATCAGGGGCTCTTCTCTGGAGAAGACCGATTCTCCTCTCAGCAGACATTCTTCATCCAGAGGTGGACCTTTTGAGACCTCCCCATCCATGTTGGTCAGTGGGTGCTGCCATTATGCAGGTCTCACTTAGGTGGCCATGTTGCTGAGATTTCATGGCCACAGCTTCCCTGTCATATACAGAAGCCACTACCTCACAGCAGGATTTTTCCTTAGTGTGTGTGTGTGTGTGTGTACATGTATGTATATCTCCTTCTATCCCCTTCAGATTTTTAGATCTGTAGTGGCCAGTGTTATCAAAAACCACCCCAAAGGTTGTTTCTCTCAATGACTGGAGACTGTTTGCACGCTGTTACCAGCAAGCTTGTGTACAGGGAGGGCAGTGGAAGTGAGGTGAAATATTTAGTGACATAAAAGGGACCTCGCAGATTTGAGAAAATGGAAAACTGTGATCATGGAAGAGGTTCCTGAAGTAATGAGAGGAACGCCCGGTCCCTGGGCTGGTGATTCACTTGCAGTGTCTGTAATTTCATGGCTGCTATAAGGATTTGGTTTTTACACATTTTAATTTAGTCCAGAGATGTTCCTATTTTAATTATCCACACACAAGGGTACAGTATCTTTCTACGGTTATTGCTTATATGTTACACTTATATATAGCGGTGACAACTGGAAAAAGAAAACCCCGACAAAACGCGTTCACCTAGATGACCAGAGGGGTCTACTCATTTGTTTTAATGACACGGGGTGGACCTCTGCATCTTTAAACAGGGCCTGCAGACAGGCGCTGCCGAGCCCTGGTGGATGCGCACACAGAGGTAGACTGAGAAGAAAAGGAATTGGTGCTGTGTGGGTCCCTGCTTTTGTGAAGGGTTTCCGTGGAGGCCCCCCGAGGGGGGATGTCTGCAGCCCCTGGCTTTCCTTATTGAAACTAGAGGGCACTGAATGGGGGGCTCCAGGGCAAATCGATTCCCGCTGGGCCTCAGTGATCTCATTTCAATGGATGAAAGGCCGTTTGGAGAAATGTGATATTTTAACTGTTGCATCAAGCTCAGCCTGCAGATGTTAGGAGGAAACAGAAAAGACCAAAATATATATATATATACTACATGAAATATAAATACATGCACTCAAATCTTTTTATACCTAATTAATACTTATGTACAAATATAAACAAATATATAACATAAAAACTAACATATGTATGTAAATACATTTCAATATGTATTTAATATCTATCTATATAAATAACAAATAATACATAATAGACAAAACAATACATGTACTTAAAAATATTTAGTTATAATATTTATATATTTAATATCCATATACAAATACAAATAAATAGAAAACATACAAAAAGGATAGCACACATACTTAAATATATTTTTAACTATAATATCTATAAACATGTGAATTTATAACATAAAAGAACAATGTGCTTACTTAAATATATCTAAACATATTTATATATCTTTAATATCTCTATATATGACCATATAGTATATGAAAATGCACATACTTAAATGTATATATTAAATATATACTTAATATTTTATCTATATTAAATATATGTTCAATTTTATATGTATATGCATATAACATAAAAGAACAATAAGCATATTTAAATATGTTTATATCTATTTAATATCTCTATGTAAATATATGTACATAATGTGTAAAATGTACATGATAATTATAATACTTAAATATACCTATATTTTTATCTATTTAATGCTCAAACATAAATAAAAATAAATACATACTATAGGAAAGAATCATATATACTTAAGCACATATATTTAAATATATTCATAACTTTATCTATTTGATATATGCTATCTTGTGCATATAAATAAGTACTTATTAAAGACGTTTGGACTTAGATATACTTTGATCTATTTGTAGTCATTAAATATTATGATATATAAATATGTAATATGCTATCAAAGGACAGTGAATGTAATTTATATATGTATATAAGTTATCTATGTATTTCTAGCAAGTCAATATCCACATATTATATTAAATATAAGAAGGATTGTGCACACTGTAGTATACTTGTGTTTCTATGAGAAAAGACCAGTCTGATGAAAGCAGATGATGGTAGAGACCTTGAGCAGAGCCCGAGATAGCCCTACACTGCCCTTCAGGCTAACCTCCTTCCACAGTAACTGTGAGCAGAATTGCTCCCTTGTGGTGAATCTCCCATAAGCCCTGTGTCCCAGTAGCTAGTGGACAGTCAGAGAGGGGTCGGTCCACCTTCCCTGTGGACGACGCTGGTACCTGGGGACTCGGCTAGAAGCAAGGCCTCAGCGTCACCTGCTCTGAGGATCTCGTCCATGGGGAAAGCCACTGTGTGCCGGTCAAACCTGGACTGCAGACATGTCCCTTGGCTCGTGGAGAAGCTTCACTTTCAAGTCACCTAACCACATGCTGCTTGGGATCCCACTGACCTTGTCTTTGTCTTGCTGAGTCTGTTTAGTAAGGTGGTACCTATCTTGAAATGAAGGAGAAAACCAAAATTGTTTTCTGTGGTGAAAGGCTTATGCAAGTACAAAGTGAATTTCTGAGGGAGACAATTTACCCATAGAAAATATATGTTAGCATAGGCATATACATGCATGAATGTATTTTATCTATGCTTTTATCTGGGGATGGAACTCAGGGCCTTGTGTATTCTAGACCGGTGCTCTACCATAGAACCACACTTCCAGATCTATAGTATTCTTTTTATATATGAGATGTGACTTACTCAGTTCTCAGGTTACTTAAAAAACAGTGTGATGTTTCATGTTTGGAGTGTTCTTGTCGCTATCTGAATCTCTGGCTTGGACGACTACAAGTGCCAAGGATGCTGGGTCCCCAGTACAGTCAGAAGAGCCCTTTGTGGCTGCATGTCAGACTGGGTCTATCGGTCTGGCCTTGGTTGAGACCTGACTGCACCTCCTGAGTTGTTGGTGTTGACATAACACTGGTGTTGGCTCCCTGTCTCCTGGAGTGGTTCGGTTCTGGCTTTGGACAGCCTAGACACCTATCATTGTGACAGGATCAGTAGTTACAAGTAACCACGGAGGTGTGGGATGTGAGCCGTGTGGCTTAGAGGTGGGAGAGTTTGTATTCCCCACAGGGCTTTGCTCTTTCATCTAGGAGGTCATTGGGCTTTTAAAAACACTATTCTCAAAGCCATCTAGAGGGAACACCAAGCCCAGCAAAGACTGACCTCAGAGGCTGACACACGAGGACTTCCTGTGTAATTCCTTCTCAGTCCACGGCACAAAGGGAACTGGCATGGAAAGTTAGAGCCACACACCTGCTTCAGCTAGAAGCAAGTTCCTAACGGCTGAGGATGGCCTTGAACTTGTGACCCTTCGGACCCCACCTCTTGAGTGTTGGGATTACAGGTACATGCCACTGCACCTGGTTTAAGCAGTAAGCACGGTTGAGTCTGTGGCCCTGTGCATGCTGGGTGAGCAGCCCATGGACCGCTCCCAGTCCGTGGTTTATTTTCTCATTGCTTTCTCTCTCAATAGCAGTGGTAGTGTGCATCTGGATTTGTGAGCATGTCTGTTATGTGTGTCTGCATTGTAACAGAAGATAGTGACCCAGAGCCCCAGGCTGAGAAAGGCTGGGCAGGAGTCTCTCCTAAAGAGTACCGAAGTGTAGCTAGCTCTGTGCAAGGCTATCGCTAAAGCCAGCATCTAGCTTGAGAGTCCTGTTTGCTGTTCCTCCCGCTCTACGGGCCAGTATTGCTTTCACCTTTGTAGCTAGTCACCGCTGCTGTCTAAATGCTCTGATACATCCATGGCAAGGTGGTTTGGTCTTTCTCACACATATGGCGTGGGAGGCTGTAAACACTGTTGCTGTCCAAATATATCTGTTGAGGAGCTTGGGAAGATGCCGAAGGAGATGTGACAGTCAAATCCAGGAAGGCCAAGGTCTAGCCTTGACCTTGCACCTCACGGCCATTTCTTCACCTGTGGCCAAGTCTTCTTTTTAAGGTCACTGTGGACACTGAGCCTGAGATGGGACGTATACACCAGTCTTCCTCGGTGTCCCCCCTCCCCCCACCAAGCAGTCTTACCTGAGCACAAGGCAGGTGTGCGTGATCTTGGGTTTTAAGCAAGGGACCGAATGGCACAATGCCCTGGACTTGAAGCCCACAACTGACAGGCATTTTCTGGAATGTTCGTGACTTCAGAAAAGCATCTGACCTAAGCTGGCCTGGGTGTTACTGGGAATCCCTATGACAGAGTTCCAGTGTCTTTTCATTGTGTTCAAGGGGAAATAAATACTGAGCATTTGAGACCCTGGTGAGGACAAAAAGCTGTCTTAGAGCAGAATCCACAAAAGCAACTCCATTCGTACCACAGGAGAGGGTTTGGAGGAGGTCAGCTTTGATGACCCATGGGGGATGAACAGGACCAGGGAATGAACACATCCTCTGGATGAGGACATTTGGTAGAAGAAGCATAGGATCGTTAACGGTGTTCCTAGTGTAGAGCTGAAAACGTGGAATCAGAAATGACGAATGTGCAGGCTGAGTGAAGGCAATTCTTGGCGCAGGAGGCACCTTTTATTGTTAAGACTAAGGCTTCCTATAAAGGCCAGAGAGATCTTCTGGAGGGGGTATCTCTGTTAAGGGTGTCGTGTTAGGTGACTCCACAGGCCAGGCTGGGGATTCATGTTGTAGGAGGTGGGGTACATTTGGGCCACCCTCCCTATGTTTCCCTGAATCAGAGCTGCTAGAAGATGGGCCTAAAGTAGGGAGAGTCGGGCACAAGACAGACCAGGCACACCACTGGAGGCTCACGTCTGTACGCATCTCTGTTTCTCTTCCATGCATTCATTTCCTAACTGTGCCCAGTTCCGGTACCTAAGACACTAATATTCTGCAGCCTGTGTCATTTAGGATACCTGGATTTTCTTGTCCCATATTAACAGAAATGTATTTGTATTTTCATCTGAAACTCCCCTACCCCCCAACTCGCTTGCACAGATACCCTGACAAAGTTACAACAGCTCTAAGGGAGAGGCTACTTGTCACTGTATGGGTGGTTATTTGACATCAGTGTTTTTACGAGCCATCTAAAACAAACCAGAAACTTGCTCTAGGGCTTCAGACAAGCCCAGAGATAGAGTGCTTGCCCAGCACACACAAGGCCCTGGGTCTCATGCTCAGTCCTATAATAAACAAACAAGAACATTGACCACCGTTCAAAGCAAGGCCTTGTTTCCAATACGTTGCCCCCGATTTCAAAGCAAACACTACATTTAAAAGGCTAGGGCTGGGTGGTGTTTGAGCTTTTCCCAGACATGCCACAGAGTTAGGTCATTGTCAGAAATGCCAGAATGTTCTCTTACTGCTCTGAGCTCCAAACACTTACTGGGTTTGCCTGTTTTCCTCACTGGAAAACAAAGCAGGACACGAGAAGCGGCTCCATTTGGTTCTGCACCTAAGCACTTCCGTGTATTCACGCGGTCATCTTCCCTCTGTATGGCTGGCTACAGTATCCTTAAAGAACTGGGCTTGGCTGTGTGTGGAGTGTGTTTTCCTGCCCCACACACTCAGAAAGCAGTAAGAGAAGGCTTGGCCAACACCGGGCTGGCTTTCCCATGCTCACACCTGCCGTTTCTCTCCATCCAGGTTCGGGATGAATGCAAGCGCCTGAAGAATTGGCAGGGTTGATTTAGGAAATAAAGCGGGGGGGGGGGGGGCAATCCAAGATGCCTCATCAGAAATCACCTTACTGTAGAAAACCCAAATGCACGAGGATGTATAAAAATAGATTTCTTCTTAAATGCCAGGGAAGAGAGCTAGAAGCACGTTGGCAGAGTGGGATCTGTGGACAGACCTGCGCCAGGTTCTTACGTTAATAAATATTCATTTTGTGCGGGTTTTTTTTGGGGGTGGGGGAGAGGCGCAAGTTCTAGGCATAGAGCCCTTGTTGGAGAAGTAACATCTATTTGTACAGCAATTTTTAGTTCTTAAGGACCAGGTTCTCTTTTTTAAAAATCTTAACTCCTTCCTAACAATTCACACCTCCAGCAGGCTGCCTGCTTAGAAGACAGATTTAAACACAACCTCCTCCCGGGTGTAGCTAGCCAAGCCAGGTAAAACACTGTTCTCTCTTCGTCCCCGCCCCCTTTCTCCACCCCGCCCCCTCATTTCTGGACATGCAGCAAAAGCTTCATTCAATATTGATTGTGTTTTGATACATTAAAATCAAGAGTGAATCGGGGCTCTTACATAAAAGGTGTATAGACAGCATTCATACCGTTTTGACCAAAGCAGTCAACATTTTAAAGGGATTTCATTCCCTTTCAAAGCCTGCAGGCAGCCTAATTCTCTGAGAAAGGAAAGCAGGGCCAGTTGGTGCTGAAATGATTCCTCCCAAGATGTCTAAGACAAGGATGTTATTATTAGTTTTTTTACCCTTAAAAAAATCTATTTTCCACTTGTATACAATTTAGCAAATTTGGGGCTTGGAAAAAAAAACATCAAATACTTTTCCTTTATTTGGTGGAGAGTAACACTTGGGATGACTAAAAAAAATAAAGGCGTTTCATAACAAATGTTTCAAGACCAGCAGAGAGGTATTTCAAAAAAAATATTCCACTTAAATGTATTGAAAAGACAAAAAGGAGGGAAGGGAGAAGGGAGGGAGGGAGGGAGGGAGAGAGAGAGAAGAGAGAGAGAGAGCGCCCAGTTGCAGCTGCTTTGACCGAGTTCAGGCACGAACGAGCTTTCATTCCTTTGCATGATTTCGATAAAATTAGGTCAAAGAAATGTTCATTTGAAAACAGTGCTTCGTCATATTATCCCCAGCACATGTCTAGCAAATATATGAATCCGGCATTCATCTGCGCAAAGTTCCAAACGCTAATGAATGGTTTAGACAGCATTGTCATCAATTTTCCGCAGGTGCAGCTGGGGCAATCAGTCAATTCAATCAAAAGCCTCCGTCAAGTTGCGTGGCGCTGTCATTTTTTACATTCTGAAATTAAAAGAGAGAGAGAGAGAGAGAGAGAGAGAGAGAGAGAGAGAGAGAGAGAGAGAGAGAGAGAGAGAGAGAGAGAGAGAGAGAGAGAGAAAGAGAGAGAAAGCCAAGCCATCCCGTGGCTCTCGACTTGCACTTACCCTCTCCTGCCTTTGGGTGGCGCTTTTGAGCAATGCTTTGCCGCCAGCCCCGCTGCAGTCCTGACTTTTTCTTTCTCTTTCTTTTTCCTCCACCAGCCCCCCCCCCCACTTTATACTAACATAATATTTCTTTCGCGATGTTATGGAGATAAAATCGCTCTGTGTGTTTTAACACGCATTACAACAACCTCTTAAGGCAAAAAGTGAATTCATGCAGATGAGTTACAGAAAGTTGAAAAGATGTGATGGGAGCCGGTGCCATGGGTCCCGGGGGCAGAGAAACCCTTTTCATTGCTTTGGAGGTTGTCAGGCCTCGAACTTTCTAGGTTCTTCCTTTCCCTGTCAACCTGTGTAGTCCAGATCAATTCAGGGGTGGGGGGAGGATGGGGTGGTGGTGGGGTTGTGGAAGGGGCTCTCAATTTAGCAGCTGGCGCTTTCAATACACAGGCTTCTGGTTCCTTTCCAGTCCCCCGGCCTTACTTTTCATTAGCTTCAGACAGCCTTTGGAAATCCTGGGGGGGGGGGGGGGGGAGGGCTGTGCTGGCGTCAGGAGGGTCATGTATTTCTGGCTGTCTGTGAGATGGTGGCGGTTTGGTTCCTGCCATTAAAACTCAGTATTTAGAATGCTCACAGGACTACATCCTGCCACTTTCCATAAATAACTTTTTTTTTTTTTTGGATCGCATTGAAAAATAACCTTGTTTCCCCAAACTGATTAATACAAGGATTCAACAGTAGCAGAAATAGGAGGAACCGAGATAGGCCTCGGCACGCACATCTCAGGCCCACGTTCCTGGTTTCCTTCACCTAAGAGTGCTAACAGGTGCTTCTAAATCTTTAAAATATATGGACAGACAGCACTTAGCATCCGCTCCTTCAAGACGAATAGAGTTAACCTTTGTAGTCTACCAAAAGTCGGCAAGTTTCCCTTTCCCATTTGTTTCAGTAGAATAAGGAGCAGTATCGTAGTCAGGACCAGATAAACCATGTTGTCTGGGTCTGTTTGCCTCCTCAGAGCATCCAGCAGAATGGATGGGCTAATATTAACTTATAGAAAAGACTGGGACTACTTGCAGTGACGGGTACACTCAGAATTATTAACCCGGCTAGGAAAATATTTAGGTGTGATTTCTTTGCAAATGTCAGGACTGCTCTGTTAGCCTAACAGTCTGTGGCCACCTTTAAAGAGAAAGAAAGGGAGAAAACATACAGCTGCCTCCTGGAAGAATGCAAATTCCAGGGACTGTAATAAAAATGTACTTTTTAATAACTAGTTATGTCACTTTGCAAATAGCTTTGATGTAACGCTCTTGCCTGCCTAGAGTCGAAACTACATCTGTGTCCTACCTGTGCGTGTGGTGCTTTCCCTGAGAGAGCAATTAGGGGCTGCTCCAGCTAATAGTTGAGACTCCATGCGTGTCTGCCGAGAGAGGGGAGAAAGAGCTGTGATCGCCGGTGAGAGGAGGAAAGAAGCCACCAGCTCCCACCTTTTAGACACTTGATAAAAAAAAAAAAAACGTAGCTGGGGGTGCCTGGAGGGTCTCAGGGGGGCCGTGTTTCCACAGAGAAATAAAGACGGCCACACAGAAGCAAGTAGGAAGCCTACAGTTTGGCTCTCCTCAGCAAAGTTTGAAGTTACATGCTCCTGTCTGCTTCCTTTCTTGTTTGCGTCCGCGGTTAAAGATCCCTTGAAAAGCATCATTACAATTCCCTTTACTTTATTGCAGCAGAACTAAGCCAGGTAGCTTGTGTCTCAGCCGCCCCTAATTTCCTGCAAGGGCCTGTGGACCAGCTCTCCGCGTTTTCTTTTTTCTTTTTTCATTAACCAAACACAAAGCCATCTGACTCGCTATCACTCCTAAGGTAACCGTAGGTCTGACAATAAAAGGTAGAGTGAAATCAAATGCCCATAAATCGAACAAATGGATGCACGCAAAAGAGCCAGCCACTTCCACAGCCCAACATACGTGCGGTCTTAAAGGAGAAGTGCATGATGTCTGTTTTAATACCGCGCTTTCTATTCAGTTGGTCTGCTCACAGTAAGAGCAAGGATTTCCACGCTTGACTTTCCCCCTTTCTTTTCCCAGTCAGAACCAGAGTCTCTCTCTCTCTCTCTCTCTCTCTCTCTCTCTCTCTCTCTCTCTTTTCTATTTTGTTTGTCTAAAAGGGAAGAAATCAGCATTTTCTTTCCCATCCCATAACTGTATGTATTGGAAGCACTGCAGTATGGTTTTGACTAAGTATGTAAAATAAATGCCTTATCAATCAGAGCAACAACGTAGAAATGGAAAGAGTCCCTCTTTAGAAGCGTCTCCTCACCCAGGTACCCAGGGTGGCGTGGGAGCGGGGGATCTGTAAAACCACTGGCCAGGCACGATATCCACAGACAAATGTCTTCTCCTATGTGATGCCTACAGGCTGTGATGGATGGTCCCTCACCACAGAGCGTGGCCACGGAGACAAAATTAGTGTTGTTTTAATTACCAGTGTCTGTAATGTTATCTATCCATAACTGCCTGAAATAGACCGTCGCTGAGGGTCAGGGGCCACCTGAGCTGATGCTTTTATGCTTGGGTCTTATCAGGTTCCGGTCACAGCCACGTGCTGTAAAATAACAGAAAAGGGCAGAAGGAAAACGTTTAATGCTTAATGCCTTGCTTTCAACATTTACTTGTGTCCACACAGAGGGGTATATATGCATGCACACGTTTGTGTGTGTGTGTGTGTGCAGTTTGTTGTTCAAGGGGAAGTGACTGGGTCTTTTTCTCTGAGTGAAGAACCAAGCAGATTTTATTAAAAGGTATCGGGAGGTCAGAGGTGTGGGCAGAAAATGGGACTCACTTTGACAGTCTTCAGTGAAAGTTTACATTCTCGGAGCGGTGGTTTTTATCAGTCACAAATAGCGTTTTGACACTAACAGGAAGGAAGATGCTTTATGTTCAAGACCTCCTTGAGCTGAGATGGGTTGGTATCCAGACATCCCTCAGTGTGTGTGTGTGTGTGTATGTGTGTGCATGCGCGTGCGTGTGTGCATGCGTGCATGAGAGACAGAGAGAGAAAGAGAGAGAGAGAGAAGATAGAGTAGACCCCAGTTTCTGAGCATGCGGGAGATGAAAGATAGGCCAGCTTTTGAAAATGGCCTGCATGGCACCTGCTATAAATGAGCGAGGAAAAGCAATCAAGCTAATAGATTACAGTAATTATCCAATCTTTGGCTAGTTTGTATTGGCAAACTATAAATACAGTACACATTAGAACAAGGTGCTTACAGAATATACATGAAAGGTCACGGCAATTTGCAAGTCGCTAGTCATTAGAATATGCTAAAAACCATCGCTTCAGGGCTCAGATTTTAATGATGAATACATTGATTATTAAGTAGCAGAGGAAAAATGTGCAAGGGCTGCTGTGGACTAGTGATAGGTCGCCTTATTTTGGGAAGGAAATCAGCCCAGCTTTAGAGCTCGGGCACCGAGGCCCATAATTGCAGAGAGGAAAATTCCTCCAAGGAGCTGGGTACATATTAAAAGTAAAAAGTTGAGACGTGTTTGTGATAAGATTAATAATAAATCTCTGGTAAGTCTTAGACTCCTGACAATAATACAGCGGCAGAACACTTCATCTTCGCTCAGCTTTAGAATTTAAGATCAGTCACAAACAATCTAAATTACGGCTGATACTAGGCAGATGTGGTACTGGACGGCGCTGCTCGCCATAAATCTCCCATTCCTTATATGCAAATTAAACTCCATTTTCCAAGATAATTTTTCACACCGTGAGTGCCTTTATTTGTGAGATGCTGGTGATTTTTAATAGAGAGAGGAAAAGCCTGGTCCAGATCCGTGGATGGTTTCGCATGCTTTGGGTGGGGCACCTCGGATCACTTTTGAGAGAAGTTGGGGAGCCCTGGGCTTAGATGTAGTGTTGCTTTGGGAGAAACTGCTCTGGCAACCGGCTGGGTTGTGTGTGTGTGTGTATTGTCTGTGCGTCTCCAAGCTGACTGGAGTTCTCGCCACGCTTCAGGGCTCTCTGGCTTTCAGGACTGAGTGCCTCCTCTTGCTTATTCTGGACTGGAAGTGTTTTCTCTGCCAGCTACCCGGTCCTTTCCACCTCTCCCCTCAGCAATGCCTCTTCTGGGCACCTTCGTCTCCCAGCCCCAGTTCTGCTTGGCTGTGGTGCTAAGATCTGGAGTCATTCTTTGCATGACTTTCTTAGTATTATTTTTTTTTTTTTAAAAAAAAGAAGTCAATGTGCAAATGGGCTTGTGGTCTTCAGCACCGAGCCAGCAGCTCCCCCCCCAGCCCCCGCATTTTGGGGGTAAAGCAGCTTACATCTGCGTCCCGCTAGATTGAGGTGAAACGGCTTTTATTTTCCTCCTCCCGCCAAAGCCTGTTCTCATGAAATGTTTGTCTCTCAAGGACTGAATTTTTACAGCCGTGCTGTTTGGTGGGAAACTTGGAAGGAATAAAAGGAATTCACAAAGAGTGGGGAGTGCCTGCCTTTTCTGAAATCCATCATTCTGCTAGGTCACTCTGGAGCTTGAGGGTTACAGGAAATGCCTGCCAGGACTCTCTGTGGAGGGGGGGGCTGTGACACCCAGGTGGGCAAAAGACCTTTACCCTCGCAGAAACGAGGATGCTGGTGGAAGGTGGCCTAGCAGGGACAGCGTCTCTCTTCATGGACCATAAAGGCATATTAAGAGCAAGGAGTGGAAGGAAGGGGTCAGTGGGCTCCTTCACCGTGCTCAGTCTCTCACTGTCAGTCTAGGTCTAATCAAAGGCCAAGCAAGTTTGTGTTGTCCCTGGAGTTTTCAGAATGGGACTCTCTATTCTTTTCCATCGTTTTCTTGGAAATACATTGGGTGTCCCAGAAATGGGTGTGAACCCTGTGTTTCTGTTTCTCTTTGTCTCTCTGTTGTTTTATCCCACATAAACTGTGTATACAAAGATATGTGGCCAGTCTCTCCCTCTACCTCTCCCAGCACTCCATTAGCAGACATAAACCCACAAAAACAAGCACGTTCAGATCAATGGACAAAATGCTTTCCTGAAGGGTCGGGTCTAGAGTGACTCCTGGGGACTGATGCCCAGAGCAGCAGGGTGCATCCCTTCGAGCCCAGGGTAACTAGCCATTTCACTAGCCTTTGCACTGAGGGGCGATGCCAAGCAAGGGCGGGCATTTCACCACACTTTACGATGCCCAGCACCTGCCGTCAGACCACTTCCTGAGGGGAAGTAAATTTACAACAGGTGCTCATCAGATATGAACATGCTCGCCCATGAGAAACAAACTTTCAGGCCAGGCGTGACTGCATTTCAGAGACTGCTTGTGCAAGGGCTGGGCTGGTTAGCTGCTGAGCAATCTCTTCGGCGCCTCCCTAGCTTCTCGAGTTATGCATCTTGCTGTGGTTTCCACTGGGAGAAAGATGGTGTTTGAGCAAATGCAGATACATCAGATGAAGCCATATTTAGGACTGGAGCACCAGTACAGCGAAGATAGCCTAAATTCATAGGCAGGGTCCTCACTATACTAACTGACATGAATTATGTGTCTCTACCAAAAGGCAAGTGTCTCTCTAGCCATCTTGAGAGAGACTCTGCACCTGGGAAGGAGATGGTTCTGGGTTTTCCTATTCTTGATAACTAAACTGTGTAAGGAGATTGTTTCTTCTCCGGGTCCTGTGCGGTGGATTCTCCGCTACCGTTGGACACTGTATATTTTTTGTATGAGTTGCATGTTATTTTTTTCCCCCTCACACCTTTAAAATCATCTTGCTCCTTCTGCCCCCTAAATCTTTAAGGCTTGCTTTTGAGATGTACTTGTGCTGTGAGTAATTAGCCTGTTACCAAGATATTAATTAACATGTTGGAAATGTTTTCTTTATTAATGAGAAATTCACACATTCTATTTAAATTAATTTGTATAGTTTGAAATTAATTTCTCGTGGCCTTTGATGACCTCCAGTCTACTAAGACAAAACCCGGAGTATTGTAGTAACTGTTAAACCATTCATTAAACATTTTATGCAAATTGTGTTTGTTTATAAACAAATTAACTGCAAGGATTTTCAAAACAGGTGCTGTGTCGTGAATGCGTACTAAATGATGTGGTACTGAAAGAATTAATTAGACCTTCAGATGTAATTAGTTGCAATAATTTGCGTGATTAGCGGCTTGGTTAAGAAGTAAGACACACACATTGTAATGCATGGGAGAGCCACCGCGGAAGCCTTTGTTTCTCATATGGCGAGGACGAGTCTTCCCGTGTTTAGCAAATTTTTCAAAAAATTGCTGACAAAGCTGGAGTTAATTGCCAAGTATCCGGCGTGGGGGGTGTTGTTGTTGTTGTGTAGTTCTCTTTCCTGGCTTCTTCCAGGCACTGGCTGGAATGCTGTTTGTTTGCGCCTTATGAATTTTTTACAGAGAAAGTTGTTAACCCTAGATCTTTACATCCCCAGAGGAATCGGCACTACTTAACACTTTGAGGGGTAACAGACAGAACGTGATTATTATAAGCCAAATGAAACATGTTAGGCCTTTTGAGACAGGCAGTCAGTGCTCAGGCTCACCCCCCTCCCTTTTTCTGTTGACAACTTCTGTTCTTTCTAAAGACAGGGCTGTCACCATGAAGGCTTCAGTCTGACCAGCCCCAGAAACTGGTGACCATCATGGTGATGGCTTGTTTACATGGTACCGATGTTCCAGGGGCAAGGCCACGTAGATACTGGGGACTATCTTGCTATGAATTTCATCTTGGTGGTCACATTAGCTGAGAGGTGTTTTTCAAATCTTGGGGGCCCAGCACCCCCTGATCTCTGGGCTTGGGAGAGTGTGCTCTTGCTTGGACAAATACTGCTGATTAACAGACCAGAATTTTTCTCTCGTTTTTTCGCCATTCAGAAGTATTCTTTGTACATTTTACCAGGCAGCCCCCAGTGTTGTGGGTCTGGGGATGTAGCAGGGGTCAGTAAAGATGGGATCTTTAGCTAGGAGGCCGACAGAGCAACAGACAGCAAGCCAGACTGAAACAAAAGGAATTGGAAGGCTCCTCTCATTCGAGCATGCTTTGTCATTTTCTTAAACATTGGCTCTTTCTATGTAGCCAAGCCTAGCCTCAGCCTCCCTGTGCAGCTCAGACTGGCGTTGACTTGGAATCCTCCTGCCTCAGTCTCTAGGGTGCTGGGATGAAAAGTGACACAATTTAGTTTTAAAAATTAGTATGTAGCATTACATTGTAGGGAGAGAGCGAAGTCCTGAGTGAATGTGTTTCGTTTGACTTGGACACAGCCATGTCTAGGACCAATGTGTGAGCCCTGGCATTGGCGAAGTCTTCCTGCGGTGAGGCTGTGAGGGACGGCTGAGGCTTCCTTGGGTCTGTGTGTAGCTGTTGGTAGTGTGTGTGTGGAAAATGTCCCCATAGCCGGCTCCTTCTGGATGTTTGTAGTCTCTATAGAGAGTTTTCCCACCAAGATTAGCTAACCCTGCCTCCTTGTTCAGCCGCATATAATAACCATTCTCGCCTGCTTGTCTGCATGTAATAACCCCGCCTCCTTGCTCAGAAGTATGCAATAACCCTGCTGCTGTTTAGCTCTCTATTAGAAAGTGTAGGAGTTTGGGGGAGGGGTGCTGTGGCTTCTCTTTCAGAGACCCCAGACCACCTGATCCCATCTTCTCAGTGTGTCTGTCATTTCTCCATTTTCTCACTGCTCCTGATCAGGGTCTCAGGACCCAAAGGCATGCAAGGGTGCAGCATAGAACACTGGGTTTCATTAAGGCATTTTTCATGCTTATATGAAGTACCCCAATCATCTTCAGCACCCATTACTCCCCCTGCACAGACTTTCTCCTTTTCCCAAATGGGTTCCACTTCTCCTTTAATGCGCCTTTTAACCTCTCCCCCTTTTTAAGATCTGGATTTCACAAGTTGACAACACTCGTCTTTCTGAGTCTGACTTCCTTTGCTTGACATGATAAGCCCATTCCTAAAGGCTTTCGGCAAATGACATCCCTTTGCTCTTCTTTGTGGCTCAATAACACTCCACTGGGCATGTGCACCTTACTTTCTTTATCTATTCACGTGAATGGACCCCTCGGCAGATGCCACCACTGGCTTACTGTGACTAGAAGTCGCTCTTCCGACCTGCTTTCCTCTTCCCCCTTGGGCAGGGTTGAGACCCTCTGCTGGAGGAGACAGTTGGAACTGCGGGTGATTGGTGGGAGGTGACCTCTAAAGTTTCCCCCTTAGTAAAGTGTGTCTATCTTGCCACTTTTTTTGTTTGTTTACTTTTCGAGACAGGGTTTCTCTGTAGTTTTGGAGCCTGTCCTGGAACTAGTTCTTGTAGACCAGATTGGCCTTGAACTCACAGAGATCTGCCTGCAACTGCCTCCTGAGTGCTGGGATTAAAGGCGTGCACCACCTCCCTGCCGCTTTTGATAGCAATTAAAGACAGACCTGGGAGTGGCCTGAGAACAGGACAGAGACGGGAAGTCTATGACTCAATGACTTAACATTACTTGCCAGATACATCAGTGTTTGGATTCCCAGAACCCACTTAAAAGTCAGACATGGTAGTGCTTGTAACCTCCGTGTCCGTGGCAGGGGAACGGGAAGTGGAGACGGGAGCCTCTGGAGGTTCATGGGAATGTTAGTGTGGCTTACCCAGCGGCAGAGACCCCGTCTCAAACAAGGTGGAAAGAATGACACCCCAAAGTTTTCTTCCGATCTCCACACAAGTGCCATGGCACACATGTAACACGACACAAAAACAAGCCCACACCCGAACTCACAGATCATCCCTCATTATCCCTCTGACCTCCCAGTCATCCCCTCCCCACCCCAAGACTGAAAATAAGTCATGCCTGGTGGCTCTTGCCTGTGATCCTTGTACTTGGAACCCTGAGGCAGAAGGATTATGAGTTCAGGGCCAGTCTGGGTCATATAATGAGACATGGAGAGAGGGCATGTGTCAGTGAGTGGGCTTGGGTTGTTTTTCCCTATTATGTAGGCCCTGTTGCCAGGGGAGAGATGGGGTTACACTTACCTAGTGACCATGGGAGAACCAATCAAGCACCCTTCCAAGTCTAGGGATCAACAATTCCACCTTCTACCTTGGAAAGAGGAAGGAAGGGTCTAGCAGTACATAAAAACTTATGAGATTTTTTCCCACCTCCCCTTAAACTCGAGGGTGTTTCATTCAATCTACCTTCATTCCCATTGTGCTTGTTAAGTGCTCTTAGGAGTAGGCCTGTTTGGCTGATACATGAATAAAATTAACATCTGTAAGTCACCAGTAGCCAAGATGCCTTGCTCTGGCCAGTGAAGGATGGGAGGGTGGCCTATGGGGCACTCGATGGAGGTGAACAATCAGGCCTGTTCTGAAGGACCTCCGCGGAGAGAGGTAGCTCCTTAATTTACGGGGACTCGATTCCAATTGCGAAGGAACGTTTCTGCCCCCTCTCAAAAACTTTTAAGAAATTAGGTTTTAAAGCCGAACCCGTGTACCACTCAAGTTAAAATAGAAGGGAATTTGATTTTATGTGGTGCCTTTCACATCCCGGCACTTTGTAATATTGCAAATCTAGATGGAGCTGAGCGCCTGACTGCAGCGCGGCTGGAAGCCCGTTGGGTTGCGATGACTTCCGGGGGAGGGGCTATACGGCCAGCCTCTTGGTGGATTGTGACGCCTCTGTCTTCCAGTACTTCATACTTTGTCCTCCACTTGTGTCCTCTCCTTGGACTGGGATCATGGGGGGCGGAGAAGATCATCAGATATTTATTGGGGTCCTATTAGCTCTGCCCATACATTGATCTCCTCACGCAAATACCACCTCATCTTGCTGAATTCAACTTGAAAAGTCAGCTCAGATTCCCCAAGGGATGGGTTAGTAGTTACTTCGTTTATCATAATCACTATGGAGATTGCTCTTTCTTGTATGTGTCTTTGGGAAGATACTCTACTTTTTAACTGAGCCTCATCTGGGCAATGGGGCCATTTGCATGATCCTCTGTGGGTAAAAAGATAAGGCTTCTTTCATGCCTGGTCTGGAGGCTGCCGAGCCAGCTCAGTGTGTTCCTCTTTGCTCCTTCCATCTCTGCACATCAAGGCATGGTAACCGCCAGCCTGCTGCCAGGTGATACAAGCCATCTTCCTCCCTGCAGGTTTACTTTCCTATCTTCCTCTCTCAGGCTGGTAGACACCAGGAACCTAGTCACAGCTGGCTCTTTATGGTCTTGGAGTTCCAGCGGGTGGCAGTAGCTATTGTATTTGATGGGAACACAGTCATTGTTTACATGTTACCTGTAGAGACCCAGGGGAGGATCTGTGTGTTCTACTGATGTGTAATTTCTCTGCTCTGAATCTCAGTTTCTCTAGTTGCAAAATGAATGTTCCTTGTGCATGATGGTGTCCCACTCTGACTGTTAATGAACACACATACACACACACGTTTTTACTGTGTTTGGTTGTGAACCTTGGGTCTTCCCAATGCTAGCTAAGCACTCTAATATGAAGTTACACCTACAGTTCTCCGTTCACTTTTTATTATTGTTATTATTGATTGTTAGTGTTATGTATGTGAGAGAGGAATATTTGTGTTAATTCGGTCGCATGCTTGCCCCTTGAACCCGTGGAGAGAATGGAGGACAAGCTAGCTGAGTCTCGAGCGTACAATTGGACTGTCTGAAGGGTTGTCTTTGAGTAAAGAGAGCGAGTGTGCTCCCAGCGCCTAGTGTGGAGGCTCCTGAGGCAATTTACACTGGCTCTGTCCCTCCATCGTGAGATCCAGGGACCAGTCCCACGTTCCATTCCCAGCTTTGCATGGCAAATGTTTGTGTCTTCTGAGTCATCTCACCAACACTTGACTTTTTATTTGGAAATGGGGTCTTCGGAAACTCGCCCTGGCCTCGAAATCACTCTATAGCTTAGACAGTTCTTGAACTTGAGGTCTTCCTGCCTCAGCCTCCGGAGTAGCTGGCATGATGGGCCTAAGACTTTGGTCTTAAATAATTACAAAATTGGGAGCTAGATAAGACCCATATATTTCTTCTGTCATTCCCTTCCTGATTTTTGTACACATTGATTTTGGGTCATAATTCATCCTCATGCTCCCCCCCCCATTTTTCCTTCCCTCCCTCCATTCTTTCTGAACAGTGCATAATAGAAACAATGTTTAAAACAGACCTTGCTGAATAATATTTGGATTTCAACAGAAATCTGCTCAAATATATGTTCCCTCAAGTATTTTTGGCTTTAGCATGTTTGAGTGGAAGGATGTGAACTGAGGATGCTCCCTTAGACCGAAGAGTCTTGAGGAAGAAGAGCAAATATGTACAGAAAGCTAGTATGCTGGCTGAGAGCCTGGTGGCCTAGCTCCTCGTGGAAATGGTGCCTCCTGGGTGGGAGGACCTGGATGCTAAGGAAATAATCTGAGCACCCGCCATGATTAATACTAACGCCCGTCTTCAAAAAGCCATGAGATCTTTAGTATCCACAAAATATATGGGGCTCCTGTTGAAGTTTTTATCGTAGAGATGTATCTGAGGTGGTATTTCATCTTCACTCAGCTGAAGGGAACCTTGAGGGCTGGATGGAAGGGGGCTGGGGTGGGCTGGCAGAGGACTGAAGACGGAGAAGCAGAAGTGATACTCCTGCACAGGTGTCTTGAGAAACTCGGTCCTGCCCCGGCTGGTGGCAGAAGATGGCAGGGAGGCTGCTGGCTTGAAGGATCCTGGGCCTGTGTATGTAAGTTGTACCTCGTCCTGGGACTTCGCTGGGTGACCTCTTTGGGTCTGTTTCTTTTGAATTATGTCTCATGTCCAAGAGACGAGCTGGCCCCTGAAAGGTGTCTATGGGGAGCAGAGGGGTTATTAGTGCAGTGTTAGATGGGAAGACTTCCCACACGCTCTTGGGAACTGGCCACAGGTCATCTCTTCCAGTTTTCAAGTTCCCCTTTGATTCTGGGGCTCTTTTCCTACAGTCAGTCCTTGCCTCTGTTCAGTAGTTTGGTGGAGAGAGTGTTGTCCATGGGCTCAGATATGTGAATGCATGGTCCCCAGTTGGTGGCGCTGTTTGGAGAGGTTATGGGGAGGTGTAGCTTTTACTTATTTATTTTTTAAAGAAGTACCTCCCAGGAGGCCGGCTTTGAGTGTTTACAGCCTCACATTGCTGCCTGTTCTCTCCGTGCTTCCTATTTGCCCTTAAGAACGAGAACTCTCAACTTCCTGCTCCTGCGGCCATGTCCTCTACTTGCTGCTATGCTTCTCCACCATAATTTTTTTTTTTCCCTTCTGGAACCTTAAAACAAAATCAATGTTTTCTTCTATAAGTTGTTTTGATCATGGTGTTTTATCATAGACCCAGAAAAGAAACTGATCCTCTCTCTCTCTCTCTCTCTCTCTCTCTCTCTCTGGAAAACTTGTATTTATTTATTAATAGACATGAATAAGCAAAATGCTTTAATGTCTTCCAATGAAAGAGCACACAGCCAGAGGGCAGCTCTGTTTGTGTTCAGTGTGCCCCAGGAGACCAGAGAGCAGCACTTTGGGGAAGTCCCAATCCTACATGCTCACAAAAGGTGGAAAAGATGGAGATTTTGATGAAGGGTCTCCACCACCATCACACACTCACTGATTGTCCTTGACAAGTTAAAATGCCTCTACCATATCATTTTTGATAGAGAACAAAATTTTGAGCCAGATGGATTTTTTTGGAGGGAGGGTGAATGTATGGTGTGTGTACTTGTCAATGTGTGTGCATATTTGTGTGTGGGTATGTATGGACGGGTTTAGACATGTTGAGGCTAGAGTCAAAGTTGTATATCTTCCTTGATTTCCCACTGTATTATTATTTATTATTATTATTATTGACAGGGTTACAAAGTGTGTAAACTTTGCCCTTTTTATATGGGGTGCTGAGGATCTGAACTCTGTTCCTCACACTTGTACAGCAGGGACTTTATCCACTGAATCATCTCTCCAGCCTCACGGGTTGCTTTTTAAAGGAGCTGTTGATGGACTGAGCTTCACGACACCACAGGTATCTCCATGGAACATTAAACACAAAGAGAAGTTGGGGGCATAGGAAGAGTAGTGAGGGGAGGGATGCTGAGTAAAGGAGCCATGGCAGTTGATTAAAGGAAGCACTCCCTGGCTTTGATTTAAAGACGTGACTGTGGCCAAAGTTCCTTGGTTTTGTCTGCCTCCCTGGTATCCTGCTCCAGTAGGGGAGAACTGGTCCATGGCTATCCCTCACTACCATGTTAGTTTCTATGCAGAAGTTTCTTCGCATGAGTGGGCACTGAGCTGACTGGGGAGAACTGGTCCATGGCTATTATACTCATTACCATGTTGGTTTCTATGCAAAAGTTCCTTGGCACGAGTGGGCACTGAGATGACTTACCCGGACGTTACCTTCCGTCTGATTTTCTTTGGGCATCTCATCTGGAGAGGTTGCCTTCTGGTGGCAAGATGGAAGAGATGCCGGAGGAAAAGTTTCTTTGGTTTTTAAGCATCAGCAAATTCCAGTGTGTGTCCGAAGGTAATTGTATCAGGCCACATGCTAGTCCCACACTAATAGTCTTACACGCTCCCATGATAAAGCGTGTATGTTGCAATGATTATAGAAATTTTATTTTCATCTGGTTTTTATATTGCTATAAATATTTTGCATTTACCAAATAAAGTGGTTGCTATGTAGAGATCATAACTTCTGGGACCTAAATTTGCTTCAGACGATAGGCAAATTATAGACTACAATATGTGATCAAACAGCAGCATGGAGAACTTAAATGGAGTGAGCCCTGAGGACAGAGGCGGCTTGAAACCATGGGGGATGGGATAAATGGGAGTCTTAGCAAAGCTATCGCTGGTTCTCGCAGATAAATTACGCTCTGCCTTTTTGTATCTCTTTGGGACTGTACTACATAAATTATGACCAAATATAATTTAGGCTATCAGCCTATATTTCTGAACATCCATCTTGTACATTTTAAGTACAAAATTACCATTTTGCAGAAGTATAAAATTGAGACAAATTTTTTTCCATCTGTGCATTTAACTTCTGCATACTTTATTGCAGCTAAAGGGTTCTAGAGGACCTCATTACCATCCGAGGGGACGTTAGCCCCACGACTATATAACTGTATTAAGATCTACATAAACGGGAATAAAGTTCGAGGGGCAGTGGGATATGGAATTATGTATTCTTTCTTAAATGGAGATGTAACTTTTATCGAAAAGCTCTCGTCGCTGCCTTTCTGGAGAAGATCACTGTTTGTAAATTCAGATTTGCTGATGAAGGAGTCTGTGTTTATGAAAACTCCATCCAAACAAGCAGAAATGGGAAGGCTCCCAGTGCCACGGGGACAGGCAGAGGGACCCTCCTACCACCTGTAATTTTTGGAGCCAAGTCTTGAACATGGATGTGATCCAGAGATGGGAGTGGACTCTTGTACAGCCTTGTAGCTGTCCCTCTGTCCTTAGATTTCTGAGTGGTGTGACACGGGGACATTAGTGAGCTCTATGTCCCCATCAGGCATGAGCTGTGAAGGGTCATCCTCTGACTTCTTAGGGAATAATCATGGTCTGCCGCAGAGAACAAGAAAGCTTCTTAACTCCATGGAAAAGGCTCACCAAACCAGTCTGAAACCAGAGCAGTTCAAGTTTCTCCCAGGCAGACCTGAGTTTCTTCAGCCTCATGGTGGCCTTTCTTCCTTTACGTTGCTCCGCTACATGTTCTGTCCAAACAGAACAAAAGTAACTAGCGAGGGGCTTCTCCTCTCTCTGCCTCCTTGTTTTCCTCTACCCCTGGTGGCTTCTCTCTTCTGTATTGGCGGCTTCACAGCTCTCAATCAGTCTCCCTCCAGATGGGCGGCCTTATGTCAGCAGGACTATCTCCTAAGGACACTGGAGCCCAGAGGAGAGACACGGTGAGCAGGTACTCAAAGACTGGCTTGCCAAGGGCAAGCTAGCTAGAGGCTTGGCGGTGGCTACAGCACAGCATTCAGAGATGGGAGAGCTGACCCTAGACATTGATAGGGTTTGTTGTGTGTCATAGGCCACATCGGTCCCACCTCATGCCCTGTCTTCAGCAGCAAAGGGAGAATCAGATAAGTTGAAAAGGGAATAAGGGAGGGACAGCCATCTGTCTCTGCTCTGTAGAAGTGGTAAGATGTCGAAGGTCTTAACTTGATTGTTGGTAGGCACGTTGCTGCAAGAAGGTACCAATACGAGCTTTGTAAAGTGGTGAGGTCTGGTCAGGTCAACATGGAACGTTTATCACTTTCTATAGGAAACAGGCACATCATAGTCTTTGGGACTGGTTTATCTGAAAGGGCTTGGAAGCCACCCACTGTAGGGGTGATGTTGTCTTTGATTCTCTGAATTAAGTGGTACTACGTATTTCCAAGAGACTTTGACTCTTTGTATCATTGGTCAAGAGTCTTCGGAAGGATTAACACAAACTGGAACCAAGAAATGGGACTCAGGCTGTCTAAGGCCCTTACATCCCAGCTCTGGTAGAGGAGTCAACTCAATAATCACTTCTTCAGATATCATGCGTTATCACTGAGGATCTAATAAGAGCCAGCCGTTTTCGTTTTTCCATAGCTAAGGCACACTTTCTGTTCACTGTTCACCAGATAAAAAAACAAGTGCAGAATACAATTGTGATGGTTTGAAACTAAAATGTTCTCTAGGAGATTATATACAGATGGCTTAGTTTACAGCCAATGGTGCTGTTTGGGAGATTCTAGAAACTTGAAGGGTTTGGCCCTAACTGGAGAAAGTCGGTCACTGAAGACAAGCCACTAATAGTGGTATTTGGTCACTTCCTGGTTTTCTGCCTTCCCTGCCACAAGTTTTAGCCACCGTAACATTCTCCCTGAGCCCCTGGGGATAATGGATTATGTACTAACCTCTCATAAACTAAGCCCAAATAAATCTTTCCCACATTATATTGTTCTCTCAGGTGTTTTGTTTGTAGCTATACAAAACCGCTGCAATCATCATAAATTTTCCAATTGTAGTTGATATTTCCTTTAGAAAGCACAAAGGGGCAGTCGTTGAGAAAGTGACCCTACAGTGGGTGACTGGGACATCTTTTCTAAGGAGGAGACTCAAAGATGAAAAAAAAAATGATAGTAGATAGGGGACCAGTATAGAAGCCACACCAAGACAGTCAAGATCAGAGTTGCGAAGACCTCCCCTCCTGTTGGGTGTGTCCTTTGTCCCCTGTCTTACTGGTCATAGCTTTGAGGGATAATCTTGAGTGAGCCTGCAGGGCATGGGGTGAGATTTTGATGAAAGTTGTACAGACAGTGACTCTGAGATACTTTGTCAATTTCTGGAGGTGTCATCTGAGTTAGCCTTCTCACTTCTTCTTTGCGATTACAGTGTCATTGGAAATGCTGGCCGTCCACCCTCTCCACAGGCCATTCATGCTGCGAACTTGGGAAAGCAATTCTGAGCGACATCAAAATTGTTGAGAGAGATGGTCTTTCCCAGGGGCGGCCGAGCTTCACTCTTGCTGGCTGTGACATCACACAACTGAAAGGTACCCCCACTCCAAATGGACTGTATGCAAACAGCCCCTCAACAAAGATCAGACCATCTGTGACTCATGGGTGCTCATGAGTAGACTGGAAAGACAGAGACCCGAGGAGCTCACATTCAGCCATGTTTGACTTCTCCTTAAATCAAGGCTCAGGCTTAGAGAGGAGGCCGGGAGAAATGAGCTTAGTAAGTACATTTACACGACACGAGAGACATGCCTGATTTGGTTCAAACCCTTGGCAGAACCTGGATTATCAGAGCAGAGATGGACTCCTTTCATCCGGAGCTGTCGAGGCGGGGAGAATTTCTACTAATTTGCTACAAGTCATCTGCCCTGCGGTGATCTGCCCTGCAGCACCCATGGGGATTAAAATCACATTTAACCCAGATCCAAACCCTGCCTGCCACTGGGGCCAGAGAGATGTCTCAGTGGATAAGAGTCGTATTGCTCTTTCAGAGGAACCAGGTTTAGTTTCCAACACCTACATGGCAGCTCATGGCCACATGCAACTCCAGTTCCAAGGGTCTAGCACCCTTTGCTGAACTCCACAGGCACTAGGTGCATAGGTGGCGCGTATTTGTACACGCAAGCAAAACACTCAGGCACATAAAATAAAAATAGATAAATCCTCCCCATCAAGCTCCCGTGAAAAATCACACATACCTGGCTGAGGCGATGGTTCCCTGGGTAAAGTCCTTGCCATGCATTCAGGAGGACCTGAGCTTGATCTTCATTGCCCATGTCAAAGCCAGGCATTGTGGCATGTGCCTATAACTCTGGAGCTGGGCAAAGAGGGGGTGGAGCTAAGTGGATCCCAGGAACTTGCTGGGCAGGCAGCCTAGGAAAAGAGCAAGCTATAGGAGCGATGAGAGACCCTGCCCCTAAAACGTGGGATAGAAAGTGGTAGGAGGAGGGTACCTGATCCTGACCTCTGGTCTCCATATGCCATGTGTAGCCAAGTGCATACACATGTACACACACACACACACACCACACACACACACACACACACACACACACACACACACACTGGATCTTATTAGGATACCTTTGGCTGAAAGCAACTGGAGATGGCCAGCTGGTTTGAACCTCAGCCTGTACTCTGTGGGGAGAGTTTGGCTCCTTTTGGGGTGGGGGTGGCAGTTAAAATTGTGATGGAAGGGAGGGAGAACATTTGGAGGGAAAGAAGGCGGATTGCTACCAGGAGCCAGGAAACCTCCATTGTCAGAACGCAGGTGGAAAATGAGGACAAAGCAGACAGAGCTGAGATAAAGTGGTCAAGAAGAAAGGACTCAAACAAGAGGCAAAGAGGCGGTCCATGTCAGGAGGGCAGGAGTGGTCATGGGTGATAAATGGAACAGAGATGTGGAGTCATGTGACTGAGGGCATCTGTGAAGTTTGGCTTCGTAAGAAGGTGCTGAGTGACTCAGTCGAGTGAGTTAGACTAGAGAGGTCTACTTGTTGTTTAAAAGAGGGGCAGCTCTTGGATCTTCCTGCAGGGGGATGCTCTGATTGAGTGTTTCCCGTAGCCAAAGGGCAGTCTTTCTTGAGTAACCATGGGTAGATGTCTGCTGAGATAACGGCTATTGAGATACAGGCGGGGATATGGCAGAGGAAAGTTGCTCTGTGCCCAAAGATGGAAGGCTCTGTGCTAAAGTACACCCAGAGCAGGATAGGTGGTAGGAAATGCTATAGAGCTATTCTGAGCCCCCCTCCAACTGCATCTGTTTGTTAATGGTCTTCCAGAGTAAGCGCGGGGCTGGGGAGGAGCAAATGGGCAGTGCTGGGCCTGACCTTGCTGTTTGGGTTTTCTAAGTCAGTGTATGAGACAAACTTGATCTTGTCCCTTGATAGAATGTGATGATTTGTCTTTCCCAGTGGGACAGAGAGCATCAGGAAGCAAGCACGCCTTCTATCCAAGGTTCCATGTGCACGGCCCGGGAAGACCAGGGAGCTGATCTCAGAGTCATTTGGGATAAGCATAGTCTTTTCAGCTATTAGATCCCCCAACAATCCTTCCCCCCACAACTTGTGCATGTATCCCTGCACCTGTGAATCCCACCTTTATCCACAGGATGTGCGGTCTCATTTCTGGGACAGCCAGACAAGGAGCCGGGAAATGAAATGAGGGTTGAAAGTACTGGATCTTATCAGGATACCTTTGGCTGAAAGCAACTGGAGATGGCCAACTGGTTTGAACCTCAGCCTGTACTCTGTGGGGAGAGTTTGCTTAGCTGGGTAAGGTGGAGGCAGCAGGATTTTGAGTTGGAGGCTTGCCTGGGTTAGACAGAGCGTTGAAGGCCAGCCAGGACTATATAGCAAAAATATATTTCAAAATCAAAGAAAGGGAAGAGGAAGGAAGGAGGGGAGGAAAAGGAGGAGGAAGGAGGGAAGAAAGAGCTAGACTCAAGAACCCAAGTGCTTCATCTGTTTGATCAGGTCCCACCTCCACCCTGCACAAAGGGGCATTGTAGACGTCTGTTGCCAGGCACACATGGCGGCTGCATTCGGAGACCAGACTCTTCAGGTGGAATGAGGGCCAAGATGGGGCCAAGAGGGCCCCCCCTGCTTTCTCTTGTCGCACCGAGCCTGCATTGTGTTTCGCACCCCCTGTTTCGCCGCAGGAACAGGCTCCGTGGAGGAATGCAACTGCGCCCCTGTTCACCAGGCGTCCTGTTTGTTCCCAGCAGAGAACAATGACCTCTTGTAAGGCAGTGCTTCCCAGCCTCACCGAGGGTTACTGCACAGCCCCGATTCCTCCCCTGATTATCTTGAAGCCTGTCAAGCTGTACGTTCTCCCTCCCTTCTCTGCTCTTTCTTCCTAATAGACATGAAACAGCGCAGTCAATAATATTTTACTTGTCTTCCCACTGCGTGTCTCCTCTTCTGATCAGTTTAGGCGGGTTTGACTGCGGAAAGTCAGAAGGGAGGTTACGATCTGAAAAGTTCAGCCAAATGTTATCAGCCTCTGAGATGTTGCTAAGGGAAAGGCCCCCCAGCCCTTGGCGACCGGAGCCAATAATAGCTGCGATTCGCTGATAGTATCAACGCCTGTCAAAGATCCAGGCGTTTGCGGTTCGTCTGTAAACGCAAACACCTGTATCCAGTCAAGCTATGATGGTTATCGTCTTATTCCCTGTCATGTCGATCGGTTCCTTGAAGGGGCTGCCAGGATGTGCTAAGCTGTGAGCTGATTTATAAAGTGAAGGGTCTCTCATAAACTTTGGCATGGATGGGGAAATTGACAAAAGCGTGCCTCTCCTTCAGGGGTGACGTGGCATTTTGACAACGGCGAAACCCAGTTGTTTTTCTTTCTTTCTTTCTTTTAATTGTATTTTTGAACTCATGGCACCTGAGGGACCAAATCATGGGAAATGGGGGGGGGGGAGTAAGGGGGCTTGGGCATGCTTTGAAGGCCTTCCTTCACGGGTTCCCCGCCCCCACCTCTAGGGAAGGACACTTGGTCCTTGTTTGAGATTGATGTGTGTGATGAATTAGATCAAAGAGACTAATAAATAGTGTCCGCAGAGCTTTTCAGAACATAGTATATACATAGCTGAGATCGGTTTGAGATTGAACAGGCAGAGCCCACACTGTTAAATAAACTGAGCGCGAGGAGGCAGTTGGTGACTTACCCAGCCACGGCGGCGAGAAGGTGACACTGAGCAGGGGTTTCCTAGTGCAAGCCTCATAGCCTCCATGTTTGGGTGGCTATCCATGGCTGCCTGGGTGGAAAGACAGGAAAGGAAGATACAGTGTTCATAAGTTCAATCTCGGCTGGTCTGTGAGGTTGCCTTCATGAGATAAGTGGTTACCAAGAGACTGAGTGCCTCTATCCTAAAGGTCTGTGTGAACTCATGTTCAATGTGTTTCAGATTCTCAGCCCAAGAGCGGATAATCAGACCACGCAGTCTGCTTGTCCCATGGGCACCTGCGGGGAATCGTACATATGACACCATCTGGTCCGTTTTGAACGTCATTCAATTTAAAGATGAGCAGGGACAGTAAGAAAGCCCTGAGAAAGTGGGTCTCCAGCAAACACTGAAGCTGAGGATAACTTCTCTGGAAGGGACTTCAGACAAACTAGGCTCCGTTGTGAGCTTGAACCACACCTCTCTAGGGCCTCCATGAATCCATGAGTCCAAGGCAGAGCTGGCTGTTGTGGTAGTACTCGCTTGGGATTCCAGCACTGGGTAGGTTGAGTCAGAAGGATGGAGGGTTTCACGCTAGTCAGGGATAGGTCCTGAGCCTGTCTTTCAAAACAAGATCAAATAAAATTAGGGAAATGCAGCACCAGGACTCCAGCTAGAGTGATGACAGGAGATGCTGAACTGGGTTATAACAAAAACTGACCCCACAAAACGACACTGAAGTGCTTAGCCACAAGCCCGGTATGTAGAAGAGCTCAATGTTAGTCATTTGTCTCCCTCATCTACCTGATTGTTATAGCTTCACACTGCTGCCCAGCCCTACCAGATTTGAGAAGTCTCATTTGGACCAGAGATGAGTTTAAAAAAAAAAATGTATTTACCTACTATCACTTTAAAGCATACAAATTACAGTGATTTCACTAAGAATCTTCTAGCACAGTTCACATTTTTAATGCCCCAGTGGAAGACTACTATGATGCCTCTGAAAGCCCAGGGTGGATGCATGACGTCTGTGGAAACTGTGTACAAACTCTCATCAATTCAGAGTGTTCAAAAGATCCCAAGCCCAGTGGTCCTCAGAACTCCTGAGCCTGGCAAAACTTCTTCAATCTTTTTTTTTTTTTTTGCATGCCCATAGTGTTTTAAGATATGATGGCCCTATACTATTAATTGGTCCTATATTTTTATGGTGGATTGAGTGAGAAATGGCCCCGATAGGCTTATGCATTTGAATATTTGGTCTCCAATTGGTGGTAATGTTTGGGAGGTTATGGAAACTTTAGGAGGTGGAGCCTTGCTGGAGGAAGTGCATCACAGGGGGTGGGCTTTGAGGGTCTATAGCCTTGACCTATTTCCTGTGCTTGCTATCTATCTACCTATTGATCTATCTATCTATCTATCTATCTATCTGTCTGTCTGTCTGTCTGTCTGTCTGTCTGTCTGTCTGTCTCTGCTTGTGTGTAGGGATGCTTCCTGTTACTACAGCCATGCCATACTTTTTCCAGCATGAAGGGCTCTATCATTCCAAACCATAAGCTGAAATAAACCCTTTCTTCCTTAAGTTGCTTTTGGAAACAGTATTGATTACAACAACAGAAAAGTAATTAATACAATATTTTAACTAAATCCTAAAAGGATCATGGGCTGGAGAGATTGCCCATGCACCACACTTGTAGAGGACACACATTCTCGGCACCCAAGTCAGGCAACTCTAGCTCCAGGGAATCTGATCATACACACACACACACACACACACACACACACACACACACACACACACACACTTAAACAAACAAGAAATTAAAAGGAACACACTGAGTTGCAGCTCTGACAGCATATACCGGGGCAGGGTGACGATGCTCTGATCAGGTTGCATTTCTCATGAGGGTGGCACTAACTGGTGAGAATGCGGCACATTGCTGGATTGGGACTCTTGGCAATGTGCACAGAAGGGTCTACTCACTCTGCCCTCCCACTTTTTTAAAAATCAATTCTCAAGTCGTCACCCCCTCCTGTCCTGTGCAATAGCTCCTGAGACCTGACCTTTTTCTCAGTATGAGGTGGGAGTTGTTCCCAACAGTGGTAGATATGTGGTCTTGTTTCTGCTCAGACATCTAGCAAGACCTTTTCTTCACTGTTTATGAACATACGCTGCAAAGTTGTCACCTGCATCTAACTCCCTCACTCCACCTACAGTCTAAATGGTCACTGAAGGGACACCTCTGAGCCAGGCTTGCTAGTGAAGGCTTATAATCCCAGCTATGCTGGCAATAGAGGCTGGAGGATTTTGAGTTTAAGGCCAGCCTAGACTATAGAGGATATTGTTGACTTTTGACTTGAGAACTTGCATGCCCTCAAAACACTCAAATCCTAGGCAATCCAAGGTGATGGGTGACCTGGGGCTATTGAGATCAGTGTGTTTCATGTTCATATTCTGAAAGGGAGTCAAAAAAAGAAATAGAAGGTTTGAAGAATGATCACATGTGGAGAGTTTGGCAGACTTAGGCGTAACTGGGCATTTTTAGTAACCTCCTCAGCATATACAGCTAACCCAATAGCAAGGAATATTCTGGGATGAATGAGGTTGAGATTTCATTCTGACTGTGAAATCATCAATATGAGAATGTATATTCTGTCCCTACCCATCAACCTCTCTTACACACACACACGAGAGAGAGAGAGAGAGAGAGAGAGAGAGAGAGAGAGAGAGAATATACTTTTCTTTCTAGAACTATTTCATTCTTTTAGATCAACATGATTTGAGAGGAAACACCCAGCACCTCAGGTTTTGTTGTTTGTGTTTTCAGTAACCTGCTCTACAAAGACATAAGTACTTGGTTTGCATATTAGGCCTTTAAGGTTCTTTCATGGTTTGAGTCTGAAATGTCCCCTTCTGGTTTATGTTTTGAACAGCCAATCTTTGGTTGGCCATGCTGTTCTTAAGGCTGCAGAGCCTTTAGAAGCTAGAATATAGCTAGTGGAAGTAGGCTCCTAGGCCAGACCTCAGAAGGCCATATCCATCCCAGTTTCTCAGCTACGCCTTCTTTCAGCTTTCTGGTCTACCTTTCTGTGAGGAGGCTCTGACACACTCTTCTGCCAGGCCTTCCCTGAGATGTTGGCTTGAAGTCTGTCTGAAACTGTGGGCCAAAATGATTTTATCCTTTCTATTGTCTCTGCCAGGCATTTGTTCACAGTAACACAAAAGTACCTGATACAGCAGGCTATTTTAACCGAGAATGGTGACATCCAAAGAAAACTTGCCACATATAAATGGCAGGTCACCCCTACCCATTAGCAGGGGGCACTCCAGCCTTGGGTTAGCTAATCTAAGATGGCGGAATAGAAAAGACGAATAGCTTGGTTCATTACCAGACTCTTTTTGCCACTTTTAACTAATAGGGTTTTCTAACGTGACCTTGTAGACATAAGGAAACAGCACATCGTTAATATGTATTTTGTTGTTGAAGAATTATCTTTCTGGTTATTTCTTTTTCTGGTTATGGTTGAATCTCTTTGAGGAGAGTGGTTCTCAACCTTTCTAATGCTGCGCCCCTTTAATACAGTTCCCCGTGTTGTGCTGACCCCCAGCCATAAAACTATTTTCATTGCTACTCTGTAACCATAACTTTGCTACTGCTATGAATTGTACTGTAAATTCTGATCTGTGACTCCTGAGCAAAGGTCATTTGACTCCCCGAAGGGTCGTGACCTATAGGTTGAGAACCAACCCTCTAAGTATTCCGAATGGTGAAGGGCCACACAGGAAGTGACTACCTTGAGTCCCCGGCCACGGCTGTTGCAGTTCCCAGCTCCAAGGCCCTCACTCCTCTAGCCACCCCACCCCCGACAACTTACTGTAGGTCATCCTTTATATCATACCGCACCGCACTGGTCACACATCCTGACCGTGAAACTCAGCTGCTTTGGGGCTTGCTCCCATGGCTGAACAAAGCCCTCGTCCCCCATCTCCAGAGCTGGTCTCCTTATGCATTGACCTTTGAAGCCGTGTGCTCAGTAGTGTCTTCAGTTTTGCTTGGTTAAACATGGAAAAATGTTCCTCTAGATCGAAGCGGCTCCCCATTTATTTCAGAGCATCCTGTCGCTGACGTAGTGCTGCCTGGTTTATGGCCTCATTGCTCTGCCTTTGGAGTTGAGTAATGGCTGCTGGTGCTCCAGGCACCGCCTACGTAACCACAGGAAGGGGTAACATCCCGTGGGCCTCCCAGGCATCTGCTGGGAAATTGCTTCTTTGGTGCCAGACAAATGAATGTTTTGCATATTTCTCACCAAAAGAGAAGGGTTGTGAGGCGGAGGTTAACATAACAATCTTCTCTTATTGCAGTGATTTATGTATGCATAACTTCAGCCGTGGAATGTCATCTCAGAGGTCTTTAATTGGCAGACTTTGGGGACCACAGAGGGAGATGACAGAGCGAGCTCTGAAGAAATAAGAGTGTCGGCTGCCATTCCCAGTGCGGGCCCGTGGAGGAGGTCTAATAAATCTCCGTGTGTGTGTGTGTGTGGGGGGGGGGGGGTGGGTTGCAATCAACTTTTAAACTTTTTATTAACCTGATATCTGCTAATGAAACACAAAGAGGATCATCTTCAGCCTCAAGTGATTCAGATCTCATGACAGATCAGACCGCTGCCTAGGGTTCTCAGGACAACCGAATTCAGATCTTCTGGCAATTTCTACACGAAGACAACGATGCTGCAATTTGTAGTCTTTGTGATGCCAATGAGTCACCCGGTCCTGTCTTGTTATATGAAATATGATCATGTATTTTTAAGGTTGTCAAAAATGTATTTTGTGTTCATGAACCTCACCTCGGGCTTTGGATAAAGATGCCATTTCAGAATGGAGTCATGGATGCTTTTGGTATCAGGATGGGGTTTGGAGAAAAGTCTATCCATGCAGGGTGTGGCTGGCTTTAAGACAAGGGGAGGGTGCCAGAAGGAATGGAAAGGGTCCTTCTGTGGCAAGATGATCCTTGTATCCATGCTTTTAGGAAGGTTGTGTTCTTTCTAAAATTATAACAGATGGCTTTGCGAACATCTGCGTTAACACTACCTAAGCTGGCTGTTACAGGCCTTAAACTCCAGTGCCTGTGCAGTACAGTGGATCCCAAACTGGGGGGGGGATCTCTTTTGGGGGATATTGGAGTTATGAGAAAAGACTGACAATTTGCATCTTTGCATTTATTTTCCAAAATCCCAGTGTCTTTAGGTCAGGCCACCCCAGAAGGAGATTGTTAGTTACAAGAGCACAGTGGAAAGTTCTTTCTTGGAGTGATGGCACCTGGGATGGTACCAGTTTTCAATAGCTCCCCAGCTAGGCGTGGGGGCTTTCGAATCGCACCCCTCCATGCTAGAATGCTGACTGACTCGATCTTGCGTGGGTCTTTTGTGGGCAATAATGTGTTCTGTGAGTTCAGGCGGGTGGCAATCCTGTCATATGCAAAAGACACTGTTTTGCCCCATCTTCCCAGACCTCAGGCTTTTACAATCTTTCCACCTTCTCATCCACAATAGTCCCTGAGTGCTCTCTCCCTTGCTCTCTGTCTCTGTCTCTCTGTCTCTGTCTCTCTCTGTGTTTGTCTCTCTGTCCCTCTCTGTCTCTCTGTCTCTGTCTGTCTGTCTGTTTGCCTGTCTGTCTGTCTCTCTCTCTGTGTGTCTGTGTGATATAGAGGTCCCATTCATGGCTGAACATTCCACAGACATGTATTGAGAGTGTATTTTGTATTGGTTCTATTTCACTGGAGAGCCTGACTAATCCAGGCAGTTGTTAAGACCTGGTTTCATCTAGCCTGGGAAGAGAAGAAAAGAGAATTGATGGACATTTCTTTCTTGGGTAGCTGGGTCTCTGGGGGCAGGGTATCCCAGTGTGAATCGTTCCACCCAAGGAACGTATTGCTTTGGTACTTACCCACCAACTCAGACTCCCGTCTGCCGCTGGTAGAAGACTGCTCCAGGATGTAAACTCCCTGGTGCATACTTGCAGGGCAGCTCCTTTGCAATGTGCACTAGAATGTGAGCAACAGAGGGACACCGAGGCTCCAAGGCATGTAGGTGCTCTCTTCCCCTTCATGAGCAAACTCTTGGTTTTCATTCCAATTTCAAAATGACTGAAACTAAGTCTTTCAGGCCGACTCTGTCTTCTAATCACATATTTCCTCTTTTAAGTGCTTTTTTATTAGCACCTTACATTGTGCAAAGTGAAGAGTTTCATAACGGTATTTTATTCAAGTCTATCATGTGTTTTTTTTTTATTTTTTATAATACCTATTACTTTGTCTGTTTTCTCTTCCACCAGTCTCCTCCTCCTCACAAATAGCTATCCGCTTAGGTGTAATGTAACATAGCACACACACTTGTGCATTCTCACACACAGGTAGACACACATAGATCCACATAGACACATGCAGATGCACAGATACACACGTACAAACACACACAGTTACACAGAATGCACATACACACACAGCATTTATTCCATGCATTATAAAAACATTCCACATTTGTGTTTCTGAGCTTGTCTTAACTGGATCTCCAGTTCCATTCAAATGTTATAGTTTTATTCTCCTTTGTGACTGAATAAAGTCTCGTGTGTTTCTATACCTGTTTTCTTTATCTATTCATCTGTCAGTGGGCACCTATGCTGACTCCATAGTTTGCTGTCTTAGTCTGATGTCTGCTACTGTGAAAAAATACTGACCAACATGGTCGAGGAAAAAGTTTATTTGGCTTATAGGTCATAGTGCATCATTGAGGGAAACTTGGGCAGGAACTCAAGGCAGGAACCTCCATAATCATGGAGAAACACTGCCTAATGGCTTGTTCTCTGTGGATTGCTCAACCTGCTTTTTTTTTTTTCCACACAACCCAGAACCACCTGTCCAGGGGTGGCACTGTCCGCAGTGACCTGAGTCCTTCCAAGCAGTCACTGATTGTGGTAATGCCTCCCACATGCTTGTGTACAGGCTAATATGATGGAAGTATTTTCTCCATTGAGGTTTCCTCTTCCCAGATGCTCCTGTCTTATGTCAAGTCAACAAAATCTACCCCTCACGCTCGTCCACTACTGTGGGCGGTACTGCCGTGAACAGGGATGTGTTGCTGTCCGGTTCCTTGACGTGTGTACTCAAGAGTTGCTATCGCAGGCTCCTACGTGACAAAGCCTCCCCATGCTTCTCCTTCCCTAGTTTTGTCTTTGGCCCGGCTTTCCTTCCTGCTGAGCCTGAGCCCAGCATTGGAGCACCCTACTGTTTTGCCCTTTGAGGAGTCATTCTTAGCATTTTGACTTTGGTTATTATCTGAGGGGAAGGGGAAGGAGATGGCCAGTCTACCTGTGATTCGAAAGCTTTTGTTTTGCATGGAGTCAACCACACTTTTTCTGGAACATTCTATTTCCACAGCTGCATCTTCGGGGTTGTGGCTACACCAGGCCTACCTGTAAACATTCTGAGCAGCTCATATATAAAGAGTGTGTAATGCGCTCAAAGCAATCATTCCTTATATTTAATGAACCCTGTGTACACATGACTGCTCCCTACCCTCCGCCTTTGCAGGGTCCAAAGAATCCTGCCTCTTTAAATAATCTGTAGGCTGGGAGAACAGACCCTTTAAAACTCAAAGTGGTTTGGGTGTTCTAATGGCCCCTGTTTTCCTTCTGTAAAAACTCATGTGTCTGTGGGGCTCGTGGGCCACTAGTCACAAGGTGACAGCGGTGATCAGAAACATAATTTTCAATATTTATGATGGAAAATGCAATTTCGAAATGAAAGAGAGGGCACTCGTTTCTCCTTAGCTTGAAGCAAAATCATTGTTTTGAGACATGTTCTTTATACAGTTAATCTGGCCAGAGTAATTTACCACACCCAGGCTGGATTGTAAAACTGGAGTCCCATTCATCAGGAAAGAATTATGGGTGCACAAAGCATTTGAATTAGTAAACGTTGTGAGGGGCTATGGAGATTTGATTGCAGAGATCTGGAGAAGGCAAGAGTTTCATTTCCAGGGCACTGTTTCTGAGAAAAGTCAACAGGTGTGGAGAGTCTTGGGTGAGGTCTTGAGGTCTTTGCCTCAGTTGGTCTCTGAGATATAGTTTTAACCAACATGTTTGAATGAGTGTGTCAGTGTGTGCCAATGGAAGAGGAAAGCTATGGATTTTTCAAGGGATGTAGCTTGGTCTTCACTGTGTGTGTGTGCACGTGCGTGCATGTGCATGCATGCGCACGTGCACTGTACACTTGCCCATGAGTGCACATATATGCATTTGAAATAATTTGAGACTCAAACTAGTTACACACATAGCACCACGAGTTCCTGATCATTTTCCCTGAATGACGGATAGCACTGTATATGTCTATAGCACAGAATCAAACCCAAATTCTATTGGTACAGTATCACTGGTTGAGCCCTAGATCTTCAGCTGAATGCCGTGTGTATGTTCTAACCATTGAGGTGGTTGCAAGTGTCTCCCATTTAGGTGACGTCATACAGAGGAAGATCGTTCATCTTGAGTCTGTTTTCAGCAGGCAAATAAAAACAAGAGCTGAGTAACGGAGACCCTTGCAGGGGAGATTCAAGTACCCAATCTGCTGTGGGCCTCACAGCTCCATCTCGACATACATCCTAGTTACTCTGACCATCCTCTTGTCCCTGTATGCATTGGAGTTGGGAATCCCTGCAACAAAAGCTTCAGGTCTCCAGTGGCATCCAGGGGCTGAGAACTGGGAACTGAGACTACTGCGGACTGAATCTGCTTTGGGGAGGGGTTGTCTTGGGGCCCAGCTACCCAGCAGAAGACTCCTTTTGGAGAGTGGAAGGCAGGTACATTACCACAAGTGTGCTGGGCACTGATGCCACTCACTGCAACCAGGGAAGAGTTGGGAGACACGGTGCATGCCCTGAGCTGAACTGCATGCAGGCACCTGGCAAACTGACCGAGAACCTGGCTCAGCTTCTCCGCCCCCTCCCCGGCGGCGCTGAAGCCAGGGGTCGGAGTAATCGCTTTCTCTTTCTGCTTTGCTATTTTTTTAAGTCCTCGACAGGGCCACGTTCGGCCTCACCAAAGAGATGGAAGGAAAGCAAGACACCAGTAGCACACAAGGAAGGGGACAAGTCTAGGCCCCATTATTTGGCACGGTGGCACTGTTGGAACCCAACAGCTGGCAGGCATTAGTATTCTTCCTCCTGACCGATAGTAGCTCTTTGACTCATCTGCCTGGCTCATTTTATTTTAGGTCTTGAGTGACCCTTTTGCAAAGTAACAGACAAAATCTGAGGCCGATAAGCTCAGAATTTTTGTCTGTTGTCTGTCCAAGGACAAAGAAAGGGATAGACCTGACCACCAGCAAAAGCCAACTGAACTGAAGCCTGGGAGATTCTGTCTCTGGAGAAGAGCCAGGATGGTAGAGAACTTTCAAACATACAGATTTTTGCAAGGTTCGTTGTCTCCTCTTAAGATTCAATTCAGCGAAGACCAACAGCCCTGGGTCGGGTGCCGGTGTGTCCCAGAGAGCTAATATGGAGGCTTTGTCTTTGAGAATCCATAGTGCCCTGGAAAAGAGCCACCCATGCCATTAACTAGATTATAAACAGTGTAGTTCAACCGGTGTGGATGGGAGGAAGAGCCGTGCTGACTGCTGGGACGCTGGGGCCTTTGGCTCTGTTTATCCAGCCAGAAAATTCTAACTCGGGCCCTAGCCCTGCCTTCCTGAGCTGCAAAATCAAAAGAAGCAAGGATCGCTTTCTTTTCAGAAGGGGAAAGTGGGTGGCGATGGAGTCAGAGACAGAAACAAACTGAACATCTGGAAAGAAGGGCTCTCTGGAAGAACGGCCCCTCCCTCTCTGTCCCACTGGTCCTCGGCAGCCTCTGAGTGTCAGAGGATTAGTTCTGGATTCTTGTAGTAATTAATAGCACTTAAGTTCCTGGGTAGTCAGTTTTGATTAAGCAAACATTAAATTAATCCAATCTGCAAACGCACAGCCGGGTGGAAGCAGCAGCTGGATGGACAGAGGGATGTGTCCTCATTGGATTGCGGGCCACCTCCGAGTAGTTACAGCTGGATCAATACGGCTCCTAGAGCTATAATAAAATGCCTTCGACATGCTCATCTGTGGCTGAGAACAGTACACACATTGATTTCCTGGCCTGATATAACCCATTTACCTAGTCAGCTACTCCACTCAGGAAGGTGGAGGGGTCCCAAGACCCAAGGGACCAATGATGCCTGCAACGATGGTAGTGAATGCTTGGGAAATGTCTTAATCAGCGGCATGATTTTTTTTTTTTTTTTTTTTTTTTTTTTTTTTTTTTTAGGAAGATGTGTTTCTTTGTAAAGTAAAGGCCTCCTCAGAGTCTTTCTGGCTTCATCTGGGGAAACACTGGAAATAGAGGGGAGAGTGTGTGTGTGTGTGAGAGAGAGAGAGAGAGAGAGAGAGAGAGAGAGAGAGAGAGAGAGAGAGAGAGAGATCGCGAGAGTGCATTTCTACCTGTCAGGATCTGCTGTTCTCATGATTTAAAATGCCAATGTTATACAATTGTCTTAGCTTCTTGGAGGGCAGAGGGGCGTACGTGATATGAGCTCATCCCAGGAGTATCTTCTACTCCAGTTTGGGTGAACTGGAGAGAGGCACAGAGAATGAACCAGAATGCTCATATCAGAAGGCTGCTTCTCTACACTGAGTTATCCGTGGCGGTGTTAAATTTTAAAGGAAACGGATGCCATTCAGTAAAAATTAATGAGAGCGCAGTGTATCACACACGGTGTCACGACAAGACCAACACATGAAAACCAGTCAGTGGGATCCTCCTCTCTCTGCTCAAACAGCCACCGTCTCTACAGACTCACTAAAATGAAGCTAGTAAGTCTAAAGCCTTTTAGACTGATCCCTTGGGTTCTGCCATTAACAAACTGCCTCCTGGGGCTGGAGGGAGGACTCATGTGTTAAGAACATGTATGACTTTAGCAGAGACTCTGAGTTTGGTTCTCAGCACCCATGTCAGACAGTTCATAAATGCCTACAACTTCAGCTCCAGGAAATCCAACACCTCCTTCAAACCTCCACAGTCACTTAAGTGTGCTCACACGTACACACACATGCACACCCCTTTCACATTTTCAAAAATAAAAAAGGAAATAGCTTTCTAACATTTTTAAAGACTTATATTTTATTTTATGTGCATGAGTATTTTGCCTAAATGTATGTGTTTGCACCGTATGCATACCTGGTGCTCAAAAAGATCAGAAGAAGGTGTCCGTTCCCCTGGAACTGGAATTACAAACAATTGTGAGCCATTAGGTGGTTGTAGGGAACATGGTCTAGGTTCTCTAGAAGAATAACCAGTGCTCTTAACTGCTGAGCTGTGAGTAGAGTTCCATTGGAGGAGAGTTACAAGTAGTTGTGAAAAGTGTAAGGTCTAATATGAAGCTCCACCTCTTTAGAGTTATCCTAACTGTATAGAAGGGCGTTGAGATGTATAAACTCTGGCTAATCTCATTGCATCTTGTCTTTTTATTTCCAACTTCTTTACAATAAAGTATTTTGTTTTTATTTTTAAAGAAAGTGTCAATTTGGGTCAGATGTGATAGCAATATGCTAATAACCCCAGCAACTAGGAGGCTGAAACAAGAGGAGCTACAGTTTAAGGAGAACATGGGCTGCATAGTTAGCCCCTTCCTCAGAATGAGAAGTGTTAGCAGGTACAAATGGCCAGTGATTTCTTTTGGCTGTGCCATGGCCACCTGTTTTGTCGTGGACTGTGGCCAATCCATCCCTCATGGACAGGGTCATTATTGACTTCTTAGAGAAGTGAAGTGTGTAACTGTGGAGAGAGCATCCTGGAGGAGGTGTGAGTCCCGAGGATGGTGGACAAGACCTCATCACTGAACTCAACACCCAGTGTCTGAGATCTCCATTTAGAATTTTGTGCTGGGTGTGATTATGGGGGTTTGACCAAAAGTGTGGGGCTCACTTTTAGAGCCGTATTGTGAAATGTAAGCTTTTAAAAAAAATCAGTACCAGTCACAATTTCTATTAAAACCATGTGTAGTTGGAATTTTATTTGGAGCCACCAACCAGCTCCCAAATAAAGACACAGAGACTTATTATTAATTATAAATGCTTAGCTTTAGCTTAGGCTTGTCCCACTAGCTCTTTTAACTTAATTTAACTTGCTTCTATTAATCTACATTTTGCCTCAAGGCTTTTTACCTTTCTTCCATCTTTCTTCCATTCTGTAGGTCCTACTTTTCTGCTTCCTCTGTATCTGGCTGGCCGGCCCCTGGTGTCCCTCCTTGGTGTCTCTTTCTTTTTCTTCCCCCAAGCTCAAATTCCCCCTTCAATTTACTTTCCATGCCCAGAAATTCTGCTTATACCTTCTCCCTCACTATGGGTCATTCAGCTTTTTATTAGACCAATCAGATGCCTTGGGGAGTCAAGATAAAACAACAATACATCTTTACATAGCTAAAGAAATGCAACACATCACTACGTAGTTAAACAAATATTCTACATTTCCCCCTTTCTGTATAAATAGAAAGGTTTTAGCTTTAACATAGTAAGACTATATGATAAGAACAATTATCAAATAAGTATTACATTTAAAATATCCACTCCATTTGCATATGGCAAATTCTGAGAAAGCACTTCATTGTCTATCTTATCTTGGTGGGTCTAAAGTTGTGTATCTAATTTACTTTCTATCCTGAATTGTATTATTAGCAACCCAAAATTATCTTTTTAGACCTCAAAACATTTTCTTAGATAAACAATTTAAGCTTTTATATTTCTCATCCTTAAAAACTTTACATCTCATGTAAGTTTCTTTTCTGAATTCGGTAACACGGAAAACTATGACTATCTCATCTTCAACTCCATCAGAGATCTGACAATTATTTAATATTATCTGAGTAAACAGGAAGTAGAGAGCAAGTGAATTCCAAAACTATAGAAATGACAAAGACATCTGGCTGCCTTGACAGTCATCCAAGGTTCCTCTGCAATGTTGGGGCATCCATATTTGGCCTACAGGTCCAGAATATCTGATAGACTTTCCTGTGAAACAGGAATTTTGAAGGCCTGTCCTACCTTGTCTTGGCAAGGCAGTCTTTTTCCTTTGTGTCATACCTGTCCAATTTGTACCGTGTACTGTCAGAAGTTGAGGCAAGGGAAATTTCTTACCCAAATGGCTAGAATTGTCAGAAGGAAAGCAAACTCCACATGGAGGTACTTTGATGCTCATCATCCTGTTTTGAAGTAGATTAGTATTGCCAGGAGCAGACATGTCTCACTGTCATAAAAAGTCTTAGATTATTAAACATCTTAAATGCCATATTCTGTAGGTCTCTCAAGCATTTGAAGATCACCCGTCTATCTAAAATATATGTTTAACCTTAAAAGCATACCTAACATGACTATAAGTTTGATTGTTATAAATGACTAACTGCTAAACTGCATTTCTTAATTATCCTAAACAGTTTATAATAATAGTTTTCACGAATAGAACTTTATATTACATTTTTAAATGAGCTATATAGATACAACACCTTAAGCAAGAATAGAAACAAGCATACAGTATAACAAAAATAACCTTAAATTTGTATCAATTTACAAAAATCTATAACGATGTAAAATATTTGAAATTAATAGTTGTCTTTTTATTCTATATTTCTATATCCCCATTAAATGATGGCAAACATACACAACCTACAAATGACCCAAAGCCACCGACCCCACCTCTTGGGAATATGGGCATTATATTCTCTAGACTACTCCCTGTTATCTGGGGGTGACGGCATCCCCAGGGGACCCTGAGAAAATTGAGATAATGTTAAAGAAAACTAGGCATAACATTTGTTGTCCAGTCTCTATGTAAAGGGAAAGCACAAGGTTTATCTGAAGTCCTGGCTAGAATAGTCTGTGATATTGGACCATCTCAGCTAGCAGCCTTGAAGTTGTTCTGAACACAGAATTCTGAGGAAACTGTAACAGAGGTACCCGGGAAGGCTGGATTACCCAGCCCACCCATTTTCACTGGTCCCCCTCTTCTGAAAACACAAAACTTTCAAAGGTAACATACATATCTGCATTAACACAAGTATCGACTGTGTTTTGTATCCAAGCCAGCCAAAGATGATTTTTTTTTTTTGGTTTTATGTTTGAGTAGGTGAAAGATATCTGTGAACTTTTTAAGTTTGTTTGAATGACAAAACCTCTATCCATGCCATACAAAGGCATGGCATGTAGTAGTGAGTCACAAGGATCTACAGACAAGACTCATCATGTCTCATCCGGTTTCAGAGCTGTTCCCATATCAAGGAATCAGCGTATATGTCACCTGTCTTGCAGTTTTTCTAAGTTTATTTCTTTATATCTGTAGTTAGGACTTTCAGGAAGTCTCCCTCAGTCAAATCTGGTCCCTATTGATTTTTAAGGAATTGACAGTCGTTTTATTTTGGGGGGAAACAAAAGCATAACATCTCCCCCAATACAAAACATTTCCTGAATTCCATTTTAAAGTTAAGACTGAATTCAGCAGTTCCTTGGACAGTTCTCATGGCTCTCAGCCGTTGTTCAGTCCTTAGCATTCAAACAAGTCAAAGTCAACAGAGCACCATACAGGACCCAGATGACCTGGGTATCTCCCATCTTTACATAGCTTATTCTTTTTATATGATATTACTCTTCCTTAAAAGACTTTGCTTAATTTTTAAAAACTATCTATTTTTTCCTATGTCTATACTAATTTTCCTTCTTTCTTAAGCACCTAGCTCACTGTAACCTGCTTAAAGTATTTTTTCAGTCTGAACTCATTTTACTGTGCACCTGTAGTATTCTCTGACTGCATGATCCAAACCTTCAACTGCTAAGCAGCAGCTAGGCCCTCCTCCACATGGCTCTGGTGGTTGGCTTTACCCCCTCCTCAGGACATGAGAATCAAGCCTTAAGCCTGCAGGCCTGGCTGAGCCTTACGTTCAACTAGGAGCTGCATTTAACTGTTTAACAGAGATATGCATTTAACTGCCCTCAGTCCTAGAAAGTTGGTGCTGCTCTGTGGCCTGTGTTTTCACTTAGCTTGCTGTGTCTTAGTTGCCAGTTGTTTAAGTGCTCTGCTGAACAGAGACGCCTCTTAAAGGAGCCATATTCTTTTTTTTTTCCAGCTTTCTCTGGCCCTGTGTAGAATTTGGACCCCATGTTGCATGTCGTTTGTAGCTGGAATTCTCTTTAGGCAGCCACCAACCACTTCCAAATAAAGACACAAAGTCTTGTTAAATGTGAATGCTTGGCTTAGCCTAGGCTTATCCCACTAGCTCTGATAACGATTTAGCCTGTTTTTCTTCATCTACATTTTTCTTCGGTTTTTTTTTTTAACCTTTCTTTCATTCTATATGTCCTACTTTTCTGCGTCTTCTGTGTCTATCTGGTTGCCCCTGGCATCTCCCTGGTGTCTCTTTATCTCCCCCACCAGCCTAAATTCCTCCCCCTCCTTACTCTCCCTGCCCAGAAGTCCATATATACCTCCTCCTTCACTATTGGCCATTCAACTTTTTATTAGACCAATCAAGTGCCTTAGGCAGGCAAGGTAAAACAGCAACACATCTTTACATAATTAAACAAATGTAGCACATCCTTGTGTACTAAAACAAATATTCCACAGCAATCATGCTTTTCTTGGACGATGCAGACAAAACTCAACCATCCTACCCATTTCTGTCTCTCACTTGTCAAGGACATCCTCCACAGCTAGAGAGAGAGAGAGAGAGAGAGAGAGAGAGAGAGAGAGAGAGAGAGAGAGAGAGAGAAAGAGAGACAGAGAAGCAGAGAGAGGGAAGCCTTAATCTCAAGTTTCTTATAAGATAAGGTAACATATCACTAAGTAACTCAGACTGGGCTTGAGCTTGCAGTAATCCTTCTGCCTCAGCTTCCTGAGTCCCAGGATCACACTTATGAGTCACAAAGCCCAGCTCAAGCTTCCCCCTTGAAGTCTGTTTTCATTTAAGCAGAAGCTTGCAGTTCCACACTGTTCCTCTTGAACTTAGAGGTGGCTTCACAATCAACACAGGCACGGGCCTCACACCACAGCATTCCACAAACAACCAATCTCAGAAGCTTCTTTGAAGGTTCTGGGTGTTTGATTTGTGGGTTTGTTTCACTTACTGTTTCCAAGTTGACTTCAAAGTGCCCTAGTCAGTGGTAAAACACAAACTCCTTAAGCTGTTAAAGACACAGAGGAGAGAGACTAGACCATCTTGTTCACCCCCATGTCCTCTCTTCCCCAACACACCAGATAATATTTTATCCATTGTTGTAGGAATCTACTGACACTTGGGTTGCCCAGTAGAACAGAGCTTTGGTAATGAGAGTTAAATCTACACAGAAATCATTCTTTGCCCTAATGGTATTGGTTCATATTTGTTCTTTGTTATTTATTTGTTCTGATACTGTGAATGGAACCCAGATCCTTATATCTGCTTTGCAAGTACTCTACGACTAAGTCACACAGCCCAGGCAGGGGCTCTATCACTGAGTCATGATCCCAGGTCCTCACTGGGGGATTCTAGGCAGGGGCTCTACCACTGAGCCACACCCCAGCCCTTCACTGGGGGATTCTAGGCAAGGGCTCTACCACTGAGCCATACACTCAGCCCCTCATTGGGGGATTCTATGTAGGAACTCTACCACTGAGCCACACCCCCAGCCCCTCACTGGGGGATTCTAGGCAGGTACTCTACCCCAGAGCCACACCCGAGGCCCTCACTGAGGGATTCTAGGCAGGGGCTCTACTACTGAACCACACCCATAGGCCCTCACTATCTAGCCAAGTGTGTTCTACCACTGAGCTATGTCCTTGTCTTCACTGGTGAATTCTAGGCAGGATATCTACCACCTAGGTATAGTTCTAAGCCCCTATTTACTTTCAAAGAGATATTGTTCTAATTCGCATAAACTAGCTTCTTATAAATCCTAGAAGGGTGGGGGGATGTTATTAGATCTCTGTGTCACAATGAGGAAAGTGGTGTTCAGAGAGGCTATGTCATGTTGCTTAAGATCACACAGTAAGAACATCAGAGAACCAACGTTTGTTCTCAGACAGCCTATGGGAGAGTCCAAACACATCACTACAACTCTTCGTTCAACAGCTGGCTCACTTTTCAACACTACTGGCTCACTTTTCTTTTTTGGAGTGCACATGTGTCTATGTAATAGGCATAATTGTGGGTGCACATGTATGGGGTTATCCATGCATGTGTGTGTATGAAAGCCAGAGGTTGAGGGTCAATGCCTTCCTCGATCTTTCTCCACTTTATATATCTAGGCAGGGTCTTTCTTTTGACTCCAGAGCTTTCTGATTCAGCTAGTCTAGCTAACCAGCTTGCTCTGGGGATCCCTTTTCTTTGCCTCAAGTGCTGCTGGGATAACAGATGCCTTACCCACCCAGATTTGACACGGATTCTGGGGACCTGAATCCTGCTTCTCACTCTTGGATTATAAGCACTTTTCCAGCCAAGCTATTGCCCCTAACCCTGGCTCAGTTTTATGCCAAATGCTCTGCCAATCTAGATTCTGCTTACCAAGCTCAGGTCACAGAATTAGTGGACTAAGAAATACATTGCAGCATGCTGGTGATGGGGATTTTTGCTTCTAGTTTCTAACAAGCGATGCTACTGGAATTCAATCCTGCACGTGTCTCTTTATTGTTCTTTGAAAACAGCTGAGGATGTGTGTGACACAGGTGTGCTCCTCCTTCCCAGCACCGCGGCTCTGCCTCTCCTGGTGGCACTTTAGCGTCACCCTCGTGGACAACGGGAGCTAGAGAAGGTACTTTAGCGACACCCACCCCACACATTCCTTTATTCTCGCCTCTTAAATGATTATCACCTCTGCTTTATGTCGGCACTTGCTTATGCTGTGGCATGCTTTTATGAGGCTGTATAGAATACAGCTTTTAATATCAATGTGTGTCTCACACATGTGTTCCGAGAACACATTACATTAGAAGGTGCTAGAAAGAGAGAGAGAGAAAAAAAGATGCTAGCGATCTTAAATGCCTCCAAGTACCTTTATAAGATGCAGCCAACCATGGCTTAATTCCCTCTATCCATCATTAGTTGAGTGCTGAAAATATATGCAAAAGAGAATGGAAGCCGGGCAGTAAGGTAGTGAAGAGGTTTTCCAAATTAGATTATTTGAGTGTATGATTCCTCAGATAGAAGGATATTGTCCAAAGGGCCCCTTAATTACTATTCACTTCCTTCTGCACACAAGAGAATGCTGTCAGGGCCGCAAGCGCCCTTCACTGCAGATGAGTTAAAAGGATGACGGTCAGATCCCGGCTGTGTCTTCGCTGGGTGAGGTTGGCTGCAGGCAAGGCAGGTCTGGGGCTCCCACCAAGCCATGTACTTCGAAAGGGAAGGGATTTGCTGATGCAGTGATGGTCAGAGGCCTCGTTTACGGCTGGGTCACTATCCCGAGCATCCTTCTTCAGAAATCCTAGCTGTCCTCTGTGTCCCCAACCTCGTTTCCGTTAGTGGCACTTGTTCTCACTAAATGAGTTTCATCATGAGTCTAACATTTAGTCTGGAAAAAACCCAAGATGTTCCCCCCAAATATTTACCACTTTAAAAAAGTGTGTGTTGAGAAGGGTTGCAAAATGGCTCAGTGGCTAAGAGCACTTGCTGCACTTGCAGAGGGCCAGTTTCAGGGGACCCCCAGTGCCGCCTTCTGACCTCTGCTGACACCAGACACAGACAAGGAGCACATGCAGGCAAGATGATAATACACATAAAATAAAACGAATAGATCTAAAACTTGTTTTAAAACTGTGTGGGTTTGGAGGCTAGAGAGAAGGCCCTGTGAGGAAAAGCACGCTCTTCTCTTGCAGAGCGCTGGAATTCAGTTCCCTGCACATTTATCAAGAGGACCAAGACCACCTGTGACAGCAAACGCCAAGAACCTGACACATTTGGCCAACCTGGGCACCTATGCTCACTCACACAGTGCCCATCCCCCACATATAAATAATTAAAAAAATAATAAAAGGCAGCTGACAGCAGCAACAGAAGCTACCTGCCTTTGGGCCTTCCTTCTTGCAGGTGAGCACTTTCTTCTGCTGTGTCCCCGTGACATGGGGACTGTCCTCTGACAGTATTCTGCCATGGTTGCCAGTGTCTGGGTTTGCTCATCCAAAAGGCTGGAGGGACCAGCTTTCTGAGACAAGACCTTTCCCACAGGGTCTGGCCATTGTCATTTTTGACAAATGTAGTCCCCCGGTTACCCTGGAAGGGCCGTGTCTGGTGACAGCATCTTGTTTCTCTTAATGAACCAATACCCTGTATGTTGGCATAGTCTTTTTGTCTTACAAACTCCATCCTCTGGGACATTAACAAAAAAGGGACTTAAAAGTTTGGTCATCCCAGCACGCCTTTAATCCCAGCACTTGGGAGGCAGAGGCAGGCGGATCTCTGTGAGTTCGAGACCAGCTGGTCTACAGAGCTAGTTCCAGGACAGGCTCCAAAACCACAGAGAAACCCTGTCTCGAAAAACCAAAAAAAAAAAAAAAAAGTTTGGTCAGTCTTCCGTGTCACCAGAATGGTTTCTCCTTAAGGCCGGGAACCTAACAGGAAAACCAAATTTGACACTTCAAAGCAAAACAGACATTCCTCCCCATGGTAGGAGCTAGTTGAATATTAATTAATTAATTAATTTTAGGTAGTGTTTCATTCTGTTGCCCAGCTTGGCCTGAAACTCATGACTCAGGCTTCCAGTAGTTGAGATTATAGGTGGGAGCCACTGTGACTATATCACATGATTCTTGACTCCTTCATGTTCTTCTCCACCATTAACTAATACATGAACACTGTAAAAGTTCAGAATATTCACAAAAGTCTGTAAAGGAAAAATCACCTGGAATCCAGGTAGAAAGAGTAAATCAGCCTTTGGAGTATATCTTCCTACTATTGTGTGTGTGTGCATACATATGTACATATACACACGTACATACATTATAGACATAAACACACATACACACATATACATCCATCTACATATACATGCATACACATCATCCACATATATACACATTCACACATACATATATACACAACATCCACATATATATACATATTCACATAAACATATATACATATCATCCACATATACAATATCATCCACATATACATATATATACCCACATATACACTTCCACATATATACACACCATCCATATATCCACATATGCCCTTCCACATATACATATATACATACCCACATATACACTTCCACATATATACACACCATCCATATATCCATATATGCCCTTCCACATATACATATATACACACCTCTACATATATACACACATACACATATACACAATCCATGAATTGATTTCCTTTTAAAATCGATCACCAGGGCTGGGGATGAAGTAGCTAGGTCAGAGAGTTCTTGGTTGGTGTGCATAAGGTCCTGACTTTCCTGCTCAGCATCACACACAAAAGTGGGAAATGATTTGTATTTAATTTAGTAACATGTTGCTTTCCTTTAACATACTGAGGGCTTGCTTTTCCCCAGTATTCGGTTTCTAGCTGGGTTGTTCATTTATGTCATGGCTATGATCCCCTACCACAAACATTACTGTGACTCCGAGCGTTAATAGTTTCCTATTGTGTGGAAATCCCTTATTGCTGAAAATTTCTAGTGCGTAATTAAACTTCCTTTGATTTCTGAGGCTGAGTCCATACATGTATCTATAGAACCCTTACGGTTCGAGTTGCTGAATTCTTTGGTTTCTTTCTCTTTCAAATTTATTTTGGGTTTATTTGTGTGTGTGTGTGTGTGTGTATGTGTGTGTGTGTGTCTGCATGTGTAAGCACACGAGTATGAGTGCCCAAAGAGATGAGAAGAGGATGTCGGGCCTGCTAGGGTGGTTGTGAGCTGCCCCACATGGGTGCTGGGAACTGGACTCCGGTTGTTGGCATGAGCAGCAAGCATGGCTCACGTCTGAGCTGTGTCTCTAGCTCCCACCAGTCAAACAGTTGACTGTCTGATTAGTGAAAGCTGGTTACCCTCTGTGTTGCAACACATCCTTCTCTAATGTTGTGAAGTATGAGACCTATAGGAAAGTGCACATGCTAAAGCCATAGGTTTGGGACAGTCACTGTTCCTTCCTAATTAGTAATCAGTAGCAAAACCAACGCGCCCCCCCCACCCCCGCCACGTGGTGTTTGATGGACATGTTCCCCACAGTCTCTGGCATTTGAATACTTGGTACCCAGTTGGTGGTGCTGTCTGAGGGGAGTGACAGGAGGTGTGGGCTTGTTAGAGGAAGTATGTCATTGGGCTTGGAGGTTTCAGCAGACTTGCCAGTTTGGGTCACTCTCTTGGCTTCATTTATGTACTTGTTGGCCATTTACACATGTTCTTTAGAGAAAGAACTACTCAAATGCTTTGACGTTTTTGAAACGGATGTTTGTTTTAACTGTGTAAGTTCTTTATGTGCTAGGCTAGATGTAGGATTTTCAAATACTTTCTTCCATTTTGCAGTCTGTCTTGTGTGTGTGTGTGTGTATGTGTGTGTGTGTGCGCGCGCGTGTGCATGTGTATGTGTGTGAGATTCTCCTTTGGTTTATGTACATTTCTAGTTGTTGAGGGCTATTTAATTTATCTATTTCTTTCTTTCTGTTGCTCATGCTGTTGGTATTCTACCTAAGTGGCAGTTGCCAAACCCCAGATCATTGAGACTAAGCACTACATTTTTTTCGAATGTTTTATGGTTGTTAGCTCTTATATTTATAAGGTATTTATCCTCTTTGAGTTAATTTTGAATATGTTGTGAAGCATGGATTTCCCTTTAATTCTTTTAAATTCTTTACATTCACTTTAATTCACTCTTTGATCATATTTAGAATAAAACCAAACCACCTTGAAGCTGCTGCCTGTGAAATACAAAGCCAGCATCTGGTCCCACTTGGTGTCTATTCGCACTGATAACTCTTGTTTTTCCTTGCTAAAGTTTCTCCTTTACCATTTCTTATTAACTTCTGTTGTTGCTAAAATGAGATACTTACAATGGTATATTGTGACTGTTCATTTCAGGCATCAAAATTGGTGAATATCCAAAGGGAGGGGATTTCTAGAAGAGTCTAAACCTAGCAGGCAACTACCATCCAAACAGGAGGCCCAGGCAGAAAGATCTGCAAAGGGAACTGGTCTCCTTCTTTCTGGAGTTAGGAAAGCCTCCCCTGCTGCTGCTCTGGACACCAGAACTCTACTTTCCACAGTCCTGCACTATCTTACACCATTCTTCCTAGGCTGGAGGAATGGCGTTTCTCACATGACCCAGCAAACTCTGCTCACACATGTATACCTAAGAGATTTGAAAAGATGTTCACCCAAATGCATCCGTATGTGGCCATGCACTGGTGGCTTCCAGTTTCACAGGCTTTGCTTTTAGACTGAAAACTGTGTCATTGCTCTGTAGCGACATCTCATTTATATTTTGGTTTCTCGAGACAGGGTTTCTCTGTAGCTTTGGTGCTTGTCCTGGAACTGGCTCTTGTAGACCAGGCTGGCCTCGAACTCACAGAGATCTGCCTGCCTCTGCCTCCTGAGTGCTGGGATTAAAGGCATGCGCCACCACCACCTGGGTTCTCATTTGTATTCTAATAAATAAAGCTTGCCTGAAGATCAGAAAAGTAAAACAGCCACACTGGCCAGCCTTACAGACCAGGTAGCAATGACACACAGCTTTAATCCTAGTAGCCACACTAGCTTGCCATAGAAACCAGGCGATAGTGGCACACACCTTTAATCCCAGCACTGGAGAGGATTATAAAACAAGAGGAGACAGCTCTCAGTCTCAGTCTCATTCTGAGGTTTCCTGGAGGCAGAATCGCCATTTTCGGACTGAGGAGGTCGAGGTAAGAGTCAGTGGCTGGCTGCTTTGCTTTTCTTGTCTTTGGGTTGAACCCCAATATCTGTCTTTAAGTTTTTATTAATTGTGCTTCATTGCTCTCTCTGGTTCTGAGGTCTGTAGACTTGGGCTGAGCCATTCTTCTGAGATCTAGGGTCTCCAACTTGCAGACACTCCCATGTGGCACTTTGCAGCTGCTCAGATCACATGACTCAATTCAAATAAGCACCTTCTCCTACATAGGTATAGCACAGGTATTGCGACATGGCTTCTGGATCACTCCAATAAAGCAAATATCAGGACCAAGGAAGGGACAGAACTGTCACTTCCTAAGGCACACAGAACAGCTAGACTGTAGTCTCAGTATGTAAGAATATTACACCTAAAATGACAGCACTCATGCCTTAATTAAAAATACTTCATTGCTAAAGAATGCTAATGATCATCTGGACTATTGGAAAAATGGAACCAATAGCCTTGCTCCACACAGGACAGGGGTGTCACCTTCTGCTTTTAAATAACAGAATGTTTGCACAGCGCAGGGAAGCAAATTGCAATGGAATGAGGTATGCTCGGCTATCTCCATATCCTGCTGACCTCTTCCTCCAGAAAGTCTCAGCTAATACATCATTGCACCAGTTCCATAGAGGGCGGTTTTCCCAGAACCCTGATTTTAATAATGACACAATCTTTAGAATCTGTGTACTAAGCATGCATGGTTATTGGTATGTCTGCTTAGTTGTACATTTTTCTTTTAACCTTCAGCCTGACTTTCTGAGGATGGCCTCCATGTACTGTCCACATAGATGGACCCTCTGCCAATGGCTGGGAAGATGTTATGGGTGAAGAAGGTGCCACCTGCTGCATGTAGGTTTGAACGTGGATGGGAGGGTGCCCTTCGCAATTCAGAGAGTTTGGAAGACTTAGTTTCTGCTCCTGTCTGTTGAGTCGTTGTGCCTGTCAGAGCTTCTTCTGGCTGCCACAGATATGTAGATGGCTTTTTTAGCTCCTTCACAGAGTTCTGGATCTTTCAGCACTTACCCAAGCTGGGGCTGCAACTTTGCAGTAGCAGAGCTAGGAATCTCTCTTGTTTCTTCTGAGTTTGCACCTTTTACTGGGAGCACCAACAAGTGCATCATTGCCTCCCCTGAAGCAGATCAAGACCCCTTGGTAGTAAAGACAATGCCCCCAGCCAGCCTTGTTCTGATGATGCTAGCGTGGACACGCTAGAAAGAGGCAACTGACTCCCATCATTTCAAATCTCCAAATCAACATTCTAGAAACTTCTCTCAAATTCTGCCATGTTACTCTTTGCTTTTGTTCAGTATCACCGACTGAATACAACATCCTTTCAGGATTCTGATAGTCAACTCCTGATCCCAGAATGCTGCTGTTTTGGGGTAGGGATTTTATGACTTATCAAGTTCCTAGGATGAAGTTCTGGTGAAAGGCATTTCCACACACTTCAGGAGAGCCATCTTTCAAGTATGTGAGGACACAATGAGGAACTGTGACTCTGAGCACTCACTGGGTCTCAGAAACACGGGGCTTTGCTAGGTGACCCCAAGGATGGTCGCAGCTGCCTCTAGCTTTCCCCTGCAGAACTATGCTGTCACCGCGAGAACAGAACCAATAAGGTGGGCTCTGCCTTCTAAAGAGTGGGCAGATGTCCATCATGGGTGTGTTCTAAGAGGCTACAGAAAAGTGTAGCCTGCAGGCTTTTAGCCACTGTGATATCAGGAGTCCATAGGAATGCGTCAGGAGCACATGTCCCACAGACAGCATGGGGCACAGAGAGCCATGGGAAACGCCACAGTGCTCCAGTGCACACTTTGCTATGGATAATTCAGATGACTCCAATGAGTGTGAGATCACATATGACAAAACCTCCATGAATTCCTTCAATCCTATGGTTGTGGGAAGTAGATCCCAGGGAAGCTAATTCTGATGTATAAAGATCAAACATGTATCTTGATCAGTGCTTTAGGGGGCTTCTGGTTCAAGATGGGTCAGGTAAATTGTTTACAGTCCTCAAGCAGGGATGTATGTGATAGAGAAAACCATTCCCTAAGATGGCTGGAAAGAGAGAAAGAGACATCGGAAAGATGGAGGTCCATAGTCGTCCACAAGGGCGTGTTTCCCAGTGAGTGAAAGCGATTCACTTCTAACAGTTCTCTCAGTTCCCGGTGATAGGAACTCTTCCCAGTGCAGGGGACAGGCCTTTGGCACATCATATGGGCCTCTGGGAGAGACACAACATCCAGCTTATATGGCTGGGTCATGTATGGCCCCCACTCCGAGAATGAAACCTAAGAACCCTCTAGAAGAAGTTCACCACAAATTTGAGGAGAGAGTCAAACCACGTGAAAACAGAACGTGGGGGTCACATGTGGCAGGGAAAGGGAGCTTGGGGAAGACCTTGGAGCTGGCCTGCAGGCAACACACAGGGCATCGTCCTGTGCCCAGGTGTCCAGCAGATGGTCTTTGCAGATCTTAGGCTGCACTGGGCCTTCTTTGATGTGCTGATGGAGTTGCGTGCTTGCCTTCTCACTGCCAGCTGTGGCCAGCTCAGTGGTATGGGTGTGAGGAAACCTCGGGGCATGGCCACTCTGTGCTCTGTGCAAAGCCTTGGAGGATGCTGTATGTGAGGGAAACAGGAACGCAGAGAGGATTCTTAGCGGAGAGACCACGAGGCCCTTAGAGCTGAAGCCATGGGGCTCAGACTGGCTCATGCAGGAGTCAGCACTTTGAATCGGGAAAACCCAAAGGGTGAACTGTGTACTGGCGTTTGAACTTGCTTTGGGATTCCAGCACCTTCTGAAGATGAGCTGAGACACCCAGCTCATGGCCTGAGCAGCTTCTGGGTTCTTGGACTTTGCATTCATAGCCAGCCATTGTTGGATCAGATGGATGAGTCTGTGGGCCATTTTAATAAATCCCCTTCCTCTGACTATAGAGATTCATTCTGTAAGTTCTGTTACTCTAGAGAACCCTGACTAATACACCTGGTATCCAAACATTTCCCTCTGCCCTCCCAGCTTCCTACCGCTTTCCTTCTGTAGGTGCTGGCAGCTGTGCTCTGGACAACAGTGGGTGGGGAAGCTTCATTCTGCTGGACTGTCCAGCAGGGCAGCCACGAGAGAGGGCACCATTGGAGAACAGGCCAGCAGGCTGCTGTGAGTCGATGTGGGAGCTGTTGCAGGGTTAATAACACTGCCACTGAGCAAATCTGATGCTCAATTTCCTTTGCTCTGGTCAGCAGCAGATGTGGGGAATACACTGCAGAGGATAGGACATCGTGTCCTGCCTCTCTTCCCCAGAGCAGTCTCTGAATCAACGGAGGGACCAGTGGTGGTCAGTGACTCTGGTGGTCAGTGATGGTCCCACCAGGAAACACAGTCATGACATCATTTTGGGGTATTGGCAGCATTTACCCTGCAGGGGGACCCACAAACATTAAAGGCTCCAAAATGTAGGCACACAATCCAGAGGTCAGTGTATGAGGTATGGAAGTGTAAGAACACAAACTTCTCTTGTTTTAGGCCCACCCTCTCTCGCGCGCACACACACATAAGCAAATTTTACTCCAGAATAATTTTAGATTTACCAAGATGGAGAAAGATAATATCTTATAATCTGTGTATCTGTCACTTTGGCAATGTCTACTACTTTCATACATTTGTCAAGACTGATATATCAATGTCATTAAATCTAGATTTTTATTTGGACTTCATCTGGTTTTCCATGAATTCCTCTTTACCATATTCAAGACACCATATCAAGCCTGGGATGGTAGTTTAGTAGGCAAAGCCCTTGCCTTGCAAGCATGAGGATTCAATTTAGATTCCAGAACCTACGTAGAGAAATACAGTCTCAGAGTTGGGGAGGCAGAGGGAGACAGGAAGATAGATCCTTGGCGTCTCATTGACCTGCCAGCCTAGCCCACTTGTGAGCTCCAGGTTCTGCAAGAGATGCTATCTCAAATTAAGGTTGATAGCGCCTCAGAGACAACGGCCAAGATGGTCCTTTGGTCTACATGTATGCATATGCGTGTGTGCACATACACACACACACAAAACACATAAACAATGCATGTACACACACATCCTCACATACATGTGCACCCATCCACACACAAACATTCATGCACACGCACATACACCCAGAAAGGATACATCACATTTGACTTCTCAGTGTCTATGATGCTTTATTTTACATCTCAGGACCCCAAGGCTCACTGACCACCAGAGCGTGTGTAGAATGTTCTCGTTTAGACAAAAATCATCCTAGAAAGGTTATGACTTTTTCCTTTTCCCTTTTCAAAGAAAACCCACATGTTTTCATGTAGTCTATCCTAAATTTTAAATGTTGTATTTCACAGGTTGAATATCTATTGTCTTAAAAGTCCAAATCAGAAATGCCTCAAAATCCAGAACTTTTCTGAATGCCACCATGTTACTGCAAGTGTAAAAGTCCTTTTTCATGTACAAAACTAATCATTAGGCCATGTGTATAGTCTGCAAAAGGCACATGGAGGCCACCAGATGGTTCCCGTGTTTGTTGCTGGGGGCTTCTCTAGGAGTCTGACATATGCATGTTATAGTTGAATAGGAAGCATCTCCACAGTTGGGGTACCAAACACTGTCCTCAGCCAGTGCCCGGATTTGGGTACGTTCTGGAAACCTCAGACGGTGGGACATCACTAAAGGAACTTGAAAATTATACCTAGTCCTCAGTCCTCTCCTCATGGACTTCCTGCTGATCATGAAGTACAGGGCCTTCTCCAGCACACACTCCCTCCTCCATGATGATCTCCACCCAAGGATATGTTGTCAATTGACCATGGGTTGAAACATGTAAAACTATGAGCAAAGTAAATAAATCCTTTGCTCCATAAGTAGCCTTTCGCAGGTACTTGGTCCCATTGGTGAGAAACATAGCTCATTATGTAATGCAAATGTCCTCCAACTTGCATATACTCATGGCTACAAACACCCAGTAAGTGCTATCCAGTCTGTAGAATATGCAGGCTTGTTACTACCATGACAACCTATCCCCACAACCTCTGAGAGATGCCATTTATATCATGTATCCAGGATGCTCCCCTCCAAAGTTGGGGCGATGGCCAGAGAGTAAACCGTCTAAAGTCAGATGCTCTGACCATAGCAGAGCCAACATGACTCCGAGTTCCTCCTCGTCCTGTGACCCTGACTTGTTCTGCTCAGGGATGAAGGGGACTCACTGGTCACCCAAGCCAATGTACTTGGGTGTTGGAGAAGCTGACTTGCCTAATAGTTACTGTTTAATGCTGTTGCTCCATCCATTTCCCCACAAGTCTCTGGCATCCTCTGATCCTGACATCCTGAAGGGAAAATCCCACCCCCAGATGCACACTGATCAGGTGAGTGTCAGCCAGATTTATAACGGACATCTATCACAAAGGTCCAGTATCTGTTCGGAAAATGATCTCGTCTCTAACTAGTCTAAGAGAGTCTCAAATAAGAAAAACATTACCAGCGAGAGTTGGAGACATGCCTCAGAGTGGAGGCCTGCGAGCTTTCGTCTGCTCAGACAAGGAAGGGTTGAATGAAGATTCTGTCTACGCGAACAGTGTGACCTGAAACAGAAGTGTTAATCCCGTGACTACATCAACCCTTGTCATCCCCTCTCTTTCATATATGTGACAGTGAGGCATGGTGAGAATAAGTCACTTGGTCAGGGTCCTGCAATCCTTTAGCATGGGACCCAAGATTTGTCCCCAACCACCCAGGTTAGGATCCAGCTTCTAGGCTGTGTTGTTGGGTCTTCTGACCATTGATGGAGGCCGTGGTGGGTGAGCCCAAGTTAGCATGCAAATGTAGGTTCAGAGGAGGTGGAGGGTTAATAGGACTTGTGGTTGCCACTCATTGGACACTTGAATTTCCATCTCTGGCATCGGAGCTACCAGCCACAGCACCAGCTGTGACTATCATTCATTTGCATATTTCCCATGGTGACTTTTCCAGGGGACTAACCCCAAGGGGGGGAAATTATTGAATCTGAAATCTTTGCCTTAGGTGGCAGTCCATCAGAGCTCTGGGACGATTTTTGAAAACTCCGGGCCACACCGGAAGTAAAGGCACATTTTAGGTCTTGTAGTATGTTGCAGAAACACTACGGTTGTTTCCCCTTTATCTACATAAACAGCATAACTTTGTTAGAAAATTGAAAATGTGCGTTCTGTCCAGATGCCTGAAAGGGGATGTCAGATAAACCGTCCTTTCCCCCATCGCGTCAGTTGAATGATGTAAATGGGTTTTGGCTTTGGAGGTTTTTTTTTTCCAAGGCACTACAGTAAATGATCGGAGTGGTAACATTTTTAACCTTATCTATCATCCTGAAACATTTTTTCTGCCTCCAATAAAACATGTCAGAGTCGATTAAGGACATTTTTCAATGAGGTATAATTCATAGATTTTAGTAGGGAATCAGGGGCAGTGAAGTATTAAAGACGCTGTGAATACTTAATTACAGATTTGCTACCATCTACCTTTGCTTCAGTTCCCTTACAGAGACAGGGCTCTGCTCTGCAAACTCAAAGCCTTCTGTCTGATGGCGGGGGTCGGAGGAGGAGCAGGTAGGGATGGCCGGGGATGTGTCACATTGTGTCTGGTGACAGGGGCTGTGAAAGATACAACGGCTCAGTACGTTTGGCAGTGCTTATCTGGTACATGAGTGTACATTACTTCCCAAAGCCCAGGATCACTTTGGACAGTATCATTAAATGCCACGTCATTACCTGTTATAGAGCGATGCTTTAGCTTCAAGGGCCTCTTGGGACGCGTGCAACAGTCAGAAGAATGATGGGCAGAGATGGGGCCGGCATTAAATTTTCAATGGAAGTGGTATTGGCTTTGACTTTCCAGAAGCCTTATCTGTTAGATGGTGTTTGTCACTGGGCCTCGGAGCTGTGGACGCTCGTCAGTTGCGAGTTGCAGGCACTTGAACGATATGGACAGGTGAAGGCTCCGCGGGGACCGGCCTGGCTCGCCGAGAGCTGGAGGGGGTAAATTGAAGGTTTATTTATCCCATTCACTGTCAAGGTTAGCTTGCTGGAGAGCTGTCCTCTGGATGCTTACAAATGCCAAAATCCTGGTAAATTGTGGGAAAGAGCCTCCAAATCACTGACCTTTGTACAGCGCCCATCAACGAGCCCGTGTCTCCGAGCGTGGTCCTTAGAGGGAGTTAAATGGTTGGTAAAACGAGTCTGATGCTGTTCTGTAATGTCAGGGGCTACGGAGCTTTTACTTTTGTGTTTTCGACATGGATAAAGTCAGAAATATAACTGATAAAAAGAAGGGGGCCAAGGTGTGTGTGTGCAAAAATAATTTCACCAGCGTGGGGTTTGACACATGACTCCATGTGGATGTTCATGTATGCAAGTATTCCAAACTTAAAGGCAATTGGGTCCTTCCCGTGCTGTTCTGTTGCCATTAGAATGGGGCGGGGGGTTTCACAATTCTTTGGGACACCGGCTACAGCCTGGTCTCCCGGGGTTGCCTTTCTGAGTGATGGGTTCTCCTGCTGTGTACTTCTGCTCATGCCATGACAGCTAATTTAAAGAGGCAGGAGGAAGTCAATCTTACCGTGTTCTCTTTCTTTTGTTGAGGATGAGAATTTATTAAGTGATGCTGTTCGTGACACTTATTCAAATGTTTAGGTCATCATGGACCAACAGAAGAACACTCCCACCATGGAATATTATGTATCCATTAAAAGGAATCTCAGATGAGCATGGTGGGGCACACTTTTCGTAATACCAGCTGTTGGGGGGGGGGCTGAGGCAGGAGGATGGAGAGTTTGGGTCAGTCTATGCGACACAGTGAGTTTCAGGACAGCCTGAGCTAATATTGAGACCATCTAAGAAACAAACAAGGAAATGCTCATACCAAAACAAAATAAAAACCAGTTGCCTTAGCGACACATCTATGGAGGGAAAGTTTTGTCAGTTTGTTACATAAGAATAAAGTCACCCTCCCTCAGAGGCACCAGAGAAAATACTCAAGAAATCTGAATTTTGGTTTCAGATAACAACAACAACAACAACAACAACAACAAACCCGAATTATTCAAGGCCCACCTTTAAAACCATTTTTAACCTGATATCTAAATTTGTCTGAATGTCCTATATTTTATTCACAAAATGTCTTACCTCCCTATGTTCTCCTCAGAGATCTGTGTATTGTATGTATACGAACATCTAAATGCACGAGTGATATCTGCATTTGCGGTTGTATAGGCCAGGGGTGAATTTAAAGGCTCTTCAGCTGATCAGCAAGGATTTTTCTTGGAAATGATATGAAACCGTGTAATAGAAGGAGAGGAAAGTGAACGACACCGGAGGCAGAGGAAGAAACCCCTAGGTGGGAGGCTGTTCGTGCATTTGCCCGAGCTGCAGCACATTGTTCCAGATTTCCTGTCTGGTGCCCTGGCTGGTCATGGTGGGTTCCCAAAGGATGTAGTCAGAGCTCCTGGCTCTCTTTTCTGCCTTGAAGGCTAACAGGGAGTCTGGCCATTGACCTACATCTCCAGCGGAGCTCCTGAGGGCCCTGGAGGCTCACAGGAGAGGCCCCTGCTTTGGGAATGGATCTTTGGCAATGCCTCCTGTGTTTGTGATTTGGACTACGAGTCAAAAGGTTGCATCTCCCAGGCCCAGTGGACAATCTCTGGGAATGCCTCTTGGTTTAAACTTTTTCCTTATAACCTGTGAGCTCAGAAATGATGACAGTTGCCTGGCAATGGGCATGTGAGGACCCAGTGGAAAGCCAGAGGGAGCCAGCTTTAGGAAAACTGTGTCACCTCTCTCCTGAACGCTGGGGACTGTTGCTGTGGCATTGCATGCTCCCACTATTTACAAGACTGTCCAATGCCTTCCTTCTTGTTTCCAAATTCAATTAAAGAGTCATAAGTATGTCCAGGTTTGTGTAATGAATCCATAACTGAAGCCGACATCATTATCAGTTCAAACAGAACACAGATACTTTATTTCCTCCATGGCTTTCTTTGCCTATTGTAAATTTCTTTCAATAATTCAAGAATCCCGGTGTCCCGGAATGTTCTGTGTCATTATGTGACCTCAAGCTGATACTCCATGGTCTACAAAATCAGGTTCTAATGACTCAGATTTTATAAGACACTGACACCCACCATTCTGGATGAAGGAAAGAAAAGGCAAAGAATCCCATCCAGGTAGCAATGGGGATAGAAGAGGGGAGCAGGGTCATGGGACAGGCAAGTGAGGTGATGGGCAGATGACAGAGGTGGGTACAATGGGTGGCCCTGAAGTCCATAATCACCAGCTAGAACAGGAGACGTATTACAGGAGGCATGTCCCACAGGCGTCTGACAGGAAGGCTCACTGGATTTTGTTGGACAAGGCGTTTACAGAGAAATGCAGTGGATGTCAAGGAAAAGGGCTGCTGGTGACAGACAGATGGACAGAGACCCTGATTCATCCTGGTGACACAAAAACGCAGACAGCCACTGGCTCAGCATTTGCAGAGTACATGTAGGTCACTGAGAGAGGACACCTTGCCATTACCACCCAAGGCTGAGGTGACTGAGTTCAAATGCAAAGATCTCAAGCTAAACATTTCTGAGAGTGCCTGAAGGGTAGTTTACAGACTTGAGACCCAATAGGGGCTCTGGTGAGCTCCTCCACAGGTGAGTGGCACTTCCCACTCTTGCAACACTTGAGACTACCTGTGTCCCACATGGGGAGGTGGCTTCTTTCATTAGACCTCCTCTGCTTCTGCTTCCTGTCTTTGAAGGTCCTGGATCATCCAGTCTTCCTGAAAGTCTTTTGTGTGTGGGAAGTGGGGAGCTTGCCCAGTCTGATGAGGATCTGTGCTGAGGGTTATCCACCATGAGGAATTCCCACACATAGCGAGGCTGATACTGGTGATGAGGTCATACTCCAGTCCTGGCTGAGAAGGGCAGATCCCCTGGCTTAGTACTTTCCTGTTGCTCTCACCAAACACCATGACGGAGGCACCTTCTAGAAGAAAGGGTTGACTTAGGCTCGCAGTTCTGGAGGGAGACTGGAGTCCATCGTGGCAGGGAATCATGGCAACAGTATCAGCAGGCATGGCGGCAGGAACCGGGAGCTGATGGCTTCTAGCTTCAAACACAAGCATGAAGCAGAGAGAGCCAGCTGTCTTCTGGTGACATAATTCCTCCGGCAAGGCAGAGGACCGAGTGTTCAAATGCCTGACATTATGGGGGACACTTCTATTTCAAACCCCCATAGCCCTTATGGAAAGCTAACGCATAGCCTCAAGTCTCTGGACCTGGGCTCAAGACTCCATCCTTGATACTAGAGCAAAACATTTTGCTACTTGGGATGGAAAGAGAACAAACTTTCTTTCTTCCTCTCCACTGACTTCCTGGTGAGGTCCCTGGGTGAATCTGGAGGTCCTGGTTGCAGATTCTAGTACTCAAGTAGGAAAGGACTAGTGATCTGCAGAGACCATCATCTTTATTCTGGTTGTTTTCGGGTGACCTGAGACCCTCATTTCTGAGATTTTTCACAAGCTCCTAGAGAGGCAGATGGCAGAGATACATTTCTACAGTACCCTTCTAATGCTAAGAAATGGCCCTGGGTTAGGGGCTCCGTGGGAACAGACATCTGAACCAATGGTTGCTAACTTTGGCTGAGCAGCCAGGTAAGGGATGGTTCAACATCATGAGCACAGGAGAAAGGTTAGAAGCAAAAACCATACCACTCCAGCTTCTCAACACAGCAGCTTTGGTGACCACCCCAGCAGCGCTATATGATCAGAGCCCTCTCAACACAACAACCGTGGTTATATGTGTCTTCAAATGCTTGGGCAACAAAAATGGATTGATCCCAAAGTCAAGTTACAGTGAATTCAGTTTCTTACATGTTCGTGCTACATAGATCTTAGTCTCCACCAACACACTCCAACGGAAATGAGGTCTTGAGCTGAATGACTCAAAGATCTCTGCTTCAATGCCTACCTCTAGGTTCTTGCCTAAGTTTCTGCTCTGACTTCCCTCAAGAATGGACCATGATGTGGAACTGTAAACTGAAATAAATTCTTTTCTCCCTAAGTTGCTTTTGGTCTTTGGTGCTTTATCGTTGCAGTAGAAACCCTAACTATAACCTACTCTTTAATGATCTGCTTCTGGAAACCAAACTCCCATTCCTAACATCTCCATAGACCCACCCTGCCCCCATGGCAGCAGATTCTGGAGACTGAGCCTTGACAATGTGAGGCTGGTGAGGGTGTTCTAAATTCAAAACATAATGCCTACTCTGACTGCTCACCTATGTTAAGAAATATGAGCACAAGCACAGCAACTCTTGATGCCCCAGAATGCTGCATCGGTCCAGTACTTCCATGTCTGGTCCAGGGTCAGTCTTCTCGTCTGCCCATTGTCTCAATGTCTTCTGGATAGGATGCATGAACCAATGGTCTTCATTCCTCCCTCCTTCCCTCCCTTCCTTCCTCCCTCCCTCCTCTTGCTTCTCCTCCTCCTTCTTCCTCTCTGTCTGTCTATGTTTGACTGTCTGCTCTATCTCTGTCTGTCTGCTCTGTCTGCTCTGCTCTGTTTGTCTGTCTGTCTCCCTCTCTCTCCCAGAGCTCTTCTCCTTTGAAAGACAAAGTGACCCAAACTCCCCCTCCTCCATCTTTGGTGACAAGAATGGTTATATTAAAGGACACAACTTCATCCAGCATCAAGAGCATGGTTCTTTGGTGTGATGAATGTTCACCAGCTAAGGGCTGGAGGCGTGGACAGTCATCTCGGATCCAGCCACGGGAAGGTCATTCTGCACCTTTGTTCCTGGCAACCAAATAGCTTCCTGTCAATATCAGGTATTGTTGCTCCAGCCAGCTCAGGAGACTCAGGCCTAGCACAGAGTCTTGCCCTGAACGACTGTAGACAGTAACAACATCTCAACTCTGTGGCCCTTCAGATGAGGCTCCCGGGCACATCGCTGACTTTGCCCTTGACCTTGAGCGAGGCAGCATCTATGTCAATGGAACTGTGAGGCCACACTCTCAACTCACTACTTCTGTCAGAGCAACTTGCAAAAGTCCCGAGAATATTTACAGTTGGTCTTTAAGCAGCAGTGGATCCGAATAAAAGAGCAATATCTCACATCATTAGCCCATAAATATGCAATTTAGTTTTATTTGTCAAATAAAATAACCCGAGATTGAACTGCCTAGTTGAAAGACACAGACATACATACACCCGTCTCCGGTCTCCTTGCCCTTCGTCATACCTGAAGAACGCTCTTTTCCCAAGTGTGTCTCTTCTCTTCCCACTAGATTCCCTGGGAAGAACCGTTTGGGCAGATCTCTCTCCTCTCTGTCTTGTGAGATGCAAACGAAATGCTTACAGGGAGACTGGTATCAGTGGGGAGGCAGGGGTGGTGGTGGCCGCAGTTGGAATCCTCCATCTGGATTCCCTTATCTATAGAAACCTCGTTAGTTTGCATCCCTTTTTTGAGAGGTCTGGTGTATGTGTGGGGCTGGAAGTCAGGTGGTTGCTCATGCGAGAGTCCTTCAGAAATTGTGAGGACAGAGGCAGGGATCTCTGGAGCCCCTCAGCCCACATTTCACGTTCTCAGGCATAGTTCACGTGTGTGTTTAGACTAGCAGAGGTCCTGGCTTGTGAGCAGGAGGACAGGGACATACCTGGCTTAGGGTTCAGGGTCTCTGAATGTGGGGTTCTGGACCTGTTTCATGTGTCCTGCTCCCACCTGACTTTGGGTAGGAGAATCTGGGAATGTAGTTGAGGCTCTTGGTGCTTGAGCGGCCACCTGTTCACAGGTGGATGTTAGTGATTGTACAGGATGAACTAGGTGACTGCGTGGGCTTTGTAGGTGACATGGCTTACTTTGCTGGGATGCCACCTGCCCTTCACGAATCTCTCAAGAGGAGCCTTGAACTTCCTCTGACTTGGATCAGTCTCAAACAGAGCAGAACAAACTCCAGTGTGGACCTCAGGGGTTTGGGGCACTGTTGAGAGCAGAGTTGTGAAGACAGCACACCGTACCGGTGCAGCCTCACCTCAAGCTGGACCTAACACGGAACTTTATCTCAGATGTCAGCTCTGGAAACAAGACCTTGACTTACAAAGTGCTGTTCCCGTGTAAGGTATGGCAGCTGGGCTCCGACAGAGCAACTGACACATGGCAGAGAATCCAGGAATTCTTAGGCAAACTCAGGGGCCCGTTCATGCTCATCCAACCCCCCAAATTCAAGACTTCCAGCCAAAGCACCGGAGACAGGATTTTGTTTGCACTTTTTGTAGTTCCGGCCTTTGCTTTCCTTGTTTTCTCATGGTGACAAGGAGAGAATCGTCACAGACTTTAGACAAACGAAGAGGACCAAGATTCACCGATTTTAAGATACTTTTTTATTTTTTGAGATTATAATTGTTATTTCCCCTTCCCTTTCCTCCCCCTATACACTTCCATGTCCTCCCTTGCTCTCTTTCAAATTCATGGCTTCTTTTTCTATAATTGTTCACACACACACACACACACACACACACACACACACACACACACACCCCTAAATACATAAAACAGCCTGTTCAGTCTGAATAACGTTACTTGTGTGTGTGTCTTCAGGCTGACAAGGGCTCAGGGATCACTGTGGAAGAGGGGCAGAAAGGTTTTCAGAGCTGTAGGAGCAGGGGTTTGATGTGAGATTGTGTCCCCTAGGAATGTCAGAAGCGGCACACATGAAGCGTCACCGATCTATATGACCTGAACAAGGACAGCTAGCAGACATGCTAGTGTGGAATGGGAAAAGTCTAAGAGACCTCAGCTCTAGTCAAAGGGCTACAGGTAACTAAGGAACGCTAGTGCGAGGAAGGCTTTCACCAGGGAGTGCAAACTGACATTCTCTTAATGAAGAGTCCAAATGCATAACTAAGCCACAGTGTTCAGTTAGTGTGGCCTTGTCATGTGTCACCCTGCTAGATACTTAGGAAAATAGATGCAATATATAATTTGTTCATATTTACGTTATTTGTATAGATTGTACAAAATAAAACACTTAAGGGTCCTAAAAGATGCATGTCTCTCTATAAATTTCGGTCTTATTATTTATTTAGAGATGTACTATCCTGTATTTCCTAGCCTTATTTCCTAGCTTGGAGTGCTGGCATGACAGGCATGTGTCACCGTCCCTTGCTTACAGATGCTCTTTTGCGCTGTGTTTTGGGAAGGATGTTGCTAAAGTTCTGAAATTCTAAGCCGTTACATTTGCCTATGGCGAAACTGGCATTGCACTTTGCTCCAGAGGTATTAGCTTCTTTAAACAGCTGTTTCCCTGTATGTTATTGCTTTAATTGTACCTATTATAGGTATGACTTGACGATTCAATTTCATGTCTATGTTGTGTCCTGAGCAGATCAGGGTAGGGTAACTAACGTTTCTGTCTCCTTAAACATATTTATTTGAGACAGAGTCTCTTGAGGTTTAGCCCAGGCTGGATTTGAACTTGTGACTCATTTGTCTCAGCCTCCCAAGTGTTGGGATTTCAGGTGAGGACCACGATGCCTGCTTCAAATATTTCTTTAAAAGTTCTTTTACTCTTTTCTTTTTTGGCATGTGTACGTGCGTGTTCTACACATGCTATGTGTGCTTGCATAGGGGGTAGTGATGGAGGAGTTACTTTCATTTAATAAAGAAACTGCCTTGGCCCATTTATAGGCCAGCCCTTAGGTGGGTGGAGCAAACAGACAGAATGCTGGGAGAAAGAAGCCGAGTAAGGAGTCGCCATGATTCTCCCACTCCAAACAGACGCAGGTTAAGATCTTTCCTGGTAAGCCAGCTCGTGGTACTACACAAAATATTAAAAATGGGTTAGATCAATATGTAAGAGCTAGCCAATAAGAGGCTGAAACTAATGGGCCAGGCAGTGATTAAAAGAATACAGTTTCCGTGTAATTATTTTGGGGCATAAGCCATGCGGGCGGCCGGGTGCCGGGGACGCAGCCCTGCCGCTCATATTACAACAGGGTAGGGGTTGGCATCGGGCATCTTCCTCAATGGCTCTAAAAACCTGGAAGTCTCGGATTTGCCAGTTATCTTGCTCCGTAGATTCCCACATTCTCCTGACTGTTTGGAGCAAGCAGCTGCTGTAGGAATCCAGCAGAGTCACTGTACCATGCCTGGTAAGCTTTAGCTTGGGCTCAGGGGATCCGAACCCAGATCCTTACATTCATTGACAAGTGCTTTATCTACCGTGTTATCTCCGAAGCTCTTTTAAACGGCTTTCAATTAAGGCCCTCACAGTGCAAACCAAGAGAACAGAGGTCCTGGAGAAAATTCTGTCTCCTTAGTGTTTCACAAGGGACACAGGGATTAAAATCATTCTCCAAAGTGGAAAACGAAACACAAATCCTGCTTTCCTGAGATGGGAACCATGCCTCTGCTCGCGAGATGCAGAGAAACACTAAGCTTCATCTCTGACCCGAATGGTTGGTTTGAGTCGGGGAAGTTTGGCATGGCCTGCCTTGAAGTTTGATGAATGCAGAACGATCACGACATGATTTGTGGGGACGGCGTCTGCGGCCTGGGAGGGGCTGGCTTTCTAGTGCATATCTTCCGCGAAATCTTACCCTTTCCGTGTCCTTGGGAGTTTCATCTTTTTAAGTGATGGTCATTTTCTTGGTGCCAAGACACTGTTTTTGTGCTAGTGCTCTTGTCAGAAATTGTGACATAACACAGAAACTTGCCGTGAACAAAAAGGAATGTGTCTTGTTAGCGGAGCAGGCAGGATACACAACCCAGGCCAACCGCTTTTATTGCCTCTGCATGGGAGAGGAAAATATCAACCGGTTGACGATGTTGTAATCTTGAAGACACAGAAATTCACCAGGAAGAGGCCTTTCTGATGACCCATGGCTATGACCTACAGATGTAGACCCCAGGGAGCGAGCTTGGACTTTGGGGTGACATTCGGGTGGCAGGTGCATTGAATAGCCCACAGCTCTTTTCTCAGCCAAGGGGAATGTGCCAGCCATAGGATTTAGAGTCTGGAGTCTTTGGGGCATAGACACACACGCAGGGTGGGCCCATTCACTGAAGCCTCAATCTGTTTTTCTTTTTTCTTGAGATGGGGGGTCTTTGTAGTACAGGCTACCCCTGGATTCTCTACATAGCCTAGGCTGTCCTTGAACTCTCAGCGATCATCTTGCTTCAGGCCCCCATGTGCCGGGAGCACAGGTGTGTACCACACTATTCAGCTACAGAAGTCACTTTTAAGCAATCTATACCTTTGTGCTCTTTCCTCTTGTCTCAAGTTAACTTTCTACATTCAAAGGGTGGGGGCCATTCGTGTGGCTCAGACAAACTGAGATGACCAGGGTTGCCATCATTCTCCTTCAAATGCTTGGTTTGAGCTGAGCTGCAACCCAGTGGGTTTGCCTGTCACGAAAACGGCTAAATGAGAGTTCCACGAAATGTGTTTGAAAAGACAGTTGCTGACAAGAAATGCGAGCGTAGTGAAAGGCTTCTCGTACAAAACTCCTCTACCCTGGGGTACAGCGATGGCTCACACGTGAAGAGTGTATACTCGTCTTGAATAGGATCTGAATTTGGTTCCCATTACAACTGCATCAAGATCCAGCTCCAGGAACACAATGTCTTCTTTGGGTCTCTGAAATCTCCTGCATTCACATACATATACACACATATAGACACACATAAATGGAACCTTAAAAAAATAGCCTGAACTCTCCTCGCTTGATCTTGCCTTCTAAAGTCTCTTTGGGATGAAATGAACCCTATGTCCAGTCCCCAGGTGACAGAAAGCCCTTTGTGGATGTGGAGACAAGGGGCTTTCACTAGCCTTCTTCACTCAAAGATCTCAGCTCTGGTCTGGTGTCCACAGACAGAGTGCAAGGGTGGATGCCCCAGGGGAGGGAGGAGAAGAACCTTGGAAGAATGAGCTGAAGATGTTTCTAAAACATTCCTAAATGTCTTATTGCTTGAAGCAAGGGTAAGAGACATGACTCTTTCAAGGTCTTGGATTCCTTTCCTCTGAGCATTCATGAACAGCTATGCAGATGATTCCTGCAGAACCTGAGGGAGTTTGGTTGAGTGGCTTCACAGAAAACCTGCCTCGGATGCCCTTGAGTCCTCTGAGGTGAAGTTTCAGGTCCTGAACGGAAAACAAAGCTGAGCCAGAGGTGTGTTGGTCCTGTCATGTGTCACCATGCCCCTCTAAATAAGTGACTAGTGTGGCCATCATTTGGGAAAGACACCAATTAAAACCCGAGAAAAACGCCTCATTCTCTTTGCAGCGCCTCTGTGCTCTTTACGGACATCTGGTGGCCTGAAGTGTGTCCAGGATGACCACACAGGTAATTAACTTCTCCTTTTGAGGGCAGCCTCTCAGGTGCATTGAGAACTCTTTAAAAGAATTCTTTGTTTGCATCTTCAGCCAATCACTGCCAAGCTTGCCAACAATAGATATTCAAGAGATGCTGATAGGTTATTGGGTTCATATGTAAGCGACTCCCCTCCCTTCTACTGCCACACAGCGAGACGATACATTAGTGGGCTAGGGGACATTCTGATAGTTGAGATTAGAATACCAGCAATCTTTTATTACGGTCTCTGGGACAGCTTCGTATGCTGATTGCACAGTGATACATGCCTTAATTCAAGATTTTAATTTTAAAGCTTTGGGAAGCTCCCTCTTCAAGCCATATGCTGGACACATTCTCACAGGACATACAGGCCTACGGCCTGACCACCACAGGAAGAAGACCAGGAGAAAGGGTCCATATAAAACACTGTGTATCTTTACTCTGGGACCTTGGGGGAGCAGGTTGTGAAAGAGGACGTGGAGGCAGCAGGAGGAAATGGTCCAAGGCTGGGGCAGCTGGTGTCCATGGCATGAAGGACGCTTCGGTTTGGAATAACAGTGACATAACGCAGAGGGAGGCCAAGCGTAAAGAAGAACGATGATGGGAAAATCTTGTGTAATGTCTGTATTTCAGGGTCTCAGCCCCAGCCTTAGTGACAGAGACAGCCATGGCTGTGGAGTTCTGTGTGTTAGTCAGTTGAATACGTGGCGAGGGGAACCATAAGGCAGATTATTCCTGGAAAGATTTGATAAGCTTAGATGATGAAGGTGATATTGGTCCTACAACCAAACAAGTAGATAGAGTCCCCCTTGGGGGCGGGGTGCTCCATGCTTCTACTTTTGACACCTAAGTGCTTGGAATTAGGACAGTTTTGTTCCCAAAGGTGTATGACGTAAGCTGCGTGAGGAGGGGCGAGGAAGGAAGGAAAGACCAAGGGAATGTGCCTTGGATTGACTGTGGCGCAAGCCACCCCTTGCATTTGTGAGTCTACTTCTGTGTAACAGATGACGTCACCATGGGTACAGGACATCTGGAGCCTTGTGGGAGTATCAACCAGCATCACATTTTCAGTTGACATTTTGTAGATTAGAGTTGGGGAGCAAAATAACCGAAGCCAAAGCATCAAATATAATATTATCAAAATAATAATAATAATAATAATAATAATAATACTTTGCCATGGGAATGCCTGGCTGTAGTTGGATTTCTAGAGCATCGCAGCAGAGATTCACATCATCAACAGCGTGGTGTCATCTCAATTGTTCATTTCTTTCTTTTTTTTTTATATTTCAGAGACTGGGGTGAAAAAAACCCTCATGAACTGCTTATCCCCGGATAATACAAATGCACCTGTAAATAAATATATCACTGTCCACACACAATGCATATTTATGCAGAATCTATACTCTGGGTGATTCTTCAGTTATCAAGGAGTGTTCCTGTGAGCCGTAGGAAGCACACTGCTCTCTCCGTCCTGGGGCTTGGTTGAAGTTGGACTATCTTCGAATCAAAAGGTGAGGCTAATTAAGGGGCATACATTGGGGATCTGGAAGAAGATGCTTCTCGGGGAAGGTAATTATATCTTCATTGACTCTCCCATGGCCCTCCCACCCTCCGCGGTGGGGACTCTCTGAGTCTCTGGGTGACATCTCCTTTTGGGATGATCTGCTCGCCAGCTCACAATGCCCCCTCTCCACGGATGCATTTTTTTTTCTTTCTAATCAGTTCACATGATCGAGCTTTCTCAAAGTGATGGTTTTCTTAATTCCTTTCCGCCTGTAGGGTGTGAGGCTTAGAGGGGCTCTCGTCAAAACTTTGGAGGGCTCTGTCAGTTTGAAAAGAACATGACCTTTAAATTGTATCAGTATGTTTGCTGGTGCATAAGGCACGGGAGAAGGTTCATCCTGATGGAAAACCACGGTGAGACGGAAAAGGCACTCAGAGGGAACCAGCCGGGAAGGTCATTTGTTTATACATAATTTGCTAAGTGAGAATAGGACCATTTGCCTACCAAGCAGGAAAACCTTGAGTGTTCAGGGGTAAGGTGTTAGCTTATCTCCTGAACCCCTAGATCTTGCATACTTAGACTAGGTGACCAATCGACTCCAGTTATGGCCATAGAATGGCAGACATTGAACTCCAGAGCTGAACCGTCAACTCCTTCAAAGCAATGAGGGATAAACAGCGAAGCAGGGTGTTCATTAAAAACCATTTTCAGCAGGTCAAAGTGGTGCTCACTTGGTATGTCCTGTATTTGGGAGGTCGAGGCCAAGGGTTCAAGGATAGCCTCCTCAGCAGTAGAGTACTTGCTGTGCACAAGGCCCTATAAACCCGAGTTCCATGTGTTTCACAGCCATTTTTATTGGTATTATGTGTTATGTGTACTCTTGTGTGTGTGTGTGTGTGTGTGTGTGTGTGTGTATGTGTGTGTGTTTTATGTGACTTTGAATTTAGGAACAAAATAAATTCAGACCTTTGTGTTAGGGTTTGAAGCGACTCCCTTTTGTTCTGAATAAAAATACGTTGATTTATTTTCATATTTATGAATAAGGCCAGGGCTGGGGAGCTGCTGTATTAGAAAGCAGTTGCTTGTAAGGGCTAGAGTTCAGATCCCCAGAAGCCTGTGAAGGTGAGCGAGCTAGCTCTGGAGCTCATGTCGGTAAGTCAGCTCTTGTGGTAAGATAGGAGGTGGAAAGAGTTATCAGAAACTCACAGGCAGCTAACCTGATGTACACGGCTATGAACCAAAGAGACTCTGTCTCCAAAGGAGGTAAGGGCAGACACCTGAGTCACACACACACACACACGCACATACACTCGCATGCACACACAAGCATGCACACACATTTGCACACCCACAATTGCACACCCACGTGCACGCATACACATGGCTATTGAGGCTAATAGACATTCGTTAGTCAAGGAGGTGAACAAACGCAGCCATTTCATTTCGATCAGACCCGTGCCCATTTTCTTCTTACCACATCTCGACTTAATTTTCAGCATCAATGAGGCTGCCTACCATATTGTCTCTATCTACTGAGGGCTGAGAAAAATGACCGATTCTGAGGAGGGGACAAGTTATCCGTGTCTGTAGCAGTTTCTCGGCCACCATCGTCATTGGCTTGCCTGTCACACCTAGTTCTTCAGTAGAGGATTGTGTTATTTCTGGAAGGCTAAAGGAAGCTTTTTTTTTTTTCAGCAGAAACTTGCAATAAAGACCCCAACTCACAGCTGTCTCTCTAGACAATGTTTTGTGAGTCAGCAGCATGTTCAGTCTTTGGCCCTGGAGAGAGCAGTGTGCGAGTCCCCGTTTATCCCCGTGTCCCGAAGCATAACCATTTGTCGAGCGAGGCAGGCGAAGTCCCTGTGCCAGCATCAGGGCTTCAAAGTATTGACTGAGTCTGGGTTCCTAACGCAAAATGCAGAATAGGAATTGAAACATACTTGATGGAATTAAAACATTAGTATTGGCTTTCAGCTCCGTTAATAAACACCTCGTATCTCAGGAACAGAAGGCAGCAAGCCTAGGGCAGGCAGCCCACCAGGTGGCGGAGGTACCTGGGCCTTGCTACAAGTCTTAAGGATAGACTCACCCTCCCTGCCCCCCCCCGGGGTCCCCAGAACTGTCCTGTCTCTAACTTCGACATGCACTTTTCATTTATTTTAAATAGGATGCTTTGGTTTTAGTGTGGGAATGGGAAGACACTGTGGCACCTTAGATAAATGAAATCATCCTCATCACCATGTTGAGCCACATACAGGGAATCTTTAAAAGAAGATCCAGTACAAAAGCAAATGCTGACTTCACGCTGTTAAGCATTCCAATGGGCTGGGCACTCACTATGATGCTCATGGCAGTGTGGGGTTCTGGGTCTATTATTTGCAGGGACATCTGCCGAGCACATAAAGGTCAGACTCTCAGAGCTTAGACCACAGACCCGTGAACAAGGTCAGTCCTAACAGAGAAGCCAGGATTCCACTTATCTGGTTACTTCTCATCTCCCCAGTGTCCATGTGGAATTTCAGACTTGGGAATCAGAGGAAAATGCCCTTCTGTGCCCAAAGTCACACAGGTTCAAGGCTGAGTTCTTCAGGGTCTGAGGAAATGGCTTTGCTACTGGGCCAGTGGTCACCAAGAGGTAGGAGCATCCTTAGGGAAGAGGTGCACACGGGCAGCAAAGGGCTGCATCTGGGTCCCAAGCATCTCCATTCACTTGCTCTGTGATAGTCTGGCTACTGCAGGTGAAAGAAAGAGCAGCGGGCAGTATCCTGCAGCTCCTCCACACACAGCAGTGTATCCTCTTGCCCTTGCCTCAGGACTGGGAGTCAGCACCACCAGGTCTTGTTTGTACTCACTATTCCTTGGTCCCAAAGAATCTTCCGTGCTAGGAAGCACCGGTGGACAAGGTCAGGGAAAGAGGGAACCTGCATCTAACTCAAGGGCACACACACACACACACACACACACACACACACACACACACACACACACGTACGCACACTCGCCCTCCCCCAGCATCAGGCATTGATTGACAGCCCTCTACTTGGCCGTTCCCAAGTCTCGGACTGGTCTGCAGGCGGCCACACGGGGCATGTGTGACTGAACCGCACAGAGCCCACCATTTTGGCGCTCTGTCACATCAGAAGTCTCTGCTCACCTTTGGTTAGGGTTTCTCTCTGAGGATTCCAGGATAACTTGGCTAGTTTTGTTTTTTTCTGGGATCAACAAGATCTGCTTGACCTCTGAGTCCCATTCATTCCAGGCTGGGAACTTCAAGTATCCTGAGTTGCATCTGGTGCCCCAGCTGTCTCCCTGAGCTCCGCTCGGGAGTATCTCCGCCAGCCCCCGTGTGTGTGTGTGTGTGTGTGTGTGTGTGTGTGTGCAGGGGCAGGAGGCCTTTCCTCCTCAGCCTGTGCAGTCATCACTGCTCTATGCTGACCAGCCCTGAACAATTCCTGGCAGCTTCCCTGCGGGACAGCTTCCCTGGTTGACGTCCGTAGCCAGCCTAGCCGACTTTGGCTGGAGGGAGAGCAGCCTGGCCTCTGGAGATGTGGTCCTGAGGTCTTAGAGCCTGCTGAGCCTTGGGCCCCCGGAGGAGAGGTAAATCTGTGACTCTCCAGACACATTTTGAGGGAACTGGTCTCAGCTTTCACGAAATGCTAATGTCGATATTGTTTACGTCTGGTCGCATTGTTTTTCACTTTAAAATTAGAGCTTTAGTGCATTAAGCTAATTTCATAATACTGTATTAACTTAATATTCCATAAATCACACATGTCGGATTGCATTGTAACGGATACACAGGAAACTGGATTTACTACTGCGTCCTTCCAAGCACATGGATTCATAATTCGCCCCAGCGAGCCCCGAGCCTCCATATAGGGTTAAGGAATTACACATTCTGATGCCAGGCACAGATCATGCTGAGGACGCACGCTCGGCAATTGTTCTCCATACAAATTGAAACAATATATTTCCAGCTATTTCCTAGTTGTAATTACTAGCAAAAATCGTAATACCATGAACATATTTTAAACACCTGCACTTTTGGTCTGATTCATATTTTTTTTTATAAAGCTGTTTCCATTTGAATAAAGTTAGAAAACTCACCCCACCAGTGGTCCCAATCATGGGGCATGTTTTTTTCCTGGGAAAAACGGTAACTTTTGATTTGGAAGGGAGAGGTAAAGAGAGAAACTGGTGGTAGAGCCCATCTTGCTCGGGCCCCCTCTCTCTTCTACCCCCACCCCCCACTTCCTTGGCCAAAGAGATGTAACTGCAGCTGCTGCACTGGTGTGAAATTTTACATACTCCTGGCTCTCCTGCGAGGGTGCACGCTTCCGGGCTCTTGCCTGTATTTGTGGGACCTGGGAACAAAGGGGTGCTCTCCATGGGGAAAATGGTGGTGTGCTGGGGGGCAATTGAGGAGCCTCTGTAGGTTTTTAAGCACACACTGTCTAATCGGGCTCTGACAAGTCCATTGTAAATCAAAGGTCTGGTAAGTGGGCATGCCAGAAATGTTTGATCTCCTTCCAAGCCTTGAAACAACTTGCTTATTTTTTCTGCAGTTTGGCTCCTCACTAAAATAAAACATTGCGAGATGAATGTTCTGACGGGTCATTGTGTGTCAAGCTGTCACTCTGTAATGGTTACATATTTCAGCTGGATTGAGGTGGTGCCGGCTGGGGGAGATCTGGGAGAAAGAGAGGGAGAGAGGGAGGGTAAGGACGGAGACAAAGAGTATCAGGATTTCTGCTTTCTCCTTGTGGCTGATCTTCATTTAAACCAAACACTTGTCATGTTCAGAGGAAGTTTTATAAATTTTTAATGATATTGGGTACAACTGGTGCTTTGAAATTTGCTGTACTTTAATTTTTTCTTCGTTAGCAAAGGTTCACTAATGCATTGAAGTGCTAAGAGCGTATCCTAAGGATGCCACAATAATTGTGCTGTTAATAATATCGTGCCACTAGTAATGTTCTCCTGGTAATCAAGGCATGAGATTTTTTTTTAATATATTCAGTTATTACACTGCATCTCGTACAAATCATGTCAATTACAATTGCCAGCCTGTGACAGTTAAAATAATTGTATACGTTTTCTAGAATTTTCCATTGGCTTGGCTAATCAAGCTAAAAAAAAATCAACACATTATTTGCATTAATTTTGTTTCTCGTCTATTTCCACTCCTAAATCATTTGTCCATCGACTTCAAAAGGCAGAACAGTAAGTATTTTAATAATAAATATACAAACACATTCACACCAACCTAATTTAAGAATACTCTTCTATAAGAGGAGCGAGGCGCAGTTATCTGGCGGGAGTGTTTTGTGTGACTGGGCTTAGGACATTAACTACAGTGCTTGCATGCTGGTGTCTTGTTACACTGTATACACTTGGGATGAGAGCCGATGCTAGGTGTATAGAGATCTTGCGAGAGCATTCACTTTCTTGTTTTCTGGGTTTTGCATTCAGTCCTTAGTTCTGTCTAGGTCAGGGCTTTTTCATAATTTTTAATCAGTCTTTTTCAGCTTCCCCCCAAATGTTCCTCTGCATCAGGAAATGATGTATGTGATACCTGGAAGAAAGGCGGCACCGCAAACTTGCAGCTAAGATGCTCGCCTTCCACCTCTGTGAGTGCTGCATCCTGACCAGCTCCGGAGCTTTATTTGTGACTAAAATAGCTAACTGCTCCTGAAAGTCCTGAGCATGTAAAACCGGCTGCTCTGGGAATCCCCAGGCGGTATCTCAGCAAATTTCCCCAAAGCCTGGATCCTCTCTCCCTCACCCAACTCTCCTGCTTGTCACAGCCCACAACAGGCAGGGGATTGGGTTAGAGGGGGACAGATGGTGTGAATGTGGACCCTGGGGGTACCCCGGAGAAGGCCAGGTGATGCTAGAAGTCTCTCTGGGGATCTAATAGTGTCTGGCTGCCATAGCACACGGGGAGGGGCTGGGGTCAGGATGCCTCATAGGCAGACCTGAAGGGCCTTGTTTAACTGTGAACAAAAGAGTCTTTCAAAGCAAGCAGGGCTTTGCAAGCAGTCAAGGAGCAGGGGTGCCTATAAAACAAGCATTCACATAGGACTCAGAAATGACAGGTGGCAGAATAGGATTATGTGAGGAATTATCAGGCAGTTTAATGGTATAATAAATAAATAAACTTATCTCTCGGCAAATCTGTACCTATTCCATCCTCTACCCCTTGGTATTCTGCACCCTCTGTAAGTCATGCCTGCGGTGTCAACATTTCGGCATGAAAATGAGTGACCACAGGTTAAAGGGGGTCAGGGCAACAAAATCTCTCTCTCTCTCTCTCTCTCTCTCTCTCTCTCTCTCTCTCCAATCATAGTCTCTTAAACATAGCTTGAACAAATCATCTCTCAAAACATGGAATTTATTTCTCAACTTTGCCTGAAGGTATGAAGCAAGAACAGATTTTTTCCCCCTTCTCTCGCTGGCCCGTGGAGTCTTGACCATGCAGAATGGATGGCTTTAGAACTGTACACGGACAGGAAAATCAATGCGTCATACCAGGAGGCTTCAGGGATTAGGTTCCCATGTCCATGTCAACAAGGCTATTGGCTTTTTTTTTTTTTTTAATGGCCCCAAAGTTATCACTTCCCGAGTGCTACACTGGCCACCCTGACTGGTGTGGTCAAAACCTCAACAAAAGAATTCCCTTTGCCCACCACTCGGTGGCAGGGATCTAATTACCACGCAGAGAATTTTTGTCCAAGGAGGACTGTCTAAAACAAGCAGGCAGGCCCCTGACTGCAGCCATTCCTAGGGAGGGGAACAGTTGTTCAGCATGTTCGAGAGGGGACCTGGGGGCCTCCAGGGGACTGGGCCACCACATCTGTAGCAAGCCTCAGCTTTCTAGAGAGTTTCTGCTACTTCTCCAACCTCTGGGGAGGCAGCTGGTTCCAAAGAGGAAAGCCTGACATTTTTTGGGGGGAGCGAGGGAGTGGGGCGGGGCATGTTAGTTAGTTAGCATCCTGGCGGGGGATGGTTGGGATTATGGACAACATCCCTCTGGCTTTCCCTCAGCTCTGTTAAGTAGACTTCAATTTGTCAGTAGAATCATGTGCATTAGGTAAGCTAGTGCAAATTTCAGTGTCTCTTACTGCAGTTCCATTAAAAACTACAACATCCAGGCTTGAGTGCTGGGCTAAATCTTTGTTTTACTGAGTTGGAGGGCCTTCCTGCCACCCCCCCCCAAACTCCCAGAACCCCAAGAGCAGTTCAGAGACAGCCCAGGATTCTCCTTAGATTGGCTCAGCTTATCTCCTCATGGGAATCCACACCCTCTCATAGATGCCCAGTCAGGGTGACCCTTTGATCTGGTTTTCCTCATGACCCCCCTTCTCTCCCCCCCTCCGTTTCCCTGGGTCGTCCTGTCGGCTGTGACACAGTGCTAACACCCTGGTGCTGGAGGCCACAGTGAGCATTGCTCACTCGCAGCAGGCGGATGAAAAGGCAGTGCAGATGTAATTTGTTTTCAATGGCTGTTTCAAAAGAATAATTGTGGTGACATTGTGGGATCAATATTATAGATTTTTGTTTTCAAGTACACTGTATGTGTGGTGCTAAGGGGAGGCAGGAAATACAGCATTGCAGCCTGAATACAATAAAAATGGATTGAGGTCTGCGGGTATTTGTCGGCTGCTAGCCATCACAGGCTTGGAGCATCATTGGTGGGATTACTGCGTTTGTCCTTTGGAGTAGTGTTTCATGGGGGGAATGTGCGTATTTCCTGTTCTTTTCATCCCTGGCTTCCCGGGGAGGAGAACCTGTTTCCTAAATCTGGATAAAGTAATTGGAAAAGAGAGTCCCTAGCTTGAATGTGGTTTGCTTGCTAACAAGTGGAAGTGGCCAGGGGAGGTACAGCATCTGTGCTGGACCAAAGACGCAAGCCCTGCCACAGGAGCTGGGCCTTTTCATGGAAACCCAGACATCCTAATTCAGGACGGTTTCCACAGGCGTTTGTTTCTCTTACTCTCCGCATGGGGATTTGCTCTGATATTTTGAGATGGGGTCTCATATGACATCACACTCACAATCCTCCTGCCTCAGCCTCCTGCATTCTGGGATGACAGGTGTGCCACCAAGGGCTTTGCAAAGACAGCTTCTCTGTCCCTGTCCATGTGTATGCGTTTCAGAGGACGGACACAGACCTCTGTGATGGTGAGACTGAGCCCCTTGACTCCCCAGGTCATGCCCTGGGCTCCAGCTAAGGGGGTGGGGGCTGTATGCTCTTTAGAGCAGCCCGCTGCTTGGGAAGCTAGTGTGAGCTCTGAAACTGCTGCTTTAAAGATCCTGGGAGGTGATCGAAGCCTCTGGAATTAAGGTGGGTTTTCTGAGTGGGGGTAACTAGACAAAATGTGTAGATCCCAGGGTGAAAATTATATGAACAAAGCATTAGTAATAAAGCTGAATAAACGTAATGAGATGTGAAGGAGAGCATGGTGTGCGCTCTCGCCCCTGTCTTTTGCAATTAGCCCTCGAAGGAAATGGAAATCCCAGCAAAATACCTTTCACTTGCCGTCCAAATGGAAATGGAAATGAGCTACGTGGGGATGAGAACATGGCTGGGTGCACAGCAGGCTTTAGAGGGACCTTCAGAAAGAGAGCTGAACAGCTGGCCCTACAGATTCATTTGGCAGATTGAGAAACTGAGGCACAGCCATTCCTAGGACCCCGTCCCGTCCACAGTGAGTTTGAAGAGACTGTGTTTGGTTCATAGGGCAGAGCACCCTAAAACCCTTAACCTTGGCTCTGGTTTGGGCGCACAGTTGGTACACCACATCCTTGGGTTTCACTACCTACAAAACTGCGAACAGAAAGTATTTGGGAAAGAAATTACATCTTAACCAAACATGGGTGGATTATTCATTCATCCTCTGTTTCCTGAACTACATAGTGTAGAACCGCCTCTCCAATGTTGATATTGCGGAAGGAATTAAAAGCCAACCAGAGATGACTAAAGTGCACAGGATTTAAGGTGAGTGCTCCATGCCATTCTATACAAGAGATTCAGGCATCTTTGCATGGAGTTGCTGCTTGTGGAAGGTTCTAGAACAAGACACCAAAGGCTAACTGTGTTTGATTTGGAGATCATGATACCTTTTCTTTGTTTATTATTTCTATTTTTAAATTTATTTTATGTGTATGAGCATTTGCCTACATGTAAACATGTGAGTTGTGTGCATACAGCACCCGCGGAGGGCAGAAGAGGATGCTGGATGCCCTGCAGCTCGAAGAATGGGAAGAAGGTGAGCTGCCAGGTGAGTGCTGGGAACTGAACCCCAGTTCTGGGTAAGAGCAGCCAGCTTAACAGCTGAGCCAGCTCTCCAGGCCCCTGTTTTTATTTTTCTCTTAAGGTAAGGTCAAATATTAATTGTGCAAAACTAAATCCATCTTTAGATGTCTTGGAAGAGTCGGAAATTCATCAGCAGAGAACCCACACCCTGCTTCGTGTCTGGCTGCATGGACCATCTGTACCCTCTGGACTCTCTGGACCCTCTGGACCCTCTGGACCCTCTGGAACCCCTGGACCCTCTGGAGCCCCTGGATCCTCTGGACCCTCTGTACCCTCTGGACTCTCTGGAACATCTGGAACTTCTGGACTCTCTGTACCCTCTAGACCCTCTGGTCCCTCTAGACTCTCTGGACCCTCTGGACCCTCTGGAACCTCTGGGGCCTCTGAATCCTCTAGATCCTCTGGACCCTCTAGACCCTCTGGACCTCTAGACCCTCTGGACCCTCTAGACTCTCTGGAACCTCTGGGCCCTATGGAACATCTGGGCCCTCTGCATCTGCTTCACTGGGTGTGGGGGCTCTCTTTCACACTCATACTCAGTCCCATATTACTAGGGTTTGCTGGTCTTCTAGGCCACATCCATCATTCGACCTGGGAGAGTGCACTCTAACCTGACACAGTGGCCATTTAGCAGAGCAGGGAATGGCAGGAGCACATTTACCCCTATAGTTGGGTTCTCCTTGGTCCTACAAAACATAGGATATGATTGGTACCCACAAACTGACCAGTGCATGAGCCCCACATGTGCTGTGCTCTGTGTGTACCTGTGGTACACAAAATCTCTATAAAAAAACTTTAAAATCAAGGGAAAAAAACAAAAGCATTCATTCCTTTCAACATAGATGTTCACATTTACATTTTCTTAGGATTTATTTTGGTAAAGATCCTCGAAGTCCCTTTCTGAGATTCAGATGCGGAAGAGAATTCCTTCTCTTAGTTCACAAATAGGAAGAAATGGATTAATCACTTGAGATGTAAAGTCAGGTGATATTGCCTTGGTTCGGCAGGAATCCGCCAAGAAAGGAAATCACCAATCAAGAAAAATGCTCACAGGAGACAAAAGACAACACAGAAAACTGTGTTTTAGGTTTAGTGTTTGTGGAGGTCCTAGAAACTAGCCAGCCTTGCATCTGTTTGTATAAATTGACATTTTTTTTTTTTTTTTTTTTTTTTTTTTTTTTACTATTTTGTTGTTGTTGTTTTAAGTCAGAGTCTCATTGTATAATCCTGGCCAGCCTGGTGCTCACAGAGATCCACCTGCTTCTTCCTCCCAAGTATTGGGGTTAAATGTGTGAGCCACCACTCCCAGTCCTGGGGTTAAATGTGTATGCCACCACTACCAGTAGCATTTTATTTACAAATTTAACAGATATTTATTGTCATGGAGAAGTGTAGAATATTGTCCTATGTGTTGGCATTATAATAATAAGGAAAGTAGACATTAACTAAATAGTGACACAGGTATTTAATATAAATTGATAGGGATTATGGCAGAAGAACAGACAGTGCCGGGAACCCAAATAGCAGGACCTTGATATAGTCTGGGACTGAAGAAGGCACTTTGTCTACAGGTTGAAGGATAAATAGAGAACATAAGATTAGCATGTGGGAAGGTTCTGGGACAAGAGAACACCTGTCTAGAACACGCAAGAAAGGCCAGTGCTGCAGAAACAGAGAGTGCACAGGGCAGAGGTGTGTAAAGCTGAGGGACCTAGACCAAGTAGGACCTAATATTCCATGTTCAGGGCCTTTGTCTTTTGTCTTAGTGGGATAGGAGTCTCTCTCTCTCTCTCTCTCCCTCTCTTCCTCTCTCTCACTCTCTCTCTGGTGTGAATTATGGCACCAATATGTCTGCCATGAATTGGATTCTCAACCTTAGGGATTTGTGTGTGGAAAGCTCATTGGGGAATGCTGTTGAGACAAACACCCTGGACAAGTAGGAAGCTTCACCATAGTGAAGTCACAGGCAAGGCTGTGAGAGATCCCAGGAAACATGCTGGAGTCTGAGAGATGACTAAGAAGTTCAGCACGAGGGTGAGATCATGGGAGTCGGAGCCTCATGCCTTTGGTTTCCGGGTCTCATCAGTCAGTCTTGAGTGTGAGCTGCTGATGGGGAGGAGGTATGATCTTGGGTAAGGTTACTCTTGAACTGAAAAATATCTCCAACTCTCAGGAGCTGGAATGCTTAAAACGCCTGAGCCACCAGAGCCCACTCCTTGCCTTCCAATTGTTTCACACTGCTGTCTCTGTGACTAGCGGTTCTATGATCCTGGCTGGTTTCCTTTCTGGGGGAGACCTCTGAGAATAGAGTCGTTGAAGCTGTTCTTTTGACTACGGCAGTTATCCATGGTCCATATCTTCTATTATCTAGGATTCTCCGCATCCTTAGCTATTTCTCTAATTGCTCTGAGAAGCTCATGTGATTTGACCACTAAGTCTTTTATTTACCATGCCTCTTTCCAGTCATGGCTGCAGAAGGTATTCAACCATTCTGTGGACAGGACACTGGTACTATGATGCCCTGGGTCACCAGACGACTCCTCCTATTATATGTCTACAAATTTGTTTCCTCTCTTCCTTCTCTCCAGACTCTTAGTATATGAATCCCAAATGAACAGGTGATAGTGGCAGATAAGAATATAATGGCACTCCTCCCATTGGTGGGGGCTGTTCTGGGAAGTAGGACCTTCAGATCCTCAGAGCTTGGAGGTCAAAGGGACAGAAAATGCAAATGCCTCAACTGGGTCACTAGTAGGGATGGTCAGTGGGGCCACTCCTTCTTCTACCCCCCGAATTCTCTCTCATACTTTCTTCCAGGTGGGGGCACTGAATCATGATTTCTGTTGCATCAGAGAATATTGTGAGACCTGGAGAAATCTCTGCTACAATTTTGGCATGTTCTCTACAGTTGGTGACAGAGGGGAGTCTTCCAAGGGCCCCTTTGTCACTCTATCAAGCCTGCAGCTTCATTTAGAGTGTGGTTAATGACAAGATCAGTGAATTTCTTAAGTATTTCCCCACTGTCACAGAATGCAGAGTTAGGCAGGATCTATCTAATTTCGATGGAAGTTTCTAGAGAGAAATGCAAGCAAAAACCCTGTAAGTAGGAAAGTTAAACAGAATCCATCCATACCCTTTCCAAGATGGAAGCAGTTCATTGGAGTTGTCTTCCGGAGGTGGGGAGCTGTGTTCTGGGCTATGTATTGGTTCTGTAATAAGTTGGGCATTTTGCACTGGTAGTAGCTGTCTTAGCTGTAGAGATTAAGAGGCTGTTACCCTTGGTCCATAACTAATGTCTGAATGATGTACGCTATTTGTGAGGTCATTGTGCCAATAATGGGCTGGCTGGTGCCATCTGTCTGTCATTCTTTAGACTTCACACTTTATTCCTCTTACAAGGCAAAGGCTCATCCAGCATTCATTATTGGGCAATGCCAACATCATTTCACTCTGTGTTCTTTCATAGGTCCACCTGAAATCTTCCCCAGATCTCTTTGACTAAGTCCTCTCTTTGTCTGTCATTCTCCTCTCTGGCCTCTTGACCAATAAGCCAAGCCATTGTCCACTGCCCATGATCCTATTGAGGTTTTTATGTCGGCACACTTTTTCTGTTCATTGTTAAGTTAGCTTCCTCATCTGAAGCCCCATCTGTTTGGTGAAATTTTCCTTTAATTGCCATTTTTCAAGTCTATTGCTGCATGAAACTGTAGAGTAAACTGGTCTACTTGATGCTTAGATTTGCATGCCAAGTCAAGAGCCGGACTTAGCCTTCCCTTTCCCCAGAAGCTGATCATCAAGGTCTCTCTGTCTCATAGTTATTACTAAGAGAATGGGGCTGGTGTGAAAAGTGAGTGGCATGGAAGTCTGGTTTTCCAGTTCAGGCAACTAGCTTGTCCTCTACGACCCTAATCCTGTGAGTTCTCTAGGAAACCTCCTACAACATCTGGAGAACTTTTGGACTTGTCTGACTGTGTGATTTAAGGTTCTGACAAAACCCAGTTCCAGTGAGATCTCTGACCATGAAAGTTGACATTCTACATGGAGACAATTCATTTAGAGCTGGATACGCCAAGAGCTGTTTTGAATAATTGATTTTGATAAGGGCCAAACCCAGCCCCTTCCTTGGACATGCTATACAAACATTCTGCCATTGAGTTTATTCTTTATTGATTTATTCTTATGTGATGTGTAACTCTTTACTGTAGAAACCCTATGTAGTGTTTCCTCACTCTTTGCCTGCTGAGTCATAAGGGTTTGCTTGAGTCCTTGTTCTGCTGTAGATATAATCTCTTTCTCTCTCAAGACTTCAGCACATTCTTGTCACACAACACATAAAATGGAGCAACATCCTACGTGGGGACCAGCTGCCTCCAGAACCTGTAGGAGAGACTCCAACCTGAGGATGAGCTGTCTAGAACATCCGCAGGGGAGACTCCAATCATAAGGACCAGCTGCTTTCAACACCTACAGAGAAGACTCTGACCAAAGCTTTCTCTGGTTCTGTCAGAAGGAGATACCATCACGTGGCCTGCCCTTTGACCTTGGACCTTAAACATCATTTTTTTGACACATCTCTGAATTCCTTGAGGGTTTATTTCACATTCAGGAGTGTTTGAGTCTCCTCAAGCTTGACCATACTCATCCTTCATGGGCTGTCATCGTTTTGTTCAGTCTGGTGACTCAATGGAACATGACAGACACCCACAGTTTCCATTATTATGTAGATGCATCTTGAATGGTTGCAGAAGCAGAGACAGTCATCTCATCTTCTGTGCTGTGAGAGTTTTTCCCAAGTCTCTAATTTTGAGCATCGCCAAGTTAAATGTACATCCATTCCTGTGGATAAGATGTGTGGGCTTGGAAATCATCACCCATTGGGTCTTATGAAAGCAGAATCTGGACACGAACCTGGCTCCGAGCTGTGCACACGCCACTTGCTGCTCTAAAAGGGTCAATGTTGAGAAGAAATTTTGGGAGAGAAAGGGATGAGTTGTTCTTGTCTCTAGATCTGCAAAAGGAAGTGAAGGGTAGTAGCCTAGGTTTGCCCAATGAATGGGACACACAGATGGTCCTAAATAGTATAAACATGTTATACTTATTAATTTACATGCAATACATTAAACTGTATGGAAGCTATTCCTTTATCAAGTCAACATGTTCGAGTATTTGTTCTAGTTATAAAATGTATAGATTGAAGCCTTTTGGAGTCAGAGTTAGAATAAAAATAATTCTTTATACACATACAGCTTAAAATTTGGCTTCTTTTTTGCATGGTCTCCTTCAAATTCCGTGATTGGAGTTGGTCCTGATTCAAGAATCGTGGGGCGCTATGTCAGAGGAACTGCTGAGTTTCCCCCCTCGTAGCTCTCCAGTCTCACTCTCACTTTGGATATGACATGACCTTCATCTTTGGGGCGGGGGTCTCAGCAATGTGTTTAACTGTGTGAGCTGTGGAATCAGGGAGTCGCCTAAATCTTCCCAGTCTCTAGGGAAATAAAATGCACAGTGTGACTTCACCCACAGGTCTTAAAACTTTTAATTTATGAGTAGTAGCAAATGTGCTCCAAGGCACTTATTCAGCGATACACAAACATGAGTTAGGGTCAGGCAAAATGAAAAAGATTTTTATTTGTTAAGTGGACTTCAAAGTTTATATTCTGTCCACACTTTTCCTTCCTTAGACACAATGGAGAAGGAGCCCTTTCAATAAAAGCTGTGGGGGAAAGTACTCACGCCTTTGCGCTTTCGGGTCCTTAAGGTATGCTAAAGGAGGATATGGCGTGGGATGATAGGACCCTTGTGTAGTCCTGGGTGCTGTGGACAGACACACAGACCGCACATATCTGGAGGCTAGAGAAAAGATGTAGGAGTTAAGATAACTTCTTGTTCTTGTAGAAGACTTGGGTTTGGTTTCCAGCATCCATATGGCGGCTTACCGCCATCTGTAACTCCAGTTCCAGGGGATCCTTTTGATGCTCTCTCCTGATCTTCATGAATACTTCATGGGACACCAGTATACACTCAGACAAACAAATACTCATATACATGCAAAAAAAAGTATTTATCTTTCAAAAAAGATAGCTGTATACATATGCAAAAATACGTATCTTTCTAAAAGGAGATATTTTCTATGATTTATTTATATGTTATCTTACAAAATAGAGTTTTAGTTAGTAAGTACAGATCTTTAGCATAGATTTAAGAGTAAGGGTTAATAGAAAGAAAGCCACCCAGAGAAGCTATAAGACACACCCAAGGGCATAGCCTCTCAAAGAAGACTCATCCACTTTCGAGGGTTGAAAGAGAGTAATTAATAGACTCTCTTAGGTCAAAACATTGCTTTTTAAATTTGTCAAGTCCTTTCTTGATATTTACAGAAACTTTCACCACACAGGATAAGCCCTCACTGGCTTCCGCTAGAGGTCAAAGCTATGGTAGCACCCATATCATCATTTTCTGATCAGCACTGTTATTGTTCTGTGTGAGAAATTCCAAAGCCATGCATGAGTTTGCTCCTGGTGCTGTAACAAGCATCACATATTCTGTACCTTAGAAAACATGAAGTCATGACCTCATAGCTATGCCTGCCGAAAGCTCCATGTGGGCGCCACAGAGCGCATGTCAAAATGTGAGAAGGGCCCTCTGTTGGGGAGCTCTGAGATATAATAATCCATCACTTGTGTCTTCCATGTTCCAGCCCTTCCTCCATCTTTGAAGTTCACACACTGCTTGCCTCTGAGATTTCTTTTCATCTCCAGTTTCACCTCTGATCAAAACTGGGAAAGTTCCCATTTTAGGAACCCCAGAGATTGCTGTGAACTTACCTGGATAATCTAGAACAGCATCTCCATCTCGAAGATCCATCACATTGTCAAAGCCCTTTTTGCCATTTAAGGTAACAAATTCTCAGATGCGGGCTTAGGGTGTGGACAGTTCTGGAGGCCGTTATTCTGCCAGCCACAGATCACAACATATCAAAGTCACCAGGAATCCTAGATCCTAATCTCTGGCCTCCCACTCGCTTGCAATTTCTTCTGAGACATTCTTCACAGATGTGCCCCAGCCCTTGCTGGAACGCCCTGTCATGGTGAGTTCATTGCTTCTCGGAGCTGCTGGTTCTGAGAAAGCTTTGTTATCCATTTTTTTGGGCAACTTTTTAGAGTGTTATTTTTTCCCATGAGGACTGAATCTGAAATATTGCAGAAAAAGCACAGTCAAAAGCTGCCTCAACAGGATTTTTTTTTACTGGATCCATAGAGCCATATCCCCACAAATGTTGTCTTTGCAAAAGTAGGTTTTATGTTTGAATTTAGATTCTTCTCATTGAACTGGAGGCATCCTCTGGACAAAAGTCAGGTACAGATCAAGTTTTGATTAACTTACTGACCTTGTGAAATCCAAAGAGGAGCTGGACAGTATCTTGTTCTTAAGGTCGGTCTGTCTATCATCTATCTATCTATCTATCTATCTATCTATCTATCTATCTATCTATCTATCTATCTATCTTCATCATCATCATCATCATCATCTATCACCTATATATTTATCAATCTATCATCTATGATCTATCATCTATCTATCATCTCTCATCTATATATCTATCAATCTATCATCTATGATCTATCATCTATTTATCTATCAATCTATCATCTATCTATCATCTCTCATCTATATATCTATCAATCTATCATCTATGATCTATCCATCCATCTATCTCCCCGCTCACCTATAAGTACAGTCTTCCATATTCTCAGGTTCTTCATCTATGAATCCAACCAACCAGAAGTCCAAAACACTTAAGAATTGAAAAGTGCCCCGGGCAGTGGTGGTGCACGCCTTAAATCCCAGCATTCAGGAGGCAGAGGCAGGTGGATCTTTGTGAGTTCAAGGCCAGCCTGGTCTACAAGACCTAGTTCCAGGTCAGGCCCCAAAGATACAGAGAAACCCTTTAAAAAATTAAAAAGTGCATATATTCTGTAAATTTACTTTTTTCTTTGTTTGTAGAGTACATGTGTTTCATGGGTATCATAAACATGGGCAGATGATTTAATATATGTAGGGATATGTGCAGATTGTATACTATAAAACACCTCTTTCTATAAGGAGCTTGAAGCCTCCAGCCTCTCTCTCTCTCTCTCTCTCTCTCTCTCTCTCTCTCTCTCTCTCTCTCTTTCTCTCTCTCTCTCTCTGTGTGTGTGTAGGGGGCAGGGATTCAGTCCCACAAAGTACCAACAAATGACCATATTTGTGAAGGCCACTTTGACATGCCTGTCCTTCTTTTAGGGTTGTGAGGACCAGTAAGCAAAGAAGTCTATTTTGTCATAGTTCAGTATGAATGGCACCTAAGGAATGATGTCTGAAGTTGACCTCTGGCCTCCACATGCATATGCACATATATGTATACCCTATTCCCACATGCATGCCACCAAATGTGTACACACAACCATACACACACACTGCTTCAAGAGCTGGCTTTCCAAACAGTTAAGGAACAGCCCAAGTTTCCAGAACCAATTCTAAGACTCATGACAAAGGGTTTTGAGTGTGAGATGCAAGGTTCATGGATGGGAGTCCTAGAGATCTCAGAGCAATAGATGTAGGAGGAAAGGGGAAACATGCTCCCCTAGGGTCTGGGTGAGCATCCCTGGGTGGCTTAGGGGTAAGGGGAGGGCATGAAGGATTTAAGCACTGGCCAAGTTTAAGACATGTGTAAGTTAAAAGCTTGGTCCCCAGGAGAGAGGTAGCTTTAGAAGGTGGGTCCTAGGGGGAGGAGATCCCAGGGTCCTTGGTGGGGTGTCCTTGGAGACGGTCATGGGACCACAGTCTCTTCTTATTCCTCTCGACTTCCTGGCCCATGAAGGAATGTACTTTAATTCTCATGCTCTCTCATCTCCTGCCATCCTCATCCTGCCTGAGTCCCAAAGCATTGGGGACAACCCATCACAGGCTAGGACCCCTCCTCCCCCCAAACCATGCACTAAGTAAACCTTGCTTATTTACTTTTGATAAGTTAATTTTCTTAGGCATTTGACAACAGTAACCCAAAATTCACTAACACGTCCACTAGTGTATCTTAATATTTAAGGCATTAATGGGTAGTTGCTTTAGTACAAAAATTGAACAATTCTGAGAAAGTAAATTGCTTGCGGATGACTCTCTAGCCAGTATATTTTGGAATTAAGACTCTGATGCTATCTCTTCTGTCCCCCAAATCCATGATCCCAGATTCCATTATATCTCAGCTTTCCCTTAACCTCTGCCTCAAGTATTTGCAGCGACTTTTGTTCCCAAGCCTTAAGTTTCCACGCGCTCTACCACCTTAATAGAAGCATCAAGGTTGATTTGAGCCACTGTGATTTAGCAAACAGAGAACGGCTGGGTCTCATTAGTTATTTTATCACTTAGAAAATTCTTCTGCCATCGTTCCTTTGGGCTGGTTAGCTTCAAACATGAAGGAGTTCATTGGATAGGAAACACCTGGGTGTTTCCATTTGCCATGCTTCCTGGGTGAGTGGAGGAAACTCCAGTCTTGGGGCTGAGGTCTGCCTGCATTCTTTGTTGGAGCCTCCTGGTCTGTCTTTGTCTTGCCTTTGGTGTTAGGATGACTTGGGTGATCTGAGCCAACTCTAGGTCAGGAGTACGTATGAGCTTCAGAGGGGCGTTTCTAATATAACCAGGAAAGGCGATAATTCCCCAGTTCTTGCCAGTAAAGCTCAGCTCCCAGCATGGCCATCAAAACAGCCGGAAAGAATGCAGGGAGGGTTTGGGCAGATATTTTGATGCAGATAAACCGCTGTGCACCCTGGTGGAAATTATACTTTCATTGGTATTTTTACATCCAAACATTACTCTTGGAGCACCCTCATATTTTATGAAAACTTTTATTAACATTTCAAAATGACCTTCCCCTCATGGTGGGACTGTCAGTCCCAGGAGCTATGACCTATTTAAAACATTTTTATCTTTACAAACACAATAAAGTAAGCTGTCTTCCGCTTAGATTTGTGGGTCTCATTAGAGATAATTTTTAGGAAGGTAGTTCCCCGGGGAACGTAATGGCAGGTTGCAATCTTTCCACACTAACTTTTCAAACATGAATACTTCCTGGAAAAGGATTATTTCATCTTCTGGGCTGTGGTTATAACCAAATCTGTTCTGTGATGGTGCTGGTGTTCTGGAAGGATGGTTAGGGCTCAGGTTACCCCAAACAGTCAAAAGCGTATTGGATGGGAAGGAACTTGCCAGTTTGCCCAGGGTAGAGCGTCTGAGACCCTATGAAGGCCTACAGAGAAGCTCACACAGACACTTGACACAGGACATCTCTGCTTTCATTAGTCTGCTCAGTCCTCTAGATTTTATGGAGGTGACTGGCTTAGGCGGGGGTCCAAGGGAGCCATTCTTCAGGAGTGCCACCTCCAGAAGGCCAGCGGTCTACAGCCTTCCCTGCTTAGATGGCCTTTTTGGGCAGCCAGCTAATGGCAGAGTGAGCATGGCTAAATCAGGCCTATTTTCTGAGGAATGATTGCATTCAGGACACCTCTAATTTGTCAGAGGCAAATGCAGGCCATCTCTCCGGGAGTCTGTGAAAGGGACATCATTTCTCTGGGAGCTTGGCCGTGGGTCACTGTGCAGTGTGGCTGGCTTGCCATGCCCCTGTTGCTTCCACCTCCTAGGGACACTGTGATTTATTAGAATGAAGCCAGTTATGTCCACTTCCTGACTATCTTCAGGATGAACACTCCTTCTTATTTTTTCTCTAGTTCTTTTCCCCCTTTCCCCTTAGAGCCAGAAAAGAAAGGGAAGGGTCAGGCTTGCAAAGGAAGCTTTATTGAAAATGATGGCAGTGGCTTTGGGGGGAGGGGCTTGGGGTATCGACACAGCAGGCTTGCTGGGGGTGGGGAGGTGACTATCCATCTGCTTTCTTAATTGTGGCATGGTGACCATGAGATCGAGGAATTCTGAATACTGGAAGGAAGCCTCCAAAGCCACTGAAACTTGAAAACCATCACTGTTTGGGGGTGGAAACAGGAGGAGCCCAAGTGCTCCAAGTCCCTGAAATATTTACCTCAAGGACTACTTTAATTGCATACTCATTGTGCTCACTGAATGGCAGCTTGCTCCAAACTGAAATACTCCCTCCAGGAGGGAGGGAGAGACTAACTAGACTCAGGAGGTGCACAGGTTTGGAAAAGCAGAGACTTGCAAGAATCTCAAGCCCCCTTCCCTGCTTTATTGAAAGAGTAAACTCCTGCTTGCTGTGGGAGGTGGGGAGGGGTCTGGCCAGCAGAGCTATGGTGAGAGGAGTCCCCACTGCATGCTGTACAGAGGCTCCAGGATCCTGGTCTTCCTGAGCTGTCACTCACGTGGGGTTGGGCTTTTTGGTGATGATGCTGACTTTTTGAGTCACCTATGCTCCTATAAGCAACTCCTTTTTCAGACTTCGGTTTGTAACTCCAATAAAAACTCATTGGTTCACCAGGGTAGACTTTGCTGACATGGTTACTCTGTTCTGTCAAAGGATCCCGATCTGGGGTGAGTAGATGGGTTTGTGTTGTGTCCCCTCCTTGAAAAGTCTGACACAGGATCCCCCCTCTCCCCCCATGAAGCTTACCTAATGAAGCTGCTCTCTGGCTTGGCAGCACTTTGAAGGCTTCAGTCAGTGTGGATGATCTGATTTCTGTTGTATGTCCACATTGTCACTTCCCTTCCTGGTTGTTGACCTTTGTCCTTAAAGTCCCAGGGACACCTTCCTCTAGCAGTAGGTCAATGGGGTTTACGGCACTGACTTTATGTCTGTTGTGGTTTAGATGTGGAAAGTCCCCTGTAGACTTGTGTATTTAAGCATTTAGTCCTCAGTGGGTAGCATGGCTTTGGAAGGTTCCAGAATCTTCAGGAGGTGGAACATCAGTGGACGAAGTGGACACTGGGCACAGACTTAGGAGTTTCATGGCCTGGCCTTGCTTTCTGTCTGCTTTATGTTTCCTTCCTCTCCCACCAAGAAGTGAGAAGATCAGAGATCAGAGCTGCATACTCCTGCCCCTATGAAGCCACCTGTCCCTACGCCTTCTCTGCCGTGATGAACTATGTTCCCTCAAACTGTGATATACTCTTCCTTTCCGCAGTTGCATTTGTCAGGTAGCTGATCCCAATGAGAAAGTAATTGTGCAATACTTGGTACCACGGGTGAGATCGCTATGTATCTCAACAACCTTATTATGGTGGCTACTCATGGCTCTACTCTGTGGGCCAGCAACAGGAGCCACCTGCTGGGCTCACAGTCAGTAGTGGACAAGTGAACACACGAGAAAGTCTTAGCATGGCGAATACATACATAACAGAAGCATAGGGTCTCTGCATCTCCACAAACACTTCTGTCCACGTTACCCTGCTTCTTGCAGGTTCAATTTGCTAAAACCCCAGGATCTGTCACACCATCTATGCCATTTCCCATCATCCCTGTGTATGGAGGACCTTGGCCATTGAAGCAAGTCACAGGAGGACCACAGACAAGGCAGAAGTGACCCCAAAGTTTTAATCCCCCTGCATCGCCTCATCAAGTATCTAAGCCTGCTTTTCTACTGGCCCCAACTGGCTGAGGAATAGGTTTGGAGTCTTTCTGCTCAAAGTGGTTCTATACTGTGGGCCTTGGCCCATGCTGAATATTAGGGTCTGGAAGCTTCTGATTGAGGTCTTATTGTGCAAAATGACATGGAAATCTAGAAGGAGAGTTGTGACCCAGTCTTGTGCTGTGTTCCTTGATTCTACCCTCCCGCCTCACTTGGGTATGGTGCTTGACATGTTGACCAGCCTATGAAGAATGTGGCTAATTCCAGCTTCATATCCACACACCACAGAGCTGGCAGGGCCACAGATACCTTTGTGTGTATGTGTGCATGTGTACGTATGTTTTATTAGAGATTGCGTCTGGAGCTTTTTATAAGCTCAGCAAGTGCTCTGTGACTAAGCTATATGCATCTTAAGCCCTTTTATTCATTTTAAATTTTGACACAGGACCTCACAGAATTACCCAGGCAGACCTTGAACTCACTCTGTAACTCAAACATCCCTTGAATATTTGGTCCCTCAGCATCAGCCTCCAAAATAGGCAGTGTTGAAAACCTCTGCCATCATGCTCACCTTTCAGATACATTTTAAGGTATTTTTATTTCCATGTATGTGTGTGTGTATGTGTGTACATGTGTGTATGATTTATGTGCACGTGTATGCGGGTGCTCAAGAAGGACATTAGATGCCCTAGAGTTGGAGTTACAGGAAGTTGTGTGCCATGGATGCTGGGTACCAAACTAATGTCCTCTGGAAGAACAACAGTATTTTTTTTTCTTTTTAAAAAGTATTTATTTATTTTTATCTTATGTGCCTTGGTGTTTAGCCTGCCTGGCTGTGTGTGAAGTTGTCAGAACCCCAGGAACTGGGGTCGCAGACAATCTTGAAATTGAACCTGGGTCCTCTGGAAGAGCAGTCAGTGCTCTTAACCACTGAGCCATCTCTCCAGCCCCCACCTTAATCTTTTTTAAAAATTAAAAAAAATTTAATTGTTTTTAATAGCTATACATTTTCCTCCACTCTCCTTGCTTCCTCTCCTCTCCCCTTTTACCCCCTCCTATAATTCCCATGCTCCCAATTTACTCAGGAGATCTTGTCTTTTTCTACTTCCCATGTAGGTTATATCCATGTATGTCTCTCTTAGGGCCCCCATTGTTGTCTAGGTTCTCAGGGGTTGTGAATTGTAGGCTGGTTTTTCTTTGCTTTATGTCTAAAAGTCACTTATGAGTGAGTACATATGATATTTATCTTTCTGGGTCTGGATTACCTCACTCAATATGATATTTCCTATATCCATCCATTTGTCTGCAAATTTCAAAATGTTGTTATTTTTTCTGCTGTGTAAATGTACCACATTTTCCTTATCCATTCTTCAGTCAAGGGACATTTAGGTTGCTTCCAGGTTCTGGCTATGACAAACAAAGCTGCTACGAACATAGTTGAGCACATGTCCTTGTGGCACGATTAAGCATCCTTTGGATATATACCCAAAAGTGGCATTGCTGGATCTTGAGGAAGGTTGTTTCCTAATTTTCTGAGAAATCACCACACTGACATACAAAGGGGCTGTACCAGGTTGCATTCCCACCAGGAATGCAAAAGTGTTCCCTTTACCCCACAACCTCTCCAGCATAAGTTGTCATCAGTGTTTTGATCTTGGCCTTTCTTACAGGTGCAAGATGGAATCTCAGAGTTGTTTTAATTTGCATTTCTCTAATGGCTAAGGATGTTGAACATTTCCTTAAGTGTCTTTTAGCCATTTTAGATTCCTATGTTGAAAGTTCTCTGTTTAGGTCTGTACCCCATTTTTTAATTGGATTATTTGTTCTTTTGATGACCAATTTCTTGAGTTCTTTGTATATTTTGGAGATCATCCCTCTGTTAGATGTGGGGCTGGTGAAGATCTTTCCCAATTCTGTAGACTGCTGGTTTTTTTTTTTTTTTTTTCCGTGTCCTTTGCTTTACAGAAGCTTCTCAGTTTCAGTTTCAGGAGGTCCCATTTATTAATTGTTTCTCTCAGTATCTGTGCTATTGAGGTTATATTTAGGAAGTGGTCTCCTGTGCCAATGCATTCAAGTATACTTCCCACTTTCTCGTCTATCAGGTTCAGTGTGGTGGTTTTATGTTGAGGTCTTTGATCCATTTGGACTTGAGTTTTATGCATGGTGATAGATATGGGTCTATTTTCATTCTTCTACATGTTGATATCCAGTTATGCCATCACCACTTGTTAAATATGCTTTCTTTTTTCCATTTAATATTTTTTGTTTCTTTGTCAAAAATTAGGTGTTCGAAGGGGTGTGGATTAATATTCAGGTCTTCTATTTGGTTCCATTGGTCCTCCTATCTGTTCTCATGCCAATACCAGGCTGTTTTCAGTACTGTAGCTCTGTAGTAGAGTTTGAAGTCAGGGAGTATGATGCCTCCAGAAGTTCTTTTATTGTACAGGATTGTTTTGGCTATCCTGGGTCTTTTGTTTTACCGTATGAAGTTGCGTACCATTCTTTCGAGGTCTGTGAAGAATGAACAGGTGTTCTTAACTGCCTCTCCATTCTTTCTCCTTCACAAATACATGCTGAGGACCTACTGTGTGTGTCTTCATGTTGAGGGATGGGAGCTGGCCGTGTTTATTTTCCCATCTCTCTGATAAAATAGCTGACATAAATCAATAAAGAGAAGAAAGAACTGTTTGGGCTCAGGCTTTCAGAGGTTCAGAAGTCTTGGCTTCTTTTCTTCTGAGCCCAAGGTGAGGCCGAAAATCATGATGTCGGGCTCATGTGGCATAGATTATTCACCTCATGGTAGACTGGACAGGAAGCAGAGAGAGAAGGTGGGGGCGGAATAGGATCTCCCAGTGAACCTACCTCTAGTTAGGCACCATCTTCTAAAGTTTCCGGGACCTCCATACACAGCACCGCTGGCCAGTGACCACCCTTCAGCACACGAGCCTCTGGCGGGGGCAACTTCGTATTCAAACCTAATGCTGGGTGAGAAGATGAGTGTGCTTCTTATAGATCTTTCTTGGCTTTATCCACCCTGGATTAGTAATACATTTGGCTGAATTTTCAGTCTTGTTAGGAATGATTGATCTAGTTAAAATGGAAGGGCACTAAGCCCAATTCTTAGGCTAAGTTCATTATAATGAATATTAGAAAATAATTCGGGTGTGTATGAGTGTGTATGTGCATGCTTGTGTCCAAGTGTGTGTATATGTCTAACAGCATTTCCAAAGAATAAGTTGGAGTAAAGAGATTTTGATTTATTCCTATAATCCAGGAGCAGGAATTTTATGAGCTTCTGAAGTAGAATCCCAGAGCTGTACACATGCAAGACAAGGGCTCTGCTGCTGCGTTTACCTTTGCTTTTGTGTCTCTTACGAACCCAGGTTCAGTTAAACGGCTTAATCCTAGACTGCTAGGAAAAGCAGCCGTCTTCCTATGCAGGGATGGTGATGTCACAGAGCCAAAGAGGAGATCGTCGAGGCCTCCTTGCTGATAACTGTGCAAATGTGGAGCCAGGCACGATGCCCCAGAATGCAAGAAGCTGCCACTGTCCACATCACAGAGACCAGGGGTCCCTTTCCCAGAATGAGGATTGACAAGCCCTCTGCAGGAAAGGCTGACGCATCCCTGTAAAGCCACAGAAGGAGAGACCTAGACTCTTGCCTCAATCAACATCCCTGCGATGCTTCCAGAGTCGTGCTGTCTAGGAAACTGTTTAGACAATGGTTGTTTTAAGATACATGCATTAAAATACATTTGAAACCAGGTCACAAAGAACCCAAATAATATTATTAAATTTCTTGTTGGAGCAGAAAGTCCCGTGGGATGACCGACTCAGTTCCCTACAAAAAAAAAATCTGCTGAACGAGACTTGTTGCTTGAACAAACCATATTCTCTCTCTCTCTCTCATTTCTCCAGAGGAGACAAATCTCTGAAGGACTATTAAGTTGCAAATATACAAGAGCCAAAAATAAAGATGGAGTCTCATAAACATTTTGCATATTTTGGTGTAATTTGTTGAAAATAGTACAAAATATGCCCACACTTGGCATCTAGAATACAAATATTAGGAATCCAGTCCCCTGGTACATTATGGCTTTTTCCGCATTATAGGTCGGCCTCTTTCAATAGCTACTGTGTGACTTTGCAGCTTGTGGGAGTGTGAATAATATCAGTGACTTGTTTGAACAGTATATTAGGGAGATGGCATGTCATCAAGTGACATTAGCTTCTCTGAGCCTCCAAGGGACAAAAGCCTGGTGTGGAACTCGGGGAAAACAGAACACATCCGTATGTATTTTAACAGCACGGATACAATTTGCTGGGCTAAGTCGTTCCCTAAAATGAAAACCAGGCGGGAGAATCCAAGGCTGTGTGGAGTGTGGGGGTTCTCTCCTTTCAGAACACGAGGGTTAAGTGGCCAGTCTAACAGGCCTTCGGGTTGGAAGAAAACTAACGCAGCCCTCTGCCTCCCAGGGCTTCATCGAGCCTCGCTGATTTCACGGCTGTCGGTAAATCTGTCTCCAGTCTCCGCTGACAGGTGAGCCGCTGCCCCCCCACTTCCACCCCCACCCCCACGACGGGGCTCCTGCTGTACACCTGCCACCCACCTCACAGGTGAGCCGTTCGGCTCCCAAACGATGACTGGTAAGAAAAACAAAATGTCTTTCTTGGTTATAAATTTAACTCTCCTATGATTAGTTTGAGCAATTAGGACACCCCTGGGGTTCAGCCTGTGCCGAGGCGCACACTGGAAGTCTGATTAGCTCGGGTCTCTGGTTGCTTGTTCCTGGTAGCGAACGCCTGGCACACAGCGTATTGATTTTCATTTAGATATCTTAATGTTTCCAGACAATCCCGGCAGATGTGGGCTGAACTCAGATCTCCGGGAGCGCTGGGGCTGCAATCTGCAAACATTTTTCTTGCCACTTTGTTTCATTTTTCCTCAACTTAACTGATTTGGAATCCGGAGATATAAATGAAAAATGCCGAGTCGGTCCATCAATCACCGCATACACAAACATCGCCACTGCCCTTTCCTAACATCCTATTACCACGGGGTAGTTGGCTAGTCAAACAGGAATAAAAATTACACCGCAAACATCATAAGTTAGGCTTGATTTGTTGAGCAAGTGGCCTGACAATTCGGTAAGAGTTATACACCTCAGCTTCGTCGAAAATCAGGCTTGTTATGGCTCTGGTATGTCTATAAAGATTGTTCATTTCATATAAAACAGCTACCTGTACTGAACGCCCTGAAAGGAAGAATGATGCTGGCTATAAATACAGAGGGAAATCTATTTGTCTGCCCCCTTCATGCTGTTAGCCAGTCACATGCCGAGGCCCTTTGGTGATTCTTGGCAGCAGAGGGAGTTCTCTGCGGCCACCTTCCCCTCTGCCAGGCTGGCCCGGATGGAAGCGCATCATCTCTCTTTGTCATATGAGATAAAGCATTGAAGTGTGACCATTGCCACCGCCTTGCTCCCTGCCCACCAGGGGGACGCTAATGATACTGAAAAACTAGACGGCCTTGCGTTTAAAGCGAAGGCGAGGCAAAGGCTGTCTGTCGGCCGGCTGGGCCGGATAACAGTTAACGTCAGCAAAGATAAATAGAAATTATTACAATGGGTTTGGAAGGGATTTTTTATAGGGCAGGGTTGTGTTCGTTTAAAGATACATTATTGGACTGTTATATCTGATTTCAAGCTGCTGGGTAATTAAAATGATTAACATGCCTTACTCATAGAGTTCAATTCATTAAAGTTTTAAGCACCCTTTGTGCTCAGAAGGGAAGGATGGAACACGCACGTTGAGTCATGCTGGGAGTCACTCATGCGGCCCTCTGTTTATTTCCTCCCATCTTTGGAGCCTTAGTGTCCCTTTCTAAGCTGTGGGGTGTGTTGGATAGAATGTGTGGGCCTTAAAGACTCATCCTAGAGGCGTCCCTATTCAGAGAAGAGGAGAAGGAGAGAAACACAGAAAAACCTGTGGAGGAAGCTAACCGGGCGGTTCTCACAGGCAGCAACCGGTCCAGCTGCTGGTTCCTGGGGACTTGGTTGAGGCTTGGTAACTGTGACTGGAAAGGGTGTCCCCAGCCTGCAGGCACACCATTCAGCGGTCACCTGCAGATTACCAACATGCCACAACATGCCATAAAACACGTTCCTCATTGTTTCACTGTGACCCCGATTTTAATGTGCTAAAATATATATTGTTTCATGTGCTATATGTTTTAAATTTTGACATACGTTTTAGTTTGCGTGTGTGTGTGTTATGTGCGTGCGTGTGGTATCTACACCCAGTGTGTGAGTGTGTAGAAGCCATGTGTCTTCTTGTCACTCTCCACCTGATTTTCTGAGACAGGGTCTCTCACTGAACCTGGAGCTCACCTATCGGCTAGACTAGCTGGCCATAGAGAGCCTTGGGGGCCCGGTCTCCTCCCTCCTCCCTGTGCTGGGGCAGTGAGTGGTCACCACACCTGGCTCTCTACGTGGGTGCTAGGACCTGAGCTCAGGTCCTCATGTCACACAGCACACGCTTCAGTCAGGGACTGAGCCAGCAGACTCCAGTGAGAGTTGAGTGTGGTGACGCCCTCATATAATCCCAGCACTTGAGAGCCTGAGCTAGGAGGACTGCCACGAGTTCAAGGCCAACCAGGGCTATGAAGCAAACCTGTCTCAAATAAGCAAGGTGGCAAACAAAGAAACTCATGCCGCCAAATAAACAAAAAACTAGCATTAACAACAACAAAGCCAACCTGAGCCAGGCAGAGACAGGTTGGTCCATAAATGGGACATTTTATTTTATTTATTAAAGTCTAACTTTTATTTATACATTCATAAAATACATGGTATTGTATTATACCAGAGCACTTTATTTTTAAAAAAATTGAAAAGATATATTCATTTTATTTTATGTGTATTTATTTTATTTACGTTTACCTGCTTGTATGTGTCTGTACTGTGTATGCTTGATACCCACAGATAGTGGTTCTCAACCTTCCTAATGCTGTGATATCTAATACACACACAAACACATTCTTGGAACTGGATTGGGATGGTTGTGAGTCACCATGTGGGTTCTGAGAAGCAAACCTGGGTCCTCTGGAAGAGCAGTCAGACTCTCTGAGCCATCTCTGTAGTCCCTCACCGGGACATTTTTCCCAATTATGTACTGTACACTGAGGATCGTCCTCCCACAAGCTCTGACCTCTATTTTCTCTTCACCCCCACTAGCCCCCTTTCTTGGCCTACACAGTTTCTCTGTTAATTTTGTATCATGTGTACAAACACTTTCACGCATTTATGCAGAAATCTAGAACACACAAATTATAGAAAAACGATATTTGTATTTCTGGCACAGGCTTAGTTCAGTTGCTATTATTTTTTCCAGTTACATCAGTTTTCCTGCAAATGATATAACCTTGTTCTTTTTTGGAGAAAATTATACTGTGTATACACACCACATTTTCTTCTCCCATTCCTCTGTTGATAGACACCCGGGTTGGTTCCAGGCTAGGCTCCTGTGAATCAACATTGATGTGCCGGACCCTCTGAGGTGTATTGGAGGGATGTATACCTGGATCACATGATGGATCAGGTACTAGTTTCTTTGAGGCACTGAAGACTGGGTGTACTTTTACATTCCAACCAACAGCGTATAAGGCTTTTCTTTCATTGACATCATCAGCTGTGTTTGTGGTCACCTTTTCTCTTAAGGACTGCCACCATTCTGACGGCCACGATGGAATAAGAGGGACATCAGTGGCTAGTGAGGGCAGAGGATCTTTTTCGCATTGGTCATTTATATTTCATTTCTTGGGAACTGCCTTTCCATTCCAATAGCTGATATTCGATTGCTTGAATCCTTACTTAGCTTTTGGAGTTCTTTGGTCATTCTGGACATTAGTGCTCCATCAGATGTCTGGACACCAGTGCTCCGTCTGATGTCTGCACATTAGTGCTCAGTCAGATGTCTAGACATTAGTGCTCAGTCAGATGTCTGGACATTAGTGCTCCATCAGATAGATGTCTGGACATTAGTGCCCCATCAGATGTCTGGACATTAGTGTTCCATTAGATGTCTGGACATTAGTGCTCCATCAGATGTCTAGACATTAGTGGTCCATCAGATATCTGGGTATTAGTGCTCCATCAGATGTCTGGACATTAGTGCTCCATCAGATGTCTGGACATTAGTGCTCCATCAGATGTCTGGATATTAGTGCTCCATCAGATGTCTGGACATTAGTGATCCATCAGATGTTTGGATATTAGTGCTCCATCAGATGTCTGGATATTAGTGCTCCATCAGATGTCTGGATATTAGTGCTCCATCAGATGTCTGGATATTAGTGCTCCATCAGATGTCTGGACATTAGTGCTCCATCAGATGTCTGGGTATTAGTGCTCCATCAGATGTCTGGATATTAGTGATCCATCAGATGTCTGGACATTAGTGCTCCATCAGATGTCTGGGTATTAGTGCTCCATCAGATGTCTAGACATTAGTGCTCCATCAGATGTCTGGTCATTAGTGCTCCATCAGATGTCTGGACATTAGTGCTCCATCAGATGTCTGGACATTAGTGCTCCATCAGATGTCTAGACATTAGTGCTCCATCAGATGTCTGGACATTAGTGCTCCATCAGATGTCTGGACATTAGTGCTCCATCAGATGTCTAGACATTAGTGCTCCATCAGATGTCTAGACATTAGTGCTCCATCAGATGTCTGGACATTAGTGCTCCATCAGATGTCTGGACATTAGTGCTCCATCAGATGTCTGGACATTAGTGCTCCATCAGATGTCTGGGTATTAGTGCTCCATCAGATGTCTGGACATTAGTGATCCATCAGATGTTTGGACATTAGTGCTCCATCAGATGTCTGGACATTAGTGCTCCATCAGATGTCTGGACATTAGTGCTCCGTCAGATGTCTGGGTATTAGTGTTCCTATCCAGCTGGCAGAGATTCTTTCCATTTCATAGAAGTCTTCATACAGTCAATTGCTTTATTTTCTGTGTAGAAGCTTTTCAGTTTCTAGGAATCTCATTTGTCAGTTCTTGGCATTATTTCCAGTTACCAGAGTCCTACCCTGTACATGTATCTTGAAGTGCCTCCTCTACCTTTTTATTTAACCATCAGAGTTTCAAGTTTAAGGTATAATCTACAGAAAGGAGACATTTTGAAGATCTTCATTTTTTTAAAGAGTGTCCGTGGTGTGTTTGTGCGTGTGAGTGCACTTCATGAGATGGCCAGAAGAGGACATCAGACCCCTTGGAGTTGGAGGGAGTTATGAACTGCCTGGTGTGGTGCTGGGAGCATGACTCAGGTCCTCTGGGAGAGCAGAGTGTGTTTTTAACCACCAAGTCATCTCTCCAACCCCAAACAGGACATTTTTTTTTTTTAGAGCAAACCTATGATGGCAGAATTAAATGTGATAGCCTGTGTTATCTTGCTCTCCGCTCGCTACTCCAGACTGTTGTGGATAAAGCATGCTAATCTTCTTTCCATGTCTCCTATGTAAACTTATCCATGGATACCAGTGATTTGCAAGGCTGTTGGGATACACACTTATTTTGTAAATTGCAAGTATGGCTTGAAATTGTTCACATTTTATCAGATACTTGGCAGCACCATCATTATCACCATCCAGTAGCCTTGGGCAAGACAGCTAACCTCTCTGAGTTTCAGTGTTCTTATTTGAAGGAGACAAGTACATTTACCATTGTTACAGGATTATCAGGATTAGAGAGTTGTAAGCCAATGCTTAGTGAAATGCTTGGTCTGGAACTGACGCCTGATGCTAGTATCTCTGGCATCCGCTACGGTATGTGTGTTACTGTGTTTGACACATCTGAGTATTGTAGAGAACAGAGACCAGTAGGAGCATGTTCAGGAGAGCCAGTCATTTGTAGTTAAGGGCCCAGGAATAGGGGATCCAGAAGGTGAGGTTCTATTTTAATTAGCTTGTTGAATGTAGACTGTTTTGAAAAAAGAGAGGCAGACAGACAGAGACAGACAGAGAGACAGAGAGAGAAATAGACAGAGACAGACAGAGAGACACACACACACACAGAGGGAACCTCATAACACACATGCTACACGTGCAGCCTGACACCTTCCCCACAGGTGAGCATCACAGAGGATGAATAGAGTCCTTTTGCAAAGCTGTTATCCTGTTGCTGTATTTCTGACTCTCCAACTGCCGTTCTGCTTTCTTGGGAGTGGGAGGAACTTGTTATTATTATTATTATTATTATTATTATTATTATTATTATTATTTTCAGGTAGGTTGTTAGAACACCTACCTGATCCAGGTAGGCCAAGGTCAAGGTTTGCCTTCCTGTTGTAATGGTGACCTCTCCCATCTGCAAACAGGTCCAGCTGATGCCTGGACCATATGACCACTATGGACAGCTGCTCTCAGATTTCTTCTTTCCTCTCACATCCCTCCAATAGGAAGAGTCACGACGAGACTCCTGGGTGTGTGAACGGCCTGCATTAGAAACAGAGACTGCTTATGAAGCTAGAAATCTAGGCTTTTTGAGGAAAGAAAGATGAAAGGAAGAGATAGCCATGTTGAACCAATACCCCTACAGAATGGGCTTCAGCTCTCACAGTGGGACCACACCCTCCCTTTAGGGGCGTTAGATATGATCCTGTAGCTTCTGTGTCCTCACACCCCTATCATGTCCCTTCACTCTCTGGTCCTTGCAGGTATTTTGGTTTGAAATCCTGCAGTACATAGTGGGCACGTAAGTTCCTACCAGATGACTGAATACGTGGTTGGTGACGGAACGCAAGAATGACACAGTTTGACTGCTGGTGTCCCCTGAGTTCCATAGGGACACTGGAGCCTGGGTGGATGAGTCTGCTCAGACTGAAGGATAGAGGCCATTAGCCTCGGGTTTAATATGCAAGGCGTTAGAATACGCATCATAGAACATTCTCCCTGACCTCATGAGAAATTCCTCTGTGGGCGCTATGGATCCCTAACACGGGAGTGATGATGAGTCAGGCCAAAATCAAATGGCCAATCATATCAGCTTTGCTCCCTCTTTGTCCTGGTTTCCTTCTCCGTTGTTGCAATAGAACACCATGACAAAAGGCAACTTGGGGAGGAGAGATCTATTTCAGCTTACAGCTTTCAGACCACGGTCCATCACCGAGGGCAGTCAGGATGGGAACTTAAAGCAGGAAGCTAGAGGCAGGACCTGAACCAGAGACCATGGATGAGTGCTGCTTACTGGCTAGTTCTCCATGACTTGCTCAGCTTGCTCTCTTATATCCCTGCCTAGGGATGGAACTTCCCACAGTGGGCTAGGCATGCCCACCATCAACCAGCAATTAAGAAAATGCTCCCACATACATGCCCACAGACCAATCTGATGGGGGCAATTCCTCAACTGAGGGCCCTTCTTCCCAGGTGACTCTAGCTTGTGTCAAGTTGACAGTAACCAGCACAACTGTGGAACATAACATCCTAGCCCAGCTCACACACCTGCCACCAGGGGACATGAAGATGCAAAACAGAGGAGTTACATCTACCTTCATGTTCTGGCAGAAAACTCAGCACACGAGGAAATCCGAGGCAGTATAGAAAGACAAGGAAAGTTAAGGGGGCATGAGGAAGGAGAGGAACCCTTCATTCTGGAGTTAGGTTGAAGTCGCTTGTCAGCTGAGAGTCAAGCGTGTCAATACAATTAACAACTCTTCCTGTGAGGGTGTTTGGTAAGAAGACAACATGGCTCTTAGACGGAGATGTTTCAAATAAGACTGGTAAAGTAGTAATGAACCATGCTTAATTAAGGCCTAAGTGTGCATGGTGGTTTAATGAGAATGGTCCCATAGGCTTATATGTTTGTGTGCTGGGCCTCCAGTTAGTGGAACTGTTTGAGAAGGATTAGGAAGTGTGGTCTTGTTGGAGGGGGTGTGGCCTTGTTGGAAAAGGGGTCTCATGAGGGGGGGAGGCTCTCAGGTTTTCCGAACCCACCAGCGTCACTGTGTAGTTAGTATCTTTTTTCTAAGGGCCTCTCTATTAAAGTCCATGCTTAATCTGTGTTTTAAAAAACTCTTTAATTTCAACTTTGTTTCTGACTGGTCCATAATGAATTCTTCTCTGCAGTGCAGTCAGCAATTCTGACTTGACTTGAGAGGGGGACTCAGCTGCTTTAGACAGTGGCATAGAACTGGGTCACCAGCCTCCACTCAGCTGCCCAGACAATTCCTCTGAAGAGAAGAATGGAGAGGTGTAGACAGAGATGTGCTTTCGTTTCCCGGCCACGCAGAACCAAATAATCACACAAAAACTATTAATTACAGCACTGTTTGGCTAATGGCTTAGGCATATTCCTAGATAGCTCTTCCATCTTAAATTAGCCCATTTCTATTAATCTGTGTATCACCACAAAGCTGTGACTAACTGGTAAGTTTCTGCCATCTTTCTCCTTCAGCTCCACCTACTCTCTTTCTAGAGTTTTGTTTGGATTTCCTGCCTGGCTTTACTCTGCTAAGCCATTGGCCAAAACAGCTTTATTCATCAACCCATAAACAGAAGGACATTCACATCAGAGAAGATGGACCTTGCAGCTGGTGTGCTCCTAGGCTACCCATCCCCACGCCTCCCTTTTCTCCCCCTTATCTCAGCCTCATGAACCTGCTGTGTATAGACTGTATCAAGAGGCTCTGGTTTTCTGGCTCCTCCTGGCTTCTCACAAAGGGGAACCAAGGCAACAACTGGAAGTCAGAAATGGATTGAGGTCAGAATCTTCAACCTACTGGGTTTTTGAGGAGTGGTCCTGGGCCACTTCCTCTTTTGCCGGAAGGTGTTGTGTGACTTTTTCTGGGAAGATGCAAATTCACATCTACTTATCCCAAATGGAGTACCTACAGGATACAGGAAGTACGCCATTCCAGCTTGGTGTGCTAATGGCCTCAAAGGGGTGACTTACAGGAGCATGGCAGACTCAGAGGCATGAGCATCACAGAGAAGTTTTTCCTCTCTAACTTTCTCTCTTCCTTTTCCTCCCTCTCCCACCTCACTTCTCATTTCCCTCCTCTCATTGCTTCTCCCCATCTGTCTGCTCTGTTTTCCTCTCTCTCTGCATCTCTCTCTCTCCTTCCCTTTCTTTCTCTCAACCCCATTTTCCACATCCATTATATTCTCCAGAACCTCTCAAATCTGCATGCAGTTGGAGTGGGAATGGGAGTGAGTGATGGGTTGCATCTCTGTAGGGCCTAGGCACTCTCTCTTCTCTTCTAATAGGGAAAGTCAACAGCTCCATTACCACACACACAGCTATCATTGCATGATTTGGTTATTTTATTGCCATGGCTGCAGGCCAGGTAGTCTGCAGGCTTAAGCAATCTGGCTTTATGGTGGTGATAGTTAGGATGGCCACCTCATGCCCAGAAGAATGACTCTACTCCAACAGTGTTGATGCTCTTCTCCAGGGAACACAGAATTCTGTCCTTCCAGACTTCAAGGTCAGGAAGAGCAGCATGACCTTAACTCTGAATAGATGAATTGGCTTCTGTGATTATAAAAACTGACCTGGGGAGACATGGTTCAGGATTTTAACAGTGGTAATTCAGTGTAGTGGAAATGACGATGTTTGCTACGCTGGCTAGTGTTCTATCAACTTGATGCAAGCTTGCATCATCAGAGATGAGGGAATCTCATCTGAGGAAAAAAATGTCTCCATATGATCCAGCTGTAGGGCATTTTCTTAATTAGTGATTGAGGGGGGAGGGCCCATTCCATGGTGAGTGGTATCATTTCTTGCCTGGTGGTCCAGGGTTCTGTAAGAAAGCAGGCTGAGCAAACCATAAGGAGGAAGCCAGTAAGCAGCACCCCCCCCCCATGGCCTCTGCATCAGCTCCTGCCTCCAGGTTCCTGCCCTGCTTGAGTTCCTGCCCTGACTTCCCTCAGTGATGGGCAGTTACCCAGAAGTATAATCTGAAATAAGCCCTCTCGTCCTCAAGTTGCTATGGCCATGGTGTTCCATTGCAGCAGTAGTGACCCTGACTAGGACATTGGTTTTCTTGCTTCTGCTCATCCGCATTTTCTAACTTCCTTTATATAATAAAAGGTTGGTTGCTTTTAATGGAAAGCTATTCTGTACTCTTTCAAATTTTCATACTTGGGACAGTCTAGCAAAGTTTTTTCTTTTACTGTTTTATGTGTTTGGTGTTCTCCCTGCATGTATATGTGCCAGTGTGTGTGTGTGTGTGTGTGTGTGTGTGAAGAGCATACAGAGGCCAGAAGAGGGTGCAGGAACCCTTAGAACTAGAGTTACAGGTGGTTGTGAGCTGCCATGTGGGTGCTGGGAACAAAACCCAGGTCCTCTGAAAGATCAGCCAGTGCTCTTAACTGCTGAGTCATCTCTCCATTGCCCAGATAAAAGATATTTAGCAAATTCAGATACTTAATTTTGATATTTTTTAAAAATATACTTTTTATGAAACTAGAATGGACATGAACTTTTATGCCCCAAATAGCATCTGAATGTATGAAGCAATTTTGCATATTGTTATTGTGAAAGTGAAGTTACAGCCAAGATTTAAAAAAAAAATCCATCCAGTATTTGACAAACCAAGAAAATATAAATGTGGATGTAGGAACATTGAACATATAATTCATCTTTGTTACTTTGGAATTAATCTTGATTTGCTTGACAAATGTACATACCATAAGAGGAATACACAAGCAGTTTTAATATCTTGAAACGGCCAACGAGGACACCAGAAAAGCTTCCATCACGGTGACCTTTGTAGGTGTGTGGAGATAGAGTCTGTTATCAGTACTTTGCCAGGTAAAATAAATGAAGGAAAAGAGGGCTTTGGTTGGAGTCATGGAAAGCAGGCTTATTCAGATTCTGCTTCCTTGGGGTTCATGGTGGTGGAAATTAGTAGCTTGAGAAGATGGTGTCTGGGACAGTGGCACACACCTGGGGAGTGAGCAGCAGGAGAAGATGGTGTCTGGGACAGTGGCACACACCTGGGGAGTGAGCAGCAGGAGAAGATAATGTGTGGACAGCGAGACACACCTGTGATCCAGGCAGTCAGAAGGTGGAGGCAGGAGGATCATGAGTTCAAATTCAGCCCGGGCTATGTCGTGGTTTCTCAGCAAGTCTGAGCCACATAGTGAGACCTTGCCCCATTGGCTCTCACAAAGGAACAAATGCAAATGTGTTAGTCAGTTCTGTTTCTGGGACTAAATGTCTGAGTAAAGGGAATAAGGGTTACCTTTAGCATGATCTCATGATGGGGAAGGCACGCCTGAGACTCCATCATGGTGGCAGAAATTGGAAAAGGGACCCATGCATCTTGGTGCATCAGGGAGTGGAGACCCAAGGCAAAACATGTTTCATGTAACCCTTCAGCCCCTCCCTAAGATAGCCAGGGCCAGCTATAGTTTAAATGATCCTCCCCTCTAAGAACAGCAGATAGCAACTGGCGGATGATGTGTTCAAACACACAGGCAAGAAGCAGTTGGTGCTAAGGTGGCTTCAGAGGTCCCTGGCTTAGAGGTCAGCACCAGAGGAGAAGGAAGGAGACTGGTCAAGAAGTGGCTGGTTGGTTGGAGTTAGGAACACGGGAACGAGACCACTAGCTGACATTTCGGGGAGTCCCTTCCCTAGTTCCCAGGCTCAGCTGAGTTTGGATTGTGGTACTCTAGTTTGGTAAAGGGCTAAAGGGGGATTTACTTTTCTAGTTGCCCTGACCAAATACCCATGGAAGGCAAGCTAACAGGAAGAAAATGTTTTGGTTCACAGTTTGAGGGAGTAGTCCATTGCAGCAGGCAGGCAAGGGGGCAAGAGCTTGAGAGAGTTCATCGTTTGTATCCTCAGTCTGAGTGGCCAGTGTCAGCACTCGCTTTCTCTCTCATTTTCAGTCCGGTACCCCAGCCTGCTGATCCCTGGCACCCACATTCATGTAGAGACTTCCTGGTACCCCAGCCTGCTGATTCCTGGCACCCACATTCACGTAGAGGCTTCCTGGTACCCCAGCCTGCTGATCCCTGGCACCCACATTCACGTAGAGGCTTCCTGGTACCCCAGCCTACTGATTTCTGGTACCCACATTCACACAGAGGCTTCCTGGTACCCCAGCCTGCTGATCTCTGTCACCCACTTTCACACAGGGGTTTCTGGGTACTCCAGCCTGCTGATCCTTGCCATCTACATTCACATAGGGGCTTCTGGGTACCCCAGCCTGCTGATCCCTGGTACCCACATTCACACAGGGCTTCCCGGTACCCCAGGATGTTGATCCCTGCCACCCACATTCACCCAGGGGTTCCAGATACTGCCAATCCCTGCCATGGATATTCACATAAAGGCTTCCTAGTAGCCCAGCCTGTTGATCCCTGCCACCCACACTCACACAGGGGCTTCTGGGAACCCTGGTCTGCTGATCCCTGCCACCCACACTCACACAGGGGCTTCTGGGAACCCCGGTCTGCTGATCCCTGCCACCCCACCACACAGGGGCTTCCCAGTACCTCAGCCTGCTGTTCCCTGCCATCTGCATCCACGTAGGGACGTCCTACTGCAATGAACCCCGTCTGAAATTTTCCTCACAGTTGTGAACAGAGGTCTGTTTCCTCAGCGATTCTAGATCCTGTCAAAATGGCAGCCATCAATAACCATCACTGTGGTCTTATCCAGATACAGGAAAGCCAATGGGCCATTGTATCCAAGAAATTCTGCATGACTACACAGCGGGTGGAGCAAACTGCTCACCTCAGCAGGTTAAGAACCTCCATCCCACAGTGCAATCACCTCCCCTACTCCAGTACCTGCTGGCACATTCCTCCTCAGGTTCCCTTTCCTTGGAAGAATCTTCACTCAGAAGCTAGGCAGTGGAGGGTTTACTCTGACAATCTGGATATGACTATACAGAACTGGAACCAACTGTGCCATGCTTTTCTGAATATAAGGGAAGCCAAGGATTATGGAGGGGGAGGGAGTACGTGGGTGGGGGTAGAAGAGGTGTGTGTGTGTGTGTGTGTGTGCGCGTGTGTGTGAACAGAATTCTGTTAAAAGCAGAATAAAGTATACATTCCTGAAGTACATCCACTGATGGGCCTAAAGCGGTAGCTCAGCAGCTAGAGACACTGCCTGTTCTTGCAGAGGACCTGGGTTCTGTTCCCACCACCTACATGGCAGCTCACAGCCAGCCATAACCCCCAGTTCCAGGGGTTCTGATGATGTCCCCTTCTGGCCTCTGTGGGACCAGGCACACGCGTGGTACACAGGCATACACTCAGGCAAAACATTCATATACATGAAATAAAATAAAAAATCTAAAACAAAATGTTTTTAAAGCACATCTAGTAACATTCGGGAAGACCTTACATTCAAAGAGCAAGAGGAGTCTAGGGAGAAGGATCACTTACAGGAGGCATCTCAGCAATTAAAACCATGGTCCTGAAAGTCAAAGAGATGATAAGGGAAGAGATAAGAGGGACACAGCATTGGTCCCCAAGAGAGGCAATCTCTCTTACAAGGCACAGAAAACAGCACGTGGAGATGAAAAGGACCAGCGAGCTGCAGAGGAATCCTCCAAAGGACAGGAGCTTTGGGAGCTCTTAGAACAGCAATGAAAAAGACAAAGGCTTCACAACCAGCCTTCATCACTGAATGATACCAAGGCCCTGGGACTGGGTGCAGACACCAGAAACTGGAGCTGTGCAGCTTCTTGGGGAGGGTGTGTGAATATCATTACCATCAGATATGAAAGAGGAAAGTATTGCTTCAGAGGAAAGAGTCTCAGGCTGGGGTCTGAGGCTAACACACACCACAGGTTCTAACTAATGCTTTCCACATGTCGGGGAGAAAAAAGATTTGGACTTGCAATCCTGTGGTTTAATCATCTCCTAAAGGGGAAGGTTGATATGAGGCTGGGGATTTTCAACATCTATCCGCTAAGCACTTTGGAAAAAAAATCATCTAAAATCTACATATAAGTCTCCACGTTTAATCTCATAATTTGAGTCTGGACACAAACTCTACTGTGATAAAGAACAGTTTGGATGTTTCCCCAAGTGCTTGCTCTTCTGACTGCTTTGAGCCACTGTGCCTCTGCCGTTTTTTGCCATTTTCCTTCCCGGCTTCCCAGTTAAATGGACTCCCACAATACACAGTCACGTGTTGTTTCTCCTTGTCTTTTGAGATCCATCCATACTTTTAGGTATAGAGAGCTCATTCATTTTATACTGCTGTATAGTATTCTGATCACGTAGCACAATATTTTTCTGTGCTTGCTCAAAGAGAGACATCTGGGTTCTTTCCAGCTCCAGGGTAAAGTTGTTCTCACTGTGCATGTACTAATCTTTCTGTGAATGCATGTTTCATTTGCACCGATAGCTGGCATGGCTGTATTATGTAGTAAGTGTATGTTCACCAACTGCAGCTCACCTGCCACAGCTCACCCGCGGCAGCTCACCCTCGGCAGCTCACCCGCCGCAGCAGGCAGCAAGGAAAGGGCCAGTTCTTCTGCTCTCACCTCCTTGGTCTTTTCACCATCACCCCCACCCCCACCCAGTGTCAGCTCTACCATTTTGCCCTGGAAAGGTGCAGGTCCTGTTCTCTCCATTGCTGTAGGGAGTACATGGTGGGGAGGATGTCAGCTCTCCTGCTCTCACACTCTCAGGGCTGGTTCACCTGTATCTCCCCCAAACTGTCAGCTCTAGTGTGCTGCTCAGGTGACATTAGGGACCTCTCACCTGAGTGCTGCAGCGGGTGATGGGCAGGATCAGCTCTCCCACTCCTATGACCCCAGAACCACCTTTTGCTGCCTGCAGTATGTGGCAAGGGATGAGGGACAGGGGGATTATCTCTGTCTTGCCCACGCCACTGTGTGAGAGACAGTGGGGTTAGCTCTCCTGCTCTCCCACCTTCAGGGCCAGCTCACCTGTACTCTGGCCATCGGGGACAGCTCTACTGTGCTGCCCAGTGCACGGCCCACTCTCCCAAGTGCTATAGTTGGTGAGGGACAGGGCCACTTCTCCCTAGGGCTGAAGCCTGTGAGGGACAGGGCCAACTCTGTGCAGCCTTATGTGCACCATTTTGGTGGTAACAGGAGCCACAGACATCAACACAATCCATGGCTGGAGCAGGGTCACAGACCCAGACAAGGCCTTTGGCAGCAGGCCAAGCACAGAGGACACCATGGCCCCAGGTAGCAGTGCAAGTCATTCTGACCAGCATAGATCTAGTGACAGGGAGACCTTTGGACACCAATCTGGCTCCAGGTGGTGACCTAGATCCTGGACATGAGCACAGTCTTTGATGGCAACAGGAGCTTCGGACATCAATGCAGACCCTGGCTGTGGCAGGGTCATGGACCTGAACATCCCCCGGCTGGGTCTATACAGTACCTCAGGTGTCAGAGCTTGTCACTCAGGTTCGTATGGGCCTGGCAGCCACTCAGTCCTTGGACACCGGGCATGGGTCAGAGTGGCATGGCCCTGGGTGGTAGCACAGGTTGACCCTCAAAGATCAGCATGGCCTCATGGTCCAGGCTATGGGCCTCTGCACAGCCCTTGGTGGTGAGAGAAGTCATGGGTACCAACACCAGGTCTAGCCTCAGAAGGGCCCTAGGCAGCATTTCAGGCCCAGATGTCACCATGGTCCCAGGTTGCAGTGAAGTTCAACCAGATTGGCATGGTCCCTTTGGGGACAAATTCCTTGGACACTGTGACACTGTCAGAGGGGCAGCAGACCCCAGGTGTCCTCAGGGCCCTCAGAGATTACAGGAGCCACAGACATCGACACAGACCCCCACAACTATGTCAGGGCCACAGCCCATGACATGAACCTTAGCAGCAGCCCATGCCTGGACATCACCATGAACCTTGGTGGCAAGCAGGTCATCCGCATCAAGCAGTTCCTCACCACCCTTGTCTCCTAAGTTTTGCCGCTCTCCCCAGGATGTGAAGGTGCTGCCTTTCTCTCTCCCAATTCCCCACGCGATACACGCTCACCACAATGATGCCCAACCGCCTGGTACCCCAGGCTCCTGGTTGGTTTCTGCCCACCCAGGCCAAGAGGCATGACGCTGAGCTGGAAGCACAGAGATTTTAAGTTCAAGGATGAATGCCAAACCGGAACTACATAGTGAGTTTAAGGCCAGCTGCATAGGGAGATCCTGTCTCAAATAAAATATAGGAAGGAATAAGGCAATGTGACTTTAAAAATGAGGCAAAGGACATGAATAAGTTGTCAAATAAGTCAGTCTCCTTGATGGGCCTTGGTTAATTAACTGTTTAATGTAATTTTGGGGAATTTATAGGCATTTTAAAAAGAAGATTCATCTTTTAGCTTTTTTACCATGTGTATGCGTGTGTGCCTGTGTGTGTGCGCCTGTGCGTGTGTGCCTGTGTGTGTGTGCCTGTGTGTGTGCATGTGTGTGTGCCTGTGTGTGGGCATGTGTGTGGGCGCCTGTGTGTGTGCACCTGTGCATGTGTGCCTGTGTGTGTGCACCTGTGCGTGTGTGCCTGTGCGTGTGTGCCTGTGTGTGTGCGCCTGTGTGTGTGTGCATGTGTGTGTGCCTATGTGTAGGCATGTGTGTGTGCCTGTGTGTGGGCATGTGTATGTGAGTGCAGGTGCTCATGGAGCCCATAAGAGGGCGTCTGATCCCCCAGAGCTGTAGTTACAGACCAGTTGTGAGCTACCGTGTGGGTGCTGGGAACTGAATCCAGGTCCTCTGCAGGAGCAGTGCATGCTCTTAACTGCTGAGCCATCTCTCCAGCCTCAGATTAATTAGGCTTAAGAAGGCAAGATTACTAAACTAGCTGGTAGTCAGCTTTTATCTCTGCACCTGTTTCTCTATCTTTGGGTTAATATTTTCCACATAGATTGACTGTTAAATGCAAGGTAAAAAAAATAACAATAAATCAAGACTCTAAAAGGAAGAAAAATGATGTAAAAAAATGAGAATGCTAACACACACAATTTAGTACATGAGTATATTTTGAATTTAAGACATTGTATATATGATTTACTCACACAGAAATGGCATTGCAAAAATAGAAAACTTATTCATATATTTATAAAAATAGATACACAAATCAATACTACTATATTCTTAATCTTTTATTTTTAACATTAAATTAATGAAAGTCCAATAAGTAATTTTCAAGAAGAAAAAAATCGAGCATGCATTCACAGAAGAAGCTGAATAGTAACATATTAACTTACATTTTGCTTAGTTACAACTATAGCTAAATTTTTCTTTATTTAGCAAGAAAATGAGGGCAGAGCTCCTCTTCAAAAGTGAAATAAATATGGCAAAGCAAGTGCAATTTCAAATTTTAAAGTACTGCATGTCTGCAAACTAAATTATAAAATACACATGTTAATCTGCTGTTTTTAAGAAGAAAAAAATATATTACAGAAACAACCCATAAGCTTAGAAGTCCCTCATTTAAAGATTCATTCATTTTTATTCCATGTGTATTAATATTTGCCCTATAAGTTTGTATGTGTACCATGTGCATGCTTGGTGCCTGTGGAGGTCAGAAGATGGGGCTAGATTGTCTGAAACTGGAGTTACGGTAGTTTCGAGCCACTGTGTAGGTGCTGGGAATTAAATCAGGGTCCTCTATAAGAGCAGCCAGTGCTCTTAACCAGGGAGTCATCTCTTCTGCTCAGAACTCTTGAAGGAATAATGTGAGGACTGTTTCCAGATACAAACAGCTCACCTGCAACAAACAAGCAAAGACGTTTCTATGAGAAACATTTAAAACCATTTATACGGGTTCGGAACATAGTTACTTCTGAACATCATTTATTTCACGAGGTGCTCTCTCTGAGACTTCAGCTGGAAAGGACAGTCCGATACGGAGGAGCTAGATTTTGAGCACGGTGTTAAGATGCTAAAATAAGAGAGTATATACGATGGTAGAACGAGAAGGAGGCCTCTGTGGAAGTTTCCTATCATCCAATAGTTCCGGCGTTGTCTAATGTCAGAACACGTGCTAAGATACTTCAGTACATTAGTAAATCAGGAGGAGAATCGACATTCCTTGGTTTGTAATGAAATTCAACAACCGCTCCCAGAAACAAACCCCAAAGCACTCACTGGCTGTTAGTACAATAGAAATTAGATCTTTTAAAACATTTGTTAATGAAGAGGTTCTAACTCCCAAATCTACAGAGGACTCCTTACTTGAGCACGAAAAACTAGAATCGTTTCTATTTGAATAAGAAAAGATTCCTACAGTTTCTATCATGTTTAATGGCGGTTTTGAAAGCTGTACTGACTCACTGACTATGTTGGCAGAGCTTAGCATGATGTGCAACGAGCTAATCGAATCGCCATTCTCTCTAGCCCCTTTGCTTCTCAGTCTCTAGTGGCCACTTCTCTACTCTGAGGTCAACATTAATTCTCTTATGCTCCCTGTAGCAGGGCAAATGTACAGTGTTTGTATCTCTGTGCCTGGCTTATTCATTTAACACTGTCTCTCCAGTACCAACCAGTACCTTCCAGTATCGTATAAACAACAGGATTTCATCCTTCTTTATGGCTGAAAAATACCCCATTGTGTCCATGGGCCACAATATCCCTATCCATTCAGGGACTGATGGGTACATACGCACACTCCACATCTCAGTTATAATAAATAATGTGAAGTTAAACACTGGCTGGCAACTATCTGTTGCATGGATTTCACTTTTTTTGGACGTATGGACTTGACACAGCTTTGAAATCATGGCCCACTGAATAAAATAAGAATTTAAAAACTAAAAGAGCTATTTGTTATTAGTGTGATGCAAGCATCTGGATGGCGAGCACAAGATAGAAAGCTAAGATGCTGATGCTGTACTGCTGGGTCCAGTAATAAAACATTTAGTTAAAATAAGAATACGATAAACATTTCTGTTGGAAGCAGATGGTGATTCACACCGAGAGCCACAGCTGGTTGAGGGACAGTGAATAAGGGGAAAGATTGGAATGTTCAGCCCTAACTGGGACAACTGTACCACGTTCTCTCCTCCCACGGCTCAGGAATGGTGATGGAAGAAGAGACGTGCAAAGCGAGAGAGGTGGGGGATAACTACAAGGAAGCAGCATCTTCTGAACTTAACCGGGCAGATTCACCTATCAACTCCAGCAGTTTTGATGGCGTGTGCAGGCCAGGCCAAATCCCAGCAGGCAGAGGGGAGGCAAGCGTGACATCCCATCTCTAGCTGAGGAGCCATTGGCAATGGATAGCTTCTGGAAAAGGGAAAGTCAGTTTCCTTTAGCAGTGCGGCCACGGTATGCTAGAGAGGGCTACATATCCAGGTGTGTACAGGCAGCACAAATTGGATTCGGTGAAAAAAAAGAGGACACCAAGTGGATGGGTAGGGAAGGAGGTGGATCAGGGAGGAGTTAAAGGAGAGGTGAAGCTGGTCAAAATACATTGTAAGAAACTCTCAAAGATTAGTAAAGATGAGAAAAGGAACATAATAAAGAGCTCTGTTTTTCTACATACAAAGGAGATCATGAGTTTTAAAAATAACCTGTACACCAGCAAGTGAAATAAACAAAAATCCAGCATGAAGGCCACAAGACATATGTAGAAGATGTTCTAAAAAGAATAAGGGGCTGGTAAGATGACTTAGCACATAAAGACATATACTCTAAAGCATATATACAACCAAACTATTAATTAAATTTAAAAGGAAGGAATGTAAATAGGAAAATGTACTCGGCCATTTGTGCTGAATAGTTTTTTTTATTGGTTGTTGTTTTTTATGTCAACTTGACACAAGCAAGAACTGTTTGGGAAGAGGGACTCTCAGTTCAGAAAATGTCTCCATAATATCAGGCTTCAAGCAAGCCTGTGGTACATTTTCTTAATTAGTGATAGATGAGAGATGTAGGCAGAGTTTTCCCTCCTGACCTCTGGCTCCCTGTCTTGGTAGCTGCTTCTAAATTACCATACAGAAACTTAATATTATTTATAAATGCTCAGCTGGTAGCTCGGGCTTATTACTAACTATCTCTTACATTTTGATTAAGTCTTAAAAATAAGTGAATGATTCTGTCAATTAAATTGGGTCTTATCTGTGAGGGAAAAGTTTTTTTTTCTTTTATAGTACAATACCCAGTAACAATTTCAGATTTGTAGAATGCTAAATGTGAAATCTGAAACCACAGAAAGAGTTTGAGAAAATGCATTAGTATTTGGGGTATCAGGATGGGCCAGTAGATGAAGGTGTTTGCTGACAAAACTAATTGATCTGAGTTCAATCCATAGAATACATATGGGAGGAGGGACCTGACTCCCGCAAGTTGTCCTCTGACCGCCACATGCAAATCACGATACGCGTGTTTTTCCCTGTAGAATACAATGAAAATAAATGTAAAGTAAAATTAAAACTCACATGAATATTTATCTGAAATCTCTGCACAGAAGTACTATTTGAGAGTAGCGTATGAAAGTATGACGCATGGGCTAGAGTACTAATAGAGATGATTACCTAGAATAATAAAACCCTTTAGATAAGGGCATCATTTACAAAGCCACATGCTATACCACAAACAGGGAAGAGGTAACTTTGCAATAAAAGCTTTTCATATTCATATCATGTATGAGTACTTATAAACCAATAACAAATGGGCAAATACACAACAGAAAATATATAAATCACATGAGCAGAAAACTCTACAGCAAGCTATCACCATGGTTGATGATATAAAGAAATTCAACCTTGCCGGACCTCAAGAAATTATAATAGAAAGGAACAATTTGAATAGATCCAGAATGCAGAACATTCTAGATAAGTGTCAACTCCTGGTAGCAGGGTAAGAAGGAGTATAAAGGAAGCCCCATCTCTCTTAGCTGTGTAACCCTGCCATCTTTGAACCTTCTTGAATCTTCTTCCTCAGTATGTGCCCCCCCCCACCTCCCATAGTGTGTTGATTACAGGCTGTCCCACAATGCCTATCCAGGTGTTGCTATATCTTTTACACAACAAAAGTATCTGGAATAGTTGCAAAGGTGCTGTTGTGGAATCTTAGTTACATTCATTTATGCGGTGGGACATTTGTTTAATGATGCAAAGATGTGTTTTCATTCTTTTATGCTGTATTTGTTTAACTCTGTGAAACTGTGTTATTTTGCCTGACTAAAATATCTGATTGGTCTAATAAAGAGTTGAAGGCCAATAGGCAGGAGAGAGGGATAGGCCAGGCAGCAGACAAGTAGAATAAAAGAGAAGGGGGAGGAGCGAGGAAAGGAGGAAGAGAGGAAGATGCCAGGGGCTATCTACCCAGTCACACAGCCAACCATAGAGTAAGAAGTAGAGAAAGGTCTATAGAATAGAGAAGGTTAAAGCTCAGGAGCAAAAGGTAGATGGGCTAATTTAAGAAAATCTGACTAGAAACAAGTCAAACTAAGGCCAGGCATTCATAAGTAAGAATAAATCTCCATGTATTTATTTGGTAGCTGGGTGGTGGGCCCCCAAAGAGTAAAACAAACAAACAAACAAACAAATAAAAAAATCAACTGCAAGGGTCTTTACTGTTGCTGAGAGAATAAGTGAGTGCATCTTTGTGTGTTCATGATACAGGGAATTGAAATTAGAGTCTAATGAATGCTAGGCAAGTGCTCTACCATTGAACCACACCTCTAGTCCATCACTGGGACTCTCTAGGAAGGTTCTCTACCTCTGAGTTATACTGCAAGCCCCTCACTGCTATATTTTTTAAGTGTTCAACCTTGAAGACACGTCTCAGCCCATCACTGGGGTGTTCTAGGCAGGTGCTCTACCTCTGAGCAGCTGCATCTCCTACTCTAAATCTATACATTTCTGAAGTTCCATTTTGCAATAAAGCAAATTCATAATGCAAAACAAAGTGTTAATATTCTTTCAACAGGCCATTCTCATTCCAATACTACACCTCATGAAATCGACTACTCTTCTTTAGAGATTTGTCCTCCGGGCGTTCATTGCAGTAGTGATGGTAAGAGTTACCACAGACTTCAGTTGGGATAGCTGAAGGATGGGTGAAGCATGTGACAGTCACATGGCAGAAAATGCTTGACAGTGATGTAAGAATCAGTTCACTGCCACGAACCCAGTCTCAGGATGGGCTGGCTAGTTTTGTGTCACTGTGAGGGCTGGGATAATGTCCTTGCCCATTGGCCTGCGGGCAAGCCAGTGGTACATTTTATTGACTGGTGACAAATATGGGAGGTCCCAGGTCACTGCAGGTAATACCATCCCTGAGTAGGTGGCCCTGGGTGCCACTAGAAGCCATGCTGAGCAAGCCACGAGGAGCAAGTCAGTAAACAGCATTCCTTCACAGCCTCTGCATCCGCTCCTGCCTCCTGGTTCATGCCTTGAGTTCCTGCCATGGTTTCCTTCAATGAGGGACTGTGATGTGGAACTCGGAACTGAAATAAATCCTTTCCTCCCCACGTTGTTTTTGGTCATACTGTTTCACCACAGTGAGAGAAACCCCGACCAAGACGTAGGATTTAGTTAAACTTCGCATACCTGTGCATTAGCACACACATATGTGCATGCACACACGGAGGAATGTGAATGGGATTAAAAGTTATCAATACTTAATTTTGAGAGAGGATCATGGAGCTTTATATTTTTGCGTTTGCATGTTTGAGTGGACTATTTACAACATTTTCTATAAGGGGCATATTGTCATGTTTGCAAAACACCTCCTGGAAAATATTCATTCTCATTTATTTATTTAAAGTCCTGGGGATTTGGCTTTTGAGGTTCGGGGAAAGTATTCAGGACTTGTCTGGTGATCCCCTCAGCCTGACAATTCTTAATTGACAGCTGTGATGGAGAACAGCTCCCTAGGCAGAGTGGCAGGCGTGGCAGGTGCTGAAGAGGACCGGGAAGCTTAATCAATGTGGGGCACAGGATGCGCACGGTGGTGGAGGAGCCTGATGCCTCCCTCTTCATCGACATCATGTCGATAGCAGAGTTGGTGTTTAACTGTATACCCGCACAGCACTTGAGCTATAGCCTCCTGGCTGCTCAGGACAGAACAGTAACAGTACCCACAGGCCAGCATCGCAGTCTCCCTGGGGAGGATGCTCTCCTTCTGGTTCCGCTGGCCTGTAGGAGTCTTCACTGTGGCTAAAAGTCCCTGCAACCCTACCTGCCACCTAAATGAGCGACTTCTGGGTGGGAGACAGGGGGCCACCTGCATCCTTTCTGCAGGTGGGTATTGATACTTACGTAGATGATGAAGATGCTTGGGGGTGTATGGGGAAGTGGGTCTCCTTTCAGAACTGCAGAATGGACCCTGTCATGTTGAAGAATTAGGGGGGCGGGGACCTCAAGTTTGGCATCCACCTCTTCTTCTCCCTCCCTATTAGCTCAGTCAACAAATAGAACATAGTCATGCCCCTGATGTTTGAAGACTTCTGAGCAAAGCTGCCCCCCTTTGTACCAGTCTCTTCTCTGTAAAGGACACCAGAATATTCCTTATAGAACTCAGCTTGGTCATGCCATCTTGTGACCTGATACTTCCGTGTCTTCCTGTGGCCCATCAGATGGCTCACCCAGGGTTGTCCCTTGTACATCTCTGTTCTTTCTTCCATCATCTCACCATCCACACTCACGGCAGTCATTAGCTTTCTGTGTGTGTGCATGTGTGTGCACACACATGCCTGGTATTGGCCTGGCACTTGCTAAGCGTACACAGTATGACAGAGGTACATACTCTTAGCCCTAGTTCTCATTAGCCTAGCACTTGATTATTTTCTGTCAGGATGCCAACCTTGATTTCTTAAATATTTACTTATTTTATTTTATGTATGTGAGTGTTTTATCTGCATGTATGTCTGTGCACTGTGTGAGAGCCTGGTGCCTGAGGAGGCCAGAAGATCCTCTGGAACTGGAGTTACAGATGCTTGGGAGACAGCATTTTGGTGGAAAATGAACCTGGGTCCTCTCAAAGAGCCATCAGTATTCTTAACCACTGAGCCATCTCTCCAGGCCTTCCTTAATTTCTTAAGACTCACCTAGGTCCCCTTACTACATGGTATAGCACCTTATAGTGGTTTAAATCCCAACATTTTACTTTGCAGTTTCTCATTTGGTAGCTTTTTTCCCCTTATTCTAGTCTGAGCCCTCAAATGGTGTCTGTCCCAGTCATCAAGCAGAGTTATGGCTGTGGCAGTTCGTGGCTGAGTGTACCTCTGAAGGCTTATGTGTTCAAGGCATAGTCCCCAGCAATGGGACTCGAGTTACAGGTGACTGGGTAATCGATGGATTCGCTTGCTAATGACTAATGAATTCAGACCTGGGTGGACCACTATGCACTGTGGTTTGGATGGAGGAAGTGGGTCACTGGGGACTGGCATTTGAAGGGTCCCTTATTCCGGTCCCTTCTGGCATATTCTGTCTTTCTGTATCTCAGTCTATGTCCCTACCACCTCTCCTCCTTCTCTCTGCTTCTCTCCCTCTCCTTGCTCCCCTCTCAAGTGGGCTGACCATGGGCTGAACTTTCTGAAATGAGGTCCCAAACAGATCCCGAAGCCGTTTCTCCGAGGCACTTTGTTTTCATTAACCCTTGGCCTCTCACAGACACTCAATTTATTGAGCCAGTGGTCAAATGAATGATCTCACGTGGAGTGAGGAAGATACAGCCCCTCTTTAGAAGGAAATAAACACACAACATGCAACCAAGGGGTGGTCTTGCAGGCAGCAGGAAAAATGATCAGTTCCTTCTTCCGGGCAGCAGGAGATTCCAGAACCTGAGAGTCAGTGAGTGGATCCAGAAGGGTTGGGGCCAGAGAATGCTCTGTGAGCTGGAAGGCTCGGGCTTCAAATCATGGACTCAGCAGTGGAGAGCCATGGAATGTTCTGGAATGTGTCACTGCCATGCCAGACTGAACTGGTGACTGCAAAATGCCTACTGTGTGCTAGCACTGGATACCCTGAAGGCTTTGGAAACTACAGCCTTGTCCCTCCCTTGGGCCCACTCCCTTGCACAATGTTAGTCTCTAACGGTCTCCTGACTGCCAGGCCTGAAGATGCAGCTTGAACCTGGCCAGCAGGGGCGGGAGGCTGGCCCTGCCACTAGCGGCACCATATGCCCACGCCTTAGTCTATTCCAGTCATGTCCCTGGGCTGCCCAGCTGTCAATGCTATAATTACGCAGCCACGGCCGCGGGAAGTGTGTGGTTGCGGGGACCCTCCGGTCTCCTTAGAACTTTACAACTGTTGTTACAGCTTATCAGGACACAGCCTGCCTTCTGTTGGTCTCTGGAAAACTGCTGTAATCCCCATCCATCACATGGGCACGCCAGCTGCTGCAGGGGCGGCAGCCAGGAGGGGGGCCCCTTGCACCACCCCCACGCGGGCCCTGACCTTGGGGAAGCTAGCGGCTTATGCCAAAGGCCTGTCTTGGAATGACTTGAATCAGCTCTTTTCTCTGGTTCAGGTGTGACTGCTTTCCACTTGCACTATGGCCCTGACCTGCTTGTCTCCGACCTGGGGCCGTGAACTTCCCCAGTAAAAGGCTCAATGCATGACACCACCTTCTGCTATGAAAAACTTTATGTTAGATTTGAAAATGTTCCTTGTCTCCAGGCCTGGAGAGATGGCTCAGAAGTTAAGGGCACTGGCTGCTCTTGCAGAGGACCTGGGTTTGATCCTCGGCGCCCACAGGGAGATTCACAACCATCTGTGGTTCCGGTCTCAGGGGCTCCAATACCTTCTTCTAGCCTACAGGCAGTTGGTGCACGGACCTAGATGCAGGCCAAAAGCCTATAAAAATAAACTAAAATAATAAAAAGTTATTTGTCCTAATGTAAAAGGCAGGTTTGGTAAGCTTTAATAGAAATAGATAATGTGCATTGGCTGCTTATGATATTCTAATAATTATAATACAACAATTATATCAAAACAGTACCGTGAGCTAAGCATATGATTTCCGTTTGGCAGGTAAGAAACCCAACTCCAAGGGCTCAGGTAACTTGCCCAGTGTCTCACAGTTTGCTAAAGGGTGGGCCAATGAGTTTGCTGGGATTTCAAGCTAGTGAAGGCTTCTTTATAGATCCTCAGATTTGCCTCATTTCAGGAAATTTTGAAAATGGAAAAGCAGAAAAACATCACCCAGAATTTCCCTTTCTAGAGACCACACCTCGCCATCTTGTGTCTACCCATTGTGTTCCGATTCCTCTACTTTCCACAATTATGATTAGGCCACAATCCATTTTGCCTTGTGCTTTTAAAATACATATTTTCCTGTATACACTATCCGTATTGTGGGGCTTATTGCCCTTTGTGGCTCCTCCTTTGTTGCTAATTGTGTTGTGGCCATGTTTCTTGGAGTGAACTAAAAATGTGACTAACAAATTGACATTGTGAGGAGAGGAGAAAGAGGGGGGAGAGACAGAGAGAGAGAGAGAGAGAGAGAGACAGAGACAGAGACAGAGAGAGACAGAGAGAGAGAGAGACAGAGAAGAGGCCTCACTGAGGTTTGTACATGCAGCACTGAATGTATTTTTGCAGCAGCCCTGTGAGTAAATGGGTGCATAGTTCAGGGGTAGCGTGCCCCCACTTTGAGGATGAAGAAGAGCTGAATGCAGACAAACCACACGGAGCACACTCCTCACCTACGGCAACACCAGCGTGCAAGCCAATACCATTTCCATGTAGCATGTGCTTCTGACCCTGAGTTGTCACTTTGACTCCGATGGTATTTTATGGGGGGTCCTTCTTTAGGGTGGATTTGCAGCTCAGAGGGGTTAACGGCTTTAAGATGAGTTGAGGGGTGTGTGATTTATGTCACCCCTGTTGTGTTCCCCTCCAGCCAGCACCAAATCTGATCCCTGCATAGGGTTGTCACCAGCCCCCTGTTCTTCATGACGTGTGACAGCCCATGTCTCTTTTTGCTCATGTTCCATGCCAGTCCAGCATGGGCCAGGCTCTGCTCCAGGTGTCCTCGCTCTGGGACCACTGAGTGAACGGTGCCATCTGGAATGCTGCTTGGCCACTTGCAGACGGAAGGAAAGGATTCTCTGGGTGTCTCTAATGGGCAGCCAGTGACGGAGCCCAGAAGCCAGAAATCACACTTCTGCTCAGAATTCATTGGCCAGAAAGAGTCACGTGAGCCCACCCCCACTCAGAGACTGGAAATAGTATCTTCTCCGTGTCCTTCAGGGGGAACAGAGCTAGACCCTATGACACAGTCATAAGTCTGCTCATTCAGTAGCAGAAAATAGTAAGGTAGCGACACTTCCTTTGGTGCTTCTGGGTGAGTCTTAGGGCTTTGTATCTTTGTCCCTGTCACACTTCCTCTTTGGTAACCTGTCTGCCCTCTTCTTAGACCATTATCTGTGACATCTTAGTGTTTTTCACAAATGCCTCCCTGAGAGGTCCCCAAAGGGGTTCTCAATGAGCAAAAACACCTGCTGTCTCAAAACCCCAATTCCCTCGCATATTTTAAAACCATATATGTAAATTGTCTTTCTAATATTCTTCTGCTTTCCCAGAGAAGTGGCCCAGAGTTTCTGTTAACACAGGGATCAGTTAACGATGTAACTTTCTGCCTTGCAGTTAACCATGGAGTCTGCGTGGAGTTCCCGAGGATCTGAAGGGCTTTGACATCTGGCCATCAGAATTCTTGTGTCCTGGGCTGCTTTCTGGCCCTGTCTGTTCAGAGTCACATGGTTCTTAACCTCATCTTGCCCTCAGTCCACACTTGTTCTATACACATTTTAATTAGCTTCAACCAGCTGAGCTCCCTGGTGCAGACAGGATTGGGTACTTCAGCCACAGTTAAGAAGCAGAAACTGCCTCTCTGGTCTGTTTTCCATGGTCTGTCTGTTACTCTGCTGATGGTCTGACAAACAAACAAAGAAAAACAGAAAAAACCCACCACCACCAACAACGAAAAACCAACAAAGAATCTCAACCAACCAAACAACCAACCAACCAACCAACCAACCAAACAAACAAACAAACAACAAAAACATGACAATAACAACAAAAACCCAACAGAAACAGCCTGTAGGTGGGAGGATTCCCCTCAGTTCACAGTGTCGGAGGGTTTCAGTCCATCGCGGCAGGCAGAAGTCTGGGCGAAAGCTGCCCACATCAAGTCAGGCCAGGAAACAGAATGTGGGGCCAGGCTGGGATGGGCTATAACTCCCTAAGTTCAGGGCTAGCAATGGCCTTCTGCAGGCCAGGAAGCAGAGTGTGGGGGCAGTCATGGATGGACTATAAGTTCCTAAGGTCAGGGCTAGCAATTGCCTTCTGTCAGCCAGGCTCACCTCTTAAAGGTCTCCCAAGTTCACAGACAAACAGGACCTCTGGGAACTAAGCGCTCCAAGCAGAAGCTTGTGAGGCAATTTCAACCGCAAACCACAGTCCCCGGATGACCAGGGAACGCACTATTCTAATGACGTCCTTCTTTCCCTTCAAACCCTCCTTAGTGGCTTGGCTTGCCCAGTGGCATCAGACACCATACTTACCCATGATGATATTTTGGGTGGGTCACAAGAATAGTTACTGTTAATTTTTTTCAGTTATTAATTGCGGTCATAGATACCCTTTAATAGCTTGCATAGTAATTGCTTTATACCTCTTAATTAGCTTTCATGCGATTTGGGAAAGTGTTTCTCTGGTACATCAAACATCAGCATTGGTGGAATATCATTGTTTAGGATATAAATACCAGTAAAAAGTGAGTGTCTGTCTGTCTGTCTGCCTTTCTGTCTGAGACTATGGAGTTCTCAGCTCTAAATGAAACATCCATATCACAACCCCTCCCCACAAGGTTCAAGGATCATGGAAGAAGAGATGACAGAAAGCGTGTGAGGGCCATGGGTAGGGACAGCTGCAGTGGAACAGGATTTGCTGGAACAGCAGGGCTAATGCACACATGAGCTCATAGCTGCAGTGATTGTATGCAGAAGACCCGCACAAGAATGAGCCGGCCCAAACTCTAGCAAGGATGGGGCGGGTCTTCACCAACTCTTACCCCTAGGTAAATAGCTACTGGTCACTGTTGGCTGCTGGGGAGAGACTTACTTTCTTTCAGGAACGTAGGCCCCAAGAGGCTACTCATGCCCCAGCAAGTGGTCCTAGACCCACACACATATATGCACTGTTGAGTGTGCTCAATGGGTTGGTTAGAAGGCAATGAACATGGACATCCTTAGTCATCAGAGAAATGCAAATCAAAATAACTCTGAGATTCCATCTTATACTTGTAAGAATGGCCAAGATCAAAAACACTGATGACAACTTAATCTGGAGAGGTTGTGGGGCAAAGGGAACATTCCCGCATTGCTGGTGGGAGTGCAAACTGGTACAGCCCCTTTGGATATCAGTATGGTTATTTCTTTTTTTTTTTTTTTTGGTTTTTCGAGACAGGGTTTCTCTGTGTTTTTGGAGCCTGTCCTGGAACTAGCTCTTGTAGACCAGGCTGGTCTCGAACTCACAGAGATCAGTATGGTTATTTATCAGAAAATTAGGAAACAACTTTCCTCAAGACCCAGTAATACCACTTTTGGGTATATATCCAAAGAATGCTCAATTGTGCCACAAGGACATGTGCTCAACTATGTTCATAGCAGCTTAGTTTGTAATAGCCAGAACCTGGAAACAACATAAATGCCCCTGAACCAAAGAATGGATAAAGAAAATGTGGTACATTTACACAATGGAGTACTACACGGCAGAAAAAAATGACATCTTGAAATTTGCAGGCAAATGGATGGAGCTAGAAAACATCATTTTGAGCGAGGTAACTCAGACCTAGAAAGACAATTATCATATGTACTCACTCATAAGTGGTTTTTAAACATAAAGCAAAGAAAACCAGCCCACAAATCACAATCCCAGAGAATGTAGACAACAATGAGGATCCTAAGAGAGACATACATGTATCTAATCTACATGGGAAGTAGAAAAAGACAAGATCTCCTGAGTAAATTGGAAGCACGGGGACCATGGGAGAGCGTTGAAGGTAAGGGAAGAGGCAGGAAGGGGAAGAGAGAAAAATGTAGTGTCCATAAAAATCAATAAAAATATATAAAAAAGAAAACAATGAACACATGAAGTTGGGAGGGAAAGGAGGTTGGGGGAATAGGGAGGGGTTGGACAGAAAGGAGTGGAGGTGGATTTGACAAAAACATTACATGCGTGTGAGAAATTCTCAAATGATAAAAAATTGAAAGAAAACAATTTTGCAATATCTTCAGACTGACTGTTGTCGTCTGTCATGGCACTGAATAACCAGAAGTTATGGATGCCATCTAACTGTCCCTTTAACCCATGGGGGTCACATTTTGATTGCTCCCCTTGCACAATTCCCCACAGCCTCTGAACTGCTTTCCTGCCAATTGGTAAGGGTAACTTTTGAGGAGTCCCATGTGGGTGACCCCAGGCAATGCTTGTCTTTCTGCACCCCTCTCGTCTCACTTAGAAATGTGTCTTTCAGATCAAGCCATGCCGCTGCAGATGGCCTGATCACATTCTCCCCTCTGACTGCGTCCTGAAGGGTGCTGTGTTGGTTAGCGTTTTAGTAAGACCGACACAAGCTAGAGGCATCTGGAAAGAGGGAGCCTCATTTGGGAAGATGCCTCTGTCACTTTGTCTGTAGGCAAGCATGTGGGGCGTTTGCTTGAGTAACAGTTGATATGGGATAGCCCAGACCGTGGTGGCTGCTGCCTCTCCTGACTTGGTGGTCCTGTCCTGGAAAGCAGGCTGAACAGACCGTGGGGAACAAGCCAGTAAGAAACATTCCTCCATGGCTTCCACTTTGGTTCCTTCCTCTGGGTCCCTTCCTTGAGTTCCTTCCCTGATTTCCCTTGAAGATCAACCATGGTAAGGCACACAGCAAAAAACCAAAACCAAAAAAACCCTTTCCCTAAGTTGCTTTTGCTATGGTCTTTCTCACAGCAATAGAAAGCAAATTAGGACATGTATGTAGGCGTTCAGACGCACATGTCCTTCACGTCACCTAGCCTTGCATCGTGTGGTGCCCCACCGATCTGCACGACAGTTTTACTGGATGGTAGGATAAAAATCAACACATAGATTTCACTGTGATAATGAGGTAGCAAAGAATGAAAGTTTGGGGACAGTCATTAACACAAGCCAACGTCTGAACCATGGAGAGTCCATTAACTTGTCCCAATACGACTTTGTGGCACCCTCCCCTCCCCCACAGACAGCACATTTTCTGAAGAACACGTAAAGGGCCACAGATCCAGACTCCCCCCATCATGATGTTTCCTTCTCTGTTCTCGCAATGGAGGGGTTCCGCATAGGACTTATGTGATCTCAGTTCATTTCCTACTTTGCATTGTCCTGAATTGTTCAGTGTCTTGATTTTTCTTCCAGAGAGATAAATTTTTGGAAGCACACCCTGAACTTTCTGTCCCCGACTGCCTTTAACCTTCAGAAAAGGGTTTATATCACTTAGGTAGTGAATTTATATTTATGGAACTGGCCTTGATTTCCAAATGAGGGGCTGGGAGTATGGCTCAGTGGTAGAGCCTCTGCTTAGAATCTCCCAGTGAGGGGCTGGGGTGTGGCTCAGTGGTAGAGCCTCTGCCTAGAATCCCCCAGTGAGGGGCTGGGGATGTGACTCAGTGGTAGAGCCCCTGCCTAGAATCCCTCAGTGAGGGGCTGGGGTGTGGCTCAGTGGTAGAGTCCCTGCCTAGAATCCCTCAGTGAGGGGCTGGGGTGTGGCTCAGTGGTAGAGCCCCCGCCTCGAATCCCTCAGTGAGGGGCTGGGGTGCGGCTCAGTGGTAGAGCCCCTGCCTAGAATCCCTCAGTGAGGGGCTGGGGTGTGGCTCAGTGGTAGAGCCCCTGCCTAGAATCCACCAGTGAGGGGCTGGGGTGTGGCTCAGTGGTAGAGCGCTTGCCCAGCATGTGGGAGGTCCACAAATTTATTTTCAAAAGTTCAAGCATTTCTAGTCTAGAGTGAATGTGTCTGGCCCTGCTTCTGGGCGGCTTCTGTTGTCTTTATTTCACTGCAACACAAACATCCTGTCCATAGGAGGTATTTGGGGTTACATTGAAATTATTCCAAGATGAGGAGAAAAATGTATTTTGAAGTTTGCACGGTAAGTAGAGATTTTATTCTGGGTAGTACAGATTAGGATGGTCTGGCTTGAAAGGTGGGTATGCTGATTAAATCCTGAGAGGCAATGCTATGAACAGCTGGGCTGGGACAAGAGGAGGCTCTGTCCCCCGCAGGGAGAGAGGTAGAAAGGAAAAGGGACTGAGCACACAGAAGGGTGTCCCACAGGGGCCTGAAGGGAGCCTCCACAATGACTGGGGAACTGTGCCTGGGTTGTCAGATTCCGGCCAGATGAAAACAAGGTCCCACCCTTGTTGGATGTCATTGTGGTCTGTGAGCACCTCGTGAGAAGTAGACTCCCTCACTGGGCCAGCTGGACCGTGCCAGGTCTCTCTGTATGCAGGCCGGGAAGGTTCTAAGTTTGGATAATTGATTGGGCTCTGCCAGACGGCCCTGCACTTCGGCTTATGAGAAATTCACACGCCACCATGTTCTCTCAGCTCAACTTGCAGTCCCCGGCCCTAAGAGAAGCTGCTCTTTTAATTAGTGTTTTGTGAGAATATATCTAGTGTAGAGACGCCGTGAATAACAGAACTGGCTCAGATGATTGGGTTGAGACTTCTAGGAGGGGCTTAAAATATGGACCATCGCCGCTAAAGACCTTCCCGGATCCCAGCTGTGCCAGGCTGGAGATGGAACCGTGCTCACAATGTGTGGTGACGCATAAGTATTAGCCTTAAATAACTGTGAATACCTTGTTTTCTAAAAGATTAGTGGCTCTTCCCTGTGTGATAAATTGTGTGAATTACAGAGCAGACCTGGCTTCCCACTGTATTATCCCACAGCCCTTTAAATAACCCAGTCCGAGCTACACTCGGCAAGCCGTGGGCAACGCCTGGGCGAGCTTCAGGCAGAGGACTGTAATTTGGGTTCATCTTTCTCGTCTCTCTGCCTTTATTTCATCATCACTGTAGTCTTCTCCTCAATCCATATTCTGCCTCTCTTGTTCCCTCCCCCAGCCCCTTTTAAACTTGACTTGTCTGCCGGCCCGGCATAATAATGGCTGACTTGAACGGTTCTATCAGACTTTGGAGTTGCCATTCAGATTGCTGTGGTTATACTATTGACTTCTAATACTCTTAAGGTGTGTGCACGCACTTGCGCTCCTGATGGTACCCATTCTGCAGGTGAGTTTATTGAGGCACGGAGGAGTGAGGATTCTTGCCCAGAGTCGCATTGTCCACTATAGAGGAGGCAGAATTAGGTTTGGTCTTGAATCATGGTTGTCTCATCTTCTAGTACGGGGGTGGGGTGTGCTGGGGGTTGGAGGGTTCAGGATGTGTTTACATGCTGGTGCATGGTATCTGTGTCTCACTCCCTCACCCAGGGTAGGGAATACTGCTTCATTCTGCACAGAAACATCCAGACTCCCCGGTCTCGGTGGCAGGTAGTGGCAGCCTCAGGGCAAAAGAAGATTTGCCAGGACAGAAGCCAGGACAGAGGAATCATCCCTAAAGGCTTCTGCCTTGCCCTTTGGGGGTTTTGGATCCCCTCTGTGCCTTGTTTCCATTAACTGTGTTTTAGTGTGGGGGCAGGGAGGGTGTTAAGTGATAGAACCGAAGTAGACACGACTATTCAATGGCCTGGCAGGACATGGAGGACAGAGGAGACGGAGGAGCCAGAGATTCTCTCCTCCCAGCCTGCCCTGGAACAGCTTTCCCTAGCAGAGACCAATCTAAAGAGTCGAACTGTGAACTGCTTCCCTCCTTCCTCCTCTGTCTCCTCCTCCCTTGCCCCCTACTTCTACCCCTCTTCTGCCTTCCCCACTTTCCCCTCCCCCTCCCTCCCCTCTTTCCCTCCTTCTATCCCCGCCCCCTCCTCTTCTCTCATCCCTACCTTTTTTCTTCTCTGTGTCCTCCTCGTTTGCCTTTTCCAGCTCATAAGCTAAAGAGTAAATTCACAGATGGCAAATCTCACAGATATTAAGAGTGACTGGGTGAGTCTTGACAAACATGCACACTCATGCAGCCAAATCCTTCCAGACCTTCTAAATAGAGGCCAGGGCCCTCTTCCACCCCTGGCTGCTCTAAGGCGGTCTGTACAGTCCTGTCAGAAAGCTGCCAGGGGTCTGTACTTGTCTTCAGGGTGACTTGCCTGTCGTGACACAGGCAGGAAGGAATCAGGATGTGTACATCATGTGTGTGACTGGTTCAGGGCATGTTTCCGAGACTCTCCGGTGGTGTTGCATGTGTTTGGAGTTTTCCATCCTTATTCAGGGATAGTATTCATTTCCCACTGCAAAGCAGTCAGAGAGTTGACAGAACTGGCTGTTTCCAATTTTTGGTTAGGGGAATAATGCTGCCATGAATACTTGTGTGCATAACTCTCTGTAAAGAAAGCTTTGCTCTCCTCCCCTTTCTCCTCTTCCTTCTCCCCTCCTTCATTTCTCTGCCTCCCCTCTCTCTTCCTTCTGTCACTGAGAGTAGTATTCAGCGCCAAGTAGCAAGTGTTTATTTAATCTTATAATAGTTTTCTAAAGTGATTGTTTCACTTCTCATTACACCAGTAGCACAGGCGCATGCTACCTGCTTTATATCCTTGTCTGCACTTAGGACTGTCTGCTCAGTTTTATCTATCATCAGGCAGGAAATGGTATTTGTAATGGTTTTAATTTACATTTTCCTGATAGCCAATGACTGAATATTTTCTTGGACATACTGTTTATTCACATATATTTTGTATATGTGTGCATGGTGGTGTCCTTTCAAGTATTTTGCCCATTTTTAAGCTTGAGTTGTTTGGGATTTTATTGTTTGTTTGTCAGTATTCTTTATATATTACAGAATCAGGTCCTTTGTCAGATATATGCACTGTAACTATTTTCTCTCAAATATTGTCTTGACTTCTCTCTCTCTCTCTCTCTCTCTCTCTCTCTCTCTCTCTCTCTCTCTCTCTCTCTGTGTGTGTGTGTGTGTGTAGGGATTTGTATGAGCCATTCCTATGGGATAGAAGTTGAGAACTTCAGGAAACGGCTGGTACTTCTGGGTAGGTTTGAACTAAAATTAGGGCAAGATGTAAAGCTGACTCAAACACCAACAGACCTTGCTGAATCCAATATACTTTAGGGAAGATGAGGAACAGAACTTTCTAGCTGAGCCAGAGGCCAGCATTGCCTCCTGGGCTACCATGGCATGCCTCAGCAGTGACCCTCAGTCAAGTCTCACTTTTCCCTCCACATGTGAGTCCTGGGCGGTGAGGGGAATGGGGAGTCCCTAAACCCTCTCTAACACTCGAGGGCTCTGTGCTTTGCCAGGGTTTCAATCAACCTCCTCAACCAGAAAGGGGGCTTCAGAGGAACAGTATGGCATTCCATACCATGTCTAGCACCAGAGCTGGGGCATCACTGTTGCTTTGGTCTGGAGCCCAGATCTCTCCACTGCTCTGCATTGCCTTTCCTCTGCCTCAGTTGCCATGGCAACCTGGCAGCATCCTCTCCCCAGGCTCAGTGCTCTTGGTCTCTCAGGTTGCCTTGCTCTTTGAACCCTTTGCCCTGCTCCAGTTCAGCTTTGTTCTTTCGGAGAAGCTGTCATATATATATATATATATATATATATATATATATATATATATATATATCTTCTACAGATGCTCAGAGATGAGAACAATATGTCAATGCACATGTAAGTGCATCACTGTGACAAAACAGGTGACAAAACCAATCTAAAGGAAGAAGCATTCGTTTGGGCTCACAGTTTCAGATGGCTCAGCACATGCTTACTTGGTCTCCTGCATCTGGATGAAATGAACATTATGGTGGCTGAAGCACAAGCGGGGAGAAAAGAAATAGGGAGTGATACAGGAAATGGCCAGGGACAGGATGCCCTAAGACCCTGTCCTCAGTGACTTACTTCCTCTAGCAAGGCCCCACCTCCCCAAACAATGCCACAAGTGTAGGTCAGGAGATGGGGTCCCAGGGTAATAACGACCAGGTTATACTGTGCACCATGAAGTCAGTACAGAGTGACACTGTGGTCTCTCACTGAAAGGCCGCTGCAGAGCCAGGACGACGCTCACTTGCTGAGCTGGTGATCAGGTAAGTCACTTCTTGTACTTGGGCTCTATTGAGCCCCACTTTTAGTGTCACAAGGGCAGAGGAATCAGGCTGAGCAGGAGGCACAACCAGGATGTCCCGTGTCCTCTGTGCTCTCCTCCAGTATCTGTTTCAGTGGGTCGCCCAGGTGATGGGTGAGCATGCCATCAAATCACACAGGAATTCCGTTAGCTACTTATATGCACAGGACAGGGTGATCAGAGAAATAATACCAGGGTGTGACTGCAAGTCTAATGATTGCCTCTGGTGGGAGGAGTGTGCCGAGCACAAAGACCCTGTTTGGGGTTTGCTAAATTCGAAACATCCGTCAGCCACAGAACACATCAACAGGTCTGGGTGGAGATTCCTTCTGAGAGAGGAGAGAACAGAACAGAGCCGAAACTTAACATCCTGAGATAGAATGGGATCCCAGGTTGAGTGAAAAAGGAGGAGGAGGAAGAAGAAATAGAAGCCGGGACACCATTGGCTTTTGAATTGGAAATAAACTAGAGGAGGGAAAGCGGACATCACAGCAGCAAGAGACATCTACAACCAGCCACAACATCCCAGATAGAGAGTACCAGGCCACCTATCATCACATCAGCAGTCTGAGAGCGGGGCCTTCTCGGATGTTCTCAGTTGGCCTACGTCTGTATTTCCATCTTCACACTTTCTGTGCTCATGTCTTGTCAAATTCTTCTTCTAAAGCACAGGTGGGAACCCAGACCGCCCATTTGTTCTCCCACCAAGGGTGAAACGTTCAACGATTCATTTCTGAGGTGGAACTTTGAGGCCAGTGGACGGTTGAGTGGCTGTCCCTCCTCCTTCCTTCCCCATTGTCCACGCTCTAGCTTCCAGTATGCCTCCCCCCTACCCCGTTTCTTCTCCAAGCCTCTCTTGCCCAGATCTGGATCTCCGATTGCTCTGATGGGAAACTTTCCCCCTGCCACTTCTCAATTGCAGGATGCTGAGAATTTATTATCCATAGCCTTACCTCCTGCTTTCCCCACCAGGACCTCTGAGGTTTTCCTGCAGGTGGACAAAAGCTGCACAGACTGTGCTCTGGTCAGTTACAATAACACTAGCATCGTAAGGATGTCACTAACAGGCCCAGAGTCCATGTCACAGTAGAATAGCCGAGTTAGGGAATACTGACCAACAAGGTCTCCCTCCGTAGGCATCCAGTACCTCACTGGATTTTGATTACCCACTCCCTACACACATCCTGGCTGCCCAGGACTCAGGAACACAGGCCTTAACCCCGAAAGATTAAAATATTTTTATGCCATCAGTAGATGCTGTTATTAAATGTTTCGGCAGCGAAATTAAAGAAGAATAAGCAGTATTTTGAAATTCTGAACATCTTATAATTAGACCGGCCTTTATAAAGAGGATTCCGACGTAAGGCACATTGGAATGTAGCCCACAACACGGAGACATCCTGACAAAGAAACATTATTCTTAGATTTACAATTAATTACCCTTATGTCTATACCTTGCATTCAATTTGCATATCTTAAAACTGCTGTAAATTTCCCAGGCCTCCTTATTATTTAAGATCATTCCACTCAGTAAAAACTTTCTTCAGTAGTAACTTTTTTTTGATTATGGAGTTGCGAGGTCAGTAAATCTGACTCGGCTTTGCTCCCCAACATTGTAATTTTTCTTTTTTTGTGTGTATGTTTTTTCATTATTTGGCTCCTTGTTCCTTCTGCCCTCTCATTTATTATTCCCCAAAGAACCAGCAGATAGAGCAGGCGCCTGGAAGACGAAGTGAGTGGTCCGACTTGGTGATGCTATCTCCTCCCCACCGCGCATCGGTACCCGGTGTCTGACGTGTTCTATACATCTCTCTGGTGCCAAGCTCGTTAAACAAATAACACTTGATGTATAGGTCTGAAGAAATGAAACTCCCCACAGCAGCTCCGTGTTCTTGCCCCACTGGTGTCTTTATGTTTGCCCCCTCTCTTTCGGCTCCCCTCTCTCCCAAAGTCAGAGGCTATGTTGTGGTTTTGTGGGGTCATCACCTTCTGTTGGATGGAGTTTTTAGCTCCCTGTGAGTGTTCTGTTTAAAAAGACCACACGGGGATCTCGAAGTCATTTGCAAGAAGCAATAGGTTCCATGTAAAGTGGTATGTATTTCAGCATGGGGTAAGATTTGAAAAGCCTCACAAAGAGTTGGGTTTTGAATCCATAGCCACCTGCTCTCAAGCGTGAAGCTCCGTGAGAAACCGCCAGCTCTGTGAGGAGTGAGTGGCCTCAGAGGTCGTGGACAAACTACATTTCCGAGAATTCTCTTTGTAAGACAGGGTCTTGCTATGTATCTCAGGCTGGCCTGGAACTCACATCTCCTTGATTCAGCATCATGAATCTGTGGGTGGCAGCTGCATGCCACCACATCTGGATTTTTTTATTTGCTAATTACTTTTTGCAGAAATTTAAGTATCCTTTGAAGTCCACTATGAACCACTTAGAGGATTTTTTAAAAAAATGAATGGTTCAAACAAAAACCAAACCTCCAAAAGTCATGAACACAATTAGAAGTGATGTCACCTCTAGTCTGTTTCCCTCTGTTGTTTATTTTCTTGTTTTATTTATTTGTGTAGGTGTTTCTTTGCAATCATTTACTGAACCTCAGAGAACATTTGACTTTGAACAAAGTGGTTGCACAATGACCAGCTGATGCAGACAGAGTTTTGCCCTATTGAAGAGGAATGTGATCCTAAGATCCACAGCAGTGTGCGTGTGTGTGTGCATCTGTGTGAGTGTGTGTGTATGTGTGAGCATGTGTGCGTGTGTGCATGTGATTGTGTGTATGTGAGCATGTGTGAGTGTGTATGTATGAGTATGTGAGCATGCAAGAGTGTGTATACGTGTGAGTGTATGTGTGTGTATATGAGGATATGTGTGAGTGTGACATGTATGTGTGAATGTGAGCGTGTGTGTTTGAGCATGTGTGAGTGTGTACATGTATGTGTGAATGTGTGTGTGTGAGTGTGTGAGAGTCTGTGTGAAAGTGCGTGTGTATGTGTGCGTATGTGAGCACGTATGAGTGTATATATGTGTGAGTGTGTGTGTGAATGTGAGCATGTGTGAGTGTGAATGTATGCGTATGAGTACAATCTTCATGCTTTTGAAGAAATGGAGAAAAAATATGCCGCCTTTCTCTCTTTAATTTTATTTTAAGCACAACCATGTAATTTCCTGGGGCTTCTTTTCTCACTTATTAATTGACAGTTTATTAAACCTATTCTTAAATAGTGAGAGCTCTTGTCGTTTCACCACCACGGTCCCCAGAACCAAGCGTTACACAGAATATCAGGGTAGGAAAGTCACTGCTAGGAACAGGTGTTCGTGGCGTGAGTATGCCAGGCATGAGAGTGGATGGGCAAGGGCCAGTCTGCTAGCCCGTCAGACCGTGGATCTGGATGGACAACCTCCTTCTCAGCGTAGCTCACCCTACCTCCTCTCTCCCTGGCCTCTTCACGACGCTTCTTTCCTCTTACTGGTGGCACGTGAGTCTTTAATTTTTTTAACGTCTTACAAATGTATTCATTTCTGACAGTGACATGCTTTCTGACAATTCAATATTGTAAAGCGTCTCTGGAAGACCCGTTTGCCCAGCTTTTCACGGGCGATCCAGGGTGCGCACGCTGGCAGTTTCGCTCCTCGTGGATTATCACATCGGATTTCTATTAGCATCATTTCTAGGAGCCTTCCAAAAATTTAAATAATGCTTGCACAAAGGCTGGGAAGCCACACCTCAGACGAGCTGTCCTAGAATACCTTGGCAAAAGCACCCAAGTAGTCGGAGTTTTCCTGCTGTATGCTCTCTATACATCTGTTAAATTACTCCGAGATCTCATTAAATAAAGCTAATGTACTTGTAAAACAGTAGGGAGAGACAGTTTATCATTGTAACTGTTAGAGAGAGCCATTCGGGTAGGGAGGGTGCCAAGAAACTAGGTATATGCTGGTCAGTGTGGATGTTTCTAAGTCATAAATCTTGGCTCCTTCCCGCCAAGTTATTGTGTATTTCTATACGGGAGAGATTGATTGTAGCAGCCGAAGATGAATTTGCCCATAGTCTCTTTCTTCTTCTTCTTTCTTTCCTTTTTTTTCCCCCTGATTACTCCTGATACTCACCAAGGTGATAATATTTTTCGCCCCCCTGTGATCATTTGTTTTGGATTAAAAATCATAAATGGTACAAAGAAAGCCAGAGAGGTTGCTCTCTGTAGACGTGCCAACACAGGCATGAAGAGGTACAGTGTCCAGTGCCTCGTGTGGGAGGCTGGGTGGAAGCCCTCACCACCCTCTTGGGGTTTATGATAAACTCACCTGAAGGAGAAATGGGCAGACAGCCTCAGGTACCTGGAGAGACACTGTCATTTCCTCGTGGTGCAGCCTCAAACAGATGGCAAAGGGGGTTTAATTTGAAAATACTGAAACACTGTGTAAGCTCAAAACCATGACAATTGCAGTTTTATTGTCTCCACTCGCAAAAAAAAAAAAAAAAAAAAAATTCGTGTGAGGCTCATCTTGTGGCCCGAGTGGGGAAAAAAGGTACTTTTCATGAATATATATAGATGCTGAATTTATAAGGATCAATATAGCCACCAAATGTTGTACAACATGTCAGGATATCATAAAATGCAGGCAGTTCTACATAAAATACCAGCTTAATCTGGGCGGTTTTAAAGCCTCATTAAAATGTGGATAAAGTCCATATATGGAAAGGCAGACCTCAAAAGGTTGAAGTTATATATCTGCAGGGTAGGAAGGGGACTGCCACTCCTGAATGTCAGTGGCATTGCGGGTTGCAGTGGGGAGTAGTCAGAATATGGAGTTGGGGTTGGGGTCTGGTACATAGTCCCAAGTTTTTTTCAACCAAGGTATAGATTTAAAGACCTCATTGTGGATGGGCCACGTCCTGCCATGATTGGCAGGCTGGCATATATGTGGAATCTATTATTCTTTTCAGTAGCAGATCGGCAGCCCTGCCACACAGTCTTGGAAAAATAAGATTGCTTCGAGGCTTAGCCGCGGATGGGACTGGGAAACAGAGATCTGTGGTTATCTTGGATGGGGAAGGGCTACTCACTGAGTGACACCTTCTGTACGTCCTGGCACCCCAAGGTGAAGATTTTCATAAGGAACTATTCTTTCAAAGACAGCAAGTTCTCTTGATCTCCTGGTCTCATTTCCCTTACCCAAGCCTGCCCCCAGACCCAAGGTGGGGGGGGCTCCCTTTCCCTGAACCATCAGAAGCCAATCAGCACGCCGCTCTGGGAGGTCTGGGTGGTCGCGGCTGGCCACCTTGTTTTTCCGGAGAAACTTTGAAAGTCAAGCAAACACATTCATCCTGACCTTTCTGCAACACTAGCCCATATCCACTGCTAGTCAGCAGCACAGGGTGGCCCCGAGTCATCTGTCACTGCCAGCCATCATTTTCCCATCAGCCCCATTACCGGGATCAGGAGAGAGCAGAGCCCTGCGTAGGAAGGATCATTAAATCCGAGGCTCCCAAGTAGCACAGGTAGACCAGGTGGTCTCTTGTTATTTATAATAAAAGAAAGCACAGCAGAAGAAGCTGATGGTGGCCCAGGAGGCCGGCCGAGGACGCCTGAGTGGTGTCACGGCTGAAGGACGGTTAGAAGTGGACTCTTCGCCCCCACCTCACTGTAAGCAGAGAGGATTTATTGAACATCTGCTCTGTACATGGCTGGCAAGATTGATTAATTTAATTGCTCACACTTTGCTTAAGTAACATTTGAATACTTAATGTCAAGTTTGAAGGATATCACGTCGTACACTGCACACCTTCTCCTTTAAGGTGTGGAGGTGGCGCCGGGAGGGGCCCGGGGAGTGTGGTGGTGCTCCAGCCAAACCTTCCTAGGCTTTTCCAAGGAGCAGCAGGAGCTACCTCTTTACATAAAAGCAACCGGTTACTTTCCCACCTTCCCACCGTGGTAAATCATTAGTGTAATGAGGTTGGGCTCTCTTCCCCGCCCGGTGGTAATTTTCCCTTTGGTATCACCTATAGAGACAGTTGAGTGTATTATATATTTCTGTACCCTCTAACATAGTACCATAATCGTAGCAGAGGACCGGTGAGGTAAAGCTGGGATAATTTATGACAGCTTGTAGTCCGGTGGTGTGTTTAGAAGGACGTTCTGAACCTCCTCCAGGAAACTGGCCTTTAAACGGTTCTCACCTCAGCAGCACCTGTCTTTTGTGCTATTGGTTGGTTTCCCTCCTTGTTATTTATTCAAAGAAATTTTTATTAGTGTCTGTGCACGAATCCAGAGTACAGAGTAATGGGTGGCCTCATAGCATCTGAATCAAGCGCATCATAGACCACAATTGGCCACATTCAACACCATTTTTTTTCTGAAACAAAACTAAGCTGTCGTTTTATTTAAAATATCATATTATTTAAGTTTGAACAAGTTATGCACGTGGGTGTTTTGCCTATGTGTATGTTTGTGTGCCACAGTGTGTGCAGTGCCTGCAGAGGCCAGAAGAGGGCGTCAGACCCTCTGGAGCTAGAGTTACAGATGGTTGTGAACCAATGCGTGTCTGCTGGGAACTGAACCCTGTCCTCTGGAAAAGCAGCCAGTGCTCTTCACGGCTGAGCCATCTCTCCAGCTCCTGCCCCTTAAAAAATGTTTTTTTACAATGCTTCTATAGTAAAACAATGTGATATGCTATGAAGTTTGTTTCTTTAAAAAAAGTAGCTCTTGGAGAATTTTACAACATATTTTGTTCACATTCATTTTCACCCTGACTCTTCCCAGCCAGGCCCACCCCCCTTCCCTCTCCATCCAACTCTGAGTTCTCTTTTTATGCTTTTATACCCATCAAATCCAATTTGTGCTCTCTATACACCTGGTACCACTATCAAGACTAGGCACCTATGTTGAGATTGGTCATAGGTCCCCGGGGGGGGGGACCCTACTGTTCCACACTGATCTACTGTTACACTGTTGCCTAATGACTTACTGTAACACCCATACAATTGTGCATTTATCAGTCCTCATCAGAGAAGCCTGAGTTTGCAGTAGATGATGATGAACACAGAGACCCAGGACTGGTCGTTGCGTAGAGCGCAAGGGGTTCTCAGCAATAAATGGGACATCTCTGTCTCACCTTCTCCTCCCAAAGCTCAGAAATTATTAAGGAATTATAAAGATTGAAAAACCCCAAACCTTTGCTCTGTGGGTCTCAGCACATCCAGCCTCAGATTGGAAGGGCTCAGACACCTGAGTGTGACATCAACGGAACTGTTTGGGGAAAGACGAGGATGAGACCTCTGCATCTCAGGTGCTGGCATCGTGACTTCCAGACCCTGTGGTACAGTTAGCGGGAACCCCTGCACATGGGTGCCTCTAGGATGGGTTCTCCTCAAAGTTTGGAGAGGTTTTATTCATTTTGCGGAACTAGGGATGGGACCCAGGATGTTGTCGTGCTAAACAACCACACTACTGGGGCATTCTAGTCAGGGCTCTACCACTGAGCCACACCCCAGCCCCTCACTGGGGGATTCTAGGCAGGGGCTCTACCACTGAGCCACACCCCAACCCCTCACTGGGGGATTCTAGGCAGGGGCTCTACCACTGAGCCACACCCCAGCCCCTCACTGGGGGATTCTAGGCAGGGCTCTACCACTGAGCCACACTCCCATCCCTTCACTGAGGGAATTTAGGTAAGTGGTCTATCTCTGAGCCACACCCCAGTCCCTCACTGGGGCATTCTAGGCAAGTGCTCTACCATGCGAGCATATTCTCAATCCAAGGTTTTTAAAACATCTGAAGTGGAATGCCAAATATAAAAATAGAAAGAGAAAGAACAACACCACAGTTTTCATAGACATAATACTAGCAGGAAAAAGAATGGCCCAAGAAGTAACTACATTTGCTTTGAGATTTGATGTTTATCTATCTGTAGAGGCAAAACTATGCCCATCTATGTTTCATTCTTTTTAGGAAAGCTGCTTATTTGTCTGTCTCTTAAGTCGGCCTTCATGCAGTCACACGTTCACTTACGCATTTAATGGATGACGCTTCGGTGTTCAACTCCTACGGCAGAGAATGTTGTATTTTATTGGAAGCTTCTTCAGGGAGGGCTGGCATTTCTAGTCTAAGGACATAATGGCTGTTTTCGAGATGGGGAAGATGAGGCAGGAGCGGGAGATGTTGAGGAGTGAGTCCATAGTAATCGAGTGCCAGTACAGCCTTGTATTTCCTGTCCTCGATGGGGATACTGCTGTACCTGGGGAAGGCTGAGACCTGGGAGGCTGTACCAGCAATTTACTGTGCGGATTGAGAGAAAGGAAGAAAACCAGAGCCCTGAAGGGTCAGGGAGGACTTCAGCAACCGGCTGAGCTCTGGGTACCAGAGAGAGTTCTTAATAGGCGGGGGACATGTTGCAGGGAACCCTACAAGCCTAAATGACTCCGAGCAAAGGCTAATCTCTGGTCACATCTGATTGAAGTCAGGTGTGGCGTGGCTGATTTCTTTGAAGGATACCCATCTGTCCCCACGCACAATACATCCCACACCAGGCCCAAGACCGTCAAGGCCAGAGCCAGGTGCTGGGCTACGCGTACCCTTCTCCATCAGTCATACTGCAGGGAGCAGACAATTAATTCTGGAGCAAAATTGAAAGTCAGAGGCAGAGTCTAAAAGAACAGAATGACAATAATAAAGTACCCCAGCCTCGCATTAATCTCCCTCACTTCAGGCCTGTCACAGCCGGCCTGGCTGTGACTAATGCCAAGCTTTGCATACAGTGGTCACAGACACGAGCAGCGTGCTCCCTTTACAGCGCCCGCGATGCGCTTTGTTGGGTTTTTGACTCCTGTAGAATAGTCGAAAAAAAAATCATTGCTTCTGGTCATAGGTAAGGGGACAGAGTTCCTTCATCATGTAGAGGTGATGGATGCCTGGACATTGCTTCTGCTAAGAGAGCAATGAAAGTCAGCCCTCCTCCTCCTCCTCCTCCTCCTCCTCCTCCTCCTCCTTCTTCTTCTTCTTCTTCTCTCTCTCTCTTTCTCTCTCTCTCTCTCTCTCTCTCTCTCTCTCTCTCTCTCTCTCTCTCCTCTTCCCATTAAAAGTCAATCTTAACCAGTTTCAGTTTGTGGAGGGTGTACTGGAGGGATCAGGTCAAGCATGGCAGGGTGTGAAGGCTGGAGGGTAGGGGACAGCATGGCGGGGTGTGAAGGCTGGAGGGTGGAAGGGGGGACAGTATGGCCGGGTGTAAAGGCCGGAGGGTAGGGGACAGCATGGCGGGGTGTAAAGGCTGGATAGTGGGAGGGGGGACAACATGGAGGGGTGTGAAGGCTGGAGGGTGGGGACAGCATGGCGGGGTGTGAAGGATGGAGGGGAGACAGCATGGCGGGTGTAAAGGCTGGAGGGTGGGAGGGTGGGGTGTGAAGGCTGGATAGTGGGAGGGGGGACAGCATGGTGGGGTGTGAAGGCTGGAGGGGGGACAGCATGGTGGGGTGTGAAGGCTGGAGGGTGGGAGGGTTACATAGTTGCAGCTGGCTCTGCTACGGTTCACTCAGTGGGGTTGTCTTGAGCTCTAATGAGAGCTTTGAAGGTATTTTAAACAGGAAGTGATGAGGACTAGGCCAGGACCTCACATAGTTAAGGCCCCAGAGGACCTTTCTGGAGATCAGATGGTGTCATAGTTGATGTGGGATGCCATCCTGTATATGTGTTGCTTTTATTGGTTGGTGAATAAAACTGTTTCCAATGGCTTAGCAGAGTAAAGCCAGGCAGGAAATCTGAACACACACACACACACACACACACACACACACACACACACACACATATATATATATATATATAGAGAGAGAGAGAGAGAGTAGGCAGAGTCAAGCAGATGCCAGCCAGCTGCAGAAGAAACAAGACATGTAGAAAATGAGGTAGTGCCACAGTCACGTGGCAATACATAGACTAATAGAAATGGGTTAATTTAAGATATAAGAGCTACTCAGGCAGTAGTGGTGCATGTCTTTATTTCCAGCACTTGGGAGGCACAGGCAGTCAAACCTCCATGAGTTTGAGGACAGCCTGGAATACAAGAGCTAGTTACAGTCCAGGCTCCAAAAGAAACCCTGCCTCGAAAAAACAAAAACCAAAAAATAAAACGAAAGATGTAAGAGCCAGCTAGGAATATGTCTGAGCTGTTGGCCAAACAGTGTTGTAAGTAATATAGTTTTTATTTGATATTTGGGTCTGGGAGCTGGGAAATGAAAGGGTGGTCTCCATTTACACAGGGCTCCATTGGTGAGCCCGCGGAAGGCAGTAGTGGGGTAAAGTCTATGTGACATCACAGCAAATCCAGGCAGAGCTGACAGCTGGAGCACAGGAAAGCCATTTCCTTGGTGGGGGGGTGATGCTAAGTCGAATTTTCTGAACCAAAGAAAAAGGAATCACGGGAACAGAAACCATAATAGATTTTATGTTTCCCCTCTAAACGCTGTGAAATTTCCTACCACTGGGAGCGTCTGTACTAACACGCAATTGTTATGCGGGACTAAAAACATAAGCAGGTTTTAAAGGTTTCCCCCCCTCAATCTCCCTCCCTCTCATTCCCCCTTCTTCCTTCCTCCTTCTCCCCTCCTCCTTTATCTCTCTCTCCCCGTCTCTCTCCATCCCTCCCTGTCTTCCTACCTTTCTCCCTCTCCTCTCTTCCTCTATCCCTCTCTCTCCTCCTCCTCTCTCTCTCCCTCCCTTTCTCCCTTCCTCCTCCCCTCCTCCTTTATCCTCCTCTCTCCCCGTCTCTCTCCATCCCTTCCTCTCTTCCTACCTTCCTTCCTCTCCCCTCCTCCTCTATCCCTCTCTCTCTTCCTCTTCTCTCTCTCCCTCCCTTCCTCCCTTCCTCCTTCTCCCCTCCCTCTCCTTCCCTTCCTTCTTCTCATGGTCTCTCCCTCCTTCCTTTTCCTTCATTTCTTCCCCCTTCCTCACTCCTCTCTCTTTATCCCTTTCCTTTGTCTTTGATTGATATGACCCAGGCTGTCCCCCACTTGTAATTCTTCTGCAGAAGCCTCCTGAGTTCTGAGATGGTGGCTGTGCACCACCATACCCAGTTGAAGGGATACATCTTAGAGACAGAATTAAATAGTCTATCAAATCTCCGGCTGAACACAGAGGAAAGGAGAGGATATGATTTTTAGTCTAGGATGCAGAAACAAATCAGAACGAGTAGAAAAGAGCTGGGTAGGGGGAAATGTCCAGGGTTGCAGTCAAGGTGAAGGTGAGGGTGTGGCCCAGAAGAGATGCTCTCTGCTGACGTCACCCGCTTGCTCTACTCATGCAGCCAAGGAGACAGACATGTGGGGTGGAAAACATAAAAGAAAGCCCCCAAGTTCCTCGACACCTCTAGTGGGTCACCTTCTCCTAGTTTGGTCCCTGGGTTTGGTTTTAAATTTCAGATCTGTGCTGAGAGGCAAACTGCTGTGGCCCACTGTAGGATGGCTCCCATTGGCTGAGGTGCCAGTGTGCTGCTCCCTCCCCATTGGATTGGCCCTTAGTTCACATCCTCTGTCTTGCTCTGTCCTTGTCACACCATCAGAATGCTGTCACCACAGAGCAAGGGTCTCTCAGCCATAGATGTTAGTTTATATTTCTGAGACTTCTCTAGGTGCCCTCCCCGCAGATTCCATCCATCCCACCACACCTCATGTGTGCTTGGCTTTGAGTCACTGAAGTGCTCTGGCCTGTGTGGTCATGCTAGAGAAGGACACAGGGAACAATAATTCCCTCATTTCTTACCTTGCTTCTTGCCCTCCTTTGGCTTGGTCTACAGAGCCTTTCCCGCACTGGTTCTTGCAGGACCCACCTCTCTACTGCTGTCGACATCCACGGTGATGCTGGTACAGGCTTTGTTTTGTATTGTCCCCCATAGACTCAGGTATTTAATCACGTGGTAGCATTTTGGGAGGAAGTATAACATTGGGGGTAGACTTCGAATGTAAAATGCCCCTTTTCTCTTCAGTTTGCTTCCCTGCTTACTGCTTATGGCTCAAGATATGCTCTCTCAGCTTCTATTTCCTGCCTCAGTGCCTGCTACCTGCTACCATGCCTTCCCGCCACAAATGACTCTTATCCCTCTAGAAAACACAAGCCCAAAGAAATTCTTCTTCCCTGAGTTGCTTTCGGTCATGGTGTTTCATTGCAGCATCAGAAAGATAGCTAATCCATCCATTTTCTTTTTCATGCCTTGTTCTGTAGTGCAGAGCCACACAGGGCTGTAGCACACAATCCTCCTGCCTCTGCTCTTGAGGGCTGGAGTGATTAAGTCTGCTGCCAACCTGATTAGAAGAGAACACGTTTGAGGCTGATTTTGTCATAGCTGGTTCCCCATCAGGGACAATGCACCCTTCCACCCTCTCCAGTAACTTAGAGGCAGGCATTTCAGAAATGTGTGTGTGAACCAAGTTGGACCCGATCAGAACTCTAAGACTCCGACATTCGCCAGCCAGCATAGGCCGCCATGACTCCCAACAGTGTAAATGGCCCAGACACCTCCCCAGACTCCTAGGCACTGTGTTTGCTCCATGGTGAGGACTTCTTGTTTAGCTTGTTTTCCTGGCCGGAGGGTCACACTGTGTTCCCCAGAGGAATGCTAAAACTGCTCAAACTGAAAACCAGCAGAGAGCAAGCCAAAAGCTCCAACCACTGGGCAGTCTAGAGCAGGACTAACCTCACTGCTTATTGGCTATGCAACGCTGGGAAGGCTGCTCCCCTTCTCTGAGTGTCTCCTCCAAGCAGGGGCTGCTTTGGTGCCTTCCTTCCCTGTAAGTGCGTTTCCCTGACTGTTTGTGACTATGTGCTTGTCAGTCTAATTCTCTGCTCTCTGTTCCTGCAGTCTTCCTCTCAGCAGTTGGAGCCAAATTATGATTTATTTATTTGAAAACTTCTATTTTATGCTGTTTTATGTGTGTAAGTATTTTGTCTGCATGTATCTCTGTGTACTATGCATGTGCCTGGTGCGCGTAGACCCAGAAAGGGCTTTTGGAACCCCTGAAATTAGAGTTGCAGATGGTTTCAAACCTTCATGCGGGTGTTGGGAAATGAACCCAGACTGTAAGAGCAGCAACTGTTATTAACCACTGAGTCACTCTCCAGACCCTCGAATCAACTTTTCAGAATGGAGATATCGGACAGTCAGGGGCTAGAGAGCTAAGGAGGGAAAGACTGGTTCCTTGTCAGAGCCAGGCACCCACTCACACCACCTTCTGTCCAAAGATCCATTACCATTGCAAAAGGCTTTGATGGACATCTGGGAATTGTGCAACATTGATTTTATTGTCATCTTTTTGCACAAGCAGTAAGTAGGCTAACATTTTAGGTACAGAGTAATTATTCCCGAAAATCAAGACATCAGAATAAAGTTTATAGTTAGAAGCTCGACATTTTGACAGGAGCTGTGCGTGGGTCCTAGGGATGCCTCAGAGTTCCTGAAAAGGTTGAAGTGTTCTGTGCAAGCGAGAGGGAGGTGCAAGCGATACTCTGCACAGCAGTGTGTGGGGGCTTCCACAAGCTCTGACCTCAGAGAAGGCTCTCCGACGGCTTCTCACTTCCTTTTCAGAACGCAATTTGTGGCAAGGAGCCACTCAACTACTGTAACCCTGGGTCTTTACTCACACAGAATCAGAACACAGAGGCACAGGGAGTCCATCCATTCAGTCCCATTCTGGGGTCAGCAGCAGGCAGGGAATGTTGCGGATGCCAGCGGGAATGGGGCTACTGACTTCTCAGATCCAAAGGGATGGTCTAGGGTTCATGGCATGATGTCTTTGTATTGGGGGTCAGTCAGGCTAGCTGCGGCTCATGTACAGTGGCTCTAATTGGAGTTACCAGGTGGCCTAGGGAGACCTTGTGCCTAGGCTCTGGATATCCCTTCATCTGACTGACATTCCGAGAGGGCATCAGGGTCCCTGACTTTGCTTCTACACCCCAAGCTTGTGTGCCCGTGCTGTGATGGGATGCTGATGGCTTTTGTGATCCAGTGGGTGGACGTGGACACAGTCCCCAAGCACAGTTTTTCAGGGTGTGCAGTCTTTTCCCACCTGGAAGTAATTTGGAGAGGTGACAGTTGTCACCACCTATATGAGGGTTTTGTGTCTGTGTATCTTACTGAAGCTGCTGGTTAATTTTGTGTCAACTGTCACAAACTGTAGCATCTGAGAAGAGGGAGCCTCGACCGAGAAGATGCCTCTGTAAGACAGGACTGCAGGCAAGCCTGTAGGACGTTTTCTTAGTGACTGCTGGGCGAGGACCCAGTTCACTGTGAGTAGTGCCATCCCTGGGCTGGTTCTGGCTTCTGTAAAAAAGCAGCCTGAGCAAGCCAGTAAGCAGCACCCGTCCACAGCCTCTGCATCAGCTCTGCCTCCAGGTTCCTGTCCTGTTTGAGTTCCTGCCCTTTAGTGATAGACTATGATACGGAAGTATAAAATCAAATAAACCCTTTCCCCCCCAAGCTGCTTTGGTCATGGGGCTTTATCACAACAGGAAAAACCCTGACTGAGATACCAGTGAAGGTAGAAAATATTAAAAAATCATTATTTCCTCTGCCAAACATTCATAGACTCTTCTTTTTCAGTATTCCTTAAATAGCACAATATAGCAATGATGCTATATTATGACCTACATAGCATCTAAAGCGTATTATGTGTGTCAGTAATTTAGACATATCTAAAAGTCTACTGGAAAATATATGTAGGTGTACACACACACGCACACACACACACACACACACACTATGAAACTCCACAGAAAGTTCATTTTTCTTCCCTTTTTGATTTCCATTTCAAGCAGGTTTCTGTTTTTGAGAATCCCATGTATGAGTGCTGTATTTACATCATTTCCCTCTTATTTACTCCAACTCCTCCAGTATCTTCCCACCCACTCCTTTTCAAAGTTATAGCCTCTTTTTTCTCTAATTATTATTGCCACCATATGTAAATAGCATATACGTATGTTTTTTGTACATACAAACTTAACTATAAACTTACTGACTTTGTTCATCCACTTGTTCATGCGTGTTTGGGGTTTATTTTTTGGGACTGGGCGACCTCTCAAGGTGCTCATCCCTGGAGAACACTGATTCTTCCTCTTACAGTCGCCATTAATGGCTGTAACTAACTCTTCATCTAGGTGTGGACTTCTGAGAATTACTGTACTCATGCTGGCCTATCTACATGTCTACTGGTGTTGGCATTGCTCAGGTTGGGTGATCATATTGCTGAGGCTTCCTGGGTGCAGCCTGCCTGTCACATGTAGAAGACATCCTGCTCTTTCATCTCCTTCCTCAATGTCCTCTGAGCTTCAGGTGTAGTGATTCTATTGTAGACCATGTGATATGTGTGTGTATATATTGTGTGTACATTGGGGCTGGGTGCAGCCAGTTGTTTTCCATATGTTAGCTGTTTATGATTTATGCAATGGCCTCTTCTTTCTGCAAAAGGAAGCTTCTTTGATGAGGTCTGGGAGCAACAGGTAGCAAGAAAAGGTGCTGCCCGAGCTGTGTATTTGGATTTACATAAAGACCTTTGTTTTGGTGTCTGTATGGGGAGTGTCTATGTAAACTAAGAGATTATTGGGGTGTTAGTTACTTTCTTATTACTATGACAGACCTATTTGACCAAAGAAATGCAAGCCAGGAAGAGTTTATTTTGACCTAAAGTTTGAGGGTAGAGTCCTTCATTGAGGGGGAAATCATGGTGTCAGGAGCACAAGACAGACAATCACATTGTGTCCCAACCAGAAAGCAGAGAGGGATGAACTCCACTACGCACATTTAGAGTAGGTTTTCTCAACTCTTTCTAATCTAGCAACTCCTAGAGTTGGTATGTTCAGAGATGCACCCCCCCCCCAGATTATCCTAGAGCTTGTCAAGTTGACAACCAATATCAATCACTATAAGTTCACCTTTTGTGATCCTGTCACTCAAACATAATCACTTCGAAGTCACACCCTCCCACTATTTGCTCCATAGCCAAATGATCGTTGTGTAATATAAAGTGCACTCAGTCCAACTTCGGAAGTCCCACAGTCTTCGGCAGTTCCAACACTGTTTAAAAGTCCAAAGCTCAAATCTCTGTGGGACTTGAGGCAATCCATTAGCCTCCTGTATACAAAGGGCCATAGTAAGCACTGTTATTCTCACCAAGAAGGATGGGCACATGAAGGAACAATGATACAAAAAGAAATCTGAATCCCAGGAGGGCAAAAATGGCATTCTTCAGCTCCATGTCCAACATCTGGGGCTCATGATGGAGTTGCCTGGTCTCCAAGGGACTTGGTAACCCCTGCTTCTCCATCTCTGCTGCCAGTGACATGTGCAGCTTCTTTCTGGACTGGGCTCTGGCCTATGCTTGCTGCTTTCTTTGGTGGACGTCCTATGGTCTTGGCATCTCTAACATCTTTGGTCTCTGTGGCTACTCAGGCAACTTCAGAGCTTCCCATAGTGCCTTCTTGGGGCAATCTGTACCTGTCACACATTGTCTCACTTTAACAGCTTCCTGGAACCTTAATGTAAGCCTCTATGGCCCACTAACCCCCTTTTTATCATGTGTTCATAACCAGTACCCTGTGGACTACATTGCCAAGTTCTGTTATAAGGTCCAGAGGTCGCCGTGGCCCCCTGGACCACAGTTTTAGTGGCTTATGGGAGCATTTGAGGCAGACACTCTCAAAATACTTCCTTAGGTATCTATGTATGATGGGATCTTCCTACACTTTAGGCTATCTCCTTTTAAACACATTTCTGTTCTCACATGCTGAAGCCTTCCGCGGGTGGGATCTGATAAAAGATTCCCTAATCTTATTATCCTCCCAAAGATCACATGGCTTCTCTTTAACAACCACACCTTCATTTTCACCCGCTTAGCCTGTAGCTTTAAATTCAGGCATGTACTTTATCTCACTGAACTTTACATTTATTCTGCCTTTCTGCTCTCTCTCACTGCAGACCTGGATGGTAGCAGCTATCAGTGAGAACGCCACAGCCTGAACATGCTCCCATCTTTAGGTTTCTTCCACCAAACAAATTAATCCAGTACTTTCGGATCCAGTTTCAGCTGATGTAACTCTGCCAGAATATAACAGACGACCCCTGCCCAGCTCTTAGGAGAGTCCTTGTTCCCCTCCAAAACTTCATGATCTTGCCTCTACTTCTTGTATGTCTCTTAGCACTCTGTCCTCCCAACCCCCCACTAGAATGTCCCTTTGGGTGTTCTATGGCTTTTCTTAGACCACTGTACCAAAGTTTTTTAAATTCTTTCTAAAATCCAGTTCCAAAGGCATAAGGACCACATGGTCAGAATTGTCACAGCAGGAACCTGGCTTCTTTGGTATCAATTCTCTGTATCAGTTTGTTAGTTACTTTACTGTTTCTGTGACAAAAATCCCTGATAAAAATGAGTTAAAGGAGGAAGGGGGTGTGTTGCCTCATAGCTGGAGGCTACAATGTATCATTAAATGGAGTCATGGTGGCAGGAACATGAGGAAGCTGGTCATATTGTGTTCTTAAGAAGAAGAGATGGAATCTAGTACTCAACTTCAACCTATTGATTTAGCCTGGGTCTTCTAGAATCTTTCATCTTCATTCCATAGATGCTAAGGAGATGCAAAGGTATAAATAGACATTTCCTGTTCTGATCACTGGGTCCCAAATAACCAACTCAGAAGCAAATATTAATTATAAATACTCGGTCGATAGCTCAGGCTTGTTACTAGCTAACTCTTAAACTTAAATTAACCCATATTTCTATTTATGCTGTGCCACATGGCTCATGGTTTGTTATCTCATTTTTTTCTCCCTTGAGACAGGGTTTTTCTGTAGCTTTGGGGCCTGTCCTGGAACTAGCTCTTGTAGAGCAGTTTGGCCTCAAACTCACAGAGATCTGCCTGCCTCTGCCTCCTGAGTGCTGGGATTAAAGGCATGCGCCACCACCGCCCAGCTGGAATCTTTCTGACTCCGCCCTTCCTCATCCCATCATTCTCAGTTTGGCTCTCCTGCCTAACTTTATTCTGTTCAGCTATTGGCCAGTCATCTCGTTTAGTAAACCAATCAGGCAGTGTGCAGAAGGATTGTTCCACAGCACAAAGGGAAAGTTTTTAAAACATTTGTAATAAAAATAGTAAGTTATTATTTCTTAAGATGTCAACCAGATATAATCTAAACTATTTCAGAGGCCAAGGTAGGAGGATCATAGGTTCCAGGATGGCTTGAGCTATGCAGAAAATTCATGGCCACCCCTAGGCCACATGGTGAAACTCTGTCTGAAATTAAAATATTTAAAAGTGGGCTAAGGATGATGCTTGGTGATAGAGCACTTGCATGCTTGAGGTGCTAGGCTGAAGCCCCGGTACATGGATGGATAGATAGATGATAGATAGATAGATAGATAGATAGATAGATAGATAGATAGATGATAGATAGATAGATAGATGATAGATAGATAGATAGATAGATGATAGATAGATAGATAGATAGATAGATAGATAGATAGATAGATAGATAGATAGATAGATGAGGAAATTAGAAGTAAAATGCCATCTAGGGTTTAAAGTGAGCCAAGAGACACCCTGTGGCAACCTATTGTGCCCCAGCCACTTGTGAGTTTTAGCCATTGGACCATTTTATCCAGTCACGTGCCGGACTGAGTGTCACTCACTCCCCTGCACTCACGCTCTGTAGTTCAGCCCCAGCCTCTCACCTGGAAGCTTCTCTTCTTTTCTGCCCCCCAAACAGGGAAGGGAAGGATCTCCTGGCCCCAGTATCACCTTCGGGTTCTCTTGAGTGGCACAGGAACGGCCCACCCCCATCAGAGCGGCTGCCTTAGTCTTTCCCTAGTGCTAAGGAGAGGTGGCTTCTGAGGCCAGGAGGAGAGCTGAGGAATCCGAGGGTCCCAGTGTGTCTGGAGTGTGTACAGCCACAGGGAAATGGTGGAGGTCAGCCAGCCAAGGGCTGCTCCAACCCAAACTGTCATCACCAGCGTGGGTTCCATCACTTTGCTTCTTCATTCCCTTTAGCAGAATTTTACTTCACAGATTTCTCAACTCAACTTGACTAGCTAGACTTTAATCCCTGCTCTGACACGGGCTGTGCATGTGACCTGAAGCAAGCCCCCACCTTTCTCCCCCTCCCCCCTAGTCTTAGGTTCACCTCTGTAAGTGAGGAAAATATCAGTCAGTCCCTGGATCCTTGGTTGCTTGCTGGTGTTAAGTAGGGTGATTCATGCACGTGAGATCCTTGTTGAAGCAGTATCCCTCAGTTCTTTCAAGGCCTGGGGCTGACAGGTCCCTATTGCTGTTTGTACTACTTGACCTTGGAATGTCATTTCTGGCACCTGAGGGCGAGCTCTCCAGTGGTTTTGTGCGTCTTGACTTTCTCAGGAAGGTTTTGAGGAAGAATTGGCCCAGTGTCTTCTCTGCGTGCAAGCCCCTCCCCAGGCATCCATCTTCCACAGCCGTGGGAAAGGAAGCCAGACCATTCGAAACGAGGCACCTCATGGTTATTCTTCTCCCTTTGGCAAAACACAAAACACCACCGCCCCTCCCCTCCCCCGTCTCCTTTTGTGCCACTGCAAACATTGCCACGGTTTTGGCGGGAAGGGGAAGTTATTTTGTGTATGTGTGAACCAGCATTTTGATAGACAGGGTAAGTTGCAATCCAATTCTAAACTATAGATTTTTCAAGCAGATTGATGTAACAAATTGTTAGCAAATAGCAGTTTGCAATTTGATGCTAATTAGACATAAGGCAAATATGTGCCATGACAAATTAGCAGCGAACCATACTGCAGAGGATTAGCGAGAGCTGGCACAGCTCGCCCGGCTTCGCACACCTCCCCACCACCGTCACCGTTGGGGCCCGAGCCAGCCTCGCCTCTCTGGGAGTGGGAGCCGGGAGACCAAGAGAATCCCAGCTGCTGCTCCGAGATGTGTTCGCCACCTTCTGCTCCCACCTGTGCCCGCTGCTGCTCACCACCTGCTGCCCCGACATTGGCGAAAGGTTCTAGAAGCTCATAGGCCAGGCGTGGGGGCTGGACGAAAATAGGAAGCAACTCCAGAAACTTTAAGGAGAGGAGGAAAAGAAATAAAGTAGGCAAAAAAAAAAAAAAAATCCACTCAATGACAATCATCATTAGTGATTTTATCCTCCCTCTCTGGGAAGTCTGTTTCTATGAAGAGTATGTGTATTTCATTTTCAAAGCATTTTATTTGAAAATTTCTCACACTTCTAGAATGTATTTTGAGTATATCTACCCACCACAACCTCCAGGCCCTCCCCTATGCTGTCCACTTCATCACCCAACCTACTTTTGACCTCCTCTTTTGTTGTTATTAGTAACCCACGGAGTTCAGTCCCTGTTGCCCACATGTGGTGCAAGGCTTTGTGGCCATCCACTGGGACAAGGACACCAAACCAGTGGCCACAAGCCCAAAGGAGAGTGGCTGGCTTTTTATTGTGTAGGTCTTCTACACAATACAAGCTATAGTGAGTTGATGGCACATGCACCCTTTCCCAGCCCCAGCACCCTTCTGCTTTCTTTCCCTGGAGGTTCTCAGAGACTAGGGTGATGAGAAGCTGATACAGAGGATCCATCCGTAACTCTCTACTCAGAGTTAGTTTACATGTAACATAATTCAACTCACCTCACTTTGCATGCTGCAAATTACTCCAGTCCCACAAAAGGGACATATTTACTTTTCTAAAGAGCTACATGATGTTCTTTTTTTCTTCCATTAATTCACTCATGTCTCATTACCACATTCCCTCCCCAGGAACGTCTAGATTGGGTGTAGGTTTCTGCAAACATAGAAAGCTCTACAAAGCTAAGGCAAGTTTGAGAATCAATCTCTGTCCATGCATGACTCTTTCCTGAGGGAAGAGCAGGTCCAGTGTAGAAAGTTCTCCTGGAGTTTTCTCTTTCAGAGTATCCACTTTGGATCCTTCACCAATCCCAGTTCCTCATGAAGCTGTTACTATCAGAATGCAGAAGTCACTTGTTCAAGATTGCATGCCTTATTCATTAACAGCTAGGCCACTTTTGAGGAAGCTTGTGTCTGTTGTCTACTGGTCTCCTTGGGTGTATTTCGGGCTCTTATACATAGTCCCTATAAGTACTTCCTGGGGATGCCATTAATGTCCATAATGCCTTTGCTAAAGGTCTGTGGTTACAGTGGCCTTCATGAGATCTTACAAGTATTAGTTGTTGGGAGATGATGCTACGGTGTAACATGAGGTTAAATGAGGAGCTTTGTTAGAAGAACCTGCAGGATTCTCCCAAATTAGGTTCCCCTTTCTGCTTCTGACACTGCTCAGCAGACCTAGATGAGAGGTGGGGGGGGTGGGTGGAGGCCGTGTCCAGTCTTCACTCAATTCTTATCACTGGGGCACTTCTAATGACCAACACAGAGATGCAAGAAATCATTGTGTCTACTTGCACCAGGGAAATGAGGGATGGGTCCTGCAGCTGAGGGCTCTAGGAAAGACTTGCTTTCCTTACAGTGAATGCACGCTCTAAGAAAAGAGCTGCCCACACTTGGTATGCCAGCATTGGAGGCCTGGCTTCCAGTCCCAGGAACTGTGAACTTGGGTGATCCCTTATCTCCTCAGTCAGGAAAGGAAAAGGTAAAACATGGCTGGGGGTGAAAGTCAGGAGCTCTGCATGGACATGACTCTTTAAGGGAGCGGGGCATAATTCTCCATAAAGGTATGAAGCGAAGTTCATTTGCGTACCCACAGGAGGTTGTGTTGGAAGTGGACCTCATTCGTGACACCAGCAAGACTGTGTCTCCAGTGCTGCAGTGGCCTAAGGTGCACGACCACAGGTTTCCTAAGTAACGGCCTTCTATTGCCTCCTTTCCAGAACTTTGGTCTGTGTACCTTTCTTTTGTCTTGTTTTGGATAAACTTTCAGCCAAAGGTCAAGGCAATAATGCTGAAAGCAAGTAGCCTTGCCAAGGCTGACCCTGTTGGCGAATGAGACACAACTTAGTGCTAGACCTGTTAAACTGGGCTTTGACCATTTCTTGATCACTTAAAAGATTCAGTATTGTATTGTATTCAGTATTGTATTCAGTATGTATTCTATTCATGCATTTAAAAATTCAGGAACGCCTTTCACATTTTTCCAAGGCATCTTTACACAATTATGGATGATATTGTTTCATTTGTCATATTTGATGTTCTATGATGTTATACTTATATATGTTATATTTCTGATTGTTAAATTATCTTTACTTTCCTTGAATAAAAACAGATTCAATCATGGATTATTTTCTAATTTTATTTATTTGTTTGTTTGTTTACTTACTTATTTATTGAGAAAGGGTCTTGCTATACAGCCAGGCTGACCTGGCACTTAATAACCCAGTCTGGACTGCAACTGGTCATCCTTCAGCTTTCTGTGTGTGAGTTCAAACACAACCCACCAAGCCTGGCTGTCCAGGGGAATAGAATTCAGGATGGGGCGCTAGCATTATCATTCCTATGGTTGTTCACCTCCAAATTGGTGACAGATGCCCCCGAAGTTTTCTGAAATAACTCAGCCGTGGTACCAATGTCATGTGACTGTAGGAACACAAGCAATTGTGGGAGAGGAACCAATGAAGTAGAAAAACAGCAGGAAGCGACTCGGGAAAGCCATGTTTAATTTTTTCTTGAGCCCCCTCTGGGGGAATTCTCCAGACAGTTTTGAGAATGGTCAATAATGAGTGTTGCCACGAATTTATTTTCCTTGCAAATCTTTATTTAAACAGGGTGTAATAGGCTGTTTCCTGCCAGTCCTCTGGGCAGCCTGGGACATGTGGGGTTTGGAGAGTTGGCTGTTATCAGGGAGAATCCTTCTGCGTATGACACGGCGGCCAGTCTCTGGCTGCTGAGAGGTTGGAATGATGGCACCGTGACCAGCTAGAGCATCCAGCAGAAGAATCATTTGTGCTAATGAGACTTAAATAGGTATGCTCACTGTGCTTTCCTTCAGGCTCACCATAATATATATGATGTGTAACTCTATTACAATATTTAATAGGTCAGTTTTTATTAATATCTTTGTGTGGGTGTGTATGTACATATATGCATGTGTGTATGTGGGTGCTTATGGAGGCCAGAAAATGGCATCAGATTAAAATTGGAGTTACAAGTGGTTGTGAGCCTCTCAGTGTGGGTGTTGGGAACTGAACTTGGGTTCTCTGCAAGAGCAGTATGTGCTCCTAAATACTGAGCCTTCTCTCCAGCCCTTTTCCATCACAATGCTATTTTAATGTCTTTGTTTTACAATATTTTCTAGGTAAAAGCAGAGGGAAGCAGAAATCCTGAAATTGGGCAGAATTCCAATAGGTTCTGTGGCTGACACTGGGCTACATCATTGGGTTATTATAGTATTATGACAGATGAAATTTTGTTCTTAGAAATATGTAAACGGGAAGGAGTCACTGAACTCCACCTTGACTCATGTGCCTAGGAATGAAGAGCTGGAGGAGCTGGTGATTTATAGATGTGTTTTTTTTTTTCCCCACTTGTATCAGATGTCTCTTCATAAAGCACCTGAATATTTGTTTCCAAACAGTAGAACTGAACTTCCACCTGAGTCAGCAGAGGAGAGGACAATTTCCTTCCCAAGCTATCTGTTTTAGGTCATGGAGACTCATTGAACCCACTGTGAAATTGTGTGCCTGAGCCTCTTAGTTGTCTAAGTTACCTAGCACCATGTTAAAGAGATAAAAATAGACCATACACTTTGCCCCTTATGAGCTAAGGATTTCTCAGTCGCTATAATTATGGTGGGATTTAGGAATTTAAAACAATAAGTTCCCTGTGTACTCCGGAACAGTCATCCCCCCTCTACACTATTAATCTTGCAGTAGCTGTAGGCTCTGTTATGATGCTGCCTTCCAGCCTTCCAGTTTTGACAGTTTATTCTGTTTTATCTGTTTCTCTCTCCCTGTCTCCCTTCTTTTCCTCATTCTCCCTTTCTCTCCCTCCCTCAATATTAAGTGAAATCTCTTAGTGATTTATTGATTTTTCTCATATCTTGAAGGATCCAGGTTTGATTCTGTTTTGGTTCACAGAATCAGCTTTGGTTTAAGCTTTTAACTTCATTGAGTTTTGCATTTATTTCCTCCTGCTATCCCCCCAGAATAATGTGTTCTTTCTTCTACTTCCTCATGGTGAAAACATCCATGATCAGTATTGATCTATATTTATTCTATATTGACATGTGGCATTATAAATTTGATCCTAGAGTCTGCTTTAGTTGTAGTCCCCACATTCCAATATGCTGCTTATCAAGTTCAAAATAGTTACCTTTTCTTCTAGTTTCTTATAAGATCATTTAAATTTTGTCCTTTTTGTGACTGTAAATTGTGGTGTTAGGAGTTGGTACTGTCATATATTTCTAAAACCACTTTGAAAAATATTTGCCTTCTAATAGGAATACTTAGGTCATTTTTAATGAATATGATCATTAATACAGTGATGATCAAATTTACCATCTTCACAATCACTTTCTTATATATATATATATATATTTATTTATTTATTTATTAAAGATTTCTGCCTCTTCCCACCACCACCTCCCATTTCCCTCCTCCTCCCCAAATCAAGTCTCCCTCCCTCATCAGCCTGAAGAGCAATCAAGGTTCCCTGCCCTGTGGGAAGTCCAAGGACCACCTATCTCCATCCCCGTCTAGTAAGGTGAGCATCCAAACTCCCTAGGCTCCCACAAAGCCAGTACGTGCAGTAGGATCAAAAACCCATTGCCATTGTTCTTGAGTTCTCAGTAGTCCTCATTGTCCGCTATGTTCAGCGAGTCCGGTTTTATCCCATGCTTTTTCAGACCCAGGCCAGCTGGCCTTGGTGAGTTCCCGATAGAACATCCCCATTATCTCAGTGTGTGGGTGTACCCCTCATGGTCCTGAGTTCCTTGCTCGTGCTCTCTCTCCTTCTGCTCCTGATTTGGACCTTGAGATTTCAGTCTGGTGCTCCAATGTGGGTAATAGCAAAAAGGCTAGAAAAAAAGTGAAATGGTTACAACGCTCTTTACCACATGAAATGCAGGATAACGAAGAAGGCAGACTGTGATAGGTTAGTTACAGACAAGTTGCCAACCTTAAAATGGCCGTTAAAGTAACAGTGAAAAGTTATAGCTAATGAACCAACCAAGGAAATGAACTAACTCATAAAGTATATGTCATTATTATAAATACAGGCAGAGTACAGGGGAAAGAAAGAGAATATGGAATGAATAGAAAGTGATTGTGGGTCTCTGTCTCTGTCTCCTTTCATCACCTGTACTCTGCCTTCTTCATTATCCTACATTCCATGTGGTAAAGAGCGTTGTAACCATTTCACCTTTTTTCTAGCCTTTTTGCTGTTGTCTGATATATTTTACTCATACTTGTGCATGTTGTAAACCTTGTGACTTAGTTGTTGTTCTGTTGCTATAAGATACAGCACAACCAAAGGTGACTTGTTAATGAAAGCATTTAATAAGGGCCTTGCTAAAGTTTCAGAGGGTTAGTTCTTGACTGTCATGACAGGTAGCATTGTGTCACACAGATAGACAGGGTCCTGGATCAGTAGCTGGGAGCTTACCTCCTGATTCTCAGGCAGAGAGAGGGAGAGAGAGAGAGAGAGAGAGAGAGAGAGAGAGAGAGAGTCTGATGTGGGCTTGAGAGATCTAAAATTCTACCTCCAGTGGCACACTTCCTCCAACAAAGCCACACCTCCTAATCCTTCCCAAACAGTTCCACCAACTGAAGGTCAAGCATTCAAATATATGAGCTTATGGGATCCACTTCTCAATCCAACCACCAAACTCTGTGATAAATTATCCTCTTTAAAAGATTAATTATCTTCTAAAAGATTTATAAAATGAGAAAGACACGCATTTTATCTTTAAGGTACATTTACCTCTCCAATTCTCATTCTTTTGCTATTTGACAGAACTTTATCCTTCCTAGAATAACAGATAATGAATTCTTCTCAATTTCTAGATGTCTAAAAGACTTCTATTTCATGTTCAATTTTCAAGATAGTTTTACTAGTTATAGAACTAACATCCCCCCCCCATTATTAAAAATTTCATACTATCTCCTGATAATTCTACAAGCTACATTTTTGGCAGAAATTTTGTATATCTGCTATCATTCTGTCTGTTTTTCTATACAGAATGTGTCTTATTATTCTCTGGTTGGTTTTAAGAATATCTCTTTCATTGTTTTAAAAAACTTTATTATCTTGTATTTTGCTAAATTTTTCCTTGTGATTCTTTTTTAGACTGTAAACTGTGTTTTTCTTTGGTTGGTTATTTTTTATTATTAGTGTGTATTTATTGAAAAATGATGGGTTTCATGTTAACATTTTCAAGCAGGTACAGAATATATTTTTTCCATATTTCTTATGCTTGTGTTCAGTTAATTGAATTTACATAATGTTCAGGTTCACATTTTTTCACAGATTATAAATATCTTAGCTGCTGTGCCCTTGATAATTTCCCTGTTCTTCTTCCTTTTGAGACTTCACTATTGTTGCATTTAGAAATTTTCTCCTTTCAGTGATTAGTTTTTCAATCTTTTTATTTTCATTTTGTTTCAGACAGTGACTTTATTCTTCTTTATTCTAAGCAGTTTCAATCATGTTTTCCTCCACATTGTGGTTTTCAACTTCAGATGTTTCACTTATTTTTTAGAAATTATGTTGGAATAAGGAGATGACTTAGTGAAGTAAAGCACTTGCTGTATAAAGGGAAGGACCTGAATTTGGATACCTAGAACCTATGTTAAGCCAGACATGGTGGCATACAGCTATAATTCAAGCACTCTTACAGGGAAGCGGGATTACCAGAGAATGTGAGGAAGCTCATGTGTTTGAAGACCTCGAATACACTGTAGCGAGCATCAACCAGTGCATAATATTCCTTTATTCTATGTAAAGGTATGTCATCGTGAGTGGGTTAATAAAGATGCTGATTGATCAGGTAGAAGTTAGAAGGGACTTGCATACAAAAAGAGAATATGAAAAAGTAGGGGTGAGTCTCAGAATTGGGAGGAGACACAGAGAGAAGAACATGAGTTTGTCATACTGAGGAAAGGTACAAAGCCTCATGACAGAGCAAAAATAAAAAATGTATGTTAATATAAGTGCAAGAGTTATCTAATAACAAGCCTGAGCTGTTGGCTGAGCATTTATAGTTAATAATAAGTCTCAATGTGATTATTTGGGAACAGGTTGGTGTCTCAAAAAAATTCTGCCTGCAAGCCTGTCTCCAACATGAAAGGTGAAGAGTACTATATGTATGCTGTGGTCCTTACATGTCCATGTCCAGGTTTTCATTTTCTCTCTTCTCTCTCTCTCTCTCTCTCTCGCTTTTGTCTTTTTCTTTTGGGCCACCAATTGGCTCCCAAATCGTGACATGGAGACTTCTTATTAGTTATGAATGCTCGGTCTTAACTCTTGTTTTAATCTGTGTCTCTTTATCTATGTTTTGCTTCTGGTCTTTTAACCTTCTTTTCTTTTCATATGTCCTACTTCCCTGCTTCCTCCAGTGTCTGTTGTCTGGCAGCTGCCTGGTTTCTGCCCTAAGCATGTCCCTCTCTTTCTTCCTCATTCTCTTCTCCTTCTTCTTCCCTTCTCTCTCCTCCTATTTATTCTCCCTGACTGCCAACTCTATATATCCTTCTCCTGCCTAGCGATTGGCCATTCAGGTTTTTTTTAGACCAATCAGGTGCCTTAGGCTAGCAAAGTGAAACAGTAACAATCTTTTTATAATTAAACAAATGAAGAATAAACAAATGTAACACATCCTTACCTCATTAAACAAATGCAGCAGAAACAAAATGTAACACCCCTTTAGGTAGTTAAAGTAATATTTCACAGTATAAACAAATGTAGCACATCTTTATATAGTAAAATATCCCACAACATCTCTTTCTTTCTTTCTCTCTCTCTCTCTCTCTCTCTCTCTCTCTCTCTCTCTCTCTCTCTCCACACACACACACACACACACACACCACATATACACCCATAAATAGTTATAGTTATTATATTAAGTGGACATAACATTAAACTGATTCTTAATGACTTATCTTTAACCCTATAGGTTAGTACTTCAGTCATCACTAATTAGAGAAGCTTCTATTTGCAGCAGATGACAACACAGAGACCCACAACTGGTCAAGGAGCAGAGAAAAAGAAACTATAAAATACTCTATATCATACCCACTTCTGGGCTTAGGGACTACTGTGGAAGATGAGGGTGTTGTCATAGAGAGAGGAAGAGACTGACTGCAAGGAACCAGTGTTTTCTGGACACAACAGGGCAGTTGCACATAGGAACACAGAGAGCACTACAGCATGCATATGCCATACAGAAGCTCAAGCCAGACATCTCAGCGTGGAAAGGAATGAATCCCACACCTAGCTAATGAGCTATCGGTGATAGCTGCTGGGAGAGGGAGAGTCAGTGTTCTTTAGGGTGTGGCCCCTGTCGGTCCACCAGCATCCACTGAAAGTCACACACCTGAGACTATATGGACAGCACAAATTGTACCTTATTTTTTTTTAAGAGGAGACAAAAACTGAGTGGGTTGGGAAGGGGGGTGGATCTGTGAAGGGCCACAGGAGGAGATGAACATAATCAAAATATATCATGTGAAATTCTTCAAGCACTAAGAAAAATGAGAAAAAGATTGGGAGGTTTATCTTGGATGCTGTATTTCCAAAGTGAGACAGTATCATTAAAATGTGTGAGGGGGCAATTAAGATGGGTGAATATGTGAAATGAAACTGTTAATAAATACATCTGAAATGTTAAAGTACATGAGATCTCTCATGTGTGTCCTGAACACACTGCTGGAGCATGTGGAGAAGACTCATAATAACTAGTCCCACATCCTTGCCCATAGCTTTGTCAAACAGCTCAGGGGGTCCGAGGCTACGACAGCTCCACCTTCATACCAGGAAGCTTTTCTTCTGTGCTTCTGTGAAGTCAGAGACATCTAGGTGATGTCTGTGAAGTCAGAGACAATCCTACACAAATGGAATTATTAGCACTCAGCTGAGGAATTGAGGAGAACCCTTTCCAGACCACTAGCATTTTCTGTGTGCCATTTTGTAGGCCCATATTTCTGTGTGGCACAAGAGCCATAAGCCCAGTCTGAGGTGGTCACAATCTCTGCAGACAAGCTGTCTCTGTTTAACAATAGCCAGGATGTGCTGCTCCTAGTTTCTTTTGTTATAAACGTAGATTACTTGAGAAGAGATGTTGGCTGAAGCTGATGACTTAAGAGTTGGGAGTTTTGGTGCTTCCTTCCTTTGTAATTTGGAGGATGTCTTATAGAGATGCGGATTCATGGCCTACCTGACTGCTAGCATACAGGTAGATGTGGACGTGACTTGAGCCCACGCACCTGGTTGCCTAGGAGACAGCCTAATGTGTTTTCCCGCTCATTTTATGTGATGATATATAAGGTGTTTGGAGAATAAACGAGAGATCTTTGGAGAGAGATCTTGCCCTTGAATGATGACCGTGTAAGCTGTGTCTGATTATTCCTCGCGACTCCGTATCAGTCCAGTTAAGGAATATGTGTTGGACCTACACGGGCCCCAACACCATTTGAAGTTTGTCTCTGGGTTATGACGCTCAGCTTGAGACCTCTTTCATTGTATCACAGCCCGGGAGACGTCCTGAGAGTAACTTCTAGGTATTTGAGCGGGAGTTTCACTGGTTTGACACTTTCGCCAAGTCCCCTTCTGAGCTCCTCTCTGTCTAGCACCTTGTGTCCATTTTACATAATATTTTCCTCCAGTTTCAAAGGTGACACAGTAAATCCATTTCCTGTTGCTTCATCAGTTTCTAACATGGGAGCTACCTTCATCATCCCGCGTGTGTGTGTGTGTATGTATGTATGTGTGTGTGCACGTGTGTGTGATAATCAGAGGGACATGTCTGGCGGGTTTTTTTTTTTATGTTTTGAGACAGGCTCTCTCCCTAAACACAGGGCTCACCATTTCACTTCACCTAGGCTTGCTGGGCAGCGAGCCCAGGGATCTTCTTGTCTCTGCACCCTCTTCAATGTCTTGGTTTACAGGCACCTGTTGCTATGCCCAGCTTTTCACCTCAGCTGCTGGGGATCTGAACTCAAGACCTCATGCTTGTGCAGCAAACTCTTTATTCATGAGCTGTTTCCCTGGCCCCTACTTTTGTTCTTTAAAGGACAATTTCAGTAGCTATAGAACTCTGGTTAGTGTCTGATCCCTGTTAGTGGTGAGGGACATGCCATGAAGGCGACAAGGGTTGGGTTCCCCCAGTGTGAGGCCATGGTCTGACCTTTGAGCTGTGGATACAGCTCAGTGGGGAGACCACCAACATGGCATACTCGTTGAGAACATTTTTCTCTTTCTTCTTTCTTTCTTTCTTTCTTTCTTTCTTTCTTTCTTTCTTTCTTTCTTCCTTCCTTCCTTCCTTCCTTCCTTCCTTCCTTCCTTCCTTCCTTCCTTCCTTCCTTCCTTCCTTCCTTTCTTTCTTTCTTTCTTTCTTTCTTTCTTTCTTTCTTTCTTTCTTTCTTTCTTTCTTTCTTTCTTTCTTTCTTCCTTTTGAGACAGGGTTTCTTTGTGTGGCTTTGGAACCTGTCCTGGAACTTGCTCTGAAGACTAAGCTGGCCTTGAACTCACAGAGATGACATTTAAATTTATCTTTGGATTTATCTTTTTGCATTTTCCTTGGCTTATAGTGTAGATAAAATCAAATATAAGATTAAATATGAACTTATCCATTCTTTACAAAGTTTTAACTGGTGAAAATCTAGTTTGAAGTGTGTGGTGTGTCACAGCTACATGTCCATGTTCACATATGTGTCACCTAATATATTGTGGTATTTGTGGAGATAACACTTCAAAAAAAAAAAACCTCACCCCTGCAACTTTCACTGGTGATCTAAACACATGCAACCTCATTTGTGTTAAGGTTCAATTTCTTTCTCTTCTTGATGTGCTGAGTGTATTTATTGTGAAAGGTGTTTGAATCTGCCAGGAGCTCCTTCTGCACCCATGGAGATGATCTTACAGGTTTTGTCATTGCTCTTTTTCCCCCTTTAGAATAAGATATCTATTTTATGTGTATTTGCAAGCTTGGGTGCATGTAAGTGCCCACAGAAGCCAGAGGAGGCTCCAAGTCCCCCTAGAACTAGAGTTGCAGAGGGTTGTGAGCTGCCTTGTGGGTTCTGGGAGTCAAACCCTGTCCTCGATCAGCTAGATGAGCTAGTGCTCTCAATGGTGGAGCCGTCTCTCAGTCCCATTGTTCTTTCTTAGAGCGGTGTACGTTTTCTCAACATGTGCTCTTTCTATCTGCTGTGCCCATTTCAGTGTCTCACCTACCTTCATTTTCATTTTATTTGCTTCAACTTTTAACCTTCTTGGGTGAGGTGTCGATAACTGTCACTGTGGCTTTTTTTTGTTTTGTTAAAAAAAATCAGTTGTTGATATCCATTTTTCGGTCACTCTGTGCTGTGATCTTAGCTGATTACTTTCTTGTGTTGTTATTGGACATCATCTCTTTATCCCTCCGACCCTGGCCTTCTCCTCCCTCATTTCTTTCTATTACTTGTATGCTAAATTCTAGTCACTTTTATTCTGTAGTTTTGATAAACTTTTCAGTTTTTCTTTATGCACATGATTGTGTGGACATATATAAGTATGTGCATACAGTTATGTACGTGTGTGTGTGTGTGTGTGTGTGCTTGTGTGTGCATGTGCACACATATGGTCCAGATTTGATGTTATTAAGAATTTGCTGCTGGTTAAGTGTGTGTGTGTGTGCCAACTTCTCTTAGGCCAGAGCCATCCAGAAAGAAAGAAAGAGGCAAAGGGGGACAGAGGGAACCTCGAATGAAAAAAAATGCCTCCCTTAGATGTGCCTGTTGGCAAGTTGGTAGGGTATTTTTTTTTTATTGCTGATTGATGTGAGAAGCTAAGCCCACTGCAGGTACTGCTACTTCTGAGCAGATAGTCCTACTTGGTAGAAACAAACGAATAAGCTGTTAGGAACACTCCAGTAAGCATCACCCCTCCATGGTCTCTGCTCTGAGTTCCTGCCTTAGCTTCTCTCAGTGGTGGACTGTCATGAGATGGGTAAGCCAAATAAACCCTTTCCTCCCCAGGTTGCTTTTTCTCATGGTGCTTTACCACACCAACAAAAGCCTACTTCTATTGAGTTTCTGATTCTAGCTGTTAAATGTCTTCAAACACAGGACTTCCATTTTATTCGTTAAGAAACATTCAGTTCTTATCCAGTGTTTTAGTCAGGTTTCTGTGGCTGTGACAAAACACCACAAACAAAATTAATTTGAGGAAGAAAGGGTTTATTTCTCTTTACAGCTTAGAATCCATCATTCAGGGACCATCTAGCTCATGCGAAGTTGATGTGAAACTCGCCAGAGCAGTTGGGTATGATGTTGCACGCCTGTAATCCCAGCACTTTCGAGGTGGGAAGATCAGGCATTAAAGATCACTCAGCGAGTTTGAGGCTAGCCTAGGCTACATGAGACTTTGTTTCAAACAAACAAAACCACAAAACAAAAGAAAAAGTATTTGTTGGGTGAACTTGCTTGTGGCAATTTCCTCAAACTTATCAATCAAAGGTACTCAAAAAAATCAGTGTCTAATAAACTTAAAATGCAGTATTTCTGTTTGAATGTTTCCCCGCTTCTCGGTCTTGTCTCTTTCTATGCTTGATAATTTAAAAATCCTATTTATTTATTTTAGGTGTGTGTGTGTGTCTGTGTGTTAGTGTATGTGTGTGTGTGTGTGTGTGTGCATGATCACACTCCAAAGTATGAGCATGTGGATCATGTGACTGTAGTACCCGAAGAGGGCCTCTGGTCCCCTGGAACTAGAGGTAGGGCAGTTGTTAGCCATATAATATGGGTGCTGAGAACTAACCCGGGGACTCTGCCAGAGAAACATGTGTTCTTAATCACTGAGCTCTTTCTCGAGGCCCATAATTTTTGTTTTATATAAATTCAAGATCTGAAAAAAATGAAATCTGGTTACTCATGATATATTTTCCTGGCACACCCAGGGAATCACTGTCATTGGGAGCTTTATTTTTTCCACATAGTTCAGTTTCTCTGCAACAACTCTCTTTTCATTCCAAATAGTGTTTAGAAAATGACAAGAGTCTAGTGGTATTGGAAACCTTATCAGGAGGCATCATTCAGTCAATGCAACCTGCTGCACTGGAGAGGTTGCATAGCTGCAGACTGGAGTGAGCAAATGCTTGTGTTGATGGTGTAGCAAGATCTGGAAGGAAGGGGCATGGAAACATAGGCGAGCAGCACTCAGTGCATGTGGAAGTTTTCTTTACAATACCATTCACAGCATCTCCTGAGTAAAATGTAGTATCATTCAGTACATCTGTATCTTCTGTGTTTCTTCAAAGAAACCAGTTTGTGGACAATAGCAACAAGATCAGTGACTTTCCTTTCACCAAGAACAATTATAATCATTGTTGATTATAGCTGCTATGTTCTCCAATCCATTTCTGCATCAATCCATGCAACAGCCACCATATATTGTATTCTAGGAGCTACTGAACGAGTAAGGAAGACAAGAGGGACCTAAAGAGGTAAGAGGGGGATGGAGGGGTGCAGAGAAACTGACACCTGGAAAGTATATGGATGGAGAATGAGAATGGGGGTCAGTGGAGTGGAAAGAACTAGGAGATAAGAAAGTGGTGAGCAGGAAAAGAGGCAGAGGTTTCTGTCCCTCCTGGTCAGTCCTGCAGCCATTCAGTCCTAAAGAAAAACACAAAGGCCTACATTAATTATAAAACTGGTTGACCTATTAGCTCAGGTTTCTCATTAATTAACTCTTACACTGTACATTAACCCATAACTGTTGTCTTTGTTAGGCACGTGGCTTGGTACCTTTTATCAGTGAGGCATTCTCATCTTATGTCCTCTGCATCTGGGTGACAAGTGCAGACCCAGCCTTTCCTCTTCCCAGAATTCTCCTAGTCTGGTCACCCTGCCTATACTTCCTGCCTGACTTCTGGACAATTGGTGTTTTATTAAACCAATACAAGTGACAAATCTTTATAGGGTGCAAGACCATTGTCCCACATGAGATGGGGTCTCCAAGCACCTGACGCTAAATGACAAAAAAGCCCAAAGAAAGTGACTTAAGGAAGGAAAGACATATCTCGGCTCTTGGCTTAAGAAACAATGTCTTAAAAAAAAAAAAAAAAGAAACAATGTCTTTCAACATGGTAAAGGAGTTGTAGTAGCAGGTATGTGAGGTAGCTGATCACATTGGATCTGCAGTCAGGAGGCAGAGAGGGCACAGGAGGTGGAACTGGGCTATAAAACTTCAAAGTTTGCCGGGCGGTGGTGGCGCACGCCTTTAATCCCAGCACTCGGGAGGCAGAGGCAGGCGGATCTCTGTGAGTTCGAGACCAGCCTGGTCTACAAGAGCTAGTTCCAGGACAGGCTCCAAAACCACAGAGAAACCCTGTCTCGAAAAACCAAAAAAAAAAAAAAAAAAAAAAAAAAACTTCAAAGTTTTTCTCCAGTGATGCACTTCCTCTGACAAGCCCCAGCAGCTTCCTAAAGGTTCACGAACAGCCCTATCACCTGGATACCAAGCATTCAAACACAAATTTGGGGGGACATTTCACATTAAAACCTCAACACTAAGTGTGAAGGGAAACCGTGGGATGGTCACAAACAGAAGACACATTGATCATTTCCAAAGGACAGGATTTATTCTTTAGGGCAATTTAGATGTAAAGAAAAATTGATGGGATAGTCTAGGCTATGAGTTCTTATAATCTAATATCCAGTTTCTAATAACAGCTTGTGTTTCTATAGGACCACATTTGTTGTTGTTGTGGAATCCATGCCGATACAATTATAAACTGGAGTGCATATTCCACTCACTTATTCTTGGTTTTTATGTGGTTACCACACATTGGTGCTCCATGCATGATATTGTGCAATATCCATTTTTCATTGGCCTTATACTCCTCCTGGATGTGATGGTTTCTTGGACTTTTTTCATTTTGACGACCTTGACAGCTTTCAGATATACTAGTGACGTATTGTGTAGAATGCTTCTTGGCTGGGATTTAACTTATACTTGCAAAGCAACTGAACTTGCCTGAGTAGATTTTTGTCCCAGTTAAATTTGTTTGGGGAAGAAGATCACAGGCATAAAGTGCCATTTCACCATACACAAGAGTATATTTGGTCAGTACGATGTATCACTGATGCTGCTGACTTTTACCACTGATGAGGTCATGTCAGATGAAGTTTCAGAACCACAACAAATAAGAATGAAAGAGGAGTGGTTGATTTTCATCATCAACAATCTCAATGAGTTATTGTTTACATCATGTTGACTTCTGGGCATGTCTATGGGGCATTCTCCTGATTATATTTATTGAGACCTGAAAGTCTACCCTCCATCATGGGCAGCACCATTACTTATTCAGGAGATTCTCAGCTCTGTGAGGGTGGAGAAAATGAAGTGAGCATAAACATGTGATTGTGAATATAACCTGATCATTTCTCCCCAGCTCCTGTCACAGTGGCTTCCCTGCTATGGAAGACTGTAGCCTGGAATTGGGAACTCCAATGAGTTATTTCTCCCATAAGTTGATTTTGTGGGGTATTTTCTCACAGTAACAGTAGTGAAACTTATCTTGAATAGGAAGTGAAACTAAACTTGACATGATCTACAGTCTTATAGGAAGAGAGTCTCAGTAAATAATTGTCTAGATCAGGTTGGCTTGTAAGCATGTTTGTGGGGGTTTTTCTTCTTTTTTCTCTTCTTTCTTTCTGTTTGTAAGTCTCTCTCTCTCTTTTTTTTTTTTTTTTTTTTTTTTTTTTTTTTTTTTTTTGATTTTCGAGACAGGGTTTCTCTGTAGCTTTTGGTTCCTGTCCTGGAACTAGCTCTTGTAGACCAGGCTGGTCTCGAACTCACAGAGATCCACCTGCCTCTGCCTCCCGAGTGCTGGGATTAAAGGCGTGCGCCACCATCGCCTGGCTCTTGTAGATTTTTTATACATTTTAATTAATACAGAACTACAGTACTTTCCCCCTTCACCTTCTTCCCTCTAACCCTTTCTTTGTCTCTGCTCACAGATTGATAGCCTCTTTTTATTTGATTACTATTGTTATATACATATATTTGCTGGATGGTGGTGGCACACACCTTTAATTCTAGCACTTGGGAAACAGAGGTAGGCAGATCTCTGATTCTAGGCTGGCCTGGTTTACAGAATGAGTTCCAGGACCACTGGGGCTAGACAGAGAAACCACATCTTAAAAAACAAACAAACAAAACAAACAAAAAATCCAACAAAACAAACATGTATTTTTATGTATGTTAATGCATACATGTATAAATACAACCTTTAAAGCTGTTTTTTGTTATTTATGTGCATATGGTTTCAGGGCTTACCACTCTGTATTGGATAATCAATCATCTGCAAAGACCTTCCATTCTAGGAGTTACTAACCCCTGGACAGTACAAGAGCAGAGAAAATTTGGCTATGATGATTTCATTCCTTTGAAGAGCTACTTTTACTCTTTCTTCTTCTTTTATTTTTAATTTCCATACTGTCATCATCCACAATTTACATTGCTAACAGCAGTTTGTGAGAATCCAGAAGTGATAATTCTTTTGTCTTTTAGATAATAGCCATTCTAACTAAGATGGTAGATTTTAATTTTTACTTGCAATGATTTTTCTGATGAGAAACTAATATCTTGACCATGAATGATATTACAATATGTATAAATGATAAAAATAATTCAATTATAAGTTGGCACTTTTCAATAGAAAAAATAGAAATGGCTTTTTAAAGTGGATATATTTTCCATGTATCCTTGGCAACCAGAAATAAAGGTGCAAAAATGGGAGTGGGCCAAGGCCAGCATCTACTCACAAAGGCACGACTGTAGTGAACCATGTATTTCAACCAGGCCACACTGTTTACAGCTTCACCACCTCCTGTTAGTCAATTTACTCATCTCTGATCATGCCCTCACAGACACAGCCAAAGGTAAGCTTTACTAACTTCCTAGATATCCAGTTGATTGTCAAGATGAACCATCACAATGAGATACTGAAAACATTATAAATAAGTCAAAATAGAGTTTAAAAAATTTCCCATTAAGGTACAGAAAAGCAAGAAAAAGAGACACACACAAAAGAAAAAAAAAAAAAGAAAATGACCTAAATGGTACAATAGAAAAAATGTTAGACTAAAATTCTTGAATGATTATATTAAAAATAAATTGTGTAAATACAAATAAGTAGGCATAACTAAGTGTGATCTATAAAAACTTACTTTAAATAGGATGACTAGTTAGGTTGAATATAAAAAATGCAGAACAAAGACACAATAGAGGAAATAGATTAATCATTTAAAGAAAATATTGAACCTAAAGAATTCCTAACACAAACATCCAGGAAATCTGGTCTACTATGAAAAGACCAAATATAAGAATGATAAGAATAGAAGAAGGAGAAAAAATCCTGCTTCAAGGCCCAGAAAATATATTCAACAAAATCATAGGTGTAAAAATTTTCCAACATAAAGAAGGACATGCCTATGAAGATACAAGAAGCTTATAGAACACCAAATAGATTGGACTGGAAAAGAAAATCTCCATGGCACATCCATAATTTAAACACTAAATACAGAGAACAAAGAAAGAATATTAAAAGCTGTGAAGGAAAAAGGCCAAGTAACATCTGAAGGCAGACCTACTAGAATTACACCTGACTTCTCAGTAGAAACTCTAAAAGTCAGAAGGGTCTGGACAGATGTCTTAAAGACTCTAAAAGACCATAGATGCTACTCTAGACTACAAAGCCCAGCAAAACTTTAAATTACTATGGATGGAGAAAACAAGGTATTTCATGACAAAGTCAAGTTTAAACAGTATCTATCCACAAACCCAGCCAGACAGAAGATATTAGAGGGAAAACTCCAACCCAAGGAAGTTGACTGTCTTCATAAAAATGTAAGCATATATATGAAGCATAAATCTAATTAATCTTAACAATAAAAATTGGGGGTCAAATATTGGGATAAGAACCTGGAAGATCAGAGAATCAGGAACAGCTGCCAGTTGCTCCTACTTCTCTCATTCCTCTGTCCAAAAAGGCTGAGATCCTCTCTCTGCTTTTTCATTTGTCAGAACACCAGCAAAATGTCACACAACTTTTCCTCCCTTTTGTCTAAATTAAAAAAATTAGCCGGGCGGTGGTGGCGCACGCCTTTAATCCCAGCACTCGGGAGGCAGAGGCAGGCAGATCTCTGTGAGTTCGAGGCCAACCTGGTCTACAAGAGCTAGTTACAGGACAGGAACCAAAAGCTACGGAGAAACCCTGTCTCGAAAATCAAAATAAATAAATAAATAAATAAATAAATAAAAATAAGGTTTTAAGTAACATAGAAAACCTATATGCAATAAGTACATTAACTATATACAAATATATACAGGTGAGAATTATATTAACAATGTTCAGTCTATTTGCATTTTATAAATTCAGAGAAAATACTCTATTAATCTATTCTACCTTGGTGAGTCCAAAGTATTGTCCCTGATTAACTTTCTATCCTAATTTGCATTCCCAACCCAAAACTGTCCTTTTTTGTCTCTCAACTTATAAACTTTATAACTCTTTTGAGTTTCTTTTCTGAAATTGTTAACAAGGAAAACTATAATGATAATAATCTAGTCTTCAACTCCATCAGAGACCTGAGAAGGATATAATATTACTTGAGTAAACAGGGAATGCAGAACAAGCAATTTCCAAAACAAGAAATGACAGAAACAGCTGGCTTCCTGGATAGTCATCCAAATTCCTCTGTAACATTGGGACATCCGTCTTTGGCATACAGACCTAGAATATCTGATGGACTTTTCTGTGAAGTAGGAGTTTTGAAAGACTGTCATACCTTGTCTTGACAAGGTTTGGCAGTCACTTTCTTATATGTTCAGCTTGACCAGTTTGTCAGATGTTGAGGCAAGGGTGGTTACTTGCCCAATGGCTAACTTTTACTACAAAGAAAGTAAACTCTATATGGAGTTTCATTGATGCCCATCATCTTCTCTGAAGTATTGGTGCCTCCAGGAGCAGTCATGTCTCATTGTCATAAAAAGAACCTTATGTTATTTAAAACATCTTAAATGCCGTATTCTGTAGATATTTAAAGTATTTGAAGACCACCCTTCTATTTAAAATATGTATCTGTTTGACCTGGAAAACATACCTAACATGACTATAAATTTTATTGTAATAGGTGACTAGCTACTAAGCTGCATTTCCTTATTATTCTGAATAGTTTGTAAAATAATTTTCAAGGACTACAAGTTTACATTACATCATTAAATGAGTTGCATAGGTAAAATACCATAAATAAGAATAGAAACATATGTACAGTATGTTCTAACAAAAAACTTTAAATTTGTATCAATATACAAAAGTACCTTAAGAGTAGAAACATATATGCAGTATAGCAAAAATAACCTCAAATTTGTAACAATTTACAAAAATCCATACCTATATAAAATATTTAAGATTAGTAGTTGCTTTTTTGGTTTAAGAGAAGAGTCAATAATCTACCCTTTCATTTCTATATCCCCACTTTTTTCAGAACAAGATCACTGAATCTAATCTCCTTTGTCAAGCTTTTATCTTGACCATTACCAGCCAGTCAAGGGTGGGTAAGTTCAGCAACACTTGGAATCCAAGTGCCTGTGGAGATTACTATAGAAAGGCTTCAAGAGAAAAGTCCAAGACTGCCTCAGAGGACGTGAGGCAGTGGAGGAAAAGCCAGCCAACTTTGGTGCTGTGGCTATAGTTGTAGCTGCCAGTGGCAGCTGTGTTGGCAGCAAAGCCAGGGCAAGCAGCTGTCTCATGCTTTGGTGCTCTGAGTTGGACACCAGGTAAAGTGTAAATCTAATTAATCTTAATAAAAAAATCAGGAGTCAAATATTGGGATAAGAACCTGGAAGATCAGAGAACCAGGAGCAGTTGCCAGTATTTTCCTATCTCTCTTATTTCAACAAACAAAAGGGCTGAGATCCTCTCTCTGCCCCAGCTTAACACTTCCTGTTTCTTCTCTTTATGATCCTCTAGACCTCTATGGTTGACTAGTGGCAGCTCTGCTCTCTGACTCCAAGAAGTTTTATTTGTCGAAACATAAACAAAATATCACATTACATACATACATATACACATATATACACACACTACACACACACACACACACATAAAATATATAAAATCTCACACCAGAAAAACCCAATGAAGAGAAATACATACACACCACACACACTACCACTACCACCAATATAACTGGAAATAACAATTATAGGTCGTTTATATTTCTCAATATCAATTGACCTAATTCCCCAATAAAAAGACATAGGCATGCCAGGTGGTGATAGAACAGGCCTTAAATCCCTACACTTGGAAGGCAGAGCTCTGTGAGTTTGAGGTCAATCTCGTCTACAGAGTAAGTTTCAGGACAGCCAAGGCAACACAAAGAAACCCTGTCTCCAAAAATAAAAACAAAAGACACAGGCTAACAGAATGGATACAAAAACAGGATCCATTCTTTTGCTGCATACAAGAAACACACCACAAACTCACAAACTAAAGGCAAACATTGCTTCAGAGTAAAGGGTTGGAAAAAGATTTTCAAAGCAAGTGGACCTAAGAAGCAAGCTGATATAGTTATTCTAATATCTAACAAAGTAGACTTCCTACCAAAATTAAACAAAAGAGATGGAGAAGGAAATTTCATACTCATCAAAGGAAAAATTCACGAAGAGGACACTGTAATTCTTAACATCTTTGCCCTAATCACAAGGGCACCCACATTTATAAACGAAACATTGCTAAAGCTTAAATCACACATAAAACCTCACAAATTAATTGTGGTAAGCTTCAGTACCCCACTCTCACCAATGGATAGGTCATCAGGGCTAAAAATAAACAGAGAAATGATGGTATTAATAGATGTTATGACTCAAATGGACCTAACATATCTAAAGAACATTTCATCTAAGCACAAAAGAATATGCCTTTTCCTAGCACCTCATGGAATGTTCTCCAAAACTGACCATATACTCTGTCTCAACAATACAAGAAAATTGAGATAACCACCTTTGCTTATCAGATGGCCATGGATTAAAGCTGGATTTCAACAAGAATAGAAACAACAGAAAGCCTACAAACTCATGGAAGCTGAACAACTCTCTACTGAATTACCACTGGGTCAAGGAAGAAATAAAGAAAGAAATTAAAGGCTTCCCATAATTCAGTGAAAATAAATGTACAATATACTCAAACTTATGGGACACAATGAAAGTGGTGCTGAGGAACAGTTATAGCACCAAGTGCCTTCTTAAAGAAATTAAATCTCACACTAGTGACCTAAGAGCACACCTGGAAGCTTTAGAACAAAAAGAACCAAGCACAGGGAAGAGGAGAAGCAGGCAAGAAATAAACTGAGGGCTGAAATCAATAAAGTAGAAACAAAGAGAGCAACACAAACATATACAACATATACAAAGCCTTCTCCAAACTAACTAAAAGACAGAAAGAGAATATACAAATTAACAAAACCAAAAATATAAAAGGGGGGATATAATAACAGATAATGAGGAAATCCAAGAAATCATTAGGTCATACTTTAAAAACCTATGTTCCTCAAAATTGGAAAATCTAAAAGAAATGGGCAATTTTCTCAATAGATACAATTTACCAAAGGTAAATCAAGATCAGATAAATAATTTAGATAGACCTATAACCCCTAAGGAAATCAAAATAGTCATTAAAAATTTCCCAACCGAGAAAAGCCCAGGACCAAATGGTTTTAGCACAGAATTCTACCAGACTTTCAAAGAAGAGCTAATATTCCTCAAATTATTCCACAAAATAAAAACAGAAGGAACATTGCCAAATTCATTTTATGAGGCCACAGTTACCTTGATACTGAAATCACACAAAGACTCAACAAAGAAAATAACAGAACAATTTCCCTCATAAACATTAATGCAAAATGTACTCAATAAAATACTGGCAAACCAAATCCAAATATACATCAACAAGATCATCCACCATGGTCAAGTAGGCTCCATCCCAGAGATGCAGGACAGCTCAACATATGAATATCTGTCAATATAATACACTATATAAGCAAACTGAAAGAAAAAAGACTGCATGACCATCTTATTAGATGCTGAAAATGGCTTTTACTATATCCAACACCCCTTCATAATAGAAATCTTGAAGAGATCAGGGATGCAAGGGATATACCTAGAAATAATAAAGGCAATATTCAGTAAGCTGAATATTTAAAAGCAATTTCAATAAAATCAGAAACAAGACAAGTCTGTCCACTTTCTTCATATCTATTCAACATAGTACTTGACATTCTTGCTAGAGCAACAGTATAACTAAAGGAGATCAAAGGGACGCAAATTCTACAGGAAGAAGTCAGCATTATTTGTAGATGATGTGATAGTATACATAAGAAACCCCCAAAATTCTACCATGGAACTTCTACAGTTGATAAACACCTTCAGCAAATTGGTGGGATACTAAACAAACTAAAAAATAAAATAAAATCTGGACCCCTCCTATATACAAATGATAAAAGGGTTGGTTGAGAAAAAAAATTTTGAAAAATTAAATTAAAAAGGAAAATAATGCCTTACACAATAGCCACAAATAATATAAAATATCTTGGTGTAACTCTAACTAAGCAAGTGAAAGACCTGTTTGTCTTTAAAGAAAGAAATTGAAGAATATATCAGAAGATGGAAAGGATCTTCCATGCTCATGAATTAGTAGGATTAACATAGTAAAAATGGCCAGCTTCTCAAAAGTTATCTACAGATTTAATGCAATTCTCATCAGAATTTCAACACAATTCTTTCCAGAACTTGAAAGAACCAATACTCAACTTCATATTGAAACAACAACAACAACAACAACAAAAACAGGATGGCTAAAACAATCCTGTACAATAGAAGAACTTCTGGAGGTATCACCATCCCCGATTTCAAGCTGTTCTATAGAGCAATAGTAATAAAAATCCATATAGGTTGATCAATAACACTGAGTCAAAGATGGAGGCATAAATCCACATACCTATGGACATCTGATTTTTGATAAAGAAGCAAGAATTACAGGATGGAAAAAAGAAAGCATCCTCAACAAATGGTGCTGATCTAACTGGATGTCAGCATATTAAAGAATGAAAATAGATCCATATTTATCACTTCAAACAAAATTCAAGTCAAAGTGGATCAAAGATCTCAACATAAAACCAGATACACTGAGCCTGATAAAAGAGAAAGTGGGGAGTATCCTTGAACACATTGGCGCAGGAGACAACTAAACAGAACATCAATAGCACAGGCATTAAGATTAACAATGAACAATTGGTGCCTTATGAAACTGAAAAGCTTCTGTAAGGCAAAGGACATTGTCAATAGGACAAAATGGCAGCCTTCAGTGGGAATGGGAAAAGATCTTCACTGCAGTAGTCTGAATGTAATGGCCCCTCATAAGCTCATTTGGAACAACACTATTAGGAGGTGTGGCTTTGTTGTAGTAGGTGTGGCCTTGTTAGAGGATGTGTCATTGTCAGGGAGAGCTTTGAAGATCCTATGCTCAAGACACACCCAGTGCCAGTTTGCTTCTTGTGACCTGTGGGTTAAGATGTGGGGCTCCGAGCTCCTTTTCCTGTACCGTGTCTGCCTGCATGCCCCTGCATTGTACCATGATGATAACAAACTAAACCTAGGAAAATGTAAGCCACCCCAATTAAATGTTTTTCCTTTATAAGAATTGCTGTGGCCATGGCGTTTTTTTTTCAGCAATAGAAACTCTAACCAAGACACCCACCAACCCCACATCTGACAGAGGGCTGGTTTCCAAAATATATGAAGAACTCAATAAACTAGACATCAACAAACCAAATAATCCAAACCAAAAATGGGGTACAGATCTAAACAGAGGAATCTCAAATGGCCAAGAAGCAGTCAAAAATGTTCAGCATCCTTAGCCACCAGGAATGTACAAATAAAATGACTCTGAGATTCCATCTGACACCTGACAGAGTAGCTAAGATCAAAACCACAAATGACAGCTCCCTGGTGATGATGTGGAGCAAGGGAACCCTCCTCTGTTGCTGGTGGGAGTGCAAACTTGTGTAGACACTTTGGAAGTCAGTGTAGTGATTTCTCAGAAAACTGGGAATCAATCTACCTCAAGTTCTAGCTATACCCAAAGGATGCTCTACCGTACCACAAGGGCACTTGCTAAACTATGTTTATAGCATCTTTATTCATAATAGCCAGAAACTGGAAACATCCAAGATGTTCATCAACTGAAAATGGCTGTAGAACAATGACATCACGAAATTTACTGGCAAATGAATGGAACTATAAAAAAGTCATTTTGAGTGAGGTAACTCAGATCCCAAAAGACAAAAATGTTATATAAAAATGTTATATACTCACTTGTAGGTGGATATTAGCTGTAAACTGAAGGACAACCATATAACCCACAGACCCAAAGATGCTAAGTAACAAAGCGACTCAAGGGGAGAGCGTGCATTTCACTGTGAAGGGAAAATAGAATAGACATCATAGGCAGATGGGGAGGGGCCTGGGTGGAGGAGGGTGGGCATGGGAATGGGAGGAATAAGGTTGGGGATGAGGTTGGAGGGACAGAGCACTGGAAAAGACAGCTGGAAAGGCATCTCTGGAGTGAGCTAGAAATCTAGTACAATGGAAGCTCCTAGGAATCTTTAAGGCTGCCCCCTAGATAGGACACTCTTAGCCATGGGAAATAAGGAGCCTGAACAGGCCATCTTCTGTAACCAGGGAAGATTTCCACTGGAGGAATTAAGACTCCAGTCCAGCCACATAACCTTTGATCTACAATTTACCCTGCCTACAAGAGATGTTGGTGTAAAGGTGACACAGAAATTACAGGAGTGGCCAATCAATAATTGGTCCGGCTTGAGACCTAAATCATGAGAGAGAACCCACCTCTGACACTCCTTAGGGGGCCAGGATCCAGAGGCTGGATAGTCCAGCGACCTAGGATAGAACCAAACATGACAGACAAAACAAAACAGAAACAAACCAAAAAAACCCTCAATGAAATGATACCTAATAATACTCCCAGATACTCATGGATTGGTGCCTACCCCAGTTGCCATCAGAGAGGCTTCACCCAGCAACTTATGGAAACAGATGCAGAGACCCACAGCTAAACATTAGGTGGACCTCGGGGAATCCTGTGAAAGACTGGGAGGAAGGATTATGGGAACCAGAGAGGGCAAGGACACCAGAAGAAAACCTAAAGAATCAACCAATCTGGGCTCATGTGGCCTCACAGAGACTGAACGGCCCCGCAGAGACCTTGCAGGGCACTGACCTAGGCCATCTGCACTTATGCTGTACTTGTGTGGCTTGGTCTTCTTGTGGGGCTCCTGACAGTGGGAGCAGAGGCTGTCTCTGACCCTTACTGCTTTGGGACCCTTTTCCTAATGGGTTAGTAGGATAGGAGGTGCCTAGTCTTCCCGCAACTTGACATGCCAAGGCTGGCTGATGTCCATAGGAGGCTGCCATTTGCTGAAGAGAAAGGTGGAGGTGGGTATGGAGGTAGGGGGAGGGGAGGAAGTTGGAGGACGGAAGGAAAAATGTGATCACACTGGAAAAATTAATTAACAAAAAATATTGCACACACAAACATACACACATATATACATGTGTTTGTTAGTCACCATATCAGACATGTTATTACTCTAGCCACGAAGAAATGGAAGGACTTATATAATTTTCATTTCTATTTCTTTTTAACTCTTCCAACTGTTTTCCTTCTTTGAATTCTCCTTTTACTTTCTAGTTGGAAAACCACTTTTTACTTTCTAGTTGGAAAAAATATTTTGCTTATTCTATAATATATAAATTAACTTAGTTTCTTTGTGTTTAAAAATGTCTATAGATGGGATTGGGGAGACGGCTCAGAAGTTCATAGCAAGTACAGCTCTTGCAGAAGGCCCAAGTTTGGTTCTCAGAACCCACATCTAATGGCTCACAACCACCTCTAGCTACTGCGGCAAGAGAACCAATGGCTCTGGTCTCCTCAGACACCTGTACTCACAAGTACCCCACACATAGGTGCATGTTAATATGCATCTACACAATTAAATCCAAATAAATATTAAATTTGGGGATGTAGCTCACTAGCAGCCCACTTTGCCTGGCAGGTGCTGGGCTCTGGGTTTGATGTTCAGCACTGCAAACAAATACAATCAAACAAACAAAACTCAAAATAGATAAAACAAAAATGATAAGGGAAAAAACCCCAAATCTCTCTGCCTCTTTCTTTTTGTCAAAGAACTGAGAGTTGACAATGCCTTTCTGGGAGCATTTGAAAAATGTTGAACCATGGTAGCTTCCTATGAGGGTCCCTTAGATTTCCAGGCCTGTAACAAAATACCTGAGACGGTACTCCTAAAAACACGAAAAGTTCGTTTGTCTTGTTATTCTGTGGATTTTAGTCTACATGGAATTGATCACATTGCTTTGGGCCCTGTGGGAAAAGCAGGAGATTACCATGGTGGGAGACAGAGAAGTTGCTTACCTCAAGGCACCCAGGACACACGGTGGAAAGGAGCGGCTGGGGACTGAGGACATTTAAAATCTAGACCACAGCCCACCTGGCTTCTCTCTGGTTGTCACTGTTTTTGCTGTTCCACTTTTGGTGTGGATGCTTCTACTCTTATGATGGGTCTTGACATGCTCATTTTAAGTTGAACGTATGTCAAAAAATATCTTATTTTTCTATTTTTATATGCACGGGTGTTTATGCATGTATGTCTATGCAGCATGAACATACCTGGTAGTCTTGGAGGCTAGAAGAGGATATCAGACACAGAGGGTTGTTAGCTACCATGTTTGGGCCATCTCTCCAACCCTGCCCCCAATCCATTTTACAACGTTGGAACTTAAGCATGCTCAGAACACTCCCATTAGCCTGACACCTAACAGAAAACCCATTATACGATTAATACCTGAGTCGCTCATGCCAGAAATGAGTACTATGTTGAGCGTAAGGAAAAGAACAGTGGCCTGCCTGGCTGAGCATCCCCTCAAGTTGAAAGTGAGTTGACCGTTGTCCATCAAGGCCCCTTTGGATTTTTATCATGAGGCATCTTGGTGTCATGAAGAGGATGCTACTCAACTTCATGAATCAGAAACCTTATTTTTGGTTGCAAGCCTAGCCTTTAACGGCTAAGCCATTTCTCCAGTCAGTGATGGTGCACACCTTTAATCCCAGCACTCAGGAGGTAAAGGCAGGCAGATCTCTGTGAGTTCAAGGTCAGCCTGGTCTACAGAGTGAGTTCCAGGACAGCCAGGAATACAGAGAGAAACCCTGTCTCCAACCTGCCCCCCTCAAAAAAAAAATCATGCATATTTTCAGTGACTGTTCATTGTGCACTAGTTTGGAGGAAGCAGATTCTTTTGATCTGACTTCTAAGCTCACTTTGTTGCCCCCAGCACCCTGCTGACCCCAGTGGAGTTTTCCATTTTGGTTACTGTAGTTTTATTTCTATGATGTCCTTTAGCTCATTTGACAACTTCTATTTCTTTTTATTGTTTAACTTATCTAATGAGAATGTTGAATGCTTGTTGAAACATTTTTGGTGATGGTTGACTTAAAATCTTTATCAGCGGCTGATTTATCTTTGTAGTGCCATTAGCTGGTCATTGTTCATTGGAAATATGATCTTCCAGTTCCTTAGTGGGAGCCCGTTAGCTTTTGCGAGCTCCCACCTGGTATGGCACTAGAAGACTGTGATCTGTCTGTCAATCTTCCAAGCTGACAGGCGGTCACTCTGCATATGTGTAGTATTTGACCCACTTTTGTGGACATCAGATTTTTACGCTCCTGTAACGTTGCTCAAACTTGTGCGACTAGAGCTTCTGATCAATCTTTGATGGCTTCATCTGTGAAAACAGAAGGAGCTTCTTGGGGGTGCCTGGGGGCACCATGCCATCTACTGTGGAAGAGAGGCAGATTCCAGTGGGTTGGGTCTCCGTGGGCTCCTGCACAGAGGTCGGGGAGGCACAGGGCGTTTCTGTGACTGCTGTTAATTGCTTTGTAGACTGTCCACTAACGCCTGGGGCGGAGGGCTGGGACATCCCAGGGCTTTGCTGCTGTCATGGGAGCAGCTGAGAGGCTTTTTCAGAACCTTCATTGTACAGCAGGAGCTGGGTACCTGTGCTTCGATACTGTCATGGCTGCCTTTAGATTAAAACACTGTCCGGAGCTGCAGTTGTAGGAGAGAGTTGGCACTTCCCATTTGGGGTCTTCGTTGGGCTTTACCTGGGACTTTTTAATGTGTGTGTGTGTGTGTGTGTGTGTGTGTGTGTGTGTATGTTGGCAGTTCTGGATTGCAGGCCTGGCTGAATCTTAGTGCTGGGACCTGAGAGATGAAAAGCGAAGCTGGGGGCCAGCGAGCTGGTGGAATAAGGCAAAACATGGTAGGGTTGGACATTTGATGCCTGGCTCTGGCTTCCAGGAGCTCACAGCTGCACATGTACCCCCCCCCCCCACACGTGCATATCCACCCTGCCTTCTCTCTCACACACAAAGTAACTTTTTTGAAAAGCTAACCTGGGAAGCTACCACACTGCCAACCCTCTTCTTTCAGCTTGTTGGGTTCCCTCTTTATTGTCTGCTGAGCCACACACACAATCTCAAGGGTCTGTGGAGGCCAAGGGCAGACAGGTGAGCCTGTATCCTGCCCCTGACCCGGGAATCTACTATATGGCTTGATTTGCTTGTTTCATATATATATATGGGGGGGTGAGGAAGGGAAGAGACAGACAGATAGACAGACAGAGACAGAGAGAGAGAGAAAGGAGAAAGAGGCTATTTAGCATGGACTAGCTTTTGACTCATGATCCTCCTGCCTCAGCCTCTCACATACTAGGATCATAGGTGTCCACCAACAGACCTTGCTGCAGGATGTTTTCAGCATTACAATTAATAAAACGATCGTCTTCTGATTTTTAATCCCATGCGTGTACCTTCCCATTGGGCAAGAAAATCTCTGGGATCTCATTAAATAATATTGTTCTCACTTATGCAAGTTCCTCTTCCCATCCCTCTCTCACTAGGACCCTCCTACCTGCATGCAATGAAAACATCTCATAATACAAATGGACGGAAATAGAAAACACTATCCTGAGTGAGGTAAGCCAGACCCAAAAAGAGGAACATAGGATGTACTCACTCATATTTGGCTTCTAGCCATAAATAAAGGACATTGAGCCTTTAATTTGTGATCCTAGAGAAGCTAAATAAGAAGGTGAACCCAAGCCGGGCGGTGGTGGCGCACGCCTTTAATCCCAGCACTCGGGAGGCAGAGACAGGCGGATCTCTGTGAGTTCGAGGCCAGCCTGGTCTACAAGAGCTAATTCCAAGACAGGAACCAAAAGCTATGGAGAAACCCTGTCTCGAAAAATAAAATAAAAAAAAAAAAGAAAAAAGAAGGTTAACCCAAAGAAAAACATATAAGCATCCTCCTGAATATTAACCTCCATCAGGCGATGAAAGGAGACAGAGACAGAGACCCACATTGGAGCACCAGATTGAAATCTCAAGGTTCAAATCAGGAGCAGAAGGAGAGAGAGCACGAGCAAGGAACTCAGGACCGTGAGGGGTGCACCCACACACTGAGACAATGGGGATGTTCTATCGGGAACTCACCAAAGCCAGCTGGCCCGGGTCTGAAAAAGCATGGGATAAAACCGGACTTGCTGAACATAACGGACAATGAGGACTACTGAGAACTCAAGAACAATGGCAATGGGTTTTTGATCCTACTGCACGTACTGGCTTTGTGGGAGCCTAGGCAGTTTGGATGCTCACCTTACTAGACCTGGATGGAGGTGGGTGGTCCTTGGTCTTTGCACAGGGCAGGGAACCCTGATTGCTCTTTGGGCTGATGAGGGAGGGAGACTTAATCGGGGGAGGGGGAGGGAAATGGGAGGCGGTGGTGGGGAGGAGGCAGAAATCTTTAATAAATAAATTTAAAAAAATAAATTAAAAAAAAGAAAAGAAAACGTCTCATAATGTCGCCTTTTGGCTTAACCTCTGTCCTGCGTGCAAGTCAGCTTCATCAATGTCTGCAAGAGTCCTTGCATATGGTTAGCTCACTGCCCCAGCCCTGCCTTGCTGCTCTGGGAAGATAAAGCCCTGGCTATGTGGTCCTGATACAGAGGGAGGTGCTAACTAGAAATAACAGCAGTTGCTGAGACCTGAATCGCCTCTGTGTGGCTGCAGTCCCCATCCATGGATATGGTTTGGCTATACAGAGCCACCAACCCTATTTAGCTGTTGGTTGAATGCATGGTATTTTCTCTGTGGGTACAGGCTGTTGTCCAAACCATCTCTTGGAGGAAACCAGGGTTGATGGCCTATGGGGAAGTTAGGGGCAGCCCTGTATCCTTCAGGGTAACCATGAAGAGGGTTGCCCAGCTATGAGTCACTTAGTGAAGCTCTCCAGGAAACATACTAAGAGCCCATTTCCTGTGTCAGGACCTGCACCTGTCACACTGTCAGGCCCTGGAGCAACTGACTGCCAAGATGCAATGACTGTGAATGAGGGCATCAGGCCAGGCCTGTGTGTAGTTAGCAACAGCTTACTAACCTCTGATTGGCAGGGCTCTCAGCGGGATGCCTTTCCATCTGGATCCCAGGCTCCAGCCCTGGAAGTATCACCCAGGCCCAGCCTCACAGAGGGTTGTCCAGTCTGCAGGCAGAACAACCAGTTCTAAAGAAGGCTGCAGGCTCAAGGCGCTCTCTGATCTGAGCGCCCGCAGTTACATGGAGGGTATAGCCACAGAGCGGGTGGCAATCCTGCCTTACCAGCAAGGGAAGAGAGGCTGGAGAGGCTGTGCTTGTCCCAATAAGGCCTATTGCCCAGTTATCCCACCTATAGCCGGAAGGGCTCTCTGGTGTATTCTGGCCATCGACCTGGAATTTCCTGTCTCACTCACGTTCTATTCCTTCCTGCTTGACCATTGCCCTTCCTCCAGGTCACGTGATCCAGGAGATGTCTGTCTTATCACCATCCTAAAATACAGTACAGGGGAATTAAAGAGAGTGCTTTAAATATTTTCTTATGATTTCAGAAATTCTTGCCCAGTGGTTCTCAACCTTCCTAATGCTGTGATCTTTTAATACTGTTCCTCATGTTGTGCTGACCCCCAAACATAAAATTATTTTCACTGCTACTTCATAACTGCAATTTTGCTGTGATTATAAATTGTAATGTAAATATCTAACATGCAGGATATCTGATATGTGATCTCCAAAGGGGTCACGACCCACAGATTGAGAACCTCTGCTTTAGCCCGTGGTTACTAGGCCCTTTGTGATCAGGCAAAGCATTGTGGACTGTGTGTGCACGAAAGTGTAAGGGAGGTTGTTTTTGGAACAGACAACAAACTGCAAGACAGAAGTCAGCCATACCCTTCCAAGTGCCCTCACTGAATGTTTTCTTCCATCTAGGCCCCACCTCCCAAAGTTCCAGAACCTTCCAAGTAGCATACACAGCAGGAAGCCAAGGGTTTAACACATGAGCCAGTGGGTGGACTTTTCACATTCAAACCCCAGCAGAATCTGGCAGAGCAGGTGAGGGTATGGTGCCCAGCAGTGCATGGAAAGGAACGGTGTAAGCCGCTTCAAGCTCACAGGCAGGCACAGGGGTGGCCAGTCTACCTGGGTGGGACCAGCCGCTGAATGGCTACCAGAGCAAACATTGGGGCATCATGTACAAGGGGAAGTGGGCCACTCTTCTAATCTAAGACAGTCGAATGTGTATTCAGAAGGGGTGCCAAGGCATAAAATTACAAGGATCCACCCATGTACTCTGCAGGGAAGAAAGGGTTAATGGTGGAGGGGAAGGCCAGGCAGCAGGAGGCCAGCCTGGCAGTGGGACAGCCCAGTTAGTTTGCACACAGGAAGGAGAGAGAGAGAGAGAGAGAGAAAGAGAGAGAGAGAGAGAGAGGGAGGGAGGGAGGGAGGGAGGGAGGGAGGGAAGGAGAGAGAGAGAGGGAGGGAGAGAGAGAGGGAGGGAGGGAGGGGAGAGAGAGAGAGGGAGAGAGAGAGAGAGGGAGGGAGAGAGAGAGGGAGGGAGGGAGAGAGAGAGAGAGAGAGAGAGAGAGAGAGAGAGAGAGAGAGAGAGAGAGAGCAGGAGTGGTTCCAGACTATGAACCCTCAAGCCCTCCTCCTCCCGAGTGACACAGTCCCTCACTCCCTCTGGTGAGGTCCGGCCTTTATAGCCTTCCCAGATAGCACCACCAGCTGGGGCCAAGTGTTCAAATACATGAGCCTATGTCATATGCTCAGACCACAACACTACTCTAGCTCGGATCCTTGACGAGGGACTAGGAGGGGACAGGATGGCTCAGAACTCAGAGCCCAGTTCACAAAAGTTATCATGTGAAGTATGGGAGAGGAAGTTAGGGCAGGAGCCCAGAGTATGATGGAAATCATCCTTTTTCTCCTGTGCAATGGAGTCATGTCTGCACTGAAAACCTTCTCCCAGCCACTGTCTTCCTGGGCACCTGTCTTCGTCTCTCCCGGCTTCTCCCTAACAGAACCTCAGGGCCTTTGAACATACTGTCCTTCTGTCTGGAAAGTACTTTGCTATGCTGTTTGCAGTTAAGCTCTTTCTGGCCCCTCTGACCTCAACTTGAATGTCACCTCCTCTCCCACCTCTGATCCCATCACTCTCCCCAAGTGTTCTGTATCGTGTTTGTCTCTGCTTCTTTCCTCATTATTGCCATGCTCCTATGAGAATGTGAAATTCTGTGCATGGGAAGCAGGTCTCTCTGGGACCTGGACCCTGGTTTGGTATCCTAGTAAATAAAAGAGTCAGCTCAGGGGATCCCAGATTACTTCATCCCAAGTCACTCTGGTACAGCAGGAAGCTCAGGTCTGTCAGAATACAGAGGGGTTTGTTTTGGGGGAAAAATGAAAGAAAATATATTTTGAATCTCCACAAACATATGAAGAATGCTAACATGGTGCTTTGAAAATAGGAAGCGCGTAGGAGCAGCTTCTGTTTCGGGTCAGATGAAGCTGCCGTCATGTCATTATCAAAGCAAAGAATAAAATCCACAGTGAATCAGAAGAATGGGGAGATTTAACAGCTGAACAGTCTAGGGGAAATTTTCCTTCACTGAACTTTGATATGTTTTCGGGGGGGGGATGTAGGGGACACAGAGTTTCAGTGGAGTCAGGCCAGGTCTTAATAGCACACTGGGACTCCAGGAACACCATGACTCCAGGCTCCTTCCCCCAGGCCCACGCACCCTGAAGAAGATCTTGCACACAAAGGCCTGTTTTCCTTCCTATCCCACAGACGCACTGACACCCGGACTGGCAGAGCCACGGTCACAGCTTTGTTCCCTAGAAGCAAGCCAATTAGTGGCCCTGGCTGTTATTTACATTTCCCGCAATATATCAGTAAAATCGTGTTGATGATTTATTGTGGATATTATGTTATTGTCAGCATAATTTATTCAGATCCTGCTGCGAATACCTGCAAAATTAAGTGAAAGAAATGGCAACGGATCCATCGCTTTCCGAAGATATTTCTAGGCCTCCTTCTCCTCTCTCCCATTTCTGTCTCTCCCTGCTCCCCTTTTTAATGAGGATGTATGTTAAGAAAAATCATGGACCACTTACCTATTAAATTGTTTCAGGATCATCTACATTCAAAGTTTTCTGAATATTCTGAATGTTCCCCCTCTCCTCTGGAGGACAGAATTTGGACTTTCATTTGACTTTTCTGTCTCCTTTGTTTTCAGTTTAGTGTTTTGAAGGAAAAAGGTGCATTTTTTTCCCCCTTCTATAGTTTAGACTTAGTGAGTGGATGCACATGAGGCTTCTCTTTCAGAGCACAGAACACAGTCATTTCTGCCTCACATTCAAATACCCCCGCCTGCTGGGAGATAATTGTTGCCTATTCCAATTAGAGAGAAAATATTCTGGGTACAGAAGCCATGCGTCATGTGGGCACTGCAGAGCGCTGCTCAGAGCGAGGGCAGGCAGGGCCGGGGACATCAGAGCCGTGGGTTCTAGTCCCTGCTCTGCTTGGTCTTGGCATAATTTGGAGGGTCACAGAAGCTACCCAGCTTCTCTCTTCTATGCTGAAGGTGTAGTTTTCTGGATTTTGGTTCTCCTGGTGTGTATCTGCTCCCGGTTTGGGGAAGGCACATAAGTGTCAGAGTTATCTATTTCCCTTTTATTAGCATGCGTGACTTGTACAAAATAATGGGTTTCGGTGCGACATTTCCACATGGGGGCACAGTGTTCTCCAGTTATAGGCAACCCTCCTGTCTTTCCACTTCCCAAATGGTCTGATTTCTACTTTCATATATATATATATACATATATATATATATATGTATATATATATATGTGTGTGTGTGTGTATATACATGTATAAATATATGCACATATATATATTTCATATAGTGTGTGTGTGTAGAATCTACAGATAAAGGAAACATCAAGACATGAGGCCTTGTCCTTGGTCCTTGAATGGTGGGTCTCCCCACTCGGCACAGCTCCATGCGACCTGCAGATAGGACTCTTCTCTACCTCTTTACCATGTGCTCTAGTTGCTTTTCTGTTGCTCTGCTCAACATTTGTGACCCAAACTAATCCAGGGAGGGAAAGGTTTACTTCATCTTACACTTTCCAGGCTGCGGTTGCTCCTTGAGGGAAGTCAGGGCAGGAGCACAAGCAGGAACCTGGAGCAGAAAGCACAAAAGGACACTGCCACTCCATCCCTTGGTCATACTCAGCCTGTTTTCTTCTAGAACCCAGGTTCACTTGTCTAGGGATGGTTCTATGATTGTGGGCTGGGTCCTCCCTCCTCCCTGCTCCCCCCACATCAATCATCCACCTAGACAACCTCTTACAAACATGTCTCCCAGGTTAATCTGATCTGGGCAATTCCTCAGTTGAAGTTACCTCTTCTCGGGTGTCTTAGTGAGGGTTTTATTGCTGTGAAGAGACACCATGACCAGGGCAACTCTTAGAAGAAAACATTTAACTGGCGCTGGCTTGCAGTTCAGAGGTTTAGTCTATTGCTGTGGCAGGAAGCATGGTGGCATGCAGGCAGACATGGAACTGGAGAAGGACCTCGAGAGTTCTACATCCAGATGCACAGGAAGCAGGAAGAGAGTAAGACACTGGGCTTGGCTTGAGCATCTGAACCTCAAAGCCCACCCCCTGGGGCACTCTTCCTCCAACAAAGTCAGACTCACTCTAAACCGTGTCTCCTAGTGCTACTTCCTCTGGACCTATGGGGGCCGTTTTCTTTCAAACCAACACCCAGGTCACTGTAAACTGTCTTAAGTGACAAAAAAATCTAACCGGAGCACTGTGGTTGTCACCTGTGAAACTTCCCTAAGAGCACCGGGTTCACACTCCTTTGCACACTTTTGTGCTTTGATTGTGAAATGTTCCTTGTACATGCATTTGGCCCCTTGGTTCCCAAGCTGTTGGTGCTGCATTAGAAGGTGGTGGGTCGCTGGAGGCAGGCCTTGCTGCCCTATAGTCTGGCCTTACTTGCTGTGTAGTTTATGGTTCCTGACTGTGGTCACAGAGCAATGAGCCACCATATACTGCTGCTGTGTGGCTCTCTTGCCATGATGGATTTCATTCCCTGGGAACCCTTTCTCTTAAGTGGCTTCTTGTCACACAATGGGCCATCTCTCCACATTCCCAGTCAGGTTCAATTGCTTGGCTGCTTGCTTCAATTAGTGTCACAAAGTTTGCGAATTAGATCCCCTCAGTGTATGGTATCGTGGTGCACTGGGGAGGTGGAGGCAGGGAGTCTGTAGGTTTGAGGCTGGCCCAAGCTACACAGTGAGACTCTGTTTCTGAAACCACAGTTTATGCTCTTTGTAGCTGAGCCCCAGCCCTGGATAATTCAAGGTGACTGTGACCTTAGCCATAATGGTCCTGCCCACAGCAGTGAAAGGTCCTTCCTTTTTCCTTCTCCTCCCCTGTCCTTTTGCTGTTAGATTCTGCTGCAGCCTCACATACCCCATGATTTCCCATAATACCCTGGGTACCATGAATGGGACCTGGAGTCAAATTTTCACAAGTTCAAAGTTTAAATTTGAGAGTCAGAAAACGATGTCTGTTCTTTCTGGTCATGGACACCTGGGGTTGTTTGGGAGTGATGGTGCCCTCCATGCCAGAGAGAGAGAGAGAGAAAGAGAGAGAGAGAGAAAGAGAGAGAGAGAGAGAGAGAAAGAGAGAGAGAGAGAGAGAGAGAGAGAGAGAGAGAGAGAGAGAGAGAGAGAGAGAGAGGAAAAGCAAGAAGAGTCTGAGTAACTCTGCCTGATGCCCAGTTCACTCCTGTGCACAATTTTGGGTTCTTGGTGACATAGAGAGAATGCTCTTGGCAAACCCAGTTTGTAAGTTAAATCACTGCAACCTTCACTCTTGACTCTTGCTAATAAGACTCTGAGAATCACTGAGGTTTTCCAGATGTAAGCATCCTCCTCTCTCTCTTCAGCTCTCCCAACTGTAATGGAAGCATCTGTTCCCGACAGAGGCCAGAGCCTAACACTGCTGTGGATGAAAGATTCACAGTCTTGGTCACTGTTCTACGGCTGTGAAGAGACACCAGGACCAAGGCAGCCTGTAACAGAAATTACTGGACTGAGAGCTCGTGACTACAGAGGTTAGAGTCATGGCCATCATGGTAAGCAAGTATGGCAGCAGGAAGGCAGGCACAGTGCTGAAGCAGTGTGAAAACTTATACACTGGGAGGGGATCGAGAGAGAGGGGGATGGAGGGAGAAAGGGATGTAGGTGGAGGCCGCTCATTCGTTTCCCAGATGCCCAGACCCGAAATAATCACATAGAAACTATATTAATTGCAACACTGCTTGGCATATTAGCTTAGGCTTCTTATTAGCTAATGCTTATATCTTAAATTAACTCATTCTTGTTATTTTATATTTTTCCACGAGACTCGTGATTTACCAGTAAGGCTCCGGGGTGTCTGTCTCCTTTGGCAGCTACATGGCATCTCTTCTGATTCCATCTTCTTTTCTTCTCTATCTCTGCTTGGAATTCCCACCTTGTTCCATTCTGTGATGCCATAGACCCAAAACAGCTTATTTATTAATCAATGGTAATAAGACATATTCACAGCATACAGAGCAGAATCCCACATCAGAGGGAGAGAGAGAGAGAGAGAGAGAGAGAGAGAGAGAGAGAGAGAGAGAAAGAGAGAGAGAGAGAGATTGCACTAATTGCACTAACTAACTTTGGAACCTCAATGCCCACTCCCAGTGACACACCTCCTCAACAGAGACATTATAATGCTTCCCAAATAGTTCTACCAACTGGGGACCAAGTATTCACATATACAAGCCTATGGTACCATTCTTCCATTTGCCCCTTATGTTAAAAACACAAACAAATAAAAAATTGCAACATGCAGAGCTCCTGCTATGGTGTGAAGTCAAGTTCTTGTTCAGTTGAACAATATTCATCTTCATTTAAATATATTTTCTCTTGCATCCCCTGGCTTGACCACATTCATTTTTTCCTACACTTCAAATTGATTTGGGTGATTAACAACTACTGATATTTGAAAAGTTATCAAGGAGCAGATGAAGGTATCATGGGTGTGTGTGTTTGGGGAGGGATGTTGAAGCATAGGTGTCATTTCATTAGTCTGATGAATGCAAGCACCCAATGCAAGAACTGAAAGGCCTTGAGGACTGTGATACAAGGTTGCCATGGGTTAAGAGGAAGGATTCTGCTTCTTCCTGGGTCATCTGGGCCCTGTGGGACAATTTAATGTTCCACACCTGGAATTCATGTTGGAAACTCATTCTCAAAGTTAACATGTCAGTAGTGTTAAGGCTGGGCTTTGGGGGAAGTAATTTGGGTTACATAAAGAAAAAAAAATCATTGAATTCCCATGATGGCTTTTGTGGTCTTCTGAGAAGAAGAGAGACTTGAGATGGCCAATTGCTCTGACTCATCTCATGATGCTAACTATCATGCAGCAAACAGACCCTCATCAGAGGTCATGCAAGGCATCCTACTCAAGGAGTTGTCCCTCCAACTCCTCCTCTGTTACCCCCATCTCAACTTCTTCAAACTCTCAGCCTCCAGACTATGGACCAAACAGAGAATTATCTTCCTCGTGTAAATAAAGTTTTGGGTATTTTGTTATAGTAGTAGAAAACAGAAAAAGCCAGGCCATATGTTTCTCAATTGGAGGATATTTGAGATACCTTTTCTATATCCCTGGAGGTAGCTCACTCCTAGAGTTCTTGAGAACAGGCTTTCTGGGCAATTAAAATCTCTTGTCACTGAAGGCTAACTCTCGCACACCTTTGTATTTCTGGCTTTCAAGTTTAAGGAATAAGAGAAGGATTCTATCATTGATCTTCACATATAATACAGACATTGGAGGCAGCCTTGTATACCAGCCCTCAGTATCCATTTTATTTACATATTTATTTTTAAAAGATTTATTTTATATGTATGAGTTTTTGCTTGCATGTATGTGTGTGTGTGCACTATACGAATGCAGTACCTCCCCAGGCCAGATAAGGGAGGCATATCCACTGGGAGTAATATCCACTGGAACTGGAGTTACAGACTGTTGTGTGTGGGTACTGAGAACCAAACTCTCTAGAAGAGTAGCCAGTGTCCTTAGAATCTGAACTATCTCTACAGCCTGATTTTTTTGTGATGTTTAAGAAAGGAAGTACGGCCATCTTTTCCTGGTGTGTTCAGGAAGTGTATTTAAGGAATTCCTTCCTATGGCATCTAGTTAGGGAGCCTTCAGGAGATACACACTCAGTTTTGTGAGAGCTACAATGGTTTCTTTGTCTCTAAAGTTGAAATCATACTATTTGCTGCTTCACATTGTTTTTACATAATTTTCCTAACAGAAAAACTACTACCTTTCTAAATACAGAGCTTCTTATCAATAATTTTGCTTAATATTTTCTGAATTTAACATAAAAGTGTTTTCTTTTTCATACATTTCACTTAATTTTTGAGAATTTAATGTATGAGTATTACATCATTTGTATTTGCATCATTTCCCTCTCTCTTGTCCCTCCAACTCCTCGTCTGTTACCTCCACCTCAACTTCTTCTCAATGTCATGGTCTCTTATTCTTTAATTATTATTGTTACATATATACATTTAAATTTATGGATACGGCCTACTGAACTCAATTTAAATATTGTATATGTGTTTGGTGCTGACCTTTTGGGATGGGATGACGAGTCAGAAACATCAATCCTAGAAAAGACTGACTTACCTCTCTCAGGAACCCTTAATTGCCTGCACCTCTTTATCTGGTGTGGGGCTTCGCGAATTTTCCCTCGTCCATGCTGGGATGTCAACAGGTGTCATTTTCTTCAGGTCTTGTTTGGGTAGCCATACTAGTGAGATCTCATGGGTGTAGCTTCCCTGCCTTGTCTAGAACGCACAATGTCACAGCAGGTTTCCTCTGGGTCTTACTTTCTTTCCGTGCCCTCTTCCATACTGTTCCTAGAGCCTTGGGCGGAGGGGCTGTGCTGTGGATGTGGCAGCTGGGGCTGGGCACAGTCAGCTGTTTTCTGTATTTTGAACAGTTGTGGTTTTCTGTAATGGTCTCCGTTGGTGGTAATACGAAGCTTCTCTGATGGGTTTGAGAGGATGAGTGTTTAGAATACAATTAGAGGTTACACTGGTTTAGGAAAGTGGCAGATGTAGGTTCTTCTCCAAAGACCTTGCCCTCACAAGCCACAGGTAGTAGGCTGGGTTTGCCTGATGGAGACATGGACCTTTGGATTAAAGCATTTACATTAGGAGGTTATATATTTTTTTAGACACTGTACTGAATGAGAGTGCTGAATGACAAGAATTTCACACATGAACTGGGGTCCCTGCAGAGCAAGCTATAGATGTAGGGGACATTGGTATAGGGCAAAGTCACATTTTCCTGGTTACCCAAGATACAGAGCCTTGGTCTGCCTGAACTTTGATGGCATCTTTAAATGGTGACCTCACTTTCCTTTCTCCAGTTCTGCATGCACTCTAATATGTTGATGTTCAAAGCAATCCGTGCCAGGCAGCAAGGCTATGCAGCTCAAGCAGTGAATGGCAGATGGATGCTGGATATAAGAAGGACAAAGTAAAGAGGGGGGTGTCAGTAAGAGATTGCAGAGAAAGATGCCTTGGTAAGTCTGGGCCCGGAGAACAGATGAACAGAAGGGCTTACCGGAAGGAATGAGAGTAAAGATGAAGAGTAATTCTCCATGCAAGATGCCATCTGCCTGAACACAAAGGAACCTTGACTGACTCTGTGTAGACGTTGGCCAAATTGTGTCTCAGTTTACCCCGATATGCATGTAAGGTATGAAGCTGATTTCCACAATGATCTTATACCCATGAGGATGATAGCTTCTAAGTATGAAGCTTTATTTTACAAGGAGATGGCGCATCTCAAAGGTGTGTCCTCCAGCTGGGCGGTGGTGGCGCACGCCTTTAATCTCAGCACTTGGGAGGCAGAGGTAGGCGAATCTCTGTGAGTTCGAGACCAGTCTGGTCTACAAGAGCTAGTTCCAGGACAGGCTCCATAACCACAGAGAAACCCTGTCTCGAAAAACCAAAAAAAAAAAAGTGTGTCCTCTCGTTCCTGTGTGCATCGGGATGGAATCCATCTCATAGATCATGAGTTAGCAATGCTTTGGGGTAAAGGCATAACCAGCCATGCAGTCAATCTCCCTAAGGCATGCTTTCCCTCCTTTTAAATTAGCATTGAGTTTCTTTTCAAGTGAAAACATTCAGTTGCCTAGGACGCGTAACTCCTCCTCCTCATGGATATGAAGTGGGCTCATCGACAGAGGTGCACACCTGTCTCCCACCACATGCGGGGCTGGTGTGTGAGCTCAGTTTGGTCCCATCGGAACAAAGGCACCGCACACCTCCCTGTCACCAAGCAGACACTCGGGGCCGAGCCTGCCCATCAGCCCCCGAGAGCAGCAATTACACAGTCCATGGGTATGAGGAGCTGCAAACTAAACATTTGTTAAAAGGCTGTAATTAATGCAATTAGCCATTTACACGATAGCCCATAATGAATCCGAAGGCATCGTTATTGACTATCGAGTAAATAATCTGACATTAAAAAGTCAATGATCTGCAAATGAAAAATCCCCTTCTCTTCTTTTTAAAGGAGGGAAGAAGGAGGAAAGGAAGCGGAGGAAAAGAGGAAAACAAGTTTAAAAAAACAACCACTCGGCAAAGATGTCATTGCATAATAGTCCATTATGTCTCCAATTGAGCCGTCATGAACTATCAAAGAAATAATTGCACAATAGACCGCAATGGCTTCATCGTGTCAACATCTCCACATTTACATTTTTTGTAATCAATGGAAATTAAGTACAAAAATAGTCCTTTTGGTTTCTATCCACCTTTGCGGTTGGGGGCGGGGCCGGCATTGGGTTCCCCGTCACCTTTAGGGGAGGCTGAACTTGGTGGCAGTTCCCCAGAAATATTGGTTGATGGCTTGTTTATGGTTGCTTGAAAGGAGCCAGTGGGACCCACAGTGCCATGGTGCCAGAGCACAGAGATGGGCCGCTGTGCCCTGCTGGCCACAGCTCTGGTGCTGCCCCAGGGTCTGTGGCGCTCTTGACCTCTGACCTTTCACAGATGCATGGACTCACCGCCGGGTGGGCACACTTTCCTGGTCTCAGATGGCCATCATGCATGGGGGAAAGTCTAAAGTGTGGCCCTTTTTCTCTGATGAGTATTGTCCATGGAGGTCGCTGACCCCCTAAGCTCTTCACAGTGAACCTCAACTTTACCGGCGCTGTTTCTGCCCACAGCTGGATTGTGCAGCGTGATGGTCTGTGGGACTCCAAACATCTGTCCCCTTTCCCTTTCCTTTGTCCCACATCCTCATTTAGGGGAGTAGGGATGGACGAGTTCAGTTTTGCAACATAACCAACCCTTGAGGACATCCTTACAACATATTTTAGGCAGGAAGTCATAAACTTAATTGCACCTGTCTATCTAGCTACCGTCAGTCAATCACTCTGCCACCTATACAGCAGTTATCTATCAATAGATGATCTGTCTGCCCGTGTACAGACATTTGCTTGGCCCAATCTGCTTTTACTCTCCAAAAGAATTTGTTTCACTTTGATTAACTTACTATTAAGAACAAAAGTTTATCTGACGTGATAATACACACAAGTAATCCAGCACTCAGGAGGCCGAGGCAGGAGGAGTGAAGTGTGAGGCCAGCCTACACGACATTGTAACTCTCAAAAAGCGAAAACAAAATTCTCCAAAAGGGATTAGTAATATAGTAATATTGACCAGTGGTTTGTATATGATATTCTCTTGTTGTTTTAAGGAGATTAAAAGCATATAACTATTTAACCACTGGCAGGTCAAACATATGCAAATAAAACGTATCTATACTGAAGATAATTTAGGCTTTAAATTGTTTTTGTTCCCTATCAATATTGTATAATTCCCATCTCTGAGCTTGTTAGCTTTAAGCCAACTGGACACACGCTGGAGTCGTTTTGGGAGGGGAAAGTCCATAGAGAAAGCGCTCCCACCGAGACCGACCTGTGGGCAAGGCTGTGGTGTGCTTTCTTGATTGATGATTGATCTGGAAGGGTCCAGCTCACCATGGGTGGTATTCCCCCTCACCCCACCCTCCTAACCCCTGCCTCTAGCCCTCCCCACCCCACCCCCGGCTGCTGATGGTCCTGGGTTTTCAAGGCAATAAGCAGCATTCTTCTGTAGGCTCTGCTTCAGTCCTGCCTCCAGGCTCCTGCCTTGGGTTCTTGTTCTGTCTTCCCTCAGTGATGGACTGTGGTGGCGAAATGTGAGCAAAATAAACCCTTTCCCTCCCAAGTTACTTCCGGCCATGGTGGTAACCACAGCAACAGAAAGCCTAACCAAGACGATCACATTTGCATTGCTATAAGTATTGTAAGTAATCCAGAGATTGCTAAAATGAATAAGAAGGCCTGGAGCATAGCTCAGTGCTGGAGTGCCTAGAACCCACTAGCAAGGGGCTGTGGTGTGGCTCAGTGGTAGATCTGCCTAGAAGTCATCAGTGCTGGAGGTGAAGGCCTGATGTACATAGCTTGCCTAGTGTGCTTGAGGCCCTGTGTTCCATCCTTAGAAGTTAAAAAAAAATCAAAGAAACTAAAATCAGACAATGTCCATGGACAAATACGCATATATTTATGCAAATATCCGTGTTACCTAAAAGGCTTGAGCGCATATGGATTTTGTTTTCTGAAAGGCTGTTTTCACCAATGCACTTCATACTGAGGGATGGATGCACACATGAGGTTAAACACACACACACACGCATACACACACACACACACACACACGCGCGTGTGTGTGCGCGCGCACACACACACACCATACTTGATGCATATGTAGCACCTCAAGCTTGGGAGGAGAGAAAACCTTCTTCCACAGGCTCAGGGCATGACCTCCAAGGTCGCAGTGTGGCCTTGGATGGGAAATGTAGCAAGATCTGACGGCAGTTGGAACAAGGAAGGAGACCGAGGACAAGTCATTGACTGCCCCTTAGCGTGTGACACATCGTAGAAATAATATTAGCAAATGTCTGCGGAGAGAATTCCACTTAGAAAATGCTCGAACATCCTTTAATTCCAGTGGCTTCCCATGACAAAACTCATTAACCAAAGTAAGAGTGATCACAGTCATTATTCCCTTAGCACGGTGCTGGGCTATGCCCCACGTAGTTCCTGATGTACACGTGTGACCCAGGGTTCATCTGCTTGTCACCGTGATCAGAAACTACCACACTGCCTTCTGCTCAGGACGAGGGGACTCAACCTTTCCTAAGTGCCTGAGTGAGCCAGCCTCCCTTGAGATGCAAAGCCGCTCATAGGCAGCTCAGAGATGTACATTAACTCCCTGAGGTAGCACAGCAACCATGGTGAGATTGGATTCAGGAAGAATTCCTTCTCTCATTGTCTCCCTGGCCTGAGGCACTCACTCTCCAGGTTACAAAGGAAGCAACTGATTCTGGGGATTTGAAACTCTAGCATATTTAGAGCCAAGTTGTGGTGGGTATGTGGGGTTAATTTTGTCATGGGGCTAGGAACAGCAGGCGGAGTGTTCTATAGAGCTCATCTCTTTATAGGGCTTCCCTCCAGGGACACACATAGTGACCTTTGCTTCATTCTTGTGGAAAATGACAAGGGCTGGGGCTGGGTGCAGTTATTAGCTTAGTGGCATGGGGCATGCTTGAAGCTGGCTGGAACAGTGTAGCCATCTTGAGCAAGGGAGTGCTGTCCCTACCTTTACAGAGAACAGCCTTGAGCAGGGGAGTGGTATCCCTATATAGAGAGCAGCCTTGAGCAGGGGAGTGCTGTCCTTATATGGAGAGCAGCCTTGAGCAAGGGAGTGCTGTCCCTACCTTTATAGAGAGCAGCCTTGAGCAGGGGAGTGCTGTCCCTACCTTTGGAGAGAGCTTTCTGACTTCATACATGGTCCCTCTGCTGTGTCTGAAGTATGTAATGTCACTGGCTCATCATCAGTCGTGGGTGATAATGTTTTGGGAGACTGTAAAACCTTGAGGAAGAGGTGATGTGGGGTGAGGGAGGTGATGTGGGGTGAGACTTGAGTGTTGATAGCTCAGTCCCCTACCTCTTTATGTCCTGATCCTCTGAGATGTGAGCAGTCATGACGCAAGTTCCTGCTGCCAGCTCCTGTCACCCTGGGCTAAGCCACTTACTGCCAAGATGCCATCCTCAGGAGGATGAAAGAGCCAAAAGAAACCCTTCCTCCCTTAAGTTGCTTCTGCACAGCACCGCATCACATGGCGAGAGCAGACACAGCACACTAGTGAATGGGTACAGATGGCATCCCCCATTCACGGTGTGCTGGAGAGCCTGACCTGGGTGAGAGGAAGAATTCAGTCTTGCAAACACAGGGTGGGGAGGGTGGCCCTTGCCTGAGCAACCACCAGGTTGGTGTGCTACTCATTGCTGGAATAGGATATACCCAGATGACAGAGTTTGTATCTGGTAGGTAACCCATGATTCATGAGTATGGAAAGTTTGGGTGCTATTGGGGGGGTGACAGAAACCTCAGACAGTGGGACCCAGTACAAAGAAGAGGATGATATGGGGCAGGTCCTTGTTATACAAGAACCTTGTGACACTACGAACCCAAACCTCTCCTTGAAGCTGGCTGTCTCTGGGGGTTTACCACATTGGGAGAGAGCTGACATACGGCGCCATCTAAGGAACAGGCCTGGATGACACATAGCATTTGTACACAGGCCCAGAGGCCTCCGTGGCCCACACCGGGAACCATCCTTACCATACAGATGAAGATGCGCTGTGTGTAGCTAGGCACTAGGCTTCTCAGCATGGCTGGGAGTTTTTGCACCTTTCTGAGTCGTGGTAACCTTCAGGAGGGGCCTGTCTGTGCCACATCTCATGGGCACGATGGCTTGCAAGCACTGGGGAGTGTGTTGTTAATTAAACCAAACAAAGCAGACAGCAGCAGGTGGCTCTGAGTGGATGGGAGCAGGTATGCTTCCAGCACACCAATAAGCCATTTATCAAAGTTTTATCTGATGCAAAGCTCTGGACAGTCACTGCTCACAAATGGCATGGAGCTGAGCCTTGTCTGAGTGTGTGGCAGCTGTGTGGCTGCCCTACAGAGCATCATCCTGTAGGAATGTGGTCTTAAGAGAACTCTCCAGGGAGGGAGGGTGCATAGGATTTTGCCCCAAAAAACATGGTGGTGGTTTGGGAATGAGGAGCCTTCTTTGTGATGACCTGGGAAGCACTTTGCCTGGGGCAGTGGGCTTGAAGTTTCTGCAAGACAGAATGCAAGACAGGAAGACACTCAAGAACTGACTATAAGGGAGGTTCCTAGAGAAGGGGTGAATGGACCTTTAGAAATCTGCTTTTTTTATTCAGAAGAAGGGAGGGCCAGATGTTCCCTCCATGGCCCTCAAAGGAAAATAACTGGATTCCTTTGACTGATGTCTTCTCTTGACGTATTTCAGCCTTGGTAGACAGATTCCCCAGGTTTAACTACATACAAACAAAACTGAAAGAGCTTCTACAGGGAAAATCTTCAAGGCTATCACATGAGCCAGAGGCAGGTGCTAGACGGAGCTATCTGCAGTGTATTTGTTATAGACAGCCTTTCATGTATGATAGAGAGTGGAATTCTGATCCCTCTGCAGCCTCACTGAACAGAGAGGTGAGAGAATATTTAATGACAGAGAGAAGTTCAGTGCTTGAGCACTTACCCAGCATTCACAGGTACCCTGGCTTCAAACTCTAGTACTACAAAATTCTAATGATGGCAAGATAGGGGAAATAGTGAGCAAAATACAAAATTGACCCCAAAGGTTAACTTTGCCACCCCAAGGACAGATGAGCATCATGAGAATAGCAAGGCTGTTTATTTTCAAAAACATTAAAGAAAGGAAGGAAGGAAGGAAGGATGGAAGGAAGGGAGAAGGAGGAATAAGAAAAGGAGGAGAAAGTGAGGGAGAAGATCAGAGAAAGGGTGGAAGGAAAAAGAAAGACAGGGAGAGAAGAAGGAAGGAAAGGGAAGAAAGAAAAACGAGAAAGGGAGGGAGGAGAGGCAGGGAAAGGGAGGAAGGGAGAGAAGGATGAGGGGAATGAGGGAGAGAAAGGAGGGCAAAGGCCACAACAGTAATTTGGGAAGATAAAAAGCAGATGGGTGAATAACAAACATTTGTTGGAAGTGTCAAGTTCTAGGTGTCTGCACATTAGACCATGGGCTAGCTTTGATTCAGGACTGGCTGAAGTTGCTCAAGAAGATACACATTGCTTAGAAGGTAGCCAAGAGACAAAGCAGGAAAGTCGGAGAGGAAGGCTAAAAGAAAATTAGGGATTGATATAGGAAAACCAAGATAGGAATAACAGGGGTTTTAGGAAAAGTCTATAGAAAATTGAGGAGAGAAGGTCACCAAGGAAGCAATTCAAGAAAATGTCACTGGAGCACGGTATAATAGAACTCAAGACCAGCTCAAAAGATAGGAGTAAATCCATCATCATGGATGCTTGCTTAATGGAGACAGAAATGAGATCCTCAAATACACTGTACATTGTAAGAGATGGCAGACAGACAGTGCTTTAGTCTCCTCAACATCAATATTGGAAGGCAGAAGGCAATTAAACATGAAAAGAATATCTTTGACAGTCACAAAGAACAATCATATTTATCCTGAAATTTTCTACCCAGCCAAACTATTAGGCAACTACGAGAAGAAATTAAGACCTCCCCAGATATACAAGTTCCCAGCTAATTCCCTTCTTACATAGTAGGAAACTACAGAAAGATGTGCTCTATCAAGATGAGAAGAAACAAGGAAGGAAAATGGTCTTAGTTGTTGCTTTGTTGCCATGAAGAGACACCATGACCAAGACACTCTATAAAAGAAGTCATTTAATTGAAGCTTTTGGTTGTAGAGGATTAAAGTCCATGGCCATCATAGCCGGGAGCTTGGCAGCAGGCAGGCAGGTATGGTGCTAGAGCAGTAGCTGAGCTCTTATGTCTGATCCAATAGTGTGAGGCAGAGAAAGAGAGAGAGAGTTAGAGAGAGAGAGAGAGAGAGAGAGAGAGAGAGAGAGAGCACTAACTAGGAATGATATGACTTTTGAAACCTCAAAGGCCATTCCCAGTGACACACCTCCTCCAATAAGGCCACACCTCCTAATCCTTCCCAAACAGTTTCACCAACCAGGGACCAAGCATTCAAGCAGATGAGCCTGTGTGGACTGCTCTCATGTAAAGTACCATACTATCAACAACTCCTGATTCTTCCCTATTTTCTTTCCCATCCTCCTCACTTCTTTCCTTTTTATATGGCCACCAAGCCCAGGCATTGGAGTGATACCACACATAAAAGAGACACGGTCACAGCTCACACACAAGGCTTAGTTTGTTTTATTTTTGTTGTTGTTTTGGTTTTTTGAGACAGGGTTTCTCTGTGTAGCTTTGGCTGTCCTGGAACTCAGCCATTAGACTAGGCTGGCCTGGAACTCATAGAGATCTGCCCGTCTCTGCCTCCCTATTAAAGGAATGCACCACCACCACCCAGCTAGCTTTTATCTTTTAACAATGTCTTTAATGTCACCAGTGAATCCTCAACTGGAGGACAAGCTCAAGTGAAGATGTTGAACCTAGACGTTAGGACATACAAGCAACATGATAAATCCATAATTCTTACCTCTAGCTCTCAATGATTACTTCAACCATGACATTTTGATTGGTATGTGCCAACTTCTGTGTCTTTAAGATGACTTCTTAGGTTGCCTGAAGCTCACGGGACATAGTCAGCACAAGACTGAAGCAATCTGCATTGATTATAATGTAGATTATGGGGAATATAATAATATAATATAATGTAGAAATGGTCACACACCGGGCAAGACCTTGATAGACCTGGATCCTAGCTGTTGCAGCCGGAGGAGGAAACATAGGAAAGAGACATCTGGGCAATAAGAAGGGCAGAGTTTGCTGTGGGCTGGCAGCCAGTGCTGCAGCACTGCTAACTAACTAGGGAGGAACCCCCAAACTACATTCTGGGGAGGTGCTATCTGGAGAGCACATGGGGCTAGAAGAAAACAGATAAAGGGGTGATAAATTTGGGCCATTTCCCCAAGAGAGGCATTTGTGCTAAGCCCTGGTAGAGGGAAAAGAAGGCTGCCCAGATATTAGGTACACAGGCAAGCACAGAGGCCAAGGATGCATGGTGACTTGGGATGGTGGGTCTTACCATGTGTTTAGAAAGCTGACTCCACTCCTCTAATGAACAAGAACATGTTATTGAGAGCAGGAAGGTCAACATGGACACTGAGACATGCCCAGATGTCAATTCGTAGGCCATTTACACTAGTTAAGAAGGGGAGAGCTGGAGAGCCACGCCAGGCAGTGGTGACACACATCTTTAATCCCAGCACTCTCTAAACAGAGGCAGGCAGATCTCTGAGTTCAAGGCCAGCCTTGTCTACAAAGTGAGTTCCAGGACAGACTGCAAAGCCACAGAGAAACTCTTGTCTCGAAAAACCAAAAACCAAACCAAATCAAAACAAAAAAAGAAGGGTAGTGCCATGTTGAAGCTACAGGAGGCTCAGTGTGAGAGCAGGCAAGAGGGCATGGCAGGGGCTGAAGATGGATGCAAAGGCATTTCCAGGGTGAGCAGTGTAGAAAGGCGGGGCCTCTGCAGATGCTGGCTGTTGGTGGCAGGTGAAGAAAAATCCACAGAGACTAATGCCAACCAGATGGTGACGTCATGGTGAGCGATTGTCTATGAGGCTCTGAGGCTACTGAGAAGGGTTAGGAAGCTGTAGGTTTGGATCACTGTCCTGGAATCACCCTGGAAGATGGGTCACACATGGTATAACCTATAAAAGGTGAAGAGTTAAATGTCACAGTAGACTTGTAATGGCAAGACATGAAATCAGTTGAAGTGTCCATCAACATAGGAATAGATAAAGAAAATGTTTACAGGGGCTGGAGATGTGGATCAGCAGTTCAAAGAGTGCTTAGTACCTTTGTAGAGGATGCAGGTTGAATTCCTAGTAGCCACATGGTGGCTTACAATTGCTTATAATTACAGTTTCAGGAAATCCAATACCCTCTTGGTCCATACAAGCTCCCCTCTCCCCCCCCCCCCCCACACACTCCTAGTAAGTTTTTTAAAGAAAAATTTTACGTATACAGTGGAGTTTCCTTTAGTCATAAAGAACACAGTGATGTCATTTTCAGAACAATGGATGGATAAAAGATTATCTTAGGAGTCAGGAAGCAAGGCCACATCCTCAGTGGCTCACACCTGTAATTGCAGTGCCTGCTGTGTGTGTGTGTGTGTGCTGAGTCAGGAGGATTGCTATGAGTTAAGGCCAGACTGAATGACAGAATGAAACGTTATACATAGAGTGTATCCAGACTAATAGCACATTTTCTTTTATTTGCACAGTCTAGATTAAATGTATTATATGGCATGAAGTATAGGGGGCTGTGTGGGAAGAAAAAAGGTATCTAAAGTGAGGGAGAGATGGGGGGAAGAGGGGGAAGTGGGAAGAGACAAAGGCGAAATGTTTGTTTTCTCGCGTGTGAAATCTAGATTTTAACACACACACACATACGGTAAAGAGAATTCTGGGAAGGAGAAAGAGGACCAGCCAGAGGGGGGTAAGGAAGAGTAGTGGTAGACACGAACAAACTACAATGATGTGTGTGTGTGTGCGTGTGTGTGCGTGTGTGTGCGTGTGTGCGTGTGTGTGCGCGCGTGTGTGCGTGTGTGTGTGCGTGTGTGTGTGCGTGTGTATTATTTATATACATATTTCACAGACATACATCTATGAAAATGTCATACTGAAACCTATTATTTTGTATGATAACCAAAACTTAATTTAGAAAAATAGACACAAGTGACAGCAGCCTTAGGAACTTGGGGGAAAAGGTCAAAGATGCGATGCGTTAAGAAAGAATCACCTCAGAAGTCAGCCAGTAAAGCCAGACTTAGTGGCTCGCATTTCCTGCACCTGAGCTGTATTTATGCTAAGGCAGGAGGATGGCTGTGATTTCAAGGCTAGCCTGCATCCAGAGAAATGCTTTCTCACATATACAAGGAAGCAGACATCTTCTAGAAGGTCAAGGAGAGTCCGGCTTGTTACGAGTCTCTCATTGGGCCCGATCCCTTTGCAGGAATGTCATGTGTGTGATGCTGGGCTCTGCTCTCTAGAAGTTATGCATCCCATTAAGTACCCTCTAAGGCTCCTCCCAAACCCGTGCATCAGAGGGCTGTGGGGCACTAGCCCTCTGCTAGGAATGCACTCCTCTGTAATGTCTATTGTGGCTGTGCCACTCAGTCACAGCTGGCAGTCTGAGAGAATGGAACCTACTTGACTGAATTTAGAGTCACCAGGAGCAGGGTAGCCAAGAGTCTTTCAATGGCTCTCAGAGGAAACCTGCTTTGGTGTGCCTCATCCTTTGTTGAAAAAAAATTAATCTGTACATAGTTTATTAAAGGTTGCAAATGCTGCCAGCGACCCTTTGCAAACAGATACGACATCTTTAAGAGATTGCAGGGGTAAATCTTATTGTCTGGGGAAATGACTTCTGCACAGTTATTTCTTTTATTGCTCATTGACTGGGATGGTATTACTCAGTTTAATAAATCCTAGTGTATCTCTCAGTCCATGTAGCCTGATATAAATATCTCAAGTTATGTCACATTACCCCTTTGTACAGCTATCCTGGGCCCCGATGACTGGGGTCTGATAAATGCAAAACCTCATTTGCTTTGTGAGTGATTGAGCGTTAACACTGTTTAGATTTCTTAATGTACTTGTATTAGCATGAATAAGTAATGAGCATGCCAGGCTTTTTTGAATATTTGATTGTATCTTTGTAATGGATTTGTGTCTCTCTCTTTGTGCTAATGTCATTGTAACTTTGTTGGTGTCATAACTCTGAGCCATAGCAATTGATCTTTATCACCCTTTCTGGAGTCAATCACCCTCTCCTTGCCGAATCATGATGTGCCGACTCCTCTCTCTCTCTCTCTCTCTCTCTCTCTCTCTCTCTCTCTCTCTCTCTCTCTCTCTCACACACACACACACACACACACACACACCTGTGCATTGCTTTCTGGAAACAACTGGGATCCTCCCCATCCTCAGGGAATATCTTGCCTACTTCATGAAGAGCAGATCTGAGATTTACATATGATGTAGAAGCAGTAGAGAATTTAAAAAAATGACAGTACCTTCATGGACACTAGATCCATGAGCCGCATCCAGATCCTTAGCTCCAGCAAAGCCCACCCAACTCATTCATTATTGCAGGATCAATGGGTCTACCATTGTAGAACGGCTTCTGCATGTTGAAACCAATGGGGCAGAAAGGACACCTTCCCTATGGTCCAAAATTTATCTACTATCTTCCCAAAAGCTTCCTCTAATTTCTCTTTTATTTCTGAGATTATAATATAATTATATTGCTTCTCTCTTCCTCCTCTCCAAACCCTGCCCTTTCATATTCATATATATTTCTAAATAGAACCTGCTCAGTCTGTATAATGTTATTTGCACATTTGTTTTTAGGACTGACCATTTGGTATTGGATAACTAATTGCTGTACTCTTCCCTGGTGAGGACTATTTTTCCCATTGTCAGAATTCTTTGTTGCCTATAGTATTTTGGGGAAGGGTTGAGGCCTCATTGTCTTCTCACCCTATCTTCCCTTGGGCCTTCTTGCACGAAAATGTCATTAACACATGTAGGAGTTTTATGCTCTTGTGGAAGGCTGATCGATTCCTAAGATGTGTCAATAACATGCAGCTCTTGCTGCCAACAAACACCTTCTCATGCTACCAGCATGAGTCCTTGTGCAAATGCAGTCACCTGGCTTGGTGGTTTCCCAGGTGCCCAAGACTGTGACCCAGCAGGACCAGGTGCTCTCAGGGCAGAGGAACATGATGCAGGATGAGGAAGAAGCGCAGAACCCTAAACAAAGAGAACCCTTCCGCACATCCTTTACCTGCTGGGCTGTGAACTAAGAAGAGGCTGTGGCTTGAATCACATCTAACAGTGATGATGTGGATGTAAAGCAAGTGTAGACTCCCCGCACCTTTCATCCCACAGCTGAGATCCAGACAGACAGGAAGCTTATGAAAAGACACCTGTGCCGGACTTGTGTTGTGTCTCTGATACTCTTCAGGATGGTGATGGCAGTCATTCTGATGAGCGTGATATGAGTTTATGGATGTTTCTCTGAATACCAAGGCTTCTGACTTTTTGCGGCTGCATACATAAAGTAGATAAACAATATTAACTTGGGATTTTATTTTTTTAACCAGGGTAGTTCCTACCCCAAATATTGTCTTCCTGGTCCTCTCTATTGACTTCCTTGGTTTTTTTTCCTTTTCATCACTCAGTGCTCTAAAGGTCATATCTGGAATGTTTCCCCAAAAGTCAGTGTGTTGAAGGTTAATCCCTTGGGATGGGTAGGAACTTTGAGATGCAAGATCTTTGTAGGAAGTTTGGTCCTTGGAGCGTGCTTTAGTCTGATTTCTTTTGCTTTGATAAAATACTTTGACAAATATAACTTAAGAGAGAATTTTTTTTTTTGGCTTACAGTTCTAGGTTATAAGATGTTATTTTAAGGAAGTCAAGGCTGGACCTCAAGGCCTCACCCCTGTAGTGAAGAGCAGAGAGAAAAATCAATTCGTGAACCATTGGTTACTTCACTCTTATGCAGCTCAAAGCCCAGCCTAAGGAATGGTGCTGCCTACAGTGGACTGAATCATCTTCCACCAATTAACAATCAAGACAATTCCCACAAACCTGCCCACAGAGAAACTTGTATGTGCGGCAGGGAGTTTACCAAGCTTGGATTAGGAGTTCAAGGGAAAGAATAGCCAAAGACTGGGCTTGGCAACACAACCTGTTTAAGACCCTCCAGTTCCCAAGTCACTAAGGTGGAGAATGACCCCCCCTACAAGCCCCATAGATGGCTGGATCCTGGATTCATTTTTTCCCCCAAAATGTAGCTGGACCTGTAATCCATCCAATACTTCTGTAAGCTGTACATGCAGTTCTGGTTGGTAGTAAAAGATTAAAGGGTCTTTGAGGTCAATAGGATCCTAGAGATGCATGTTCTAACTTTAAAAAGATGTAAAATGCCATGCTTAGAACTGCTCCAGACCCAGAGGCCTTCTCCCACGCCACTGCCATGACCCCAGGGCCCAGAGAAGCCATCTGGAAGTAGTTGTCATTTTTCATTGAGCTTGGGTTGAGAATATCTTCCTTAGAATTTCATCATGGAAATCAATGAGTCACCCTGGTCCTTCAAAAACAATCTATCACATGCATTTGTATGTATGTATATGTCTGTGTGTATGTATATGTTTGTATGTATATGTACACAGGCTCATGCCATAGCATGCATGTGGAAGTCAGAAGACAACTTGTGGGAGTCCATTCTCTGTTTCTACTATGTGGTCCTGGGGCTCAAACTCAGATCATCAGACTTGGCAGCACGTGCCCTTAGCCTTTATCTGCTGAGCCACCTTGTGAGCTCTACCCTGATTCTTGCCACCCCGACTCACCTGTTCTAAGCAGTCTTTCCCCCTGGTGTAGTTGTATGTGCGCATGTGTGCACACATGTATGTACACACATAGAGTCAGATGTAGCCTCATTTACTTTGTCTTGTATCATATGAGGATGATGGGAAAACATGTGTGTGTGTGTGCATGTGCGTGTGTGTTTGTGAGTTGAATCTCCCATTTGTGTGTCCCCTTCTTCACCAACCATCTACAGAGCTGAATGCCTGTAGCAAGCAAAGTGATCTGTAGATTCAGCCCTGGTTGTTAAATATGGAATGAGAAAAGCTAAGCACACAGAAGGAAGAGTTACCCTTCACTTTACATAAAGTCATCAGTGAATATAAAACTCGCAGTGAGGTGCAGAGAAGCCCCTCTCCTTCCTCGTGGACTCTGCGGTAAAGCGATGGCTTCGGTGCTGGAGTTATTTTTCATTCTTTTCTTCTTCCTTCTCTTTTCCCCATTCTGAGCAATGACAATGGATTATTTTTGTAAGCAAGTGCTCTATCCATTATTAAATTGATTATTCAAATCTCATTTTTAAAAAAAGAAGCCAGATGGCAATTTTCCACTATTTGTTGCCACTGACAACCACCAACCCTAAACTGGAAGATTTCTTTTTCTCCCCTCTCCTGGCTGAAGAGCCTACTCCCTTCCCAGGCTGACTGAAGGTAGATTCCACACTGGCAACAAATAGCCAATTACCAAATAAGATGGCCACGATTGATTATTTCAAAATCATCTTCACATTGACAGAGCAGTTGTTCTTTTGACGATTCCATAATTAACTTATCTATATGCAGACATGGTAACTTTGTTCCCTCTCGTCGTTCAGATGTGAGCGCTATTGTTGTTAGTTAGTTGTCATGACAGCAAGAAACATGTTTTTACATGTCCAGCCTCTTGGTTATTTTAAGGTCTTAATAAGTATGCCTTGCTAATGAATCAGAATAATAGTGATTGTGCAAAATAATGACTTTGAAAATTGTAAGGGAGACTTAAAAATCTAAACGTGAGATAATTATAACCCTTGGGATAATTGTGATATAGGTTTCTTTTTCTGCATGTTCTCGTGTGTACAGTTGCATGTATGACCCGGCTGTCTCTGCATGTGTGTTTTGTGGGGGTGGCTGGGCTCTGTGACAGTGGGCTCTTCCGTGTCTACTGTGACAGGCACTGCTGCTGTCCCGTGTCACATGCCTGGGGCTTCACTTTGCAGTTTTACAAATCTATTAGAGGCATCTATCTTCAAATCCTTAGACACATTTTTGGAGACTTAATTTGCCTCTTCACCTTCTTCACGTGTGCAAATGGGATCTACTGCCTCAAGTCCTTTACAGATAACTGGAGTTGCAGGCAGGTGTGAGCCATCATCTAGTGTGGATGCTGGGGACCAAACTTGGGTCCTCTGCAAGAGCTGTTCTGATTGATCTGATTCCTGTGATTGATGTCAGGGGTGGCTGATGGTTTAGGTTTTCTGTTTGTTTTTGTCTCTTAGGGATAGGGCCTTGCTGCGCAGGTGGTCTTGAGTTCCTGGTCTTTGGCTTTGGCTGGTGAGTTCTGAGAACAGGTGAGCACCCCCGTATCTCGCTCCGTACTGATGCTCTGAATTCTGATCTTGCCAGGAGAAATGACATTCCACTTATCTTCCTGTGAAGCGCACACACACATGAAAGTCTTCAGATGTGTCTCCCAAAGTTAAAACCACGGCCTCTCTTGTGTTCCAGACATGTGTTGACTTTTCTCAATCACAAGTTAGATAGTTTTCTTGGTTTTTGGGCTAGATCCAAATTCAGACTGGGAGAATTCAACTATGTTTGCCTTATTCAGATCAGAATTGATTGCCGAGTCTGGTGGCACACAGATTCAATTCCAACACTTGGGAGGCAGAGATGGGCAGATCTTTGTGAGTTTGAGGCTGGCCTGGTCTACATAGTGAGTTCCAGAATGGCCAGGGCTACATGGCGAGGATCTGTTTCAAAAACAAACACACAAACAACAGAAGCAACAGCAACAACAACAAATTTAGATTGTTTTTTCTTTCAGATTATTCTTTACTGCATAAGGAAGGTAAAGGTAGGTGAGGTGGCTTACCATAATTTGTTTTGGAATATTCTCCCAAGTCTCACAAGTTAAAGACCTGAAGCCATTGTTGCCTTCAGGAAGTGGGTCCTGTGGGAGGCCTTCTGCTTACTGGTGGGGTGCCCTTGAAGGTGACAGTGGGACCCCGGTATTCTCACAGAGATACTACTTTCCCCTCTTAGCTACAAACTGAGCAGTTTTCTCCACCACCTGCCCCCGCCATGCTATTTCCACACCACGGGCCCCAAAGCAATGGGAGCAGCTGCCCACAGGCTTAGACCCACAAACTCTGAATCAAAACCAAATACTAACATACTAATTCCATAATCATTAAAAAAAATAAAAAAGTTAGCATCCATGTTAAGTTTCTAATCAAACACTGCAAAAATGCATTAATCAGTATTTCATAGTTCATTACAGTCTGACTAATTTTGAAATCCCTCATGTAAATTGATTGAATGTCTTCTTCAGGCAGATAAATGGGCTTTTGTTTTAAGCAACCTTTCCCAAGCAAACCATAATTCTCGGTGACTCAGCTCTCACCCATTTAGGATGAGTGTTCCCAGAGCTCGCTCTAGACGATCTAGAATGTTCCGGTTTGCAGCTAGACTTCCCAGCCAATCCCAACACACTCTGTGGGCCCAAGTATTGAGTAAGCATCGATTCGTGCCCACGGCTGTGGGATGCGCAGGAGGAGAAGCGAGGCATGAGGCATGCTCCTCTCCCACAGGAGAGCGGTGATTCATAGGCGTCCCAGCACACTTAATCACAGCTGGACGGATGATGGAGCACAGCCCACAATGTTTTCCCTACTTTCCAAAAATACAAACTAACTCTGCGTAGCTTCAACAGAAAATAAAAATAAAAACTGTTGGGTGCTTACCTAGTGACTAAATTCGGGATTGTTTGCTGGTTGATCTGTAGAGCAGGTCAAGGGGTTGGGGGCCCCTTTCTCTTGGGGTTCTGTCCTTTGCTCTCCCCACAGCTGTGAGGAGTATCAGACTACTCAGCAGGCTAGCGTCTCTTCCCCGAGTTGTTCTGGTGTCTCATTCCCAGCGCAGAGACTTTTCTCTCACCTTCTCCTGTTCTGAGCTCTCTGTGGAGGACTCTGACTGGAATGGCCGGTCACTGGGACTAATCGTTGTCCTATAGAAGGAACCATGGTGGGCTCAGCTGAGTTACTGTAACAGTAGAAAACTGAAGAGTGTTTCTCAGTGTGGACCCTGGGTACCTGGATCACTGGGGTAAATAATTTCAAGGGGAGGTGAAGCTAGTACTGGGTTCTTACTCTCTCATCACTTGAGAGACAGAAGTTGGGAAATCACTTCAGCCTGGGAAGTAAGACCAACATGGACAAAGTAGGAAAACTTTGTGTGAATAAATACAGCCTGAGAAGGACCCAGATTGGGTTCACAGCATCTGTAAGGTCATTCACAACCTCTTGTCACTCCAGTTCCAGGGGAATCCAACGCCCTCTTCTGGCCTCTTAGGCTACTGCATGCAGACAGTGCCACATGTACATGCAGATACTCATGCAAATAAAATAAAAATGAATAAAAAATGAAACTTCCTTCCTTCCTTCCTTCCTTCCTTCCTTCCTTCCTTCCTTCCTTCCTTCCTTCCTTCCTTCCCCTTTTCCTCTGGAATATACCTTATAAACTGAACCATCTCGAACAGCCAAATCCCAAATCGGAAATGCTTACAAATCCAACCCTTTCTGGTGTCTGCATGATGCTACAATAAAAAATCCCACACCTGACCTCCTGTGATGAGTTGCAGTCAAAATGCTTGTTCACTAAAGACCTATAAAACTGCCTTTGAACTATATATATGCACATAATACATAAATGAATTTCGTGTTTAGGCACGTCTTAGCTTTAATATATCTCACTCTGAATATGTAAATGTTAAAAAAAAAGAAATTGAAATCCAAAGTATATAAAATCGAAACAAACAAACAAACAAACAAACAAAGAAAACCCACCTCTGAAGCCAAGCGTCTCTAGTGAGTGCTGCTCTGGCCTCAAATGTAAAGGACACACACAGAACTCGTGAGTTTGGCGTCTGTTATGGTTTACTGGGAGTTTAACGTTTCTTAAGAAGAGACAAGATACAGTAATAACAAAGATTTCTGTGCTCTTGGGAGATACTGGGCCAAGGGAGTCTCACACTGCAGCCACTAACTAGAAGAGGATCTTCTCCTGCCTCTGGGTAATCAGACCTGTGGAGCCATTCACCAGATCTGCATCCCACCATCCCTGAGCACCACTGAGGGCTGCCATGGCTACCCTTTCACTCTCTCTTCTTACCACCTGCACTGCCTCCTCCCTTATCTCTTCCCCTCAGGACCCAGCTCATGATTCCTTCAAAGCTTATCACAAGGGCTGAGTAAGACCAGAGAGTGGTTAGAATGCTGGAGAACCTGTGTGTGGGGTGTGTGTGTGTGTGTATGTGTGTTGTGTAGGGGCATGGTTCACGTACAATTTATAGAATCATGGACTTGTCAGAGAGAATGCAAGGCCAGGCTAGATTCAGTTCTCAACCCAATGCTTGCCATGCCCACTGTTTACAGTGACTCATGGTGAATTCCAGGGACTTTTGTCCTGGAGAGGGTCTGCCAGCACTCAGTGGAGTTTGCATGTTTCGTGGATTAGTCACCTGTGCCATGCCTCTGTTCCAGGAAGCTTCTCCCCAAGTGCCTGTGGGCCTCTTCCTCTTGGAGCTCAAGTCTCTCTCCTCTGCATCTGCCCTTGCTTATGCAAGGCAGCCCAAGGAGGACAGCACTTGAGCTGCTGGGAGAATCTCCATCCTCTACACCGTGCTGAGACATGGAGCTGCTGGGGGGAATCTCCATCCTGAACACCATGCTGAGACACAGATTCCCTGCTTATTGTGTCAAATTTTGCCCTTGGGCAAAAATCCACCTCAGCATCCTCCAAGTTGGCCCGATCTGTTACCCCATCTGGATCTCCTCGTGTTCCCACACAGACCCACAATCAGCTGAGCACACCTGTGATAAAACCGCTGTTTGAAGACAGTGTCCTTTCACCTGTCATCCCCTGACTCGGCATCGTTGCCACAGGCAGGCTGATCCCACTGGATGATGTTTCTACTCCCTCACCTTAAGAGGTGCTAGGGATGGGATCTGAAGACCTCTAGGGTGCAGGAGCTGACAGCTTGGGGTACAGGCTAGGGTAATAATAGCCTTCCATTGCTGGTGACATATTCAGTAGGCAGTGATGATGAGCCTTGATTGCTAATTTGTTTGGCTGGTTAAAGTGTGTTCACACAAGTGTGTCCAAAGAGAGAGGGGAGAAGACCCATTCTGAAAGTGAGCGACCCCATTCAATAGGCCCTATATGAACTAGAAAAAGCACCATTACAGATGTTCTATCTATCTATCTATCTATCTATCTATCTATCTATCTATCTATCTATCTATCTATCTATCTATCATCTATCCTATCTGTCTGTATGTCTGTCTATATCATCTATCATATATCCTATCTATCTATCTATCTATCTATCTATCTATCTATCTATCTATCTATCTATCTATCATCTATCCTGTCTGTCTATCTCTATCATATATTTATCCTATCTATCTATCTATCTATCTATCTATCTATCTATCTAGTTACCTACCTACCTATCTATCCATCTATCTTTCTGTTTCTGCCTCCTGGCCATCATGATATCAGTTGCTCTACCATGCCACCTCAAGTGCTGAAACCTCTAACCCATGAACGATGAGAATTTTACTTCCATTAAGTTGCTGATGTCAGATATTTTGCCACAGTGATAAAAACTGTTGAACACAAGGAGATAAAGGACCTGGAAGAAGACAGCAGGGTTAAAGGAGTTGAAGTCTGCTTAAGAAAGTTCATTCTGACAATAGGAAGGGCTGATTCAGAGAGGGCTTCCCAAGCAGAGAATGCCTGGGCCTCAGAGCTCTAGGCTGGAGTTCCAGACCAACTATAAGGTGAATTACATACATTCTAATTATGAGGTAGATTCTGAAGGGTTCTCCTTAATGTATTAGTCTTAATGAAGTCTTTACACCTCATCAAGGAAGCTTTTCTTTGCAGCAGACAAAGACCATTACAGAAAATCACAGTCAACCAAAATGTCAAGTTGTGGGATCCTATTCCAATAGATACACATACAAAACACAATCATACCTAAGGCTAGAGGAACACTGAAGAAGATGGGGTAGAAAGATTGTAAGAGCCAGAGAATTAGGGAGTTTGCTGTGAGATTGTGTCTCCTAGTAATGTCAGAAACTACACCAAGATGACTGTCCAAATGTAAGTTGAACAAGGAAGGATGACACCAATGCCAAACTGCACAGTGGAAAAGGCCACGAGAGCTCAACCCTGCACAAAGAAAAACCAAGAGCAAGAGAGGTAATCTTCCCTGGGGAAGAACACAGCAACTGGTTGTCCAGCGCCAAATGGTCAGTCCCGAACACATCCCTAAAAGTCTCATTGTAGAGATTGAGCAGGTTACATGGACTATGCATGTGTATGCACATACGTGCATGTAACAGCAATTAATGAAAGACAGCCCGTGAATTTGGATGAGAGTTAGGAGAGTTTATAAGAATGTTTGGTGGAAGGGAGAAATGTAGTTACAATCATAAAAAAAATTATTAGTTTTAATAAGGCATCCCCTTCCAGTTAAAAGTCTGACTGTAAACCTTTGAAGGCCCACATGGGCTGGTTAAACAAGCCAATTGGTTAAACAGTGTATAAAGCAAGATCAGACTAGGGAGCTGGCTTGGCGGGGAAAGTACTTGCTGCACAGGTATGGACACTTGGTTTCAGATTTCCAGAACAGGATAGTGCTGGACACAGAAATGCACACACATAATTCCAGCATTGCTACAGGGAGATGGGAGGGGGAGACAGGAGAATCCGTGGAATCATCAGACCAGTTACTGTGGTGTACGCAGGGGCAAACAAGAGACCTCAAGTCAAACAAGGTAGAAGGCGATAACCGACACCTCAGGTTGTCTTCTGACTTCCACACGAGTGCAAGGATGCATTCCCAACCAACCCTCCCTCCACATACCCTCTCTCCCACTCTACCCTTCTTGCATGTACACACACACTTATCCCACCTCCTCATACACACACGCGTGCGCGCACACACACACACACAAATTGATTTTGCGTTTTCACTCTTTTAATGGGTTTCTTTTTTCCTATTTTTGCAGGATTCCTCAGGAAACCGAAGTAACCCAGGCCACAACTGTGTGGCCTCCAGACTTTTATCACCTGCCTGATGCCAGTCGTCCCTGTGAGGGGTGCAGTGGCATGATGCTGTTTCTCGGGACAAATCTCAGGGACTCATGGCTGAAGAATCTGTCCGCAAAATGACCTTTGATTAGTTCCCCGTGTTTGTTTCTCTTTCAGATTCATCTGAGTAGAAAAATCTCATTGTTGGGGAACGTAATGTCCCAAGTTTACTTTTCGTCTTCACTCTTTTTTTTTTAGTTTTCAGACTAATATCTTTCTTGCCAAGTTCTGAGTCCATGGAAAAGTTGATCCAACCCTTTGAGTGCCACTCATAAAATTATGAGTTCAGATCTATCCCTAGGATGCTAGGACAGAGAAGCTGTGGCTACATACTTAAGACCTTGTGTGGGTTTTATTGTATCTTATTTTATTTTGCTCTGGAAGATGCTACTTACCCCCACAAAACTAGCTTAGCACTGTTCTGCATGAGGGAATGAGATAGGAAGCCATGGTTCTGGTTTTAATGATGCAAATTTGTTTACGTGGCTCTCCCCTCACCCCTCACCCCCTACACCCCCCCCCACGCACACAGCGATTAAGCCCTGGAGTATGGGCCTCCACATCTAAAATATTAACACGTCTCAGGGTTCAAGTTGCTCTCTTGGCGTGCCTAGCATTTCCACTACCCTGCCATCTGAAGGAGGCTCATGTGGCCCACGTTCGTGCCAAGAGCCTCTTCCGGGATAAGTGGTGACCTCAGCAGAAAGGACGAGTCTCAGGTCTTGTTTCACGTATTGACAAATCAATAGTTAGGAACCCGCCAGCCCACACTCCCATTTGCCTTGGAGATACGAGCCTCAGCCTGGCAGAGGCTGCGCTCCTTCCTGCTCATCAGATGCCTGGAACCTTATTTCCGGGTGCGTTTGTGGAGTTTGCGTTCCTACTTAGGAGTGAGAACCAAACGTGGGCGTGAGCGAAGACAGAGAGTGCAGAGGTCCGGTTTTGTCCCTCTGGGGTGGAAGGAGGAAGCGAGGACTGGAGGAGGATGGGGTCATGGTCTGAGAGTTTGGGGGACAGTGTTTCGGGGTGGTGTATGTGGGAGAAAGCAATGAACCCAGTGCAAGGAATGGGACGTCTATGGCTCTGCGTCCTCTTTCTTCTCCAATTCACTCATGCTCTCTCTCCCTCTCTCTTTCTCCCCATCTCCTTCTCCCTCTCCCCCTGTCTCTCTGTCTCTCTCCTCATTCTTGTCCTGGGAACTGAACTCACACACTCTACAGAGCCGTGCTCCAGTCGGGCCCTTTCCCTTCATTATGACGTCAGAGCAGCCAAGGTTGTAAGCTTTATTCAGGCAGCAGCAATGAGTTTAACAAGGAGATGGTAGGCTCTCATTATCCTTTACTTGGATTTTCATCGTTCCAGTTACCAAGATGCAGTGTGAAAGTGTCAAGCAGATCCTGGAGAGAAACGATTTGTGAGATCGATTCAGTTTGTGTTTCTTCAGATGGAGTCTTATGTAGCCCCGACTGGCCCCCTCCTCACGATGCTCCCTCTCCCACCCGCACAGCCCACCAACATAATCCTCTTTATATGTGTGTGTGGTGTGTATGTGTTGTGTGTGTGTGTGGGGTGTCTTGTGTGTGTGTGTGTATGTATGTATATGTGTGAGTGTGGTATGTGCAGGGTGTGTGTTGAAAGTATATGGTATGTGTGTGTGTGTGGTGTGTGTGCTATGTATGTGTGGTCCTTGTGATGTGTGTATAGGGTGGGTGTATACATGTGGTGGTGGTGGTGTGTGTGTGTGTTTGTGATGCTATCATTTTAAGCACTCATGAAATGCTATCATTAAGGGCTCGTAAAAATGTAAGCTTTTGCAGCCCCCATGGAAGTCAGTAGGGAGGATCCTCAAAATCTGAAGAAAAAAAAAAAGAACCGCCCTGTGCCATCTTGTCACCAACTAGAAGCACCAGAGTGGGGATGCTCACCTGAAGAAGTGTTCTGACGGGCTGGTGTGGGGTTGGGACCTGCTGGTAGCAGCCCAGGTGATTTACTCTGCTGGTGCTGACTCTGCTGAGAGCTGAGAGCAGAACCAGCCTTTCCAGGTTTCCGTCCTGGAGTGAGGACCAGGGACTCTTCAGGAACCTCCCTGTTTTTCAGCACCAGACTAGAACTGTGGAGGTGTCCAGCCCTCCAGACTGAGCATCAGCTGGGCAGCAGACGTCTGTTGTATGAGACAGTTCTTGTGGTTCTAATTTGATGGCTGAGGCACCCAGGCTTGAGAACTGAACAGCTAGTAGGTTCTCAGGCTCTCAGGTGTGTTTTAGTTGCTGGTACTATTTTAATGTAAGATGTATGTATATATGTACACACAGAAACACGTGTGTGTGTGTGTGTGTGTGTATGACATATGTGTTTCCATCCTACCCATTCTGTTCTTCTAGGGACCCTTGCCTGATGCACTCAGATTCAGCACTGCTGTATCAACACTTCACAGAGATACCTGCAGATCCACTCACGGTGTCACTAGTCACAATGTTCAGGATACAGAATCGATAGACAGACAGATAGAGAAAACCTGGCGTGTGTACACACAGGGGACTTTTATTCTGAGGTGAAGAAGAGTGAGAACACACAACTGTCTGCAAAACAGATGGGATATAGATTGTCACATTAAGTGCAGTAAGTCAGACCCAGAAAGGAACACACCACACGGTTTGTCTCATCCAAAGAACATTCTTTTTTCTCTTGATGTTTTGAAAAAGACATACCCATCCCTTCATCCTTGTCTTTCCCGCAGCCAATAGCCACTTTAGAAATGCTTGTGCCGGCTGGGAATCATCCAACACTTCTGATTACTCATTTCCCCTTGGCACCTGCCACCTCCGTGTTAAAGGCTCCTATCAGAGTGAATCCACAGCAGAGAGGGCCGCATCCCATCAGGAGCCAGCGCGTCGCGCGTTCAAGGAGTTAAGCTCCATTTTTGCTGCCTAGAAAAGATGACTAACTAAGTGCGAAGGAGCTAAGTGCCTGAAGATCACCCAACAGGGCTAAAGGCACCGAAAGAGCTGTTACCATCTATCAGGTAAATAAATACACTGTTCCAAAATCATCTCAAGCTTTATTTATAGAAGAAGCCCAAATGACTCGGAATGAATCTCCCTAAGAAGCTCTTAGCTCCCTGGCAGCCATCACGGAGTGGAGTGGGGGACTTTACAGTTGCTCTCTGCCTTAAGGGTGCAACAGAGAAAGGCAACATCGCCCCCCCCCCCATCGTGCTGGGAGGAGCTTGGTTTCCTGACAATGGTGCCTCAGTTCCACCTCTGCTCTGCAGCCAGGTGGGGTGTGGGAGACGACAACTGTCCATCCCCAGAAAGCTGCAAACATCTTCGAAGAGGGTGCACGTAGCCTCCAGATGAGACACGAGGCTGATGGACAGCAGAATGCAGTAGACTGTCTTGGATTCAGAATGATTTTTGAGTTAATTAGCAATTCCGGGTCATTGCACATGAAAACCCCTTTTCTAATTTTTCCCCCTCCAAACAAAAATACACAGCAGAAGCAACTTAAGGCTTGTTTAGGCTTCCAAATACCTGGTGCTATGGTGGCTGGGTCTGTGAAAACAGTAGTCTGCAGCATGGCTCATTCATATCTTAGCAGATCAGGAAAGCAGAAACTCAGACAGGACATCCTCAACGGCCAGTACCCAAAGATACACCTCTCTGCCTTTCATAGACCAGAGCATCTCCAATCCATCATCGCTTCTTCACCTGGAGATCAGATGTTATAACAGTTGATACTGTGTGGGACATTTTAGGGACAAACCAAAGGGGTCTGGGTGAGATGGGAGACTTGGGAAGGGCAGGGATGGACTTGGCTCAGTGACGAGATCATCACACAGGTCACATCAGAGACCATGAGGGAGAGGAAGACGAATCTAGGTTCATAGTGGGTGCACCAAGACCCATTGCCACCTGCTCATCTAGATGTGTGAGGACAGAAAGGCAAGAAGACTGAGACAGGAAGGAGCAAGTGACCTGGCCTACCTCAGAGTCACCTGCCTTTGTGTTTTCTCTTTCTCTCCTTAGGCCTCGACCCATTGCCAGTCTTAACTGGCAAGCCCAGGTCTGGAGTAGGAGGGCTCAGAAGAGGGACTGTCACCTTGACATGCCAAGAAAGTCTCTTCTTTTTCTGTATCTTCCCAGCCCAGCCTTCTCCTTTATTTCCTGACCCCTAGCCTAATACTCATGTGTGATCAACTTGCACCCTAAAGACGTCTGGTTTACCTCATGGCCTTCATCACTGCTCTATTGCTGAGAGGAGACACCACAACCAAGGCAAATTATAAAGAATACATTTAGTCAGGAGCTTGCTTGCAGTGTCAGAGGGTGAGTCCATGACAATCAAGGTGGGGCTGTGGGCAGAGAGGTATGGGCTAGAGCAATACCTGAAAGCTCACATCGGAGGCAGAGGCTGTGGACAGAGAGACAGGTGGTGAGCCTGTTGTGGGCTTCTGAAACTTCACAACCCAACGCCAGTGACACACCTCCTCCAACAAGGCTATACCTCTTAAGCCTTCCTAAACAGTCCACAACCAGGAACCAAACATTCAGCTATATGAACCTATGAGGGTCATTCTTATTCAAACTACCACAGTCATGATGTTAAGTTTCTGGGTAATCAAGACCCTAGATCTAGCAGAGTCAGGCTGTTGAAGCTGCCCTGGTTGCCATCTTGCCTTTGGTTGCATTCACGTCTATTGCCATCTCTCTGTAATCCATCCTTGAAGTAAATTTCCCTCCCAGTGGTGCCCTGAAAGTTTACCCTATCCTGACTACCTGCAGTTTTTATCCACTTGACACAGCTAGAGTCATTTGGGAACGGGGAACTTCAATTGTGAAAATGCCTTTATCACATTGGCCTGTGGGGAAAGCTGTGGGGGCATGTTCTTGATTAATGACAGATGTGGGAGGGCTCAGCCCATGATGGGCTGTGCTGCCTCTGAGCAAGTGGTTTGGGGATGTATAAGAAAACAGGTTGAGGGTGGTGGTTGATGTGGGATGTGCTTCTGTATATGTGTTGCTTTTATTGGCTAATGAATAAAGCTGTTTGGCCAATGGCTTAGCAGGGTAAAGCCAGGCAGGAAATCCAAACAGAGATGTGAAAGAAAGTAGGCAGAGTCAAGGCAACACCATGTAGCTGCCGAAGGAGAAGGATGCTGGAATCTTACCGGTAGGTCACAGCCTCCTGGCAATACACAGATTAATAAAAATGGGTTAATTTAAGATGTAAGAGTTAGGGACTGGAGAGATGGCTCAGTGGTTTAGAGCACTGCCTGCTCTTCCAAAGGTCCTGAGTTCAATTCCCGGCAACCACATGGTGGCTCACAACCATCTGTAATGAGGTCTGGTGTCCTCTTCTGGCCTGCAGACATACACACAGATAGAATATTGTATACATAATAAATAAATAAATATTTATAAAAAAAGATGTAAGAGTTAGCTAGAAAGATGCCTGAGCCATTGGTCAAACAGTGTTGCAATTAATATAGTTTCTGTGTGGTTATTTGGGTCTGGGTGGTCAGAAACGAAAGAGCAGTCTCCATTTACAGGTGTTGGTGCACACCTTTAATCCCAGCACTCAAGAGGAAGTAACAGGCAGATCTCTAAGTTTGAGGCCAGCCTGGTCTACAGTGAGAGTTCCAGGACAGCCAATGCTATTTAGAGAAAGCCTGTCTTGGAAAACAAATAAACCAAAACCCAAACTAAAACCAAAAAGCCACAATACCGACAACAAAAAATAAAACAGGCTGAGAGAGCCAAGAGAGCCAGGAAGTAGGGCTCTTCCATGATGTCTGCTTCCGTTCCTGCCTCCAGGTTCTTACCTTGAGTTTCTACCCGATGGACTACAACTGTAAGCTGTAAGCTGATAGAATCTTCTCCCTGAAAGTTTCTTTGGAAAGTTTCTTCCAGCAATGGGAAGCAAACGATGACATCATCTTTGTCATTGGGCAAATGTGATCAAACAGGAAGGGGAAAGAGAATTCTGGGAGACATAGGGGTGCCTTCTTACAAAACTAGCAAACCTCCCACTCAATCCTGGTCCCCTGGACTCTCCTGTCTTAACGATGCATGCTACCTCATTTTCACCAATGTTGGGGTCTTTGTCTGCGACCCTGACCCCCTACTCTCTGCCCGTCTTTCACTACTGAATAAATTTCTACCTCTTTGAACAACTTCTGTGAGGTTGTTTGTGTTGGAAAAATATTGAGGCATAGATTTACTGTTGGGGCAAGGGATAGATCTTAAGGTCTCAGACTGTTAGAGGTGGCATCAGTTGATACAATCGAGGGCTGAGACTTCATCCCACTTCCTGGGGGCACCAAGACCCCAGCATTTCTTCTATCTGCTCTGATGAGAAACAAACTCAGTTTCTCCTCTACTCCCACTCAACAAGCAACACAGAGGACTTCTGTGGCCACACCTGTGAGGGGCTCTCTATTTACACCAAGTAAACAGTTGATTCTGCAGGGGACAGAAGCCAAGTGTCTTCCAATTCCATTAATTTCTGATGAGAGCATCAGTTCTCGAGACCGCCCCCTGCCCTCACTCCACGCAAGCCCTAAGTGGAGCCTGTGCTTCTGAGTAATTAGCTGTGAGTTGTGGCTCTCATGATCACCTCCTTGAATGTGATTAATTTATCGGTATAGCTTGCAGAACTCAGGGGAAGGTGCTTATCAGTTTGTTATAATGACTACGAGGAGCCAAAGGACATGGGAAGGGCAAGAGGGAAGGCTTGTTTAGGCTTATGGTTTCAGGCAGATTTCAGTTCATCCTGGTGAGGAAGGCACAGGGACAAAGCAGCTCGGTTTCTAAAAACGGTAGCATGTGGTTTCACAGGGTGGTGGACCAGGAAAGAGAGCGGGGGCTAGCACTAGGGATAGTCATCTTCTAAGACCTGCTCATAGTCATTCACTTCTACCAGTCCAGCTCCACTCCTAAAGACTCCATAGCCCTCATAGGAACCATGTGGACCAAGCAATGAAAGCATGAGCCCGCTTCAGATTCAAATCACACTACACATTGTCTTTGTGTGAGTGTGTGACCCTCAACTCCTACATCTGGGAATCTAGTCACAAATTAGGCACAAGTGACTACATTGTTACCTGTGGAAGGAGAAGGAAACTCTCAGTCTCTCCCTCCTGCGAGGAAGAATTGGTGGTACTGCTGTTACTGATGACCTGCCCTGCCCTGCCCCGCCCTGCCCTGAAGCTACCTGGGGCTGCCATCAAGATAAACCCTTTAAGAGGATTCTCACTTTGGAGACTGCAAAGATCTAGGCTGGAGGAACACAGGTGGATACTAAGTATATGTTTCACAACATTGCAGGGGGCCCTTTCTAGTTCAACCCTTAGACTGAGCAAGAGCTGGCCCTTCTGCATTTCTTGCTTCTTGGGGGAGCATCTCAAAACCTCATGTCCCTGGAGAGTTGGTATCATGGTTTAGAACTCAAATATTTCCTGACGTTTCATATACTAACTGCTGTATCAGTCAGGGTTCTCTGGAGGAACATAACCAATAGAATATATACTTAATATAAAATACATAAAATGATATATGATATATTGTTAAAATGTCACTATGATACATTGTTCATTATATATGTGTGCTGTAGGAAGTCTTACTTGCAACATATGTGCGTATATATACATGCACATATATATGACATAGACACATATATATGAGAGAACCGTTGCTCAGTCATCTCTCAGAGGTCGAGCCTCAATTTCAGTTTCCTGAGACTGAGCAAGCAGTTTCTGAAAATGAGCCATGAGCAGAGGACAGTCAATCTCCAACACCACCATCAACAAGGAGGAGGCCCGGTACAGACAGAAGTAGGCGGGGACAGGCCTGAGCCAGCCTCCACATTCAGCACATACCAGGCCAGCCAGCCTCCACAATCAATAAGCTCAAGGTACTAACCAAATAAGGACAAAGCCTGGGACTTATCCAGGCCTGCAGGAAACTGGAAAACTGTAGCCCTAGCCAATTAGAACGTACCAATATGATTGCCACTTGCTTAAGCCGATTGTAGATAAAATGACCTAACTGCCTTAGGACATCCCCTTGGCTATGTTTGAAAGGAGCCCACAAGCTCCTTTAGGGTAGTCACCATTTTGTGATGGTGGACTGGGAGAGTCTCAAGCACACAACTACAGGTCCCCCCCCCCCATTAGTGTTTCCTCAAACTAACAATGCTTATTGTTTTCATCCCTCTTACTGAGGCAGAAACTAGAGCCATGTAAATGAAGCCCCCTTGGGTCAGACTCTCAGGGACCAGCACTTGGGAGCTGAGATCTCCTCTAACTGGCTTCAGCACTTCCAAACGTCTTCTGCCTGATGTGAACATCTGGCTCTTGTAAAATTCTGGTGGCTGTTTGCTTTTCAAATTGAATCACATATATGTATGCAACCCTTCAGGAAAACAGAACTTGTGTCTCCAAACTACCCACAGGGTGGGCACTGAAGCAGAGGGATATCTAGGGTCAACATGGAGTGGCAGAAAGAGAGAATTCTCCCTGGTGGTGTGTGCCGAGCTCAGGCACAGCATCCTCATGGCCACAAGGAAAAGGATTTTGCTTATGCTTGGGCTAGGTAGGTGGTGGTCTGAGACCTCACATCTGAGAAAGATCCCCGAGGATGGAGAGATTCACAGCTTCATAACACGACCGAGAGATGCGGGTAGGACATCTGGTAGAGGAAGGGGCCTCTGTTGGGGTCACTTTTTGTATTCGGGTGTATGGGGATTACAGACATGCACCCATAGTCTGGTTTGGACCTAGGGAAAATAATTGCATGTTGCAGGTTTGAAACACGAGAAAAGCGCCTGCCACTGCTCTCATTGTCTTTTTACTTTATTGCCGGCGGGCCCTCCTTCCCCTGGCTAGCAGGAATGTGTCTTCCCCCGTTGGTACCACCATTAACTCTCCCTGCTTCTTTCCAGGTCACTAATTTTTCTGCTTAGAGTTCATTCTGTGTAGACCGATCTGCTGTCTCATTTAATGAGGTTATTTCTGGGTTATTAGCCTTCCTGTGATATGATACCTTATAGGGACGACCTAATTGATGTAAATCAAACACAGCTTGTGGATGGGGGGTGGGAATCAAAAGCACCCTTTAGGTAGTTTAGGGATCTTGAAGCATCTCAGGGTTCCAGTATTTAAAACTTCTTTCAACAGGCAGCTAATCATATAAATAAGTCCTTTCTTATTCGTGAGTTAGTGGTTCAGAGACGTGGAAATTGAAAGGGAACATTGGCATTTTAGTTTGCTGAATAAGCTTTCGGCAGAAATTAGATGGGCAAGCGTGAAATGGGAGGGGTTTAATTGTGCAGTTCAATACCCTTGCCAACATATTTTTATTAAGGCATTCTTACATAAACCATTAAGCTTTAGGTTAATTTTTACAGATCTTTTCCTGGCTGTACTTAAGGAATACAGATAAAATGAAGCAAAGGAAAGAGTTCTCTCTTGACACCACCTAGGTATAGGTCTTGCCCTGGTCGCACCGCTCCAGAGGGGTTTCCAGGGCCCTTCGGCCCACAAAGGGGCTGGTGATGGTGTTCACATTAGCGAGAGGAAGCCGCTCTTTCTTCTCTTTGGCTCCTGGATATTGACTCTGTCACAGGAGATTCAGACACACCAGTCTATTATTTTATCTGGAAAGAAAGAAAAATATGGTTTACTCTCTTTTTTCCCCCCCTTAAGGTCTTGTTCATTCATTATGTTCTTTGCCTGTCTCAGAGAGAAATTGTTCCATGCCTGGGGAGGAGAAGCCAGCGCTGAATTCGGCAGGCAGCGAGGTAGTCGCGGGAGGGGTCTGTGGGAGCAGGGTCTCCAGGCTGGAGGGACACTGTGGGGAAGCCACAGGGAAGGTGGGGGAAGTGTGGAAGAGACAAACATTCCTGGCAGTCTCGGTTCAGTGAGTGGGGTGGGGCTTGGGGAATCTGAATTAGACGCCAACCTGACTTCATGGAAGTCTTGTGATAGTGTGGGAAACACGTCCCTGGCTGACTAAAATACCAGGACCTCTAAGATCAACCGACATCCCCCACGACTCTCCTGAGACCCATACGGCCCTTGGTCTTCACAGCTCTTGGGGTTGGAGGAGAGTTGCTCATGCTAGCAGCAGAAGAAAGAAGGATGGGAGGAGAGGCAGGACGTTGGAGAGTTTGATGGTGGCAGGCTGCTGCGTGAGTCCCCAGGGCCCATTCACATTTGGGGATCATTCGGACAAAGTGATCCTAATCACTGTTAAACAAACGAAACCAAAGATTTCCAGGCAAGACTATGTGGAGAGCAAGAGGGACTGAATTGCTAAATATGAAGTGGCAGGGGAGACAAGCAGTCACCATTCTCCTCCCTGGCCCTGCGGCACTGTGTGTATGAGTGCTACTCTCCCTAACTTGGCCAGACAGAGAGTTGAATCTGAGAGGACCGAGGTTAGAGAAAGTTAGAACCATACCTGTCCTTTTCCAATAGAAAACTCTTTGTAAAAGTCTTAAGGACTCAAAGCTCGGTTCATTTCAAAGGAGCAAAGGTTGATGGCTAATAGATTCTCGAGAGACAGGCATTGGTTGTGAACGTGCATCTCAGTTTGTCTTCCAAAACTATGACAGAATACCCAGCACACACAATGTAAACCCTGGAGCAATCAAATGTCTGAATTCTTTTTTAGAATGGAATAACTGTTTTATGTGTATGTGTATGTGTATGGGGATCTGGACTGGGTGCACAATCATGCAGAAGCCTGTGCCTGTCAGATGAGTCAGATCTTCTGCAGTTAGAGTTACAGTTGGTTTTGAGTCCTCCAAGAATGGGTGCTGGGAACCAAACTCAGGCCCTCTGGGAAAATAGCATGTGCTCTTAACTCCAATACAGTATTTGAATTTTTAAACAGGAAGAAACAAAATAAAAAGTTTTGATGATGTTCTGCTTTTATTTCCTAGATTTATTTTATTTTTATTGACTCTTTCTCTCTCTCTCTCTCTCTCTCTCTCTCTGTGTGTGTGTGTGTGTGTGTGAATGTGTGTTTGTGAGTGTGTATGTGCATGCTTAGAGTGCCTGTAGAGGCTAAAAGAAAGTGTCAGGTCACCTGGAACTGGAGATCAGGCAGCTGCGAGTCACATAACATGGGAACTAAGAACTGAATTCTGGTTTTCCGAAAAACACAGCAAATGCTATTACTTCTTATGAGCATTTCAGCAAGGATTCCTTCCGTTATTCTCAAAAGGAAAACATAATTAGGGTCCAGAAATCTATTTTATTGTTCAACCAAATTCTACCCCCCCAAACTCCATTAAGAAATAAAATTAACTTCCTATATGAGGAGATATTGGTAAGAAGCTATCTGTGCTGGGTAACCCTTTCATATGGCTATGGCTTGTCCCAGGCTTTGATGTCTCCTCAAGCTTTATGTGTAGAGGTGTGGTCTTCTGCAGGACAAAGTGAATCTACTGTTTCAGTCAGCTTTTGCTGTTTTAAGTGTATGAACCAGCTAGCACTTAGAGCAAGGACCAACCACATCAGAATTTAATAAAATATTAATAAGCTTCCAAACTAGATAGGCATTCAAACCACTCAGAAGGATGTGTTTTATCTGTCTGCCTTTATGAGAGCTGGCGCATCCATTCATCTGGGACCTATACTGAGCTATGAATTTGGATGCGAGTCCATCTGACTTGCTTATCTGTTTTTTTTTTTTTTTCACAATGCAATGTTGCAGGTATAAGAGAATGCTACTGGGGAAAAAGAAAATTGAATTCATGTTATTTGCTTTGACGTATAGTCTCACTATGTAGCCCAGACTAGACATGGGCTCTTGACCCTCCTGCCTCATGTTCTTGAGGATGAGGAATAGTAAAACGTCAAAGACTATCAGTCTGGAGTTTTACCATTTTATTCTCCTGGCAATTGCAAAACAATCTTGCATGGTCGGAGTCGTTGGCATCATTTTGGAGCTCACACTTAGGAAACAGGAGACCATCAGCAAGAGAGAAAATAATCAGCCAAGAGCTTAAATGTGTTAGCAATGCATAATTAACAGACGGGTGGGTAGACACTCCTCATGTAGTTAGATTGGCTTTGAGACATACACCGGGTGACCCAGGAAGACACAGGACACATGTGGTCCCCAAAAAACTTCCCAGGGCCCTTCTCAAGCAAGTTCTTGCTCTCTCTTGCTCGAGGCAACCATTTTCATTCTGGGTCACACACATTTTTAAAAATGTTTTTGTTTAGAAATTCGTGTGGATGGAGGCACACACCAAGCATCCTTTTCTTTGTCTGCCGCTTCCCTTTCTGTGAGAACAGTACTTTTAAAATTCCTCCCTACTAGCTTCCTCTGCCAGTGGTTGATCGCAGTATGGCTTACACGGTATAGCAAAACCTCCGGGTGAGGATGAGAATGGCTTCTTCTGTGCATTGTGCTGCTGGCGGGAAGTTCACATGGCTCCTCTTTGTACATTGTTGTTCCTCATGCTGTGTATGGGCATCTTCTGTGCTGAATTTCTCTAGGTATTGGAGAGTGGGCGCGGACTGGCTTCTGAGCGCCTGGGCATTTCCCCACATGCGGCCAGCGCCAGCTCTTTGAGAACCTCAGCTCTCTTAAGGCTTGAAGAGGTGCCTTGGGCATCTTACAATGTCCCTGGTGGTTACTGATGTTGAGTACTTTTTCGTGTGTGTGATGACCATTCCTCTAGCTTTCTTCTGTAGCCCCATGTTTTGTTCAATTATATTGTGCTGTTTGTCTTTTGAGGACTTGATATTTTCTAAATACAAATCTTTGATCCATTCTTCATCTTTAGTCATCATGCTAATTTATTGCAATTTCTTTTAAAATATTTATATGTTCTGCATGTATTAATTTTTTGCATGTATGTGTGTGTGTCATGTGAATACAGTTTCTGCAGCATTCAGAAGAGGGTGTCAGATCCCCTGAACTGGAGTTGTAGGATGTTGTGAACCATCATGTGGGTGCTGGGAACTGAACCTGGGTCCTCTGGAAGATCAGCCAGTGCTCTTTACTACTCAGTTATCTCTCCACTCTCATTAATTTTTCTCTTTTGATGAGTACGAGATTTTATTTTTGATAGAATTCAACTTTTTACTTTTCCTTTATATGTAAAGTTTTAGTTTTGCTTTGGGGACTTTTTCTTGCCTTTAGGTCATGCCCTCTAATTTTTTTTTTTTTCTGGGACCAAGACTGCAGTTTACTCTGAAATATTTTCTGTGGTGGGAAGTAGATAGGAACAAAACACTTTTCAGAGTTTTCTATTTTCTGTATAGACATAGAAATAATTCAGAACTTTGTGCTTGAAGACAATTATTTGATAAGACTGTCATTTTAAAGCCTTTATCAAACGTCTACTGACTTAGTAGATGTGAACTGATTTCCAGACTCTTTAATCTGTTCCAATGATCCTTTCATCTTTATATAAAAGCCACTGTGTTATTTTTGCACTACTATAAGAAAATAGTTGAGAGAAGCAACTTCAGTGGGAGAAGGTTCACTTCAGATTACGGCTTTAGAGGATGTGGTCCACCACGGCGGGAAAGACATGGCAAGGGAACATGGCTGGAATATACTTCCTGCTAGAGACTTCCTTCCATTGTCCGGGCCATGCAGTTCTGAGTTTCCACAGCCTCCCCAAGTATCACTCCCTGGGGCCAAGTGTTCAAATACATGTCAGCAGAGGATATTTCATACTCAAATAATAATGACTTTAATACCTCTTTTTTTTTATCATCACTCATAATACATCTTGAAAACTTATTTTTTTTTTTAGAATGTCATACATGAGTGCTGTGTTTATATAGTTCCCACCCCTCTTCTCTCCATACTAGCTCTCTCCTCTTCTGAGGGCTCCTCCATGACATCTCAAATTTATGATCTCCTCCTCTTTAGATATCCCTTTACATAGCCACACACACACACACACACACACACACGACTTCATTTAGTGTTGCTCATATGTGTTTAGAACTGGCCTATTGAGAGGCCTTGTTCTTGGAGAAAATGGATTATCCCTCTCTAGTAGCCACTGAGTGCCTGTAACTCTTCATTTGCAGGTGAGACTTTGTCAACTTGTGTTGCCACCATGCAGGTCTTGTTTAGGCAGCCATATTGTCAAGTGTTCATGTGTGTTACATCCCTTTCAGGTTTAGAAGACATTATCCTGCAGCGGGTGTCCTGTTTAGAAACTGGTCAACCCATCTTCCATAGTGCTCCATGAACCTTACTTGTAGGGCACTCCAAGATCTCTTGTTCTCTGTGTTTTGAGTCTCTGTAATAGTCTCCATTTATTGGGAAACAAAACAACAACAACAAATAATACAAAAGACCTCTTTGATGTGGCCCAAGAGCTACTTTTGTATTTTTAAAGCGTTTGATCTTCCTGCTTTGGTTATCATGAAATAGTGAAACTACAGGTTTTATATCACCATGTGCTAAGATTCTCAGTACCTTCAAGATGTTCAAATTGATTTATTGATTCAAATCTAAACCAAACAAATCCAACAAATTACTTTATAAAGGAAATTGAAATTTCATTCTAATATATCTTATACATATATTTAGTCTTACATATTAACACATATATAAGATTATGTGTGTGTGTGTGTGTGTGTGTAGTTAGTTAGTTTTAGGATAGCCTACACACAGCAAGTCCCTGTTTAAAAAAATAAAATAAAAATAAAAAGGTTGAGCTGTACTGAGCTGGGTCACGTAGCTCAGGTCCCTGACTTGGGCCACATCCCGCCTTTCACCGTCCTTTAGTCCCCGCGTGCAATCCCTCCGCCACGATGCCGATGTTCACCGTGAACACCAACGTTCCCCGCGCCTCAGTGCCAGAGGGGCTTCTCTCCGAGCTCACCCAGCAGCTGGCGCAGGCCACCGTCAAGCCAGCACAGTACATCGCAGCGCACGTGGTCCCAGACCAGCTAATGACTTTTAGCGGTTCTAGCGACCCCTGCGCCCTATGCAGTCTGCACAGCATCGGCAAGATCGGCGGCGCGCAGAACCGCACCTACAGCAAGTTGCTGTGCGGCCTGCTGGCTGATCGCCTGCACATCAGCCCTGACCGGATCTACATCAACTATTACGACATGAGCGCAGCCAATGTGGGCTGGAACGGTTCCACCTTTGCCTGAGTGCTGGCCTAATAACTTACCTGCACCGCTGTTCTTGGAGCCTTGCTGCACTCAGCGTTCTGTTTTCGTCCACACGTAGCAATGCCCACCCTCCGACCAGGAGAAATAAGTGGTTTAGAGACAAAAATAAATAAATAAATAAAATAAAAAGGTTGTTAAAAATTGAAATTACTTATTCTACAGATTTGATAAAATTTACCAGCAATGCCACCTGGTCACAAATCCTTCTCCGTGGAAAGATTTTAATGGCAAGTTTAATTTCTGTATTAAATAAAAGACTGGTTATAGTCTTTTTGTATTTTGGATGCACTTGAATAATCAGATTATTCAAAGAATGTTTTCTGATAGAACATCCCCATTGTCTCAGTGTGTGGGTGCACCCCTCGCGGTCCTGAGTTCCTTGCTCGTGCTCTGTCTCCTGCTCTTGATTTGGACCTTGAGATTTCAGTCTGGTACTCCAATGTGGGTCTTTGTCTCTGTCTCCTTTCATCACCTAAATGTTTTTCTTTCGGTTCACCTTCTTAATTAGCTTCTCTAGGACCATGCATAATAGGCTCAACGTCCCCTATTCATGGCTAGAAACCAAATATGAGTGAGTACATCCCATGTTCCTCTTTTTGGGTCTGGCTCACTTCACTCAGGATAGTGTTTTCTATTTCCGTCCATTTGCCTGCAAAATTCAGGAAGTCATTGCTGGCCTGGGTCTGAAAAAGCATGTGATAAAACCGGACTTGCTGAACATAATGGACAATGAGGACTACTGAGAAATCAAGAACAATGGCAATGGGTTTTTGATCCTACTGCACGTATTGGCTTTGTGGGAGCCTAGGCAGTTTGTATGCTCACCTTACTAGACCTGGATGGAGGTGGGTGGTCCTTGGACTTCCCACAGGGCAGGGAACCCGGATTACTCTTAGGGATGATGAGGGAGGGGGACTTGATGGGGGAGGGGGAGGGAAATGGGAGGTGGTGGCGGGGAGAAGGCAGAAATCTTTAATAAATAAATAAACAATAAAAAAAAGAATGTTTCCTTTTTCAAAGAGTTGACAATTTATTAACATATTTCTGCAGTTTTCTCTTGATGTCTATAGGCTCTGTGTTAATGTCTCACCCTTTATTTCTTCAGTATTCTCTTGATGTTATTTTGTTATTGATAATGTTTTTGTTCTTAATCAATTTGAGAATTTCAGTTGTATTTGTCATTTCAAATGAGCAATAGGTATTGTCTTTATAGTTTATTTCTACTAGTGTTTGTGGGATTCAGTTTTTTTAATTAAAATATTAGATCTTTCTTTTTAAAGGCCTTCTAGTTTTATGATGTAAAAGATTGAAATTATAAAATTGCCTTAAGTGCTCCTTTAGATGTATCCAACATGTCTTAAAATGTCTCTTTTAAAATTATTAGTCCATTTAAAACATTTTTAAGTTGTATTGTGATTACTTTTTTGTGGTATGGGATATTAGAAGATATAGATTTCCAAACACAATGGAGTTTTAAAATACATATTTTATGACTATTGATATCAAATTTAATGCTAATAATTAAAATTCTTTTATAGCCAGAGAAATATGATTTTGATGCTTAACATCTACTGAATCTTCTTTAACCTCTCAACAGATGGTCTGTCTAAGGGAATGTTTGATGTGATGGATAAGTATTAATTTTGCATTTGGGTGTATAGCTCAGTAGGTAAACTGGTTGGTCATATTCAGATGGCAATTTTCTTTAAATATCATTTGGCCTACTTGTTCTAGCAACTACGATAAATAATAGTCTTCCATTACAATTAATTTATATCTGCTACTCATTTAGTCAATATTTTCTCACTGTGATTTGAAACTTCATTGTATACACATTCATCTGGGGTTGTACCTCTGTTTTCTTGGAAAATTCAAGACAATCCATATGATCTGCCATTTCTTATCTTTACAAATATCATTTCTATTGACACTTTCTAACTCTAACTCTATCATCTTTCTCATTCACATTGTCCACATTACCTTCTCATGTCTTATATCTCTATATTGAAACAACATTTCTTAGCAGAAGAGGGAATGACTTGAGGGAGGCAATGTACCTGTAGGAAGATAGGGCAGAGGAAGAGAAGGTGAATAAGATCAAAATACAAGGATGTACTTGTAGCAAAACGAAATAGTGAAATCCATTTTGTTTTTATGCCCACTATAACATAATACATTTTAAAAACCTAAGGAACTGGAGAGATGGCACAGTAGTTAAGAGAGCTTGTTGCCGGAAGACTTGATTTAATCTCTGAGATAGCCAGAAGCATGGATCAGAGAGACTTAAAGAGCATTGAACATTTGACCTCAATCCTGCATTGAGGCCACTATGGAGGGTACAAGTGATAAGAGTCATGTTACCTGAGCACAGCTATGGTCTTGGTCAACAGTCTGTCAGGTGCTGGTCATTTGATGGAAGACATGCATATATCTCCCCACCCCCTGTAGTCTGTTCACCCGTTTACCTCTGATGCTTTCACAGTCTGATGGCTGACTGAACCACTCTGCCGCCCACAATTCACCTACTGACTTGGGTGTGGGGCTGTCTTGCTATCCAGCATAAAAACAGAAGACTGAGAGAAAAAGGCAGTTGTGCACAGATCAGGTTGAAAGCAAAGATAATCCTAAAGTCTAGGCTTCCCTCAATGCATTCCCTTCTCTCCGCCCCAAGTTATACATTTATTCTTGTTACTTCTGTGATTTTTGTACATGTCATGAGCCATTTAATTGAAATCAAGAGAATTAACACAGTGATGTCCAGTGGCCTTATAGCCCTCACACAATGATTGGCTCTGTGTCCTCAATGCAGCAGGTTCTCTGGGAAAGTGGAGTTGGCTCATAGACCTCAAAGTCAAGCCTCTTCCTACATGTAGGTCCTCCTTGTATGTATGAATGAATGTGTATAAATGCTAAACATATAGAGTGATGCTCATGAGGCTGGTATTGTCCTATAGATAGTGTTTCTTTCTTTCTTTTTTTTTTTTTTTTTTGGTTTTTCAAGACAAGGTTTCTCTGTGGGTTTGGAGCCTGTCCTGGAACTAGCTCTTGTAGACCAGGCTGGTCTCGAACTCACAGAGATCCGCCTGCCTCTGCCTCCCGAGTGCTGGGATTAAAGGCGTGCGCCACCACCGCCCGGCTTATAGATAGTGTTTCTGACTATTCCAGACAGAGGAATCAAAGTCCTTAGCAGACGGAGTTGTCTAATTGCCTTGCTTAGTCTTGAGGCAGAAATCAAAGGTTTCTGCATTGGTCTTTACTTCAAAAATGTAAAACTTTTTGAACAAGATGGAAGGGACAAACTACATCTGCCCCCCTTCTCTCTCTCTCTCTCTCTCTCTCTCTCTTTCTCTCTCTCTCTCTCTCTCTTTCTCTCTCTCTCTCTCTATGTGTGTGTGTGTGCGTGTGTATCTAATCTCTCTCTATAAAATCTACCTATCATCTATCTATCTATCTATCTATCTATCTATCTATCTATCTATCTATCATCTATCTATCTATCTATCTATCTATCTATCTATCTATCTATCATCTATAATTTAAGAGCAGACAGGATGATGCCAAGGCCCCACTTCTGTTACAGTGGACCAGCAACTGCTAGTAGCTTTTATCTGACTTCATTTGTGCAGCTTGGTGCATGTCTGCTGGGAGGGACCACAGGCATTTATCTTTTGAGAGACAGCAGCCCAGGGCTAAGTAGAGCCTTACCTCCTCACCTGGCCCAGCATGGTTTGTTGGTGATCTCTACCTGGCCTGTGATGATCATACTACCTCTAGGGCACCTTCATCCTGCCTCTGTGTCAACACATGTGCTGAGGAGCTCGCTGCAGACCCCAGAAATCTGAAAAGATGATGATAGAAGCAAAACTCACAGTTTCAACCGTGTTTTCAAAAAAAAAAAAAAGGAAAAAGATAAATTGGAATTAAATGTCTTCACTCTGATTTTATCATTTAGAAGACCATGTCTCCACTCTCTATTTTAATGGATCCCCTCTGGCTTCGTGCTCCTTCCTGTCTACAGGACACTTCAAACCTGTTTTGCCCAGGGTTTCATAAATGATGAGCTCTTAGGGCACATTCTGACTGTCATTCTTATTTGTCTTCAGCGACAGCAAAGTTTTCCCCCCTGGAGGCCTTTGCTAGCTCATTCCCAGCCACTCTGAATATGCCAGAGTGAATGACATCCAATGCTCCATCACATCGACAGTTTATTAGGCAAGGGCTTTGGATTCTTTTAAAGACCTGGACTGGTGCATCTCTCTGGCCTTGGGACTTAGGGACATGATCTCCATGATGGATGGCATTAGCACCTTTGACTAGCCTTCTGCATGTTTTCAAGGACTCTGTACGCTTAGACACTAGGCTTAGAAGTGAGGAAGAACAGCTGTGCATATTACTAAACAACTGGACGAACAGATAACAAATCAAATAAGTGGAGTTTCTGGGGACCTGCTTAGGTCTCCTTCAACACTCACGTATGTAGGAAGAGTGTGTCTTCCCTTCAATATTGGACCTATTGCTTTCTATCTTTGGTGTCAAACTCAAATGGCAGCTTCTTCATAGGACCTCATCTCTAGCTTCCAATCATTGAGTATGTTTGGAGACCTTCTATAGCCAGCCTCTGACCCTTTCGCTTTGTGTCATCATGGCTAACCATTTTCAGCCTGGCACAAACGTGAGGCCAGTGGTCTACATAGCTTCGAGGATGAAGGATGCTCATCGTAGAGCAGAGTGGTCCTAGACAATGCCGGGCTGGTCCTCATTGACATGCAGGACCAAAAGAAGAAGCAAGGCGGTTCTTTCCTTTTGCTTTCAGCCGAATTTGTTTTTCTTCCCCAAGATGACACAAGTCTAGAGCCATGATACCTATCTAAACAACGCAGCCATATCAGAAGAACACCCTTGCTCTATCAGCGAGATTAGCTATCTCCCAATTTCGCTGTATAAATTGGTTCTCAATTTAGACTTCTTCCCCTGAAGAGCTCCTTCATTACATCCCATCATTGCTCCAGGAGGACACTGGGAGAAAGAAAGGCAACACAACCAAATACTTAATTTCATTAATCTGTTTAGCAATATCAATATAATGAGACGGAATATTGATTTTCTCACTTAGGATTTAAAATCTCGGCTCCTTTCCCCAGAATTAAATGCCTCGAAACCGATGTTCCACCTCTTTACAGTCGCATCTTTAATTTAGTTGTTATAATTACGCATTAACGGATGTCAGTGAGATAGCCAGTTAGAGAGCATTCTGTTCTGCTTGTCTTGATTACCACAGTTTAGATGTAAAGTAAATTAGAATGAAAGACTATACAGTCCAATTACAGATAAAAGCAGCGAACGGCACTGTTGTAATTAGATGCCAGGACTATTTTTCTTAGATTTTGTATCTCTGAGGGCCCTTCTTTTAGCTACTTGGCTGAAACCACTGTGGAGAGATTTCAGAGTGGTTTGCCTCTCCGCAGCCATGTTGTTTCCCTTCAAACTTGAACTTCATGCTGGGTTTTTCTTCCTAGGAACTTTCTCTACTCAGAATGCATGAGAACTCTGTAGAGCTTTTGTTTCTTGGGTATCAGGCATCCACAACTGGGTCAAGGTCAGGTTTTGTTCTTAGGTTTTTATTTCCTTCTCTGCCTCCTCCTCTTTCCTCCTCCTTCTTCTTTCTTGATTCAGTTATTCAGTTGTTACCCTAATCTTTTTTTTTTTTTTTTTTTTTTTGCCTCATGACAGAGATCCAAAGCCATACTTTCAACCCCAGCCATGGAATGTTCTAGATTCAGAGAGGATAGAATGATAGGGAGTTGGTACCTTCCCATCGACACTGCTTATCTATATATAGAGATAGTTGCCTAAGGATAATTATATGTGTGACAAGGTGACATGGAGATGGGAGAGACCACGAATTTGTTTTATGACAGGATGCCTCATTGTCACTTAATCTTGAGTTTCACCCTTGGATGATGAGTTTCTGGAGCCCTTCGTCTATTCTTATGCCTCCTTCCCGAACACAGAAAAGACATATATAGAGGTGAGAGCCAGAGCCGGGACACCCAGTCCCTGGAAGGACTGAGTAGTAGCGCTCCCCATTTCCCCAGACTGACGCCAGAGCTGTGCTGAAGGAACTCTTCAGAGGGGTGGAGAAGTCTCAGGGAGGGTGGTCCAGAGAGAAAAGCACAAAGGTGATTTCAGACAGACCCTGGGCAGCTGGCAATGAAGCCATGAAAGCTAAGCTAGAGAACCGAATCAAGATCCCTGATGTGGGGAAAGTCCACAACACAGTCAGCAACACCAGGAGCGATGATATGTGCCTGTCCTCCTTGCTGCTCAGTAGCTCGGGCAGGGATATTATTTGAGCCCAGGAGTTCAAGGTGAATCTGCACAGCATCATGAACAGAAACAGCAATCTAGCATCCTACCTGCTTGGAAGAAGACATCCTTCCCTCAGTCTTAGTCAGGTCCTGCTACTGAATGGTGTCCGGGCATCTAAAACAAACCAATACCAAGGAGGAACTCTTGTTCACCCAGATGGTTTTGGAGAAGGCCACCGATGATATGGAAGGTTCCTCTTGCTCTCTTGATGGACTAATTTCCTGGAGATATTTGAGGTGTGATCCTGGCATATATTTTCCTTTGCCACCAAATGGTCTGACCTCTTACTAATTTTGCCTACAATTAGTTTGGTGTAATTACCACCACTTACAATTCAGTCTGCTTTCACTAAAAAAAATTATTGTTCACGGGGCCATAAAACTCTTTAAAAATTGCTTAATGAAAAATGGAGCCTGAGGAATGTCGCACTAGATAAGCCCAGCCATTAAATCCTGGACTTAACACAGTGCTTATGAGCATGAGGAGGTGGCTTGGTGCTGGAGGCTCTCCAGCTGTGTGTGTGTGTGTGCGTGTGTGTGTGCATGCGCGCGTGTGTGTGTGCATATGCTCATGCACGAGTACATAGGCAAGGATTTGGAGCACATATGCAGGGAAGTCCTTATTCACTGGTGCCTTCTAAATCCCTGGCTTGGGTACTTTGTGTCATGGCAGGCCCTGAGAGACCAGCTCGCAACGCCAGATACTCACACTGTTCTGAATTTATCCTCTGCCTTTATCCCCTCATGATGGATCAGAATAAACAGATCCATCCGGAATAAACAAATGACGAGGACCCAATATCAAGGACCAAGCACTAACTTTCAAAGCCAATGTCATTCCCACAATCTCTTACCTGCTCGGTGTTAGGACTACAGACCTAAGAGTCAAAAAATGAGGAAGCCTGGAGTTGCTTGTCTAAGGGCAAAGAAAACAGCTGGCCCAGCTCCAGGAGAGAAAAGTGTTCTTTCCTCTGCCGTTCATTTCACCAGGATCCTCAGCAGAAATCATGTCCTGAAGCTCACTGGTAAAGCATTGATCTTCTTAATTTGAGCCTCCAAGTCAAAGGCCAATTGCTTCCAAAAATAATGCTTCATCTGTGATCTTTTGTTGAACCTAGATTTCACTGGCTCTGGCTAGTCTAGCTAGTTAGATTGCCCTGGAAATGCCCTGTCTCTGGCTCCAGAATTCTCTTATTACAGGCAACCACTGTGCCTGATCAGCTTTTATGTGGGTTCTGGACATGCAAACTCTGTTTCTCATGTTTGTGTGGCATATCAACTGAGGCACCTCTCTGGCCCCCATTATAAGGTCTTCCAATACAATCACCTTATGTTTGTTTCGAAACAAAGTAAAAATATCTCCTCATCCACTGGAATACACATGCCAATAAACAAGGTCTTGGTCAGGTAATTCTGGGGAATCACACATCCCTAAGTACAGGAGTTTATTAACATCTACAATATATGCTCAGGACTCATTCGAATATCAGGGAAACAATGGCTTAAGAAATGCACTTGATATTTCCCTATAGATATCTCTTGGCTGTTTACTGAGTTCCCAGGGTTGTTGTGCTGGGGATAAAGAATCTGTTTATTCATCTACTCATTCTCCAGTACAAACACACACACACAAAAGCAAGGATGATTCAAAGAGGGGAAAATAAAAGGCTGCAATTTTGGGGGAATCAGGGTAGTCCAAGTGCTCTGTCTGAAAATTCCTTATTTGAAAAGAGACCCAAAGAGCTGAGGATGCTCCAAGAAATCTCCTCCCCCTTGAAGGGAGGCTGGATCAGAGCAACTAGGACATAATGGGAAGGGTAAGAAATCGAGGGCAGGAGGGGTCAGGCAAACGTGGGTCTTCTGGGTTCACATTTTGAAGGCAGTCTTTTGCATGGAGTAGCAATGAGAACTTGAGTTCTTTGCTACACCTCAATCAAGAGGCCAGAGATGTGGGAAGCTGGATCCTAGTTCAGGAACAGCTCTTACAAGCAGGGCCCTACAGGCAGGCAAGGAGACTGCTGTAGTCCATTGCTAGAACAGAATCTCCAAAGCTGGATTTATGAAGAGGTGGCTTCGGTTCCCGGTTCTGGAGAGTGCGCCGTCCCATATTGAGGCGCTGGTAAGTCGAAGGAGCCTTTTCACGTTTTCAAAGTCCTTTGATGGAAAGTGAGAAGGTGAGAGAAGCTAGGGTGGAAGTCCAAGGCGGGGCCAAACACATGTTTATATCAAACCCGCTCAGTGATAGCGACTCCGTCATCCAATAACGGCATTCACCTGTCCATGAAAGTAGAGTCTTGTTGGTCTCATCACCTTTTACAAGGCTTGACTCTCCAGCGGTATGGCTTAAGCTTCCAACCTGTACACTTTGGGGAACACATTCCAGCCACAGAAGGGAGGCAGTGGATGTTAGCATCCACCACTGTAAGGAACAGACCCAGGAAGAATGCAAGTTTGGGCACCTGCTGACATCAAATGAATCTTGACCTGGAAGTCATAGGTATTTATTTTTCTTATAATTTCCATTCTTGTTTTGAGACAAGATCATACATTGCAGCTCAGGCTGGCCCAGAATTCCTTATAAAGTCCAGGCTGCACTCTTGTGGGCATAGAAGCGATCCTTTGCCTATGTCTGCTGCCAGTTGCTCTCTCCCCACTTAAACTGTTTTCCAAAATATTTATTTTATTTTTATTTATTTGTGCCTGTGTGCACGTGTGTGCGTGTATTGTGTACATTCTGAAGTTGCCTGCACATGCCAGAAGAGGGCGTTGGATCTGGAGATACAGGCAGTTGTGAATTCAGGTCCTTTGCAGAGCATCAAGTGCTTTTAACTACTGAGCCATCTGTCCATCCCCACATGGGATTTTTAAAACTATCTACCTATGCAACTATTATCTATCTATATATCTATCTACCTATCTATCATCTATCTATCTATGTATCTATTTTTGTATCTATATATCTATCATCTATCTATCTATCTATCTATCTATCTATCTATCTATCTATCTATCTATCATCTATCTATCTATGTATAGATAGACTTAAGATATGAAACATGCTTTTGATACACACATACACTGTGAAATACTACTGAATGTCAAATTAACAGGTTAACTTCCTTGCATGGTTTATACATACATGATTAAACACCCCATATCTATTCTTCTAGAAAACTCCCAAAATATAATACAGTCCTTTAAACCCAATCATCATGCTAACGTTGACTCTCTAGACTTCGCTCCTCCAAGAGATGCGATGCTGTACCCTTTACCAACAGTCCCCAGTCTGTTCTTGGCAGGAGCCATGTCACTCAGATCACTCTCTGCCGCTCAGTTGTTCTTAGATTCTATATGGAAACGAGCTCACTCCACGCTTGAGTTTTCAGTTCTAGTTGGTTTCATTTAGCATCGCATCCTCTGCTTCCATTCCCATTCTTGCCGATGTCAGCCCCAAGTTTGGGCTTCGAAGAAGCCTTCAAAGTCCCAAGGGTGCTTTGAGTTTGTTCCTGGAAAGCAGAGCCACATGCTAGGTTTCCTCTATGTTTCTCAAATCCCACGTGTCTTAGATTCTGTCCCTTAAGCGGACTGGCCTGTGGAGGCATCTGAACTTCTCAGAAAAGCCTTGCAGTGTGGAGAGCCCAGAGCCAAGAGCCAATGAGCAGCAGTGGGGGAGCCCGGGATAGAACTTGTATACTTCCTTGGATTCTGGCCCCCTTTTCCCTCAAGTGTAGCTTAGGGGGAAAGAATCTCCTGACCCATTTCACCACCTTGAGGTTCTTTTATCTAGTGAACCTGGGCAGCCTGGAGCATCAGGAGAGATAGAGATGGCCTTGAAGAACAGACTATGATTCTTCCCCAGCCGCACTGCCCCACCTCCAGTCCTGTTTGCCCGCATCCACAAGGCTGGGCTCAGCATGCTCTTAGCCATTTCCTGTCCTATAGTCTTTAACAGATGGAAACCACTGCAGAGATGCTAACTAATGGCCTCCAAGAGCCCAAGTCCATGTTATTACGGCAAACTTAAAAGTAGTAAATAAAAAGAACAAACAAAATAAAAACCCAAAATGAAAAAATAATTAAAACAATAACTATTCCATTCATTCTAAGCACATCATCCAAGATTACATTAGAAAAAAAACTACAATAAAAACATGCTTTTAATCTGATAGTAAAAAAGCCCAATAAAATAAAAATGAGCTCCATTAATGAAAATAATGGCTTTTACCCCAGCCGGTTAAAGTGCTGAGCTTTCATGTTTTGGGGTTTGGGGGAACTGGGAATTTTTTTTCCCACGGCTGGTAATAGATTCACTTTTGTTACGTGCTGGAGATGGCCCTGGCTAATTAGTATCGCTCAGTATGGAAACTTACCTTTTGTACGTTCAAAGAAATGGAAGTCGTCTAGGGAGACAACCAGTTCCTGCAGAAATAGGCAAAGGGAATCCGTGTTCTGTTTAAGAGTGGGCTTAAAAAAATAAAAGATTGGACCTCAGAATGGAAGTCAAATATCTCTCTCTCTCTCTCTCTCTCTCTCTCTCTCTCTCTCTCTCTCTGCCTCTTTCTTTCTCTTTCCTTATTACTTCAATTTTCTCTGGCCCCTTTTAAGAAGTGACTTTAATTTTCTTTCAGATGACAGGTGAGCCCCGCCTCAGACTCTTTTCGGATGAAATGGAGGTATAAATAGATAAGTCCCAATCACAGGAGACCTTAGCGAGACCCCTTCCTTTTATTTTTGCCAGAAAAAATTAGATGACTGAGTTAAGGACTCCCTTCCCCACACAAACACGGAAGTACAAGTTTGCAGTCTTCAATTGCCTTTGCACCCAGGCCCCCTCCTGGCTCTTTCCCTCTTCCTAACATGTGTTGCAAACCCAAACCACAGTTTTTATTTCTTGCTCGAGGATTGCTTAATTCTGAGTCTTTCCAGTTGTGACTATGAGAGGAAAAATATCACCATTCAAGATGTGTGTTCTGACCTCTCCAGACGCCGCTGAGAAACAGCGGTCCTGAATCTTCAGACAAAACTCATTGAAAGCCGCCGTCCATTTAAGCAGCCCCTCCGCTGCCCTCCCAGGGCCCTGCTGTTGCCGCTGCAGCTGCTTAGTTGTTCTAAGGAATATTAGCATTTTAATTTAGTAGCTAATTATGTTTGCTAGTCATAACTAGAAACGCTGCTATCGAAACCCTCACGCGACTTTTGGCATTCGGCACATACCCTTGTCAGCGCCCTGGAATTGCCGGCAACTTCTGTAACGCACCGTCTTTCTGCTCAGGTCTCCCCCTTTCTGTCTTCTCCTGTCTCTTATGGATGTTCTCTCTGCCACAGTGGGTTATGTTGAACACTGTCCTGTTAGAATATACTTGGATATCTGAGACGCCATTGTCTTCCTAAGGAAGAGGGCCAAAGAAGGTTTTTGAGATGGCTTCACCTTTTCTCTGACATTAAGAACAGACACACACGGGAGCTTATATGGCCGGCAGAAGCAAACCCACCTGCTCTCAAGTCGTGAGCGGTAGGCGTGTTTGACAGTCTACTTGATTGGCTTGGGTGAGCGAGCGCATCTCTAGGAGCGTCTGCAAGGGCATCTTCATTAGATCGTGAGGGTTCTGAACTGGAGACTGTACTCACCTATTGATGAATTCTTAGCGTGGGTCACTACTGGACGGTGCTGTGCCTCGCTGGAGGAAGCGTACGTCTTGGGGCTTGTCCTTGGGGTGTATCTCACCCTAGTGTCTTCCTGTGGTCTAGACTTTCTGTCCACCATCGTGTGAACAGCTATTGCTTCATGCACCTGCCCCTGGTGTGCACTGTATCACAGCAGGCCCAGCTGTATATCGCTTTTTATTCTGTCTGTAGCCATGGCAACTCTCTTGGAATTATGCAGCAGTGACCAAGTCTACGGCAAAGGCAATTCAGCAGGAGACACTCCATGGGATTCTAGCTCTTACTCCCTGACCCCAGCTGCAAGGAACGCTGGGAGAGGCTAGACTCTATGTGGAAGTGGAAGACTGATGAAAAGAAGGACTCTCTGATGAAGCTTCTAGCACATTGCCGTTCACAGTGGGATGGGACTTTGTGGGGATACAGAGGTTTTGGGGTCCCTCAAGCTCCTGTAAACAACCCTTCACCTGTTGTAGGAGCAGCAGGGACTGCATCCCGCCACCCGGCTAGCTTTACCCTAAATAATTACACGGAAACTGTATTCTTTTAAACACTGCCTGGCCCATTATATCTAGCCTCTTCTTGGCTAATTCTCACGTATTAATTTAGCCCATTTCTAATACTCTGTGTAGCATCACGAGGTGTGCTTCCCAGGAAAGATCTTAACCTGCGTCTGTGCCCGGTGGGAGAATCATGGCGACTGCTTGACTAGGCTTCTTTCTCCCAGCATTCTGTCTGTCTACTCCGCCTACCTAATTTTCTGTCCTATTAAAGGGCTAAGGCAGTTTCTTTATTTAACCAATGAAATTAACTCCTCCATCAGTCACCCATGATATATATATATATATATATATATATATATATATATATATCTCAAAATCATGACTTTCAAGAAGGGGCTTTAGTGAAATCCTACTTTGCTCTATTGCTGGTGCCCGTCTAGGGTGATGGGGCATTTGTTTTTCAGCCCCCAAGGAAAAGTGAGGACAGGGAGCCTAGTGGCCCTGGGCTGAATCCTCTGAAAGTGCAAGCCAAAGGGAATTCTCCATCCCTTAAACTATTTCTGTCCCATATTTGGTCAGAGATAAGATGTCAACCCTACATCCTTGACACATCCAAAGGATTTAATGAGCTTTGCCTCAGAGATACTTCTTGTCTTTGCCCTATCCTGGGCCAGCGTTCCTTTATTCCACTTGTAGAGTAGAAAATGTCTGATTTATTCTTTAAAGGACACTGGTCCCTGTGTTTATGACAGAACAGTTTAGCAGAAAAGGTTTCCGGAGAGTTCCACCTGGTGGGAAGTGTTGAGATTATTGGTGGGGGAAAGGCAGTATCTGCATTTTCAGAATCCCTGCCCTGGGTGACCAGGTCTGGCTTATCATATCCACTTGGAAATGATTGAAAACTTAATTTCTGCATTGGACTTCATGATGAACTGATTAACTAAACCTAACAGAGGTAGTGGAGAAGGGATTGCAGATTTTACATCGCTAATGACGTCTTTGAAACGGGAGTGAAAGTCTACTACTGAAGAAGGCAGGCTGGTTGGAATTATCTGTGTAGGGGATGATAGCTGTCAAGTGTGTCAGGCAGTTTCTCCCATGAGGCAAATGCCCTCTGTTGGAAGCACTGGGTGGATGCTTACACAGAATACAAATGGTTAGAGGCAGGACACCACCCTGCACTTCTGCTTGGAGGTAGATAAGAAGGTGAAGAAGACAAGGAAGGGGAGGAGCATAACTCCTGGAAGCATATCCCTTAGTAGTTCCTTGAGAAAACCAGCGTTTCCTGATGACTCTACCATATTTAGAGATGAGCTGTTCATCAAAGCCCTGTGATGGAGAGTTATGGGTCAGTGTGGGGTTAGCTCCCTAGCAGTACACTCCTGCCCAGACAGAGCTCTCTGGTTCTGCCTCCAAGTCCTATAATTCACATTACGCACATGGTAAAGCAACCTAGAACCCACCTGATGAAGGCTACTCATCTGTTTTCTTCCTAGCAGCTCTAGTTAAATGGATTCGATTGACATGTATCCCACATCTGAATATTAGAGCAATGAGAGGTGATTCTCCCCAGGCATGTGCATCTGAATTCCTACCGACTGCAGCATGCTGAGCCTTGACCCTGGAGATGCGAGTTCTGGGAGGAGCTTAGGTAGGGGAAATCATCTGGTCTGGAAAGCCCAGGGTAGAGTTTAACGATGCTAGTCCACACATAAGTCAGAGACATTCACCTCAGGGTCCAGATGACTGGCTTTGGCAGCCCTGATCCTGTCCTGCTCATAGGCTTGGTTCCCGAGGTGAATTTTGTTCATTAAGTCCTGGTTTTGGAACACTGTAGACAATAACCAGTCTATCAAAGCAAAACCATAGGATCCCTGAACCCAAGCAGGATATCACCAGGTTACCCAACAAGGCCATCCGCACGGAGGAAGGCCTTCTTCCCCGAACATAGTTGCACACATGATTTTCACTTTGGGTGTAATCTGTTCTGAACCCTGAAACCACTCCGTCATTTCTTCCCTTCCTTTTTTCTTTCTTCTCTCTTGCTGGCACGGGTCTCATTATACACAGACTCGCCAACTGGCAATCTTCCTGTTTCTGCCTCCTGAGGTCTGAGATTGCTGGTGTGAGTCAAGAAGCCACACTAAATTTTAGTTTTCTTCACCATAGGCATTCTAAGGAGAAGTGAGCTGCGGAGCTGCAGCTGCCTGTGGTCTGATCTTGGACTGATTTTGTAAGAAAGAAGGTCTGGGTGGCCATGAGAGTTCTTCATCTTGTTCAGACTCTCTGTACTCAGTCTCTAGATTTTTGTCAGTGAAATGGGTATCTTGTACTTCCTGTGTGTTAGACAACATCACTGCTGGCAATCATGGCAATCACAGTATGCAGATGATCCCACCTTGTACAATCCATCCCCAGAAATATCTGTTATTCCAGGAGGTCAGGCTTTTGGTTGTTGCTGCACAGGTGCACCCTTTGTTGTGATGGGTGAGCCCTGGTGAAAGCCACTCCAGTGTGCATGCATGAGGCCTTGATGACAATAATTAATAAGATCCCAGCAGTTATACCCAATGATGTGTAAGACTGAAGAACAATCTAAGCTGTCAATCAAGGTGATGCTGGCTGGTGAGTGACAGTGCCCGAAGCCATCACTCGCTCCCAGAATAACAGTGTCATTCAGCTCCCCTAGGCCAGCATGGGGTAGCTGGAGACCTGCCAGTCTCCCTGATGAGGTCTAGGAAGGTATCTGATAAACAGAACTCCTGTCCAATGGGTCTGGAATGGGCCTGGCTTGAGATCCCCAGGTTCGGGTGGAGTCCCTGTACTGTGCAACAAGCTTAAGCTTAGGCAGAGCAACAATGCTGCGGTTGAAATGACCCCCACTGATTCAGGCTTTGAATGTTTGTCCCTCATCTTGGAAGGCTATGGAACCTTTAGGTGGTAGAGCTTGACTGGAGGAGGTAGGTCACTATGGTAACAACACTTCTCTCTGAGATAAAACAGTCCTAAGAAAGGGGACCTCATTAAGACACAGGATGTTCTAAGATGGGATGAAACACTCTTCTGCAGGGTGTTCCTAAAGCTCAGGAAGTAAACAACTCAAAGGCTTCAGGAAGTCCCTGAAGCTGACCAGATTCATCAGGCTTCTCCCTCCCTAAGCACGTATAAGAAACATGTACTTCTAAGAGACTCTTGACCAGTCAAGCCGCCTGGAACAGACAGAGACCAACCAAGTCACCTAGAAGCAGAGATCAGTCACACTATCTAGAAATGACTAAGACCACATGAGCTCTCTGAAAACCACACTCTCCACCCTACTGAGCTGTCTGTAGGCTGTGCAGTGTTCTCCAGGTTCTCAGCTGTCATGAGCTGATTCCCATGTTGGGGTAGGCTTTCATGACTCAGCTGTCTCTGGATCAGTTCTGCTCTTATAAGAAACTCCTCATCCATCTTCCTATAAGTAACTCCAATAAGACTCATTGGTTCCCCAACTGGTCTATCCTTACGTTGGTCTCTCAGTCATTGGTTCCCTGTCAATGCTCAGTAGACATTTGCTGTTCATATATCCCCAGGAAAAGTGCCACAGAACAGCTGGAATCCCAGGGAGGGACAACGGCTCTAATTCTATTGACATAGAACTGACTACCACCATAATGTTCTGTTTTGGTTGCTACGGCTACCAGGCAATGTATATGACATCTGGTGATGACCTAAAGAAAAATCACGTAACACAGAGAATATAAACAAAGTAAATCTAGGTAGACGTTGGGCATGTGGTTTTTCTACCTTGTTGTAGGCCAATGTGGTGGCCTGAGAGGCTAAGGAGACATTGTATAGAGCAAGCAAGATGTGGCAATGGTCCCTGTAGGCAGTCAGATGAAGCCGTGCATAATTCTGAGGCTTCTTGCTACCCAGGGTAGAGCACAAAGATGGATTTCTCTCACTGCATAGACTGACTCGAATTATCCAGAAAAATAAGCCCTTGCTGTCGTAGAGAATGTGGAGGGAAGAGATTGTAAATGCAGAATAAGGAAGCCTTTCTTCTTGCCTCAATGGAAGGCTACTTCCTTGCATGTGTGTGCTCGCGCACATACACAGGAATACTATTCAGTTGTGATAAGAGAACAAAATCTTGTCATTTTCTACACATGAAAGTAAATAATAATTTTAAGTAAAAAAAAAAAAAAACCAGATACAGAAAGACAAACAGCATACAATCTCACTCAGATGTGGAATATTTTTTTTTTTTAAATCTATGCTTTCATAGCCAATGAGCAGAAAAGTCTGGGGAGGAAAGGAAAGGAGAGTGATGGGGACATTGCCATCAGTACAGAGCTGTAGCCGACAGTGGGAATAAAGGCTGATAATCTGTTCCACATATAGTGAGTTAGTTCACAATGTTGTCATAGCAGTGTGAATGCTGTCATTACAGAGATATGAAACATATTTGAAATGATGGGTGACCTAAATATTTTAAGTTGATCTACATAGAAGATAGAAAGTGGCTCAAAACATCACAGTGGACTCTGTAAAGATATAGTTATCCTCTTTACATTGAAAAATATATATATTTTGGAGATCAGACCTTTGTCAGTTGCGGGGTTGGTGAAGATCTTCTCCCAGTCAGTGGGTTCCCTTTTTGTCTTAGTGACAGTGTCCTTTGCTTTACAGAAGCTTCTCAGTCTCAGGAGGTCCCATTTATTCAATGATGTCCTTAATGTCTGCGCTGCTGGGGTTATACGTAGGAAGCGGTCTCCTGTGCCCATGTGTTGTAGAGTACTTCCCACTTTCTCTTCTATCAGGTTCAGTGTGTTCAGACTGATACTGAGGTCTTTAATCCATTTGGACTTGAGTTTTGTCGGGAACTCACCAAGGCCAGCTGGCCTGGGTCTGAAAAAGCATGGGATAAAACCGGACTCGCTGAACATAGCGGACAATGAGGACTCAAGAACAATGGCAATGGATTTTTGATCCTACTGCACATAATGGCTTTGTGGGAGCCTAGGCAGTTTGGATATTCACCGTACTAGACCGGGATGGAGGTGGGTGGTCCTTGGACTTCCCACAGGGCAGGAAACCCTGACTGCTCTTCGGGCTGACTAGGGAGGGGGACTTGATTGGGGGAGGGGGAGGGAAATGGGAGGCGGTGGTGGGGAGGAGGCAGAAATCTTTAATAAATAAATAAATAAATTTTTTAAAAATTAAAAAAATAAATAAAAGAGCCGGGTGCCTAGTTCAGCAGTAGAGTACTTGCCTAGAAACCTCACTGAGGGGTTGGGATGTAGCTTAATGTAGAGCTTTTGCCTTGAATCCCCAGTGAGGGGATGGGGTATGGCTCGGTGGTAGAACCCCTGCCTAGAATCCCCCCAGTGAGGGGCTGGGGTGTGACTCGGTGGTAGAGCGCCTGCCTAGAATCCTCCAGTGAGGGGCTGGGGTGTGGTTCAGTGGTAGAGCCCCTGCCTAGAATCCTCCAGTGCTGAAAGCATCTGGTTTCATCTCCAACATCACAGAAATTACAAGTGAATGAGTAAATGGATTTAAAATGAAGCAGACAGCTTCTGTGAATCAAATATTGGACTATCACCTGCCCTGGATGCTGGTGGAGGGGGTTCCAGGAAGATTGCATTCAGCTCCCCTGAAGTTCACATATGCAGACAGTCTATCACCACAGGTCAGCCCACAGTAGTCGGGGTGAGGCTATGGTGTCCACTGACTCTTTGTGTTGGTCTACAGGATTAGAGATGCTGAGGCAGGAGGTGGTCCTTTCCCTTTTTATGTTTTGGGTGGCAGGCGGCTTCTGATTTGTAAGGAGTGTGAATCCTTGTTCTGCGGCGGGGGTGAAGATCATGTTGTTTTAGTCCCTGCCTCAGATACTTTTCTATGTGGGCTAACTAACAGGCCCCAAGAAGCAGTTCACAGAGCTGAGCCCTGGAAGCTTAGATGCGCGGCCGTCTGAGTTGGCTTGGAATCTCTGATTTATAGTTTTTAAACATTGGCATATGTGTCTTTTTCTAATTGGCTTGCCTGAGTCTTGAGCAGTGCTGGAGTTAACCTTATCACATATACTGCTTTCAAGGTGTATATGTGTTTGTTGTCTCTGCTAACAGTGTATCTTTTTCCAAACTAATGTTTTAAAGTTGTGTTTGCTTATTTGTAACTACTTTTACTGTTTTTAGGCTGATTCTCCCTTCTTAGTTAGGAATGTTGCATTAACTCCATGTTTGCATAATCGGTCTTTGGATTCTCTCTGATGGTTGTTTCAGTTTAGTTTTTTTTTTTTTTTTTTCCGAGACAGCTTTTTTGGTTCCCGTCCTGGAATCAGTTTAGTTTTTTATCTTGTGAACTTTATTTTTGTGCATGGTTATAAAAATTCATCAGAAAATTTCATGTCAGGTGAGTTTAAAATAAAATGCCCTGCGTCATTCACCAATTGATCCATTTTTTTCTTACTTAAGAACTTAATTAAGATATTGGTAACTATTAATTTTATGTATGCTGGGATCAAAATCTGTATTTTCAGTTCATTCCTATTCATGGTCTTCCACCCACAATCCCTTTCCCTTTCCCCCTCCTCTTCCTTCCCACTCCCTATCTCTCCCTCCTTTTTCCCTCTTTCCTTCTCTCTTGCTCTCTTTTCATTCCTTGAGATGGTCTCACTACAGGGCCCAGCTAGGCTTCAGGAGAGCCACCTCCCTCAGCCTCTAGGGTGGTGAAGGACCCTCGCACTTGGCTCTCTATTTTTGTGGATTTTGAGGATGTTCTAATAAGACATGAGACAAGTGCCCACTCACTTAAACAACACTTCTGAGGCACATCTTAGGACTACTCTCCGTATGAACTTAAGAACCATCTTAGCCTTCTGGAAGTCTAGCGGTAACTGATTAAATATAAAAATTAATTTTAGAATTGATGTATGTTAATTTGGTCTTTTGTCTTTGGCATAATACTGATTTCTAGATACAGTGTTTTACTTCATCCCATTGGCTGCAACTTTCTATTTGTGTCATGGGATTTCCTAACAACTAGGTCATTTACTGTTTGGGTGTTTTGGTTTTTGTCTTGATTTTTGTTTATGTGTTGTGTGAGGGTCTGTGTGTGGGTATGTGCATGAGGCAGTTCAGGCGTCTGTGGAGGTCAGAAGAGGAGATCAGATCCCCAGGAGCTGGAGTTACAGGCACTTCTGAGATGACCGAGGTGGGTAAACTCACTCGGGTCCTCTGCAAGAGCAGCAAGTGCCCCTAACAAACCAACCACCTCTCCAGTCGCATTCTTTGCCATTTTTTGCTGCTATGGTAAATAAAATAATTTTTCCTAATTCCATGCCAAGTGCTTAGCACTGAGTAGCTACCGATTTTTGTGTGTTTAGCTCATATGTAGTGACCTCACAAAGCCTTTTATTAATTATGAAAGGGATTTCCCCTTATAATGATTCTTTTAATTACTTAATTACCAAAAGGAGAAATTTGTGGACCATTTTTTGCAGCAAATTTTTAAAAACATTCTTTCATTTTATCACAGTTAAGCTGTTGAACTTAGGTGAAATTACAATGCAGCTCACACTCAAACAGGCCCTTGTTTAAAGTGCCCTGCCTCACAGAAACCTGGTGAGGAAGGCACTGAGTAGCCCGGGATAGGAACATTACCCTCAGTGTACAGGTATGGGCTGGTCAGTGCTGTGACTGTTAATTCAAGAAAAATGTGCAATAGTGATAGTGAGAGTTAAGTATAATTAATGATTTTAATTGAAATATTTTATTATTTTGCTATTTAAAAGTAATTCAATTGAAGTTAGCAAATGCAGCTTAGATTGATGATGAGATTTTATATTAAAATAATGCATGCATATTATTAATAATACCAGGCTGGAAGAAAATATGTGGGAGAGTAGGTAGAGTGTGCTTGGGATGTGGTGTTTTGAGGGCAGGATTTGAGAGACACTACCATATTTGTATATGGGTCATACATGTATATGGGTCCATCAACAAAGACCATCCCTGAATGAGAAGCAGATTCCAGATGTTCTGAATGGTTACTTGACATTTGTAAGATTTTTACTTTTTATTATAACCATACATATTGATAAACACTGTCCAGAAAGCAAGTGTGGGGTGTGTGTGGTTAAGAGCACACACTGCTCTTTCAGAGAGCAAGAGTTCAGTTCCTAGCACCTACATTTTGCAGCTCACAACAATCTGTAATTGCACTGGGGGAATTTGAAAGTCTCGTTTGGACTCTGTGGGCACCTGCACTCATGGGTGCCTGTACACACACACACACACACACACACACACACACACTGAATCCTTGAAAGAAAGTTGGGCAAGTTAAACAGCAAGCATTTTGGATGCTTCCAGATTTGTAGAACGTGGTGGCACTCTGCTATGGGCAGGAAAAGAAAAAGGGCAGAGATTGAGAAGCAACATGATTTACCTGTCATTTCTTGAAATGAATCTGTCTTTCAAGGTCAGGTAAATATTTCCCTCATTCCTTGACATTAAAAAGAGTTAGACTCATGACAACACACATGCTAGTTATTTTGGGCAAAGAGAATTTTCCTTTTCTAGCATGGTTCTGTTTTTCTCTTCTTAGATGTATAAAAGAATCTCATAGTAACTTACTGTGCATTTCAAAGCATATATTAATTTTAAAAATTAAGCCTAAAAATGAATCTCATTTTATTTTTGGGTTGGATCCTCTTTTTCAAGAACTTCTAGTGGTTTCTTTGAGAGGTTCTGGTAAAATACCCTGTTCTTCAAACCATGCTCAACAAAAACGATATGAACCTGCCTCTTGCAGACACTCACGTGCAAGCATGTTTAATGGCTGAAGTTCACCATTTCTGGGTGTGACTTTTCTCAAAATTTCTGGCGTTATCAGCAATGAACTTTTGCTGATGATGGAGAAGCATTCTCTCACGTCCATCTCATTCTTCAAGGAAGATCAGTTAGGATTTTGTTCTGAGATGCCCAACTGCTAGGCATTTGGGACACACCTACAATTCCATCAGTCTGGGAGGTTGAGACAGGCAGGTTACAAGCTGAAGGGCTGTCTGAACTCTATAGAGAATTCAAGGGCAGCTGGGACAATTCAGTGAGACTCTGGGCTGGGGTTGCAGCTCAGTGGTAGAGCACTTGCCTTGTGTGTGCCAGATCCTGGGGTCCATCCTCATTGCCACACACAAAACAACACTCAAACCAGCATCAAATTGGGAGAATGAGCATCCTGGAAACCTGCTTCCTTACCAAAACAGAAAGTTTGCATTTTTTCCTTAAAAGCCTTTGAATATTCTATTTATATTTCATTTTAAATTCTTAAGGGTTAAAAAGGTGGATCAATGCATAATAATGTTTGTGTTTGTGGTAGTTTACCTAAGAATGTCCCCCATAGGCTCATATAGACAGGGATTAAGAGGTGTAACTTTGTTGGAAGGAGTGTGTCATTGGGGGCAGGCTTTGGGGTTTTAAATGCTCTAGCCAGGCAGGTCCAGTGTGTCTCTCTTTTCGCTGCCTGTGGATCTGGATGTAGAACTCTCAGCTACAATGTCATGTCGCCATGTTCCCTGTCATGAGGATAATGGACTAAACCTCTGAAACTGTAAGCAAACCCCAACTTAATGCTTTCTTTTATGAGTTGCTGTGGTTATAGTGTTTCTTCACAGCAGTAAACAATGACTAAGACACTGATCAATCATGAGGACTTCAGTTCTGATCCCCAGTGTCCCTAGTAAAGCCTTGCAGGGATGTGTGTCTACTAATCCCAGTGATAGAAAGGGTGGGCAGACAGAGACAGGCAGATTGCTGGGGATTACAGGTTGCCTTCCTAGACACCTGATGCTTTCCTTGGGTCTCATGCACTCATGCACATGCACGTGAACATACATATAAGTACACACAAATGCACATATGCGCATACATGTGTACATGCATGCACATAAACACACACGCACACACATGCATATTCATATATGTGCCTGTGCATGTGTGTGGGTGCATGTGCATGCATGTGTATGTGTGTGTTTGTGTAACTGACATAAACTAGGCATATCTTGGAAGACAATCCTCAAAATTCCTACTTTGAACTCCTGCCCTGGTTTCCCTATATAGGTGATGCAATGTGACCTGGGAGTTGTAAGATGAATAAGCCCTTTTCTCCTGGAGTAGTCTTTATCACAGCAATAAAGAGCAAACTAGGGTGCCGGGCGGTGGTGGTGCACGCCTTTAATCCCAGCACTCGGGAGGCAGAGGCAGGCAGATCTCTGTGAGTTCGAGACCAGCCTGGTCTACAAGAGCTAGTTCCAGGACAGGCTCCAAAACCACAGAGAAACCCTGTCTCGAAAAAACCAAAAAAAAAAAAAAAAAAAAAAAAAAGAGCAAACTAGGACACGCATGTTCAGACTCTTCTTTTTTCCACATGTAAGAAGAATGGTGAAGCATATGTTATGCGCTGTGTGTAGATTATTTTGCTCAGCATAATATCCTCCAGGTTCATCTATGTTGTGAATGACATGGCCATGTTTTCTCTAGAGCTGAGCAATTTTCACATGCATAAGAATATAGGTCACCTTTATTTACCCGACAATTCACTGGAAGGCTATCCAGCTCCTGCATCTCAGCTATGGTGAAAATTACAGGTAGGTAAATCTGAAATGATTTTACCTCAGTAAAGAATGGAAGAGTCAGGCTTAGAGGTGGGCACCCCCACCCCTAGCTGCTCTGGAGGCAGAGTCAGGAGGAGTGCTTGACCCAGGGGACCCAGGCCAGAGAGCAGCATGAGACCTTATGTCAGAGTGTCAGGAAGGGGAGAGAAAAGGGAAGAAGGTAAAGAGGGAGGGAGAGAAGAGAAAGAGGGAGAAAAAGAAAGTGTTAGCTACCCAAGGCAATAATATGCTATTTGTCTTATTGAGTTGATTATTCTCAATGTATACTTACATCAAAACATTAATTATTATGCCTTGAAAATATTTCTATTTCTGTGTATCAATTATACCTCAAAAAGATGGAATAAGATAATTCCAGACCCCTTGCCAAGACCTTAGGACACAGCCTGGCCACACTGAGCCTGGATTAAGTACTGGTGGAGCAATCATTAATTATGACCTGTCCTGAAACTATTTCCATTCCAGCTGAGAAGGGTTCGTCACCAGGCCTGCTCACCCCACCTTAGGCACTCCCTTCCTATGCTCCTCCAGCTGAATCACCATCCAGTCACCAAGGATGACACTTGTCATGAGTACCACTGTGGAACCAGTCAAGTGATAGCTTCCATCAGCTGCTTTAGCAATTGAGAATGCAAAAGAATTGAAGCATAATTTTCTGCCAATTAGTAGCAAAATAGCCCAAACTATCTGAATACACAAAAGTCTAGAGCACCTTGGACTATGAAGAATATGAGTTTTGAGAAGACTTCAGGTCAAGTGTGATTAACAACAATCTTATTAAGCTTTACATAACTGATAATTTCATTGTCAATAGGACTAATAATTTTGATATTTTTAATAAGAAAATAGACAACCACAAACCTACATAAATAGAAGCATTATATGAGAGGGTGGTTTTATAATTATTTATTAGTTATAAATTACAATTATATAAAAACTTTCCCTTTTAACATACTAGCAAAGACCAATTAAACAACCAGGAATCATAAACTTTCAGGAAAATCTGTAGATGAATGAATGGAACCTACTGGAATAAAACTGGAAAAGATCAGTTGTAGATATTTTAAAAATCAATTTTAATTAAAAACTATAAATATAACTGAATAAGGAAACAGAATGTATAAATTATCTTCAGACGAGGCTGGGCATTCAACATTACCTATTCAAAATGAGGGAAGATTTTTACAGGGTGGTGTCAGGAGTCGACATGTCTAACGCATCCTTACCAGACAAGTTTATACGATGTTCATGTTGTTCAAAGAATGATCTATCACAATCATGCTTTTGGTTTTGAACGAGTGAGTTTATTAAGTAAATAGCAAGTAAAATACATACTAAGAGTTAGGTAGGTAGAACGGTACATAGATGGATAGATATAGATAGTTGGATCACTGGTAGATAGATGGATAGATAGATAGATAGGCAGACAGACAGACAGACAGATAATAGATAGATAGATAGATAGATAGATAGATAGATAGATAGATAGATAGATAGAGATAGACAATTAATCAATAGAAATATAACAAACATCATTAAGCTAGTCACTCACAACACCCGGCAGAGGTTGGGGAAGTTGAAGCAGTCAGCTAGAGTTTCCCGTTGAGCGTTCTCCCCATGGCTGAACTTTTGCCTTTTCTCCTACTGCTGGCACATGTAGTCATGGGAAATAGCAGTAAGGGCTTTTGGAAGTGGTTTCATGTAGTTGTTTTTGAGGAGATGCTGGATGTTGCATTTACTCTTGGACTGTGTTGCTGTCTTTTTTCTCCCAGTCACAGAGTCAGGGACACCATTCCGCCCCCAGACAAGAGGCCTTGGAGTACCCTTGGAGAACTAATATGTTTGGGTCTCACCGGGGGGGGGGGGGGCGACAACTGTGCTTCCAGAGCCAGCGTCTCAGTGTGCTCAAACAAACAGGGCACTGTACCAGCATAATGTACACTACAGAACACCCATGGGAAAAAAGTTGAAACCCAAACTCACTGGAGCTAGGGAGCCTGTACCATAGCACAAAATCCATTATGAAACAAGAATGATTGAATCTGGTTCTAGCACCAGAACAAGCAACTGGCTGGCCCTCCGTTGTCTTGGGTTCTGTACATGTGGATCCAATCTACCAGGAGTCAACAATTATTGTTTTTTATTTATTTTCAGAAAAAAAAGAGATGGTGGCTAACATGTGCTACGTACATAGCCAAGTCCAGGGTGCCTGTGTTCACACTAAATCCACACAGATTTGTTTTTCTTTCACTGCTCCTGAGTAGATACAGAATGACAAACACATACATAGCACCTCCTACGCTTTCTGCCCCTATTAGTGTTCTGGAGATGATTGACATGGAAGATGGGCCTGGTGCTCCAGGCCTGGAACCCCAATGGCTTGGAAGGATGAAGCAGAAGAATCACAACTTCTAGTACAGCCTGGGTTCCAGAGTGAGTTCAAAGCAACTTAATGAGATTGTTTCAAGATAAACATTGAAAATGGCTGGGGTTGTGGCTCAGATGTAGGCTGCCAGAGATGCTACATGCCCAGCAATGACAACTGTCAGAGGTAGGATGTCAGAGATGCTACATGCCCAGCAATGTCAACTGTCCTAATCTGTTTTTCTGCTGCTGTGAAAAACACTGACCAAAAGCAACTTAGGGAAGTAAGGTATTTATTTGTTTTACACTTCCACATCCTAATCCATCACTGAAGGAAGTCAGGGAAGGAGCTCAAGTCAAGAGCCAAGAAGCAAGAACTGAAGTACAGGCCCGGGAGTAATGCTGTCCCCTGGCTTGCTCTCTATGGCTTTCTCGCTTGCTTTCTTAGTATAGTCAAAGCCTATCTGCCTAGGGATGGCACCACCCACAGCGGACCAGGTCCATCTTCATAATTATCAATTAAGAAAATGCTCCACAGACTTGCCCTGTTGGAGGAAATCCTTCAGTGGAGTTCCTCACCTTCCAGGTGACTCTAGGATTATGACAAGGTCACCAGGGAATGGGGAGCTAGAACCACAAAACCCTGGGGCAGTGGGTTCAAAAGAGGTGGAGGTTTGTTTGCTGTATACTGATCGACAGATTGGAGAAAAGAGTTCAAAGCCCTGGGCAGGGGAGGAGCACATCAACCTATATGACAAGCAAAGACCATCAACCAGCCTTAGAATGTAACCCAGTGGCTAAGAGGCATGGCTCCTTAGCCTCTGGGAATTGTGGAGAATACAGATTAAGGAAAAAGTGAAATACCATGATGTCTTCATTAGACTGAGGGGAAAAAAATGCATGAGTGACGGTGTTATGTGTTAGCAAAGATGCAAAGAAATGGGTACCGCTGCTGCTTCCACTGTGGGAAAGTGACCTGCTTCGGGCTTTGGGAAATTAGAGTGTATGCTAAAACCAGAGTGTGCATAGGCTGGGCCAGAGACACTCTCGTGCACAGGGGTAACTTGCAGATGGGTAAGTAGTGTTTCAAAGGAGAGGAAGAAATCTGAATGCCCAGCGACAGAGAGTGAGTGGACATACCGTGTCTGTAAGAAGTACAGGACTAATGGGGGGAGAGAGAGAGAGAGAGAGAATTGTCCCAAAGGGATACCATGCCAATTCACATAAGGAAGGAGTAATAGAGAATAGAGATACGTGTATGAGAACAAAAGCTTATTTTATTATTTAATATTTTAAAAACATTTGTCCTTTTTTTAAAAAAAAATTTTACTTTATGCACATGAATGTTTTGCTTGCATGTTTGTGCACTACTGCATGCAAGCAGTACCCCCAGAGGCCAGAAAGAGGTATCAGATCTCCTCCTTGAGGAGGAGTTACCAATGCTTATGAGTTACTTAATGCTGGTGCTGGGAACCAAACTTGGGTCTTCTGCAAGAACAGTGAGTGCTCTTAGTGCAGAGCCATTTTCTTTTGTTTATTTAAATTTTATTATCCCCCTCTCTCTCCTCCACTCCTTCCCCTCTCTCCCTTTCTCTTTATGTTCCCTCTCTCTCCTTCCTGCTTACAACAAACACATAGTCCAGGAAAGAGACGGTCCGGGTTGTAGCGGTAGCCGAGGAGACGGTCCAGGTTGTAGCAGTAGCTGAGGAGACGGTCCAGGTTTGTAGCAGTAGCTGAGGGGATGGTCCAGGTTGTAGCGGTAGCCGAGGAGACGGTCCAGGTTGTAGCAGTAGCTGAGGGGATGGTCCAGGTTGTAGCAGTAGTTTTTTTCCAAGGACGGAGGCAGAGGAATGGAATCGATTATTAATTGTTTTGTTTGTGCGTCTTTGTTTCCTCCAAATGAGTTACAGGGAACGCAGGGTGATTTTTATAACTTTGGAAAAGGGATTTAATAAAAGATTCTAGCTCAAGAATGTCCTCTGGAGCTTGGGCGGAATTTTTTTGTTTGGTTTTGTTTATAGGGGAAAAATCATTAAAACATAGAATTTTCTGAAGGTTAAAACCCGTTTTCCATTGATGAGCAGGAAGGCTTCTCTCCACACTCCCTTCCCCTTCGAATCCCTCCTCCCATCTTGTCTCTCTCCCTCTTTCTTTGGCTCATAACCCAAGCTGGCCTCAAATTCCCCATCCCCTTGCCTCCAGATCTCTAGTCCTAGAATTAGAGGTGTGCTACTTTGCTTATGAGTGTTAAGTCCAGTTTTTTCGTTCATGAAGTCATTAGGTCTATGCATTCACCTACAAGGCTGGTGTGGAGTTTGTCCTTGGGCAGCTCTGTCAGAGGTAGATTACCATGCTCAGCTCAGTGTGGCGCTCAGATAGGGCCGTGATGGCTCTTTGCTTCTGACAAACAGTGCCTCGTACCCAGAGTGTCCTGGAGGAGGAGTTCGATGGTCATCACAGCAAGGACAGAAGAAACCTGCTATCTTCTAAGTAAATAACCTTTGCCGAGATCAATGCTTTTCAGCCTTCCTGTGGGCTTCGAGGGTCTGCCTGACAGTCACAGAACGTGGCTATAGTTTGTGATCACAAGAAGAAGGGGTCATTCATTTCACGAGTGGGCACTGCAGCGAGACAGCAGCCCTGTAGGAGGTGGAGGCCGCCAGCACCAGGCGGGTGTGCCAGGAGGGCCCTGCCCTGCTGTGTGGGCACTGTGCTAAACAGCGGCTGCTGAGAGAAACTCAGTTTCAGGCTCGCGTTCTTGGCGTGGGTGTGTAACTCTTCCACCCTGGCCATAAAGTGGGGAAGGAGACAGTAAATAAGCAGCAGGCAAAATTAAAACCAGTAATGAGCTGTATGAATATTGTGCTGTTATAATGTTGGAGACACATTTATTTGGGAGCATCGCGTGTTCTGGGAACACTTAACGGCCCCATGGCTGTGCGGCCTCATTTTCCTCCACAGCACTTCCGCTTATTGGCCCTGGAGGCTGGCGGCATCCGCACCTGTGCCCAGATACTTTTATAACTTTGGCGGGGAGAGGCGGGCACACTACCCAGGGAGGTCGGGGCTCTAAGGGTACCCTTGGTGTCCGAGGCCTGGGGCGCCCTCCATCCACCCAGGGGACACAGATGAAGGAGCAGAGGCCAAGTCCACCCAGGAACCTGGCCCATGACAACAGTGTTCCCCTACTACGCACTGTGGACATGCCAAATCTTCGTCCTCACCCCATGGAGATGCTGCACCCGCAACAGCAGAGTCCCTGCTTAGAGTGGCAACTTGTTCGAATCAGCTTTGCCTTCCTCTTAGTGTCTTCAGGCTGGGATCAGGTTTTGATTTGGAATTGCCACTTCCACGGGGATCTAAAAAAAATACTCTTCAGGTGAAAGAAAAACGAAGTGACAACCATGTTTTATGTGGTCACAAAGTGAAGGAGAATGGATAGAACCTGATGTTATCATGTTAAGCGAAATAAGTCAGACTCCGAAAGTCAAATACGGGAATGAGGGAGAAGGCTCAGCAGGTAAAGGCATCTGCCGCCAAGCCTGACAACTTGCCTTTGAGTCCCTGTGCTCACGAGAGAGAGGGAGAGAAGAGAATGGCTACCCACACGCTAGCCATGGCACGTACATGAGCATGTGTATCCACATGTACTAATTAAAACAATTTTTGAAGGAGAAAAAAAAAAACAAACTCAGCCTTCATCCTATTTTAGAAAACAGGTTTAAAATTGAAAATAGGACATAAACGCAGGAAGGGGACTGTTTGGGAAGAAGGGCACAGCAAGAGAAGAAAATGGGGGTGACTAAAGAAGACAATGCACGCAAAGGAAAATATCATTATCAAATCTATTCTTTTCCACAATGAGTGTGTACTAATTCACAAAATAAAGCCCTTCAAGTGATAGCGAACGTAGGCAGGGAAGGAACAAAGCCGTACAAAGTCGAGCCACACAACTTCTCTTAGAAGGTTTTATGAGAAAGCTACTATAATCAGGAACTTTCTGGAAGCTTTATATCTGGGGAAGGAGTCCTCACTGCCTCCCTACCCCTGGAGCAGAAGGGCTGGAGAGTTAGGAAGTTGGTTCTATGGGACAGAGTCTATTCGGTAGAGGTTTTGTTTCCTCCTGAGATCCTCCCAAGAGAGGAGATCTGCAAAGACAGGGCCAAGAGGCCAGCAGGGAGGATGTTAAAATGGACCCCTGTTCTCTAGTCCAGTGTGGGTGAAGAACCTCAGAGCCCCCTGGGAAGTTTTGTGTGGCTCTTTGGTGGAAGAAGATGGGCTCAGAGTGTTCATATCACTGTTCATTGTATCCAAAGTTATCCCAGAAACATAACTATCATGTAAACATCCAGTCCAGCTAGACGGTCCTAAAACTAGGTCATGGGGTTTGAGAAGCATCAAGCTGAGGAAATGTTTTGTAGTTGATCCAGATTCTCTAATGCATATTTATGAATTACATATACATGCTCGGCAAAGGAGGAATTGTTGCAGTCGCATAATACATTCATACTTTACATATGCACTCGTGGTCCATCCTCCCTATTAGCATGTAAAAGTCTTGTGGGGTGGGTTGAATATGCAAGGCCATATTGCCTCCTCTTTAAGGCGCAATCCTGAGTCAGCGGGATCTTGGTCTGGCTCCTGGCTCTGTGGGTGAGTCAGTTCTAATGCTGCTCTGATGAGGGCTGGCTTCTGTTGTGGGAACAGGAGAGCAGAGGACAGGGAAGGGGAGGGCTAGGGTACAGGGGATAGAGTCCAGGCTGAATGCTGCAGGCCTTCCCCACCCTCCTCTGTTCACTGGTCTCTCCTCCTGTGCTCTCTCATCTATCCTGTCTCCGCAATAGGCTCACCAAGGGCCATGGTGTCTCTCTCTTGTTGCGAGTCTTGATTCATACAGCTCAGAGGAGGAGCTCTTGTCTCTGCCTCGCTGAACCTCTGTCAGAAGGTGTGCATGTTGAGCTAACCCAGACTTCCTACCCTTGGGACACTGTAACTTGCCCTGCTTTGTACCTAACGTGTTCTTTATGAGGATTGGTCCCATCTGTCACAGTACTTCGGGTGTGTGTGTGTGTGTGTGTGTGTGTGTGTGTGTGTAGGCATGGCAAATGATATTGATGCATTTACATTTGCTCATCCTCCCCATCAAGCCGGAGGTAGGAGGCAGGAGAGGGTCAGTGGCTGACACAGTACAGTGGCCCACCGTAGGGGCATTTCATACATACTGTAGTCAGTGTTAGGTGTATCTGGGCTATGGGAGAGAATTTCTGCTCCATTGACTGCGAGTTGAACTTGATAATCAACATCAAGTAGGAACTAGCTCTTTTAAGACAAATGCTTCCAGATGCCAGGATCACTGGGTCCATGCTTCTACCCAGATGGGTCTGGGTGGGAGCCAGAAAGTCCCAGCAGTTGATAAATCCAAAAAGGTAGTTAATCAGAAACCAGCTAGCCAAGGCAGAATCCTGGAAGGTCAAGTGTATCCAAAGGCAATTTGACAGTACATCGAGTATGCCAGGACCCCCTGGAATTAGGGAATTGTCACCATCTCCTCTGACAGCGCAGCTTGGGGGCACCGTACTCTTGGTTGAAGCCAGAGAGGAACCTGTATCCAGATATAGTGCAGGCATGTGGGGGTGGGAAAGCCTCTGACAGAATCAGACGTTCCATGGAGATTGCAATGGACTGCCTGCTTCCTGGTTGCTGGGAAGCATTTATGGGCAGACATTGTGTTGACACATCCGCATCCACATCCAGCTGGAAGCATTTGAGGTAAATGAAAAGCAGGGAAAGTAAGTGGAATTGAACCTCTGGGAACCTCAGAGGGGACTTTTTGCTTGGGGTGTGATTTGGGGACGCTTGAATATTTTATGCATTTAGGCAGAAGATCACATGCTGTAGGATGCTCTTCCACAACCCAGCATCGGAAAAGGATGGACCATAAACCAATGTCCCAGTTCTTCAGGCCAGTCATAAACAATCTTACGTGCTTCAAGTTCAGAACAGCTGCCTAGTCTGAAGTGGTGAGACTCATCCATCATTCAGATGGCCATAGTATACCCCTGAAAAGGTCCCCTGTTTTCTCCTCTCCCTTAGGGTTCCTTACCCACACAACAGCCAGGGTGGAGAGCAAATATGGGAATGAAGGATTTGTGTCCTTGCCTGCACCTCTCCAGTAACTCTCATCATAACCAAATCCAAATTCCTTATCACCTTGAGGCCTCTGTGAAGATGCCTTGTCCTTTTCTCTGGGCATTTCGGCAACACTGGGAACCTGACTTCTCACACTGGCCAAGGTGCTTCCTGCCCGAGGACATTTGTCCTCATCCCGATTTCTGCCTGGAATGTTCTCTTCAGTATTAACCCACCTTTTAATATTCAACTACCAGGCTGAAATTCTATCTATTGAAAGGGATCATTCAAAATGTATATCCTGGTTGTTTTTCTTACCTTTGTCTTATTTCTGAAAGGGTGCATGTAATTTTCTAAATTTTGGGGGTTGAGATTTAACTTGTTATTTATGTGACTTCTATTAGAATATAGAACTACCTCTGTGCATGCTTGGATCTGTTTGGTTCACTGTCATAGCACAGGAACATAGATATGTTCTTGGCCAAAGTTAACTTTCAATGAAAATTTGATGGACAGATGGACAGGTAGGTGGGTGAATAGGCAAAAGGGTGGGTAGATAAATAAATAAATAGATAGAGGTGAATATGGCTGGGTGATTATGTAGAAAAATTCAGGGTGGATAAAGGGTAGACATAAAAATAGACATATGGATGGAGAAGTAGGTGGATCCAAGGATATATTTGGGGTAGGTAACTGTAGCTAGATCTATAGGTATATCAGAGAGTGGGTGGGTGGATGGGTAGATGGATAAATAAATAATAAATAAGATTGGTGGATGAGGAGATTGAGGGATGGGTAGGTGGATGAGCAGTTGGATAGGTGAGTGAAGAGATGAATAACTGAGTGAATGGATGGATGAACAGACAGATAAATGGAGAAACAGACAGACAAGTAGACCAATAGACGGATGTATATGTTATGCATGTATGTAATAAGGATGGGGAAGTGGGTGAGTTGATGGGTGAGTGAGAAGCCCCAAACAATATGAAAAGAGTTTATGATCTCAAGGTAGAAATCATTTAAATGGAGTATCTTGAGGAGGCCAACTAAGATATCATAAGACCAGGCCAAATCTTTGTTCTTCAGCATTTTGTAAGTTTGCCAGGTTCTGGATAGGTATCCCACGCTAAGGACTAATTGTCATGAACTCACTGAGTTACCCCCATCTTTTTGTTCAGGACCCAGACCACCAAAAGTGAGTTCTGGACAGACACATTTTGGTAATTGACTTTTCTTTCCAAAATAAGCTTGCAATGATTACAACCATTTTTTTTTTCTTAACAGACCATATTCTGCAGATGTGAGGAATAATTCTGGAAGAAAAATGTTTTTTTTGTAAAACCCTAAGAGTAGCCTTTCAGAGTCTGAATATTTTGTGCTGAGATGTCACTTAGGGCTAAGGACAAAGTGTGCTTGTAAACTATCCACTTTGACAGATACTCGGCAGGACACGGAACTTCATAGAATGGTATTAATTATTATGAAAAATTGTTTCTTATTGAAAAGCAACATTTGTTTCTTTTGATGATGAGCATAATCAATGCATCCTTGAAGAACTTGTATAAATTTGTTGAGGAGACTATTATAACTATACTCTCATCTCACCCCCCTGAGATGACTCCTATAGCCATAAAGTACTGCTGAAATTATCTCCATCTGTAGACCCTGAGCGTGCATGTACAAGATGTACAAATTTGTAATCCACCCATCTACCCATCCTATATCTACCATATTACCATCCATCTCTCTACTAATGCAAACCCATCCCTTTATCCACTACCCATTCATCCATCCATCTACCCATTCACCCACCCTCCAATCAATTCACCGACAACCCATCTATATATTCACTCACCACCAATCCATCTACCTATTTCCTGATCTATATGCACATCCACTCACCTATCTATAAGGTGATTAGTCCACTCACTCATCTATCTGTCCATCTATTCATCCACCAATATACATATCTATTCATTCACTTACCCACATATCCATTCACTTATCCATCAGCCATCCAAATACCTACCCATCCATTCATCAGCTTAGCCACCTCTCAATTTATTCATCCATTATACATTCAAGCATCTACCCATCCACCCACACCCTCCCATTCACCCACCCACCTACACCTACCATTCATTCATCCACCCACCCATACTTCTACTCATCCTATCTATCTATCTATCTATCTATCTATCTATCTATCTATCTATCTATCTATCATCTGTTCACCCATCCATCTACCTATTCACCCATGTGTCCATCTATTAATTCACCTATCCATCCACTGTGTAAATAGAAATGTATGCTTTACATGGTCTTAATTCTCATTTAAATTCGTCTCTGTCTTTGGATGACATTTGATGTATTTCAACAGGCTGTTGAAAACTTTATGCAGTTATTATCTGACCATTTCATAATATTTAATTGTATAGAATAGCACTATCAACAGAAAAATCATATGAAACAATGTGGGACTTCAAATCTTCTAGAAATTAGGGCCAGAAAGATAACTCAGTGGTTAAGAGCACTGGCTATTTTTCCAGAGGACCTGATTTCAGTTTCTAGCCCCCACATGGTGGCTCACAACCATCTGCAACTCCAGTTCCAGGGGATCCAACCTCCTTTTATGACCTCTATGGACATTGCATGCATGCGGAATGGATACAAATGCAGGCAAAACACCCATGCACATAAAATAAAATACATTAATAAATGTTTTAAAGGCGAAATGAACTTGAATCATATATTTTAAGATATTCCAGTATATGTTTTTACAATTTCAACCTGGAGTTAATGCACAAAATATATTTTACATCTTAAAATTCAAGCTGGTGAACTCCTTCTCAGTCCAGAGCACCCACCTCTCCAGGGTTCAGTGTTTGCATGTCTGCAGTGGCTACCACGACCTGCAGCACTGACACAGGCTTTAAGAATCTGCCCTGTGATCATTTCTGAGAGCAGGAGAAATTTTACTCTAATACCTGCAGTCCGTGTGAGCAGAATGAAAGCCGACCGAAATTAGAATCCCAGCTATCATCTATCAGGTCTCAAGGTGATTAATTCAGGCTGATGGCTACAAAATATCTCCTCAGTTCCTCAAAATGCTAAATGAAGTGGAAAGATGTTGAAAACAATGTTTTTTGAATTACACGTTTGATCCCATTTTGCCTCTTTTCAAAGATGATTTCCTAGATCCTAATAAAAGTTGATGTCGCCTGTATATTAAAGATCATATTCAATACGGGGTGATTGAATTCAATTAGGTTGGATTGTATTGATTACGATCAGTCCTGCTTTAGCTCTCAGTCCCTCTGCTTCCCATGGGCAGGTCCTAGATCTTAGCGTCATGGGGCCTTCCTGCCTTCCATTTGTTTAATCATGACAAAATGTTTGCTTTTTTTGGGACAGCTCTTGTACTTGGGAGCCTACCTGGGGCCATGGATCCATTTACATCTCTAATATGAGAAAGTATTTTAAGAAAATCTACTAGAGGCAACTGTACCCCAAATAGTGTTTGACAGTAAGCAGCCCCTCAGTCGTATGAGAGATCCCATTAAGCAGGGAGAACTATATTTATTGGAGACTGCCCTCTGATTATTGGACTCACCCCAGGAGGCCACAGGGCTGGGGGCTGTGACATCCTAGAACATCCAAACTAACAGAAACTTGGGGGCTTAAGAACCAGAACTCATCCCGAAGTCCCATGTGTCTCCCCGATTCCCTGGGAGCCCTGCGTCCTTGTGGCACCGCCAGCAATAGCTAAGATTCTGTCTTCAAGGTAGCTCACTGAGGGAGCAGGGCAAGCAGGCCCCAAAGTACAACCTGTCTCTCGACACTGGAGTTATACCCAAGATTCTGTGGGGTCGATCGTGGTAGTTTCGCAGCCCTTCTGGGTAGCTTCCTAAGTGGGCGGGACAGTATGACCTTAGCAGCTTCATCTGTCGTGAGCCTCGAGTGACGAGGATTGTGTAAGTACCTACCTTGTTGAGAAAGAAACAGAAAGGGTGTAGTCCCTAACAGGCGCCACCCTAACTCTTTCTTAGACGGTGCCAGTCAGGCAGGGGTCTCATAGCTGGGCACAGATGGCAGATGATGGGGAGGCAATTGAAGCAAACGGTTGTTAGCAGATTTGTAACTTCAGCCCCTTGTTCCACTAGGAGGACGGCAGGACGGCCCCGGTGGGAGGGGTGACAAAATGGGGTGTGGCTTCCCAAGAAGCCATCTTGGAGCTGGTTTGTGTAACAAGACGCTGTTTGTGTTTGATGGTGAGTTATAGTCTATATAAAAAGCATCATTTTGAAAGTATGCATGGCTTCTCATTTCATCTTTTATGTGTTCCTTCTTCTCCTTGTGGTCACGACCACTGTCATCGCAATCATCCTAAAGTGTGTCTGGAAAAAGTCTGAGCTGGGTGGGGTGGGTCTCTCACTGCTCCACGGAGTGGTCGGTAGATGGACGTGGAGTAGATGTGTGAGCCAGGGACAACACTCGAGTGACCAGATAAAGCAGCTTATAGAGGTCCTGGCAGCTCTTCCCAAATAGTGGCTTCATATTTCCACTGCCTCTTCCTTTATCTCTGCCATCAAAAGCTTGAGGACATTGAAAAACCACAGGGGCGTTATGCATAAACTACTACCTCAGCCACGGATGGAATTCATCGATAGGTTCTTCCAGGGGAGGGCTGGGGCACACACCCCTCCAGGATGTCTGGGCTGTCACTATCCCCATCTGTCTTCCTGACTGTAAAAATTAAACACATGCATAGGAGGGCTTGGGCAGCAGAGTTATGGGGGATATAAAGTGCATGACAGCAGATAAACTTGCCAGGCCCACAGTGGAACACCCGATCATGGTGGTGCCAAAGAGGTGAGCCGGGTCTAGATGCAGACGGACAGGCTGATTGCAGAGGGGAGAGGGTGTAGAGGAGGACTGCCGGGTAGAGTGGGGGCTGCCCCTGGCCTGAGTGTTTCCAGGAGCTGGGCTTGTTCTCTGAGGCCTCCTCAGCACTCCTGCAGCCATAGTCAAGGGCTCTGTTTGCTAGAGATGGCAGGGAACTGAGAATACAGAGGCATCCCATCTAAAGGCAGCTATAGGGCCAAAGGAGAAGGCAGGGGGCCCAGGACCAGACAGATAGCAGATTACAGGGCCACACAGTGTCCCTGACCAGTGAGTGTGGGAAGTGTCTCTGCTACTGGGTATGGTACTCTCAGCCCTTGTAAATGCAGACAAGGTCTGGAGAAATTGTCAGGGTACGGACACTGCAGAGCTATTTCCGTTAGTGCCAGAGACTGTAACCAGGGACCTGTGAAGCTAGCTTCTCTGCCAATAGTTTGTGAACTCTGCAGCTGCTACTGGGCCCGTGCACAGGGGGCTTGTAGGGACACCTAGGGAGAGGCCTGAGCCAGCGGGGCCTGGGGGTCTGGCTTCACACAACAGCCTGGCATGCTGTCTGCTGGGGGCTGGGCCCTTCCTGAGAGACTCATCAATGGTGTTTGCCAGGACATCTGGCCAGCAGGAGGGACAGAGCCCCTCAGTGTCTCAAGGGGTTGAAGGCTGGAGGCCAGCCTTCTCAGCTGTGTAATAGAGCGAGAGAGAGGGAGAGAGAGAAGGAGAGAGAGAGAGAGAGAGAGAGAGAGAGAGAGAGAGAGAGAATGGGGAAGAGGGAAAGAATGGGAGAGGAGAGGAGAGGAGAGGAGAGGAGAGGAGAGGAGAGGAGAGGAGAGGAGAGGAGAGGAGAGGAGAGGAGAGGAGAGGAGAGGAGAGGAGAGGAGAGGAGAGGAGAGGAGAGGCGGGTTCCTCATCTGGAAGTGGAGAGGGGAAGGGAGCACACAGTGTCAGACAGAGGCTGTAGGAAGCAGGGAACCCAGAGGATTAAATTTGCGTGATGGTTATCTTCTTTGTTTTACTCTCTCAGTACCAGCTGGTCTGTCCCAGCTTCCCAGAGGTCACCTACAAACATTAGCCCAGATGCTACACAAATGTCATTTTGTTGTTGTTGTTGTGGTTTGAGATGATCTCTGAAGCCCAGGCTAGCCTCCAGGTTGAGACCCTCCTGAGTCCCTCTCTCCAGAAGGTATACGGAGCAGAGAACATCATCTCAATCAGAGTTACCCAGTGTGTTTGAGTCTCAGATAGAGAAGGCTGGAGGGTCACTTGGCCTGTGGTACCCCGTCAATGCTTCACCGACTTCCGAGGAGGAGGTCATGAAGAGCATCCCAAGATGGATAAGTGGGGTGGGACAGGGGCTAGTTAGGGGGCTGGGAGTTGAAAGGGAAGATTCCTGCCATCCTCTGACCCTGGGAAAGTAGGTGCTTTGAAAGGTTTAGGTTGGCTAGGGGTGGTCAATCACTCTTGAGAGTCTAGCATTTGGGAGGTTGAGGAAGGAGGATAGTGAGTTCCAAGCTGCTTGGACTCTGGGGGGGAAAACTTCCCATCCAAATAAATGAGTGAACATATGAGTAAATGAGGAAAAGATGGGGTCATTTTACAGTAGTCTAAAGCATCAGGAGAGGAGAAGCTAAATGCTAGCAGATTCTTTAATTAAAACAAAATTTTATGCAATAAATTTTGATCATGTTTCCCCACTCCCCAACTCCTCTCATATTCTTCCCATCTCCTTACCCACCCAATTTTATATTCTCTTTCTCTTTCTCTTTCTCTCTCTCTCTCTCTCTCTCTCTCTCTCTCTCTCTCTCTCTCTCTCTCTCTCTCTCTGTGTGTGTGTGTGTGTGTGTGTGTGTCACTCTCTGTCAAAAAAAAATCCCACAAAAATGAAACAGAAAGACAAAATAAATAAATAGAATTTTTTAAAAATCAAAACCCAAAACCACAGGAAGATTCTAAGAGCCAGAGGTGATGGGTGACTCCACGGAGAGAGTGCCTTCTGGACACAACAGGACACATTTACACATGAACTCGGAGACTGTGGCACACATGAGACCCACACAGAATCAAGTCAGGTGAGGGGCCCAGCCCTGAGAAGAGGAAGTGGAGACGGATGTCCCGCCCCTAACTAAGAAGCTATTTGCAATCAATACCTGCTGTCAGAAATCAATGTTCTCCATTGGTGTCAATGGGTATATCAACCATACTCCAAGACAGGCCCCGTGCCCAGGAGTAGTTGACCATCACAAAATCAATTTCATGCTATTGGATGCTTTATAAAGCTTAGCCTGACCGCTATGAGTCTTCCTAATATCCTACGAGGCAACTGATACTTTGTATCCTATGGGGCAACTGATACTTTGTATCCTTTACAGCTGGGAAATGTTATTAGTCAGAGCTCCAGAGAGAAAAAGACTCCATAGTATGTACATGTATATGCACGCATACATATGAATTTGAATTATATATGGGAATTGACTCATGAGATTTAGAGGTTAAGAAGCTCCACCATGTACCAACTACAAGTTAAAGAACAGTCAGAATCCCAGTATGTGAGAATCCTGGGCAGGGGTACGGCAGGGGTAGCTTCAGAATTAGAAGACCCCCAACCTGAGGGTCTCATGTCTGAGAGACAGAGAAGGTGAATGTCCTAACTCCAGAAGAAATAAGGCATTCAGGAACCATCAGGGGCATCTCAAAAGAATTTTACTGCCTCCTTTCTCCCCACCCCCATCTGTCTCCCATGTTCTCATCCTCTTTCTGCAGTGTAGGGAATGGAGCCTGCTTACCTAAGCTAGGCAAGGAAGTGCTCCCTGAGGGTCCGAGTCACAGCCCCTTTGATGATAAGCAGACAGGTAAGTCTTCTTGTTGTCCTGGGCGCGATGGTTTCAGCTTGTGTGCTCCGTGACTGTCTCTAGCAGGTTCTACTTACTCTCTAGTTTCACCTCCTATTGTTTCTCAATGCTGTGGGTCATTATTGCTTCCTTTCATAGCCTTGGCCTCTGATACTGGACCCTTGACATGATCTTATATGATGCAGTTAGATAGCTGGTTCCATCCACATGCCCCCTTTGCCCTCCTTTTCCTTTGGCCTGATGGTTGTTCTTATTTTAACATAGATTTGAAGACAAGAGGACCAGACCTGGTACTGATAGAAACCTCAACGCATGTGGAAATAACTATAGGGGTGAGCGTGGGGTACGTAGAAGGAGAAAAATATCCTTGCTTTTATCACCCTTCCCTTCTTGAGAAAGGGTCTCAGGGTATAGCCCTAGCTGGCCTGAATGAAACTCCCTAGGTAGACCAGGCTAGCTTCAAACTCAGAGTATACTTACTTGCCTCTGCCTCTGAGGGCTAAGATTAAAGGGTCGTGTGCACTACTATGCCTGGCTTCTTTCATATTTAAAAATTATTTTAATAATTATTTATGTGTGTATATATGTATGTGTGGGTGGGTCTTTATGTTAGTATGTACACATGTGTGAGGGTGTCAGTGGAGGCTGCAAGGAGGCATTGTGCTCCTTGTGGCTGGATTATGGGCTGTGAGCCACCAGACATGAGTGTTGTGAACTGAACTCGGTTCCTCCAATACTCCAGGCCCTGCATTTCTCTGCCTTAATCTGAGGATTCTCCTGCTTGCCTACAAATAGGGATCTCTCCCAGCATCTCTCTGGGAAGCATCCCCTGCCTCCCACATGGACACCAGGGGGAAATGAGTCAAGTGAATCAGCTCAGTACTAACCTTGGTTCAGGTGGTTTTCCCTTCCCAGACTAAGTGCCTGGCATGGCTACTCTTTCCCTGAGTCCAGCTGGGCTTGTGCCTAAGGGGAAAAAAAAAAGAACAAAAACTCTGAGCATTTAAAGCAAAAAAGAAGAACAGTGTCCCAGGGCCCCGATTTTCTTACGGGGCTCTAGTTGCACAAGGGTGGAAGTCAAGGGCAGCTGAATCTAACTTTTAGTTGTGTGTTGACTTTGTATCAGAAGTAGACCCAGTGTGTGGGGGAGATTGACTCCACACCCGTGCTACCTCTCTTGCTTAAGAAGAGCACAGACATCATGGAGGAAGGCAACCCTAGCCGTGTCTATCCTAGAAGGATGGTAACGGGGATCCATAGGCATGAATGAGTCCTCAAGCCTTTCATGCTACCAGAGAGACCCATGACTTTTGGCCAGGGTGGCAGACTTTGCTCAATTGCTGCTCATTGCTGTATTGAGCAATGTCCTTGACTGTCTTGTGGGACTAAAGTTGGGCATTCCTTTGGAAGGCTGGTAGTAATGGCTCTGCTGGCTAGCACAGGTTTAGAGCCTTTCTCCACTCTTTCATCTTATCTCTGCCGCTTCCCTTAAGGTCTCCTGGGATTGAGGGGATAAAAGATCTTTAGTTCTGGTTTTTCTTACATATCCTGGAAGAGTTGCCTCCTCGGCCAATGTTTACCAGAAGAAAATACCCAGGCTTCCACCATGTAGACCACCAGGAATCAGCCCCCTCCAAGATTCTGACCTGACTTCTCCCTGACACCTGTCCAAACAGCTCCGGCTTTTTATAAGATCAGTTACTTGACAATGACCTTGGCCATTACAGCCTTTGTAGCCTACCTACTTGACAAAAAAAATCCCCTGAATTTATAGCTGTAAATATTTGTGAAAGTCGAGGGTGGTTCTGAAAGCTTGGATGGAGGAGGATTTAGATTTCAGGGACACTGATGACGTCACATCCTCAGTTGTGTATCCGGCTTCCAATCGCCTTCAGCTGTAGCCGCCGTTACAGATGTTTAGAGCATGGCCTTACCGCTATTGTAAGCCTTCCTGGTCTGCCCAGAGTTGGAAGCCCACGGAGAGCTTGTCTGCCCTGGACAGCTATGAGGTGACTTTGAATATCTGATAAGAGAGAGGGCCTTTTGTTTAAATGGTTACATATTTCAATTTGTTAATATTTCTGAGAAGGGGACAAAGGGTGTCAGTTGTCTTCCCTAAAAGAACTGGCATCCTCTCTCTGACATATGAGTCACTGCTGTCTGTGTCATGAAGCCTTGAGCCTCACTTTTCTTGTCTGGTAAACAGGGTGAGTGGGAAACCCTGATGATCATTGCTTTGGGAGCCTCTTGAGTAAACAAGGCAGGCCAGTGTCCAGAAGAACACTTTTCTATTATTCCTTGAGTTAGAATTCACTAAAAGGTGCTAACCTCTGCTTTTTATTAGGCATGTTAGCTTTCTGTCACTGTGATAGTACCCCAGGGAAGTTACCTAAAGGGAAGAAAGGTTCATATTGATTGACAGTTCAGAGACTTCAGGTTGCTTTCTGGTCTGTACTGAGACAGCGTGTCTTGTATGGCAGAGGAAATGGCACACCTCTTGGTGACCAGGAAGTATATGATGGGAAGAGGAGGGGCCAGGATCACAGTTTCTTCTTCATAGGCATGTCCTTCGAATAGTGCCATAGGCTGGTCACCAAGCCTTGGGAACAGTTATCCCAACTCAAGCAATTAGTACTGAGACTGCTGCATATAATCCCTACTCCAGTCAATATCAAACCAGCATTCCTTACATTTTAGAATCAAAAATTTGATAAATCAGGAGTCCAAGATTCTCAGCTTTCCATACCAAGATGATTCAGAGTAGAAATGAAAGACAAATATTCTCTAAATACTTCTGCATACTTAATTAAGTACATATTTAACTGATGCAATTCAAAAATGCTGATTTAGTACCAAGCCTGTCTCCTGTTTTAATATTGTTTATTGAGAGAATAGAAACATCTGTCCAGCAAAATGTCTTTCAGTTCTTCACCTACGTCGTGAAGCAGCACATTTTATGAGCATGGCTCTTGTAAGAAAACACTAGAAGAAAGCACAGAAGCATCCATGTAGTGATTGTCTCAGACTTGCAGGACTGTTGACCATATGTCTTAGTCACTGTTCTATTGCTGTGAGGAGACACCATGACCAAGGTAGCCATAAAAGAAAGCATTTGATTGGGGGCTGGCTTACAGTTTGAGGGGGGCATCATGATCCTCCTGGCAGGGAACATGGGTGGCAGGTAGGCATGGCCCTGGAGCAGTATCTGGGAGCTTACATCTTATCCACAAGTTAGAGGCAGAGAGTAAGAAAGACTGGGACTGGTGTGGATTTTGAAACCTCAAAGCCCACCCCAAGACATATACCTCCTCCAACAAGGCCACACTCCACCAACTGGGAACCAATCAGTTAAATAAATGAGCCTTTGGGAGCCATTCTCATCCAAACCACCACGTCACATTTTCCTTCCCTTTCTCTCTCCCAGTGTGGAGACTTTATAGTGAAAGTAGACATTTCAGTATGGAACCAAGGTTACAAGTTGGCTGTGACTCTCAGGTAACTGGATGGACAAAGCTATATTTATAATGATAAGATGGCATTTATTTACCTTTCCATTTGGACACAAACCTGAGGGCTGTAGATGGAAGTGTCCATCCTGCCTGGTCTGCAGCCATTCAGTCCCAAAGAAACACATAGAGACTTATAGTAATTATAAACTGTTTGACCTAGTAACTCAGGCTTATTAACTAGCTCTTAGAACTTAAATTAACCCATAATTCTGGTCTATGTTTAGCCACATGGCATAGCACCTTTTCTCAGTAAGGCATTCTCATCTTGCTTCCTCTGTCTCTGGTTGGTGTCTGACTCTGCCTTTCCTCTTCCCAGAATTCTCTTAGTCTGGTTGCCCTACCTATACTTTTTGCCTGGCTACTGACCAATCAGTGTTTTATTAAGCTAATATGAGTGATGAATCCTTACAGAGTATAAGAGCATTATTCTACAACAGAGGACCCAAACCACGATATCCTGAGTCACCTTGTTCTTTGCTGTTATGTATTTATACAAACAACAAAAAACAGTTTCTCTTAAGGTTGCTGTTGATGACGTACTCAAAATACAGTAAAATAATATTCAGCTTTCAATAGTAAGAGACCCGTGCTACATTGAACAAAGTGTGGATAAACGTTAAAGTATATGATGCTAAGTAACTTATGTCAATCACAAAAAGACTCATGAAGTTAAAAAAAAAAAGATGGTGTGATGATCAACCTTGATTGCTGATTTGATTAGACTGAGAAATGTTTGAAATATTAATAGGGTACATCTCTCAGTGTGTCCATAAGGTGTTTGTTTTCAAGTGGGTTAGATCATGAGGACTCTGACATAATCAATGCCTTAACCTATTGATGGGACTTGAATTTGAAGAGTCTGTTGGGAAATGGTGGCCCTGTCAAAGGTGGAGCATGGTGGGAGAAGGAGGGAGTTGGTGGAAGCATGTCCTAGGGGACTACATCTTGCCCTGACTCCTTATGTCTTTACTATTTGCCTCCTGGTGTCTATGAGGTCGAGAAAATCCTGCACCACACATGCCTACAGTCCATAATATTCTTTCCCAGCACACTGGATTGAGCTCATGAATGGAAACCATAAGAAAAGCAAGTCCCCTCTTTTTAAATTGTTTCTGTTACAGGAAGTGTAACTGTCACAGAATGTACCTGCTGATATGATGGAGTCTTTCCTTTTCCTCAATCTCAGCCTTTGAGGGGCTGGATTGAGAGCTCTAATGGTGAAGATCACACACTGCTCTTGCAGAGAATCTAAGTTCCATTCCCAGCTTCCCTTCAACTGGTTCATGACCCTCTTCTGGATTCTTTGGGAACTGCACCCACATGACATAAATACATACATTATGACAACTAAAATAAATCTACACCCCATGGCTGGACCTTTCAAATACTCTGAAATAATAAATGCTGGTAGAGACTTCTGCTTGGATCGAGCTCGGGAACCTCAGAGACACCTGAGTGACCTTTGAAATTTCACACTGGGGCTTGCTGCTTCCCCAAAGAAGAGCACCATTTTCATATTAAAGAACAGCTGACAAACTACGGGTGCTCAAACTTGACTGCTTGGCAGACGTGATCTGGAAAATGAACAAATTAATTCTGTCACTTCCAAGAAAATAACTGACAATGTTTGTTGCCAATGATAAAATTCAAGCATTCAAGAATTTTGATGAAAAAAAAAAACTTGTATGAGCTACCATAAGCTTGATGGCTTCCCAACATTTAGAGATACCAATGATTATGATCTTTGAGAGATTGTATAATGAATTGTGTCAATACTGGAAGATCTGAGCATCTAACAAGACTGGGTATTTTTTGAGAAACCCATTCTAGATGTCACAAAACTGTACAAGGGCTGAATATTCCTTCAAATGCTAAACCAGAGTTCTGATTTTAATACCACAGAGTACAGATATTCATTGATTTTCAGCATCCACACTGCAACTAACTCCTGAGACACCACCAGTGGTTGGGTTTGGATGCAGCATCAAAGGAGAGCATCAGAGGGTTCAGCAAAGGCTGTCAGTACACATGTTCGGCTTGACTTCGCCTGTGTTGAAAGACATCACATGCAGCGAGGGGCTGGAGGTGAAGCAGATCAGAGGGCATAACTCATGTGTGTTAAGTCGGGAGTTTACAAGGAGCAAAGGTTGGTCCTTGTCGCCAACCTTCTGAACACACTAGTTTGTGTACAGAACGAAAATGTTCTAGCTATGGAAGCAGATAGTGGGCTTATTAACAGAGATGAATAATCTTAAATGAGTAGGCTAGAGTTTCCTCTATTCCTAGAGTCCCCACTCAGCAAACACACTAACTATCTTGAATGGCTAGCATTTGTTTGAAATTTTAATTCTAAGTTTTTGAGAATTTCACATAAGTACACTGTATTTACAGCATTTCCACCCCTCTAATTTCTGTTTCCAACTTCTCCTGTTGGAAACATATTCCTTTATAGTATCCACGCCCCCTTCTTCTGTAATTATTATTGTATATATTTGTGTAATCTGTGAGTCCAGTTTGTGTTTACACACACACACATGTACACACACACATAAATATATACACAAATGCACACATGGATAATCTACCGAGTCCAATTAATGTTCACACACACATGTATGTGTGCACACATGCATGAACATATGTGCACACATACGTGTAATCTATTAAGTCCAATCATATTGCTCATAAGTACATGTGTTAAGGTTGGCTTCTTAGGCTTGCACAACCTACCAGGTCACTGGTTCCTGATTCAAATTTATTCTCCCACTCTTCACAGACATTGACACTCTGTTGTTTTTCATGTAGGGGTGGGGCCTTGTGAATGTTCCCCCATCCATTTTGACAGTTTGATTGGCATGATCTTGTGCAAGCAATCATATTGTAGAGATTTTGTGTGTGCAACATCTCTCCCATTTTAAGAAGGTTGCCTATGAAAAGGACTCCCGCACAGTGGGGGCTCCCTTCCAGAACCAAGATTAGGCACAAACCACACCCAAACACCTGTTTTCACAGAGAGATTCTTTATTAAGTTGAAAGAGAAGTTAAGTGGTTGTTTTCTGACTCAGGCAGAAATACAACAGCAAATGACCTTGCAGGTATAATTTTAAAGAAGGAGAAGAGGAAATCTGTGTTAGAATGGGCTAGGGTGTGGTGGTAAAGGAGATAAGGGATGAGGGAGAAGGCCAGGGGGACAAGGGAAAGGGGGAAGGGGTATTTGTCTCAGAGGGAAACAGATAGAGAGGAAACAGATTTGACACACAGAAAAAAAGGAAGTTTATAAAGGTAAAGGGGGAAACCTCATGTTAAGATGAGGTGTTTCATTTTAATTGGGCATGTTAATTAGGTGAACCAAGCTGGGCTTCTGGTTGCTGGACTTGGTATTCAACCTCAGGAGGATGTGACCAAGTAAGAGAACAGACCTTGTGGCTAGCTTCAGGAATGTTCTCTAATGGTTTTTAGTTAGGCAGAGGGAATGGGGAGAAGGGCCAGGCCTGTCGGAGCCACATGTTGTAGTGGGCTAGTGTCCTTTCAGCCTAGGTCCCCTGTGCCCTGTTCTGCAACGTTCCCTCAGTCATAAGCATGGGCTGTGTCACAGAGGTCCCACATAGGGCTGGGAGTTCCATGGTCACATATTCCCTTCATGTTGGCCAGTTATGGATCTCTGTAATAGCTTCCATCTGGTGCACAAAAGAAGGGTCTTTGGTGAGGTGTGAGAGCTACATTTGTTCCAAATTGCACCACTGAGGTGCTTAGTTCTGTGACTGACTGCCATTATTATGAGTTCTAGACTCAGAATATTAGAGAGTCACTGATCCAGAACAGAGGTCCTGGCCTTCTGGTCAGAACAGTAAAGAGGCTTATAAGTGAAAATTCCCACGCTTCATGTTTCCCCTGAAGACCAGGATTTCTGGGGG